>NC_073254.2:13765000-15017500 GCF_029289425.2 Pan paniscus
ATATCTACACCGCAATCTGTATAAACATGGAAAAACCTACAACACTATCTGTGTAAAGATAGATGTATCTACACAGCTGTCTGTGTATACATGCAAATATGCCCACTGCTATCTGTCAGAAGATGGAAATATCTACACCTCCAGCTCTGTAAACATGGAAATACCTACATCAGTATCTGTATAAACATGGAAATATCTTCACTGCCATCTGCATAAACATGGAATTTTCTACACAGCCATCTCTATAAACATGGAAATATCTACACCGCTATCAGTATAAACATGGAAATATCTACATCGTTATCTGTATAAACATGGAAATATCTCGACCGCTATCTCTATAAATATTTAAATATCTCCACTGCTTTCTCTATTAACATGGAAATATCTACAAGGTTATCTTTATAAACATGGAAATATCTACACCACTATCTGTATAAACATGGAAATATCTACACTACCATCTGTATAAACATGGAACAGCCACACCGCTATCTGTATAAACAAGGAAATATCTACACCGCCATCTGAATAAACATGGAAATAACTACACCGCTATCTCTATAAATATGGAAATATCTACTCCGCTATCTGCATATACATGGAAATATCTACAACGCAAAGTGTACAAACGTGGAAAATCTCCACCGCTATCTGTATAAACATGGAAATATCTCCACCGCTATCTGTATAAACAAGGAAATATCTACACTGCTATCTGTATAAACATGGAAATATCTACATTGCTATCTCTATAAACATGGAAATAGCCACAACGCTATCTGTATAAACATGGAAATATCTACACCGCCATCTGTAAAAACATGGAAATATCTACAGAGTCATCTGTAGAAACATGGAAATATCTAAACCTCCATCTGTGTCAATATGGAATTATCTGCACTGCCATCTGTATACACATGAAAATATCAACACAGCCATCTGTATAAACATGGAATTACCTACACCACTATCTGTATAAAGATGGAAATAACTACACAGTCATCTGTATAAACATGGAAATATCTACACCTCCATCTGTATAAACATGGAAATATCTACACCGCCATCTGTATAAACACGGAAATATCTGCACCGCCATCTGTATAAACATGGAAATATCTACACCGCCATCTATATAAACACGGAAATATCTTCACCGTCATCTCTATAAACATGGAAATATCTACACCACTATCTGTAAAAACATGGAAATATCTACATCGCTATCTGTATAAACATGGAAACACCTACATCGCTATCTGTATAAACAGGAAAATATCTACACCGCTATCTCTGTAAACATGGAAATATCAAAATCCCCATCTGCATAAACATCTAAATACCTACACCGCCATCTGTATAAACCTAGAAAGATGTACACCGCCATCTGTTAAAACATGGAAATATCAACACCGCCATCTGTATAGTCATGCAAATATCCTCACCGCCATCTGTATAAACATGGAAATATCTACACCGCTATGTGTGTAAACATGGAAATATCTACACCGCTATCTGTATAAACATGGAAATATCTACAATGATATCTGTGTAAACATGGAAATATCTAAACAACTCCCAGTGTAAACATGGAAATATCAACACCGCTATCTGTGTAAACATGGATATATATTCACCGCCATCTGTATAAACATGGAAATATCTACACCGCCATCTGCATAAACATTTAAATATCTACACCGCCATCTGTATAAACATGGAAATATTTACACCGCCATCTGTATAAACATGGACATATCAACACCGCCATCTGTATAATCATGAAAATATCCTCACCGCCATCTGTATAAACATGGAAATATCTAGACATCCATCTGTAAAAACATGGAGATATCTAAACAGTCATCTGTATAAACATGGAAATATCTACACCTCCATGAGTATAAAGATGGAAATATCTACACTGCTATCTGTATACACTTGGATATATCTAAACAGCCATCAGTATAAACATGGAAATATCTACACTGCTATCTCTATAAACATGGGAATACCTACAGTGCTCTCTGTATAAACATGGAAATATCTACACCGCTATCTCTATAAACATGGAAATATCTACACCGCTATCTGTATAAACTTGGAAATATACAAAACACGATCTGTATAAATATGGAAATATCTACATCGCTATCTGTATTAACATGGAAACATCTCCACCGCTATCTGTATAATCATGGAAATATCTACACCGCTATGTTTATAAACATGGAAATATCTACACCGCTCTCTGTATAAACATGGAAATATATACAACGCTATTTGGGTAAACATGGAAATATCTACACAGCTATCTGACTAAACATGGAAATATCTACAACGCAATCTGTATAAACATGGAAAAATCTACAAGATGATCTGTATAAACATTGAAATATCTGCACCGCTATCTGTATAAACATGGAAATATCTACACTGCTATCTGTATAAACATGGAAAAATGTACAACGCTATCTCTGTAAACATGGAAAGACTTACACCGCCATCTCTATAAACATGGAAAAAATATACACTGCTATCTCTATAAACATGGAAATATCTACACCGCCATCTGCAAAAACATGGAAATATCTACACCGCAATCTGTATAAACATGGAAATATCTACACCGCCATCTGTATAAACATGGAAATATCTACACCGCCATCTCTATAAACACGGAAATATCTACACCGTCGTCTCTATAAACATGGAAATATCTACACCGCTATCTATATAAACATGGAAACATCTACACCGCCATCTGTATAAACATGGAAACACCTACACCGCTATCTGTATAAACAGGAAAATATCTACACCGCTATCTCTATAAACATGGAAATATCCTCACTGCCATCTGTATAAACGTGAAAATATCTACACAGTCATCTGTATAAACATGGAAATATCTACACCGCTTTCTGTATAAATATGGAAATATCTACACCGCTATCTCTATATACATGAAAATGTCTACATCGTCATCTGCATAAACATCTAAATATCTACATCGCCATCTGTATAAACATGGAAATATCTACACTGCCATCTGTATAAACATGGAAATATCAACACCGCCATCTGTATAATCATGCAAATATCCTTACCGCCATCTGTATAAACATGGAAATATCTACACCTCCATGAGTATAAACATGGAAATATCTACACTGCCGTCTGTATACACATGGAAATATCTTCACAGCCATCAGTATAAACATGGAAATATCTACACCGCTATCTGTATAAACATGGAAATATCTACACGGCTGTCTGTATAAACATGGAAATATCTACACCTCTATCTGTATAAACCTGGAAATATCTATACTGCTATCTTTATAAACTTGGAAATATACACAACACTATCTGTATAAATATGGAAATAACTACATCCCTATCTGTATAAACATGGAAACATCTCCACCGCAATCTGTATAAACATGGAAATATCTAAACCGCTATGTTTATAAACATGGAAATATCTACACCGCTATCTGTATAAACATGGAAATATATACAATGCTATTTGGGTAAACATGGAAATATCTACACAGCTATGTGTGTAAACATGGAAATATCTACAACACTATCTGTATAAACATGGAAATATCTACAAGATGATCTGTATAAACATGGAAATATCTACAACGCTACCTGTATAAACATGGAAATATCTACACCGCTATCTGTATAAACATGGAAATAACTACACCGCTATCTCTATAAACATGGAAATACCTACACTGCTCTCTCTAAAAACATGGTAATATCTACACGGCAATCTTTATAAACATGGAAATATCTACACCACCATCTGTATGAATATGGAAATATCTACACCAATATCAGTATAAACATGGAAATATCTACACCGCTATCTGTATAAACATGGAAATAACTACACCGCTATCTCTATAAACATGGAAATACCTACACTGCTCTCTCTAAAAACATGGGAATATCTACACGGCAATCTTTATAAACATGGAAATATCTACACCACCATCTGTATGAATATGGAAATATCTACACCTATATCTGTATAAAAATGGAAATATCTACACCGTTATCTCTATAAACATGGAAATATCTACACCCATATCTCTATAAACATGGAAATAGCTACACCGCCATTTCTACAAACATGGAAATATCTAAACCGCTATCTGTATAAAAATGGAAATATCTACACCACTATCTCTATAAACGTGAAAATATCTACACCGCTATCTGTATAAATATGGAAATATCTACACCAGCATCTCTGGAAACATGGAAAGGTCTGCACCGCTATCTGTATAAACATGGAAATATCAATAACGCTATCTCTATAAACATGAAAATTTCGCCACCGACATCTGTATAAACATGGAATTACCTACACAGTAATCTGTGTAATCGTGATAATATCCACACCACCGTCTGTATAACCATGGAAATATCTACACCGCCATCTGTATAAACATGGAAATATCTGCACAGCCATCTCTATAAACATGGAAATATCTACACTGCTATCTGCATAAACATGGAAATACTTACACCGCTATCTGTATAAACATGCAAACATCTACACCGCTATCCCTGTAAACATGGTAATATCTACACCGCTATCTGTATAAACATGGAAATATATACACAGCTATCTGTGTAAACATGGAAATATCTACACCGCTATCTGTATAAATATGGAAATATCTTCAACGCTATCTGTGTAAATGTGGAAATGTCTACACCGCTATCTGTATACACATGGAAATAACTACAACGCTATCTGTATAAACGTAGAAATATCTACAACGCTATCTCTATAAACGTGGAAATACCTACACCACCATCTGTATAAACATGGAAATATCTACACCACCTTCTGTGTACACGTGGAAATGTCTACACCGCGATCTGTATAAACATGGAAATATCTACACTGCCATCCTTATAAACATGGAAATATCTAGACCGCGATCTGTATAAACATGGAAGTAACTTCACTGACATCTGTATAAACTATAAAACACCTACACCGTGATCTGTATAAACAAGTAAATATCTACACCGCTTTCTGTATAAATATGGAAATGTCTACAACGCTATCTCTATAAACATGGAAATATCTACACAGTTATGTTTATAAACATGGAAATATCTACACCACTATCTCTATCAACATGGAAATATCTACACCGCCATCTGCAAAAACATGAAAATATCTACACAGTCATCTGTGTAAACAGGGAAATATCTACACCATCATCTGCATAAACATGGAAATATCTACACTGCCGTCTGTATTCACAAGGAAATATCCGCACAACCATCTGTATGAACATGGAAATAGCTACAATGCCATCTGAATAAACATGGAAATACCTACACCGCTATCTCTATGTACTTGGAAATGTCAACAACTCCATCTGTAGAAACATGGAAACACCTACACAGTCATCTGTATAAACATTGAAATATATACACCATCATCTGTATGAACATGGAAATATCTACACCGCCATCTGTATAAACCTGGAAATATCTACAAAGCCATCTGTATAAACATGGAAATATCTACAACGCTATCTGTATAAACATGGAAATAACTACACAGCTATCTGTTTAAACATGAAAATATCTACACCGCTACCCCTATAAACATGGAAATATCTACACCGCTATCCCTATAAACATGGAAATATCAACACCGCTATCTGTATAAATATGTAAATATCTACACCACTATCACTATAAACACGGAAATATCTACACCAACATCTCAATTATCTTGGAAATATCTACAATGCCATCTGCATAAACATGGAAATATCTACACCGCCATCTGCATAAACATGGAAATATCTGCACCGCCATCTGTGTAAACATGGAAATATCTACACCGCCATCTATATAAATCTCGAAATAACTACACTGCAATCTGTATAAACATGGAAATATCTACACCGC
The DNA here is from genome assembly GCF_029289425.2 of Pan paniscus. Classification (NCBI taxonomy): domain Eukaryota; kingdom Metazoa; phylum Chordata; class Mammalia; order Primates; family Hominidae; genus Pan; species Pan paniscus. Next base: position 13,770,965 of record NC_073254.2, read on the forward strand.
GATCTGTAAAGAAGTGGAAATAACTACACTGCTATCTGTATAAACATGGAAATATCCACACCGCTATCTCTATAAACATGGAAATATCTACACCGCTATCACTATAAACATGGAAATATCTACACCGCTATCACTATAAACATGGAAATAGCTACACCGCTATCTCTATAAACATGGAATTATCTACACCGCCATCTCTATAAACATGGAATTATCTACACAGTCATCTTCATCAACATGGAAATATTTACAACGCCATCTATATAAATATGTAAATATCTACACCGTGAGCTGTATAAACATGGAAATATCTATACCGCTATCTCTATAAACATGGAAATACCAACAACGCTATCTCTATAAACATGGAAATATCTACACTGCCGTCTGTATTCACAAGGAAATATCCGCACAACCATCTGTATAAACATGGAAATATCTACAACGCTATCTCTATAAACATGGAAATACCTGCAACTCTATCTCCATAAACATGGAAATATCTACACCACTATCTCTATAAACATGGAAATATATACACCGCCATCTCTATAAACATGGAAGTATCTACAACGACATCTACATAAACAAGGAAATATCTACACTGCCATCTATATAAACATGGAAATATCTACAACTCAATCTGTATAAACATGGAAATATATACACCGCCATCTGTAAAAACATAGAAATATCTACACAGTCATCTGTATAAACATGGAAATAACTACACCGCCATCTGTAAAAACATGGAAATATCAACACAGTCATCTGTATAAACTTGGAAATGTCTACACCACCATCTGTATAAACATGGAAATATCTACACTGCCATCTGTATACACATGGAATTATCTACACAGCCATCTGTATAAACATGGAAATACCTACACCGCTATCCCTATAAACTTGCTAATAGCTACACCTCTATCTCCAGAAACATGGAAATATCTGCGCCGTTATCTCTATAAACATGGAAATATCTACACCGCTATCTGTATAAACATGGAAATATCTACACCATTATCTGTATAAATATGGAAATATTTACACCGCTATCTCTATAAAAATGTAACTATCTGCACCATTATCTGTATAAACATGGAAATATCTACACCGCCATCTGTATAAACATGGAAATATCTACAATGCTATCTGTATTAACAGGGTAATATCTACAAGATGATCAGTATAAACATGGAAATATCTACACCGCTATCTGTATAAACATGGAAATATCTACAAGATGATCTGTATAAACATGGAAATATCTACACCGCTATCTGTATAAACATGGAAATATCTACACCGCTATCGGTATAAACATGGAAAAATCTACAACGCTATCCCTATAAACATGGAAAAACCTACACCGCCATCTCTATAAACATGGATATATCTACATAGCCATTAGTATAAAGATGGAAATATCTACACCGCAAGCTCTATAAACATGGAAATGTCTACATCGCTATCTATACAAACAAGGAAATAACAACACCACTATCTATATAAACATGGAAATATCTACACCGCTATCTGTATAAACGTGGAAATATCTACACCAATATCTCTATAAACATGGAAATAGCTACACCGCCATTTCTATAAACATGGAAATATCTACACCGGTATCTCTGTAAACATGGAAATATCCACAGCGCTACCAGTATAATCATGGAAATATCTGCACTGCTATCTGTATAAATATGGAAATACCTACACCACTATCTCTGTAAACATGGAAATGTCTACACCGCTATCTGTATAATCATGGAAATATCTATATCGCTATCTCTATAAACATGAAGATATCTACAACAACATCTGTATAAACATGGAGATACCTACACAGTCATCTCTATAAACATGGAAATATCTACACCACCATCTGTATAAACATGGAAATATCTACACTGCCATCTTTATAAACATGGAAATATCTACACAGCCATCTCTCTAAACAATGAAATATAAACACCGCTATCTGCATAAATATGGAAATACCTACACCGCTATCTGTTTAAACATGTTAATATCTACACCGCTATCCCTATAAACATGGAAATATCAACACCGCTATCCACATAAACATGGAAGTATCCACATCGCAATCTGTATAAACTTGGAAATATCTACAATGCTATCAGTATAAACATGGAAATACCTTCACTTCTATCTCTATAAACATGGAAATATCTACACAGCTATCTCTACAAACATGGAAACATCTACACCGCCATCTCTACAAACTAGGAAATATCTACACCGCCATCTGCATAAACATGGAACTATCTACACTGCCATTTGAATACACATGGAAATATCTACACGGCTATCTGTAAACCTGGAAATATCTGCAACGCTATCTGTGTAAACATGGAAATATCTACACCGCTATCTGTGTAAACATGGAAATATCTACACCACTATCTGCATAAAGATGGAAATATCTACACCGCTATCTGTATAAACGTGGAAATATCTACACCGCTTTCTGTATAAATGTGGAAATATCTACAACAATATCTGTATAAACGTGGATATATCTACTCCGCTATCTGTACAAACATGGAAATATCTACAACACTATCTGTGTAAACATGGAAATGTCTACACAGCTATCTGTGTAAACTTGGAAATATCTACACAGCTATCTGTGTAAACATGGCAATATCAATACCGCTATCCCTATAAACATGGAAATATCTGCACCGCTATGTGTCTAAACAGGGAAATATCTACTCCGCTATCACTATAAACATGGAAATACTTACGCCGCTATCTATATAAACATGGAAATATCTACACCGCTATCTCTGTAAACATGGAAATAACTACACCGACATCTCTACAAACTAGGAAATATCTACACCGCCATCTGCATAAACATGGAAATATCGACACCGCCATCTGCATCGACATGGAAATGTCTACACGGCTATCTGTATAAACATGGAAATATCTGAAACGCTATCTGTGTAAACATGGAAATACCTACAACTCTATCTGTGTAAACATGGAAATATCAACACCGATATCTGTATAAAGATGGAAATATCTACACCGCTATCTGTATGAAAGTGGAAATATCTACACTGCTATCTCTATAAACATGGAAATATCAACACTGACATCTGTATAAACATGGAAATATCTACACAGCCATGTTTATAAACATAGAAATATCTACAATGCTATCTTTGTAAACATGGAAATATCTACACAGCTATCTGGGTAAACTTGGAAATATCTACACTGATATATCTGTAAGAATGGAAATAACTACACCGCAATCTGTGCAAAGATGGAAATATCTACACCGCTATCTCTATAAACATGAAAATATTTACACCGCTATCTGTATAAACATATAAATATGTACACAGCTATCTCTATAAACATGGAAATATCTACACCGCTGTCTGTAAGAAGATGAAATTATCTACACCGATATCTCTATAAACGTAGAAATATCTACACCGATATCTGCATAAATATGGAAACATCTACACCGCTATCTCTATAAACATGGAAATATCTACACTGCCATCTGTATAAACATGGAAATATCTACACAGCCATCTCTATAAACATAGAAATATCTACACCGGAATATGTATACACATGCAAATATCTACACAGTCATCTGTATAAACATGGAAATATCTACACCACCATCTCTATAAACATGGAAATATCTACACCGCCATCTGTATACACATGGAAATAACTACACAGCCATCTGTATAAACATGGAAATATCTACAGAGCTATCTCTATAAACATGGAAATGTTTACACAACCATCTCCATAAACATGGAAATATCTACACTGCCATCGGTATACACATGGAAATATCTACACAGAAATCTGTATTAACATGGAAATATCTTCACCGCTATCTGTATAAACACAGAAATATCTACAACGCTATCTGTATAAACATGGAAATATCTCCACCACTATCTGTATAAACATGGAAACATCTATACCGCTATCTGTATAAACATGGAAATATATACACCGCTATCTCTATAAACATGGAAATACCTACACTGCTCTCTCTAAAAACATGGTAGTATCTACACGGCAATGTTTATAAACATGGAAATATCTACACTGCCATCTGTTTGAATATGGAAATACCTACACCAATATCTGTATAAACATGGAAATATCTACACTGCAATCTGTACAAACATGGAAATATCTACACCGCTATCTGTATAAGCATGGAAATATCTACACCGCCATCTCTATAAACATGAAAATATCTACACCGCCTTCTCCATAAACATGGAACTATCTACACCGACATCTGTATAAACGTGGAAATATCTACACCACTATCTGTATAAACATGGAAATATCTTCACCGCTATCTCTATAAACTTGGAAATATCTACACTGCCATCTGTATAAATATAGAAATATCTACACCACGATCTGTATAAACATGAAAATATCTACACCGCTATCTGTATAAACATGGAAATACCAACATCGCTATCTGTATAAACATGGAAATATTTACACCACTATCTGTATAAACATGGAAATATCTACACCGCTATCTCTATAAACATGGAAATAACTACACCGCCATCTCTATAAACATGGAAATATCTACACCGCTATCTATATAAACATGGAAATAACTTCACCGCTATCTATATAAATATGGAAATATCTACACCGCTATCCCTATAAACATGCAAATGTCTACACTGCTATCTGTATAAACATGGAAATTTCTACACCGTTATCTCTATAATCGTGAAAATATCTACTTCGACATCTGTATAACCATGAAAATACCTACAAAATCATCTGTATAAACATGGAAATATCTACTCCACCATCTGTATACATATGGAAATATCACCACCGCTATCTGTATAAACATGGAAATATCTACACCGCTATCTGTATAAACACGGAAATATCTACAGAGCTATCACAGTAAACAAGGAAATACCTACACCGCTGTCTCCATAAACACGGAAATATCAACACGGCCATCTCTGTGAACTTGGAAATAACTACACCGCCATCTGCATAAACATGGAAATATCTACACGACCATCAGCATAAACATGGAAATATCTACAACACCAAATCCATAAACATGGAACTATCTACACCACCATATGTATAAACATGGAAATATCTACACCGCTATCTGTATAAACTTGGAAATATGTACACTGCCATCTGTATAAAGATTGAAATATCTACAACACGATCTATTTAAACAAGAAAATATCTACCCCACTATCTGTATAAACATGGAAATATCTACACAGTCATCGGTATAAACATAGAAATACCTACACCGCCATCTGTACAAACATGGAAATATCTACACTGCCATCTGTAGAAACATGGAAATATCTACACAGCCATCTCTATAAACATGGAAACATCTACACTGCTATCTGTATAAACATGGAAATATCCACACCGCTATCTGTATAAACTTGGAAATATCTACACTGCAATCTGTAAAAACATGGAGATATCGTCACAGTCATCTGTATAAACCTGGAAATATCTGCACCTCCATCTGTATAAACATGGAAATATCTAAACTGCCATCTGTATACATATGGAAATATCTACACACCCATCTGTAAAAACATGGAACTATCTACACGGATATCTCTATAAACATGGTAATATCTACAATGCTATTTGTATAAACATGGAAATATGTATATCGCTATCTGTATAAACATGGAAATATCTACACCACTATCTGTATAAACATTGAAATATCTACATCGCTATCTGTGTAAACATGGAAATATCTACCCCGCTATCTTTATAAACATGGAAATATCTACAACGCCATCTCTGTAAACATGGAAATATCTTCACAGCTATCTGTGTAAACTTGGAAATATCTACACCGCTATCTGTGTAAAGATGGAAATATCTGCACTGCAATCTGTGCAAAGATGGAAATATCTACACCGCTATCTCTGTAAACATGGAAATATCTACACCGCTATCTGTATAAACATGGAAATATCTACACCGCTATCATATAAACATGGAAATATCTACACCGCTATCATATAAACATGGAAATATCTACAATGCCATATCTATAAACATGGAAATATCTACACAGCCATCTGTATAAACATGGAAATATCTACACAGCTGTCTGTATAAATATGGAAATAACTACACAGCTATCTCTATAAACATGGAAATATGTACACCGCTATCTGTATAAACATGGAAATATCCACAACGTTATCTCTATAAACATGGAAATACCTACACTGCCGTCTGTATAAACATGCAAATATCTACACATTCATCCATATGAACATGGAAATATCTACACCATCATCTCTATAAACATGGAAATATCTACACTGCCATCTGTATACACATAGAAATACCTACACAGCCGTCTGTATAAACAGGGAAATATCTACACAGCTGTCTCTATAAACATGGAAATACCTACAACGCTATCTCTATAAACATGGAAATATCTACACCGCAATCTTTATAACCTTGGAAACATCTACACCGCCATCTCTAAACACGAAAATATCTACACCGCCATCTGTATAAGCATGGAAGTATCTTCACCGTTATCTCTATAAACATGGAAATACCTACACCCATATCTCTATAAACATGGAAATAGCTACACCGCCATTTCTACAAACATGGAAATATCTAAAACGCTATCTGTATAAACATGGAAATATCTACACCACTATCTCTATAAACGTGAAAATATCTACACCGCTATCTGTATAAATATGGAAATATCTACACCAGCATCTCTGGAAACATGGAAATGTCTGCACCGCTATCTGTATAAACATGGAAATATCAATAACGCTATCTCTATAAACATGAAAATTTCGCCACCGACATCTGTATAAACATGGAATTACCTACACAGTAATCTGTGAAATCGTGATAATATCCACACCACCGTCTGTATAACCATGGAAATATCTACACCGCCATCTGTATAAACATGGAAATATCTGCACAGCCATCTCTATAAACATGGAAATATCTACACTGCTATCTGCATAAACATGGAAATACTTACACCGCTATCTGTATAAACATGCAAACATCTACACCGCTATCCCTGTAAACATGGTAATATCTACACCGCTATCTGTATAAACATGGAAATATATACACAGCTATCTGTGTAAACATGGAAATATCTACACCGCTATCTGTATAAATATGGAAATATCTTCAACGCTATCTGTGTAAATGTGGAAATGTCTACACCGCTATCTGTATACACATGGAAATAACTACAACGCTATCTGTATAAACGTAGAAATATCTACAACGCTATCTCTATAAATGTGGAAATACCTACACCACCATCTGTATAAACATGGAAATATCTACACCGCCTTCTGTGTACACGTGGAAATGTCTACACCGCCATCTGTATAAACATGGAAATATCTACACTGCCATCCTTATAAACATGGAAATATCTAGACCGCCATCTGTATAAACATGGAAGTACCTTCACTGACATCTGTATAAACTTTAAAACACCTACACCGTGATCTGTATAAACAAGTAAATATCTACACTGCTTTCTGTATAAATATGGAAATGTCTACACTGCTATCTCTATAAACATGGAAATATCTACACAGTTATCTTTGTAAACATGGAAATATCTACACCACTATCTCTATCAACATGGAAATATCTACACCGCCATCTGCAAAAACATGAAAATATCTACACAGTCATCTGTGTAAACAGGGAAATATCTACACCATCATCTGCATAAACATGGAAATATCTACACTGCCGTCTGTATTCACAAGGAAATATCCGCACAACCATCTGTATAAACATGGAAATAGCTACAATGCCATCTGAATAAACATGGAAATACCTACACCGCTATCTCTATGTACTTGGAAATGTCAACAACTCCATCTGTAGAAACATGGAAATACCTACACAGTCATCTGTATAAACATTGAAATATATACACCATCATCTGTATGAACATGGAAATATCTACACCGCCATCTGTATAAACCTGGAAATATCTACAAAGCCATCTGTATAAACATGGAAATATCTACAACGCTATCTGTATAAACATGGAAATAACTACACAGCTATCTGTTTAAACATGAAAATATCTACACCGCTACCCCTATAAACATGGAAATATCTACACCGCTATCCCTATAAACATGGAAATATCAACACCGCTATCTGTATAAATATGAAAATATCTACACCACTATCACTATAAACACGGAAATATCTACACCACCATCTCAATTATCTTGGAAATATCTACAATGTCATCTGCATAAACATGGAAATATCTACACCGCCATCTGCATAAACATGGAAATATCTGCACCGCCATCTGTGTAAACATGGAAATATCTACACCGCCATCTATATAAATCTCGAAATAACTACACTGCAATCTGTATAAACATGGAAATATCTACACCGCGATCTGTAAAGAAGTGGAAATAACTACACTGCTATCTGTATAAACATGGAAATATCCACACCGCTATCTCTATAAACATGGAAATATCTACACTGCTATCACTATAAACATGGAAATATCTACACCGCTATCACTATAAACATGGAAATAGCTACACCGCTATCTCTATAAACATGGAATTATCTACACCGCCATCTCTATAAACATGGAATTATCTACACAGTCATCTTCATCTACATGGAAATATTTACAACGCCATCTATATAAATATGTAAATATCTACACCGTGAGCTGTATAAACATGGAAATATCTATACCGCTATCTCTATAAACATGGAAATACCAACAACGCAATCTCTATAAACATGGAAATATCTACACTGCCGTCTGTATTCACAAGGAAATATCCGCACAACCATCTGTATAAACATGGAAATATCTACAACGCTATCTCTATAAACATGGAAATAACTACAAATCTATCTCCATAAACATGGAAATATCTACACCACTATCTCTATAAACATGGAAATATATACACCGCCATCTCTATAAACATGGAAGTATCTACAACGACATCTACATAAACAAGGAAATATCTACACTGCCATCTATATAAACATGGAAATATCTACAACTCTATCTGTATAAACATGGAAATATATACACCGCCATCTGTAAAAACATAGAAATATCTACACAGTCATCTGTATAAACATGGAAATAACTACACCGCCATCTGTAAAAACATGGAAATATCTACACAGTCATCTGTATAAACTTGGAAATGTCTACACCACCATCTGTATAAACATGGAAATATCTACACTGCCATCTGTATACACATGGAATTATCTACACAGCCATCTGTATAAACATGGAAATACCTACACCGCTATCCCTATAAACTTGCTAATAGCTACACCTCTATCTCCAGAAACATGGAAATATCTACGCCGTTATCTCTATAAACATGGAAATATCTACACCGCTATCTGTATAAACATGGAAATATCTACACCATTATCTGTATAAATATGGAAATATTTACCCCGCTATCTCTATAAAAATGTAACTATCTGCACCGTTATCTGTATAAACATGGAAATATCTACACCACCATCTGTATAAACATGGAAATATCTACAATGCTATCTCTATTAACAGGGTAATATCTACAAGATGATCAGTATAAACATGGAAATATCTACACCGCTATCTGTATAAACATGGAAATATCTACAAGATGATCTGTATGAACATGGAAATATCTACACTGCTATCTGTATAAACATGGAAATATCTACACCGCTATCGGTATAAACATGGAAAAATCTACAACGCTATCCCTATAAACATGGAAAAACCTACACCGCCATCTCTATAAACATGGAAATATCTACATAGCCATTAGTATAAAGATGGAAATATCTACACCGCAAGCTCTATAAACATGGAAATGTCTACATCGCTATCTATACAAACAAGGAAATAACAACACCACTATCTGTATAAACATGGAAATATCTACACCGCTATCTGTATAAACGTGGAAATATCTACACCAATATCTCTATAAACATGGAAATAGCTACACCGCCATTTCTATAAACATGGAAATATCTACACCGGTATCTCTGTAAACATGGAAATATCCACAGCGCTACCAGTATAATCATGGAAATATCTACACTGCTATCTGTGTAAATATGGAAATACCTACACCACTATCTCTGTAAACATGGAAATGTCTACACCGCTATCTGTATAATCATGGAAATATCTATATCGCTATCTCTATAAACATGAAAATATCTACAACAACATCTGTATAAACATGGAGATTCCTACACAGTCATCTCTATAAACATGGAAATACCTACACCACCATTTGTATAAACATGGAAATATCTACACTGCCATCTTTATAAACATGGAAATATCTACACAGCCATCTCTATAAACAATGAAATATAAACACCGCTATCTGCATAAATATGGAAATACCTACACCGCTATCTGTATAAACATGTTAATATCTACACCGCTATCCCTATAAACATGGAAATATCAACACCGCTATCCACATAAACATGGAAGTATCCACATCGCAATCTGTATAAACTTGGAAATATCTACAACGCTATCAGTATAAACATGGAAATACCTTCACTTCTATCTCTATAAACATGGAAATATCTACACAGCTATCTCTACAAACATGGAAACATCTACATCGCCATCTCTACAAACTAGGAAATATCTACACCGCCATCTGCATAAACATGGAACTATCTACACTGCCATTTGAATACACATGGAAATATCTACACGGCTATCTGTAAACCTGGAAATATCTGCAACGCTATCTGTGTAAACATGGAAATATCTACACCGCTATCAGTGTAAACATGGAAATATCTACACCACTATCTGCATAAAGATGGAAATATCTACACCGCTATCTGTATAAACGTGGAAATATCTACACCGCTTTCTGTATAAATGTGGAAATATCTACAACACTATCTGTATAAACGTGGATATATCTACTCCGCTATCTGTACAAACATGGAACTATCTACACCCCTATCTGTTTAAACATGGAAATATCTACACTACCATCTGTATAAAAATGGAAATATCTACACCGTTATCTGTATAAACATGGAAATATCTACACAGCTCTCTGTATAAACATGGAAATATATACACCGCTATCCCTATAAACATAGAAATAACTACACCACTAGCTCAGTAAACGTGGAAATATCTACACCGCAATTCCTAAAAACATGGAAATGTCTACACCGCAATCTCTTTAAACTTGGAAATATCTACACCGCCGTCTGTATAAACATGGAAATAGCTACACCGCCATCTGTATGAACTTGAAAATATCTACACCGCTATCTCTATAAGCATGGAAATATCTACACTGCCATCTGTATACACATGGAAATATTTACACAGCCATCTGAATAAACATGGAAATATATACACCGCTATCTCCATAAACATCGAAATACCTACAACGCAGTCTCTATAAACATGGAAATATCTACACTGCCCTCTCTATAAACATGAAAATATCAACATTGCCATCTCGATAAACATGGAATTATCTACACCGCCATCTGTATAAACATGGAAACATCTACACCAACATGTGTATAAACATGGGAATATCTACACTGCCATCTGTAGAAAGATGGAAATATCTACACCGCTATCTGTATAAACGTGGAAATATCTACACCGCAGTCTGTATAAACATGGAATAATCTAAAACGCTATCTCTATAAACATGGAAATATCTACACCGCTATCTCTATAAACATGGAAATATCTACACCGCTATCTCTATAAACATGGAAATATCTACACTGCTATCTGTATAAATATGGAAATATCTACACCGTGATATGTATAAATATGGAATAATCTACACCGCTACCTGTATAAACCTGGAAATATCCACACCGTGATCAGTATGAACATGGAAATATCTAAACCACTTTCTCTATAAACATGGAAATATCTAAAAAGCCATCAGCATAAACTTGGAAAAATATACACCGCCATCTTCATAAACATGGAAATATCCACACGGCCATCTGTATAAACATGTCAATATCTACACCGTGATCTGCATAAACATGGAAATATCTACACCGCTATCTGTATAAACATGGAAATATCTCAACCGCTATCTCTATAAACATGGAAATATCTACACCGCCTTCTGTAGAAAGATGGAAATATATACACCGCGCTCTGGATCAATATGTTGAAATCTACACCGCTACCTGTATAAACATGGAAATATCTACATCGCTATCTGTATAAACATGGAAATATCTACACCGCGATCTATATAAACATGGAAATATCAACACCGCTATCTGTATAAACATGGAAATATCTACTCTGCCATCTGTATAAACGTGGAAATATCTACACAGTGAGGTGTATAAACATGGAAATATCTACACCACTATCTGTATAAACATGGAAATACCAACACCGCTCTCTGTATAAACATGGAAATATCTACACATCCATCGGTACAAACAAGGAAATATCTACAGAGCTATCTGTATAAACGTAGAAATAACTACACCACTATCTGTATAAACATGGAAATATCTACACCGCTAACTCTATAAACATGGAAATACCTACACCGCTATCTGTATAAACATGGAAATATCTTCACCGCTATCTATATCAACATGGAAATATCTACACCGCTATCCCTATAAACATGGAAATAACTACAATGCTAGCTCAATAAACGTGGAAATATCTACGCCGCAATCCCTATAAACATGGAAATGTCTACACCGCCATCCTTATAAACATGGAAATATCTACACTGTCATCTGTATAAACATGGAAATATCTACACCACCATATTTATAAAGATGGAAATATCTACACCGCCATCTGCATAAACATGGAAATATCTACACAGCCATCTGCATTAACATGGAAATATCTACACCACCATTAGCATAAACATGGAAATATCTACACCGCCATCAGTATAAACATGGAAATATCTACACCGCCATCTGTATAAACATGCAAATATCTACACTGCCATCTGAATAAACATGGATATATCTACACTACCATCTGTATAGAGATTGAAATATCTACACTGCGAGCTGTATGAGCATGTAAATATCTACACAATGATCTGTATAAACATGGAAATATCTATACCGCTGTCTGTATAAACATGGAAATATCTACATCACTATCTGTATAAACATGGAAATATCTACAGCGCTGTATGTATAAATATGGAAATATTTACACCGCCATCGGTATAAACATGGAAATATCTACCCTGCCATCTATATAAACATGGATATATCTACACATTCATCTGTATAAACATGGAAATAATTACACTTCCATCTCTATAAACATGGAAATATCTACACAGTCATCTGTATAAACATCGAAATATCCACACTGCCATGTGAATAAACATGGAAACATCTACACCGCTATCTCTGTAAACATGGAAATAGTTACACCGCCATCTGTAAAAACGTGGAAAAATCTACACTGTCATCTGTATAAACATGGAAATATCTACACCACCGTCTCTATAAACATGGAAATATCTACATCGCCATCTCTATAAACATGGAAATATCTACACCGCCATCTCTATAAAAATGAAAATATCTGCACTGACATCTCCATAAACATGGATCTATCAACAGCGCCATCTGTATATACATGGAAATATCTACACCGCCATCTCAATAAACATGGAAATATCTACACAGCCAACTGACTGAACACGGAAATATCTACCCCGCTATCTCTATAAACATGGAAATATCTACACCGCAATCTCTATATTCATGGAAATATCTACACAACCATCTCTATATACATGGAAATATCTACACTGCCATCTGCATACACATGGAAATATCTACACAGACATCTGTATAAAAATGGAAATATCTACACCGATATCCCCATAGAGACAGAAATACCTACACCGCTATCTCTATAAAAATGGAAATATCTACACCGCTATCTCTATAAACATGAAACTATCTACACCGCCATATATGTAAACATGAAAATATCTACAATGGCATCTCAATAAACATGGAACTATCTACACCGCCATCTGTATAAACATGGAAATATCTACACTGAAATCTGTATAAAGATGTAAATATCTACACCGCGAGCTGTATAAACCTGGAAATACCTACACGGCTATCTGTATAAACATGGAAATATCTACACCGCTATCTCTATAAACATGGAAATATATACACCGTCATCTCTATAAACATGGAAATATCTTCACCGCCATCTACATAAACAAGGAAATATCTACACCACCATCTATATAAACATGGAAATATCTTCACCGCCATCTGGACAAACATGGAAATATCTACACTGCCATCTGTAGATAGATGGAAATATCTACACTGTGATCTGTATAAACGTGGAAATATCTACAGCGTTATCTATATAAACCTGGAAATATCTACAATGCTATCTATATAAACGTGGAAATATCTACACCATTATCTGTATAAACATGGAAAAATCTACACCGCTACCAGTATAAACATGGAAATATCTACGCCGCTATCTGTATAAGCATGGAAATATCTACACCGCGATCTGTATAAACAGGGAAATATGTACACCGCTATCTGTATAAACATGGATATACCAACACCGCTATCTGTATAAACATGGAAATATCTACACCGCTATCTGTATAAACATGGAAATATCTACACCACTATCTCTATGAACATGGAAATACCTACAACGCCATCTCTATACACATAGAAATATCTACACTGCTATCTCTATAAACATAGAAATATCTACAATGCCATCTGTATAAACATGGAAATATATACACAGCCATCTGCAAAGCATGGAAATATCTACACCGCTATCTGTATAAACATGGAAATATCTACACCGCCGTCTGTATAAACATGGAAATATCTACACTGCCATCAGTGAAAAGATGGAAATATGTACACCACTATCTGTATAAACATGGAAATACCAACACCGCTCTCTGTATAAACATGGAAATATCTACACATCCATCGGTACAAACAAGGAAATATCTACACAGCTATCTGTATAAACGTGGAAATAACTACACCACTATCTGTATAAACATGGAAATATCTACACCGCTATCTCTATAAACATGGAAATACCTACACCGCTATCTGTATAAACATGGAAATATCTACACCGCTATCTCTTTAAACATGGAAATATACTCACCGCCATCTCTATAAAGGTGGAAATATCTACACCGCCATCTACATAAACAAGGAAATATCTACACTGCCAAGTACATAAACATGAAAATATCTAGACCGCCATCTGTATGAACATGGAAATATCTACAATGCCGTCTGTAGCAAGATGGAAATATCTACACCGTGATCTGTAAAAACATGGAAATACCTACAGAATGATCTGTATTAACATGGAAATATCTACATCGCGATCTCTATAAACATGGAATTATCTACACCGCTGTCTGTATAAATATGGAAATATTTACACCACTATCTCTATAAACACGGAAATAACTACACCAGTATCTGTATAAACATGGAAATATCTACACCGCCATCTCTATAAACATGGAAATATCTACACCGCCATCTTTATAAACCTGGAAATATCTACTCTGCCATCTGTAAAAACTTGGAAATATCTTCACTGCCGTCTGAATAAACATGAAAATATCTACACAGCCAACTGACTAAACACGGAAATATCTACACCGCTATCTGAATAAACATGGAAATATCTACACCGCAATCTCTATAAACATGGAAATATTTACACCACCATCTCTATAAACAAGGAAATATCTACACTGCCATCTGCATACACATGGAAATATCCACACAGACATCTGTATAAAATGGAAATATCTACACAGAAATCTCTATAATGATAGAAGTACCTACACCGCAATCTCTATAAAAATGGAAATATCTACACCGCTATCTCTATAAACATGAAACTATCTACACCGCCATCTGTATAAACATGGAAATATCTACACCGCCATCTGTATAAACATGGAAATATCTACACCGTGAACTGTACAAACATGGAAATATTTACACCACTATCTGTATAAACATGTAAATACCAACACCGTGATCAGTATTAACATGGAAATATCTACACCGCTATCTGTATAAACCTGGAAATATCTACACGGCTATCTGTAGAAACATGGAAATATTTCAACAGGTATGTCTATAAACATGGAAATATCTACATCACCATCTGTAGAAAGATGGAAATATGTACACCACGATCTATATATACATGGAAATACCTACACAGTCATCTGTATAAACATTGAAATAACTACACTGCCATCTGTATAAAAATGGAAATATCTACTCAGCCATCTGTGTAAACTTGGAAATATCTACACCGCTATCTGTATAAACATGGAAATATCTACACCGCTATCTGTATCAACATGGAAATATCTACACCGCTATCCCTATAAACATGGAAATACCTACACTGCTAGCTCAATAAACGTGGAAATATCTACACCGCAATCCCTATAAACATGGAAATGTCTACACCGCCATCCTTGTAAACATGGAAATATCTACACAGTCATCTGTATAAACATGGAAATATCTACACCACCGTATGCATAAATATGGAAATATCTACACCGCCATCTCCATAAACATGAAAATATCTACACCGCCATCTCCATTAACATAGAACTATCTACACCACTATCTGTGTAAACACGGAGATATCTAAACCGCTATCTGTATAAACATGGAAATATCTACACCACGAGCTGTATAAACGTGGAAATATCTACACCGCTATCTGTATAAACACGGAAATACCAACACCGCTCTCTGTATAAATATGGAAATATCTACACCGCTATCTGTATAAACATGGAAATGTCTACACCGCTATCTGTACAACCATGGAAATATCTGCATGGCTATCTCTATAAACATGGAAATATCTACACCGCCATCTGTATAAACATGGAAATACCTACACAGTCATCTGTATAAACATGGAAATATCTACAAAGCCATCTGTATAAACATGGAAATATCTACACAGAAATCTGTGTAAACATGGAAATATCTAAACCGCTATCTGTATAAACATGGAAATAGCCCCACCGCAATCTGTATAAACATGGAAATATCTCCAACGCTATCTGTATAAACTTGGAAATATGTACACCGCTATCTGTATAAATATGGAAATATCTACAATGCTACCTGTGTAAACATGGAAAAATCTACACAGCTATCTGTGTAAACATGGAAATACCTACACCGCTATCTCTGCAAACATGGATATATCTATACCGCTATCTGTATAAACATAGAAATGTCTACATCACTGTCTGTACTAACATGTAAATATCTTCACCGCTATCTTTATAAACATGGGAATATCTACACCGCTTTATGTATAAACATGGATATATCTGCATCGCTATCTCTGAAAACATAGAAATATCTACACAGCTATCTGTGTGAACTTGGAAATATCTACAACACTATCTGTGCAAAGATGGAAATATGTACAACGCAATCTGTGCAAAGATGGAAATATCTACACCGCAGCCTCTGGAAACATGGAAATATCCACACCGCTATCTGCATAAACATGGAAATACCTACACTGCTATGTGTATAAACATGGAAATATATAGACTGCCATCTGTATAAACATGGAAATGTCTACACCGCCATCTGTATAAACATGGAAATATCTACACCACTATCTGCATAAATATGGAAATATCTACACCGCTATCTGTATAAACTTGGAAATATCTACACCGCTATCTGTATAAACATGTAAATATCTACAAAGTCTTCCATATAAACATGGAAATATCTACAGCACCATCTCTATAAATATGGAAATATCAACACAGACATCTGAATACCCATGGAAATATCTACACAGACTTCTGTATAAAATGGAAATATCTCCACAGCTATCTGTATAAACAAGGAAATATCTACACCACCATCTGCATAAACATAGAAATACCTTCACTGTCATCTGCATAAATATGGAAATATCTACACGGCTATCTGTATAAATTTGTAAATATATAAACCGCTATCTCTGTAAACATGGAAATATCAACACCACTATCCATATAAACATGGAAATATCTACACTGCCATCTGCATAAACATGGAAATATCCACGAAGTCATCTGCATAAACCTGGAAATATCCACATCGCCATCTGAATAAACATGGAAATATCTACACAATCATCTGTATAAACAAGGAAATAACTACACCACTATATGTATAAATATGGAAATATCTACAACGTTATCTCTATGAACATGGAAATATCTTCACCTCCATCAGTATAAACATGCAAATATCTACACAGTCATCTGCATAAACATGGAAATATCTACAACACCATCTCTATAAACATGGAAATATCTTCACTGTCATCTGTATACACATGGTAATATCTACACAGCCACCAGTATAAACATGAAAATATCTACAGCGCTATCTCTATAAACATGGAAATACCTACAGCGCTATCTCTATAAACATGGAAATATCTACAACGCCATCTGTATAAACATGGAAATATTTACACCACGAGCTGTACAAACATGGAAATATCTACACTGCTATCTGTATAAACATAGAAATACCAACACCGCTATCTGTTTAAAGCTGTTAATATGTACACCACTATCTCAATAAAAATGGAAATACTTTCACCACCATCTCTTTACACATGTAAATATCTACACCGCCATCTCTATAATCATGGAAACATCTACACTGACATCTGAGGAAAATGGAAATATCTACACTGCGATCTGTATATACATGGAAATATGTACACCGCTACCTGTATAGACATGGAAATGTCTTCAACACTATCTGAATAAACATGGAAATTTCTACAACACGATCTGTATAAAAAAGGAAATATCTCCTCCGCTATCTGTATAAACATGAAAATATCTACACCGCTATCTGCATAAACATGGAAATATCTACACCGCTATCTCTGTAAACACGGAAATATCTACACCTCTAACTGTAGAAACATGGATATATCTACACTGCTATCTGTGTAAACTTGGAAATATCTACACAGCTATGTGTGTAAAGATCGAAATATCTACACCGCAATCTGGGCAAAGATGGAAATATCTACACCGCTATCACGGTAAACATGGAAATATCTACACCGCCATCTGCATAAACATAGAAATATATACACCGCCATCTGTATGAACATGGAAATATCTACAAAGTCATCTGTATAAATATGGAAATATCTACACCAGCATCTCTATAAAGATGGAAGTATCTAAACTGCCATCTGTATACACATGGAAATATCTACACAGCCATCTGTATAAACATGCAAATATCTACACCGCTATCCCTATAAACATGGAAATATCTACACCGCCATCTGCATGAATATGGAAATATCTACACCGCTATCTGTATAAACATGGAAATATCTACACAGCCATCTGTATACACATGGAAATATCCACACCACTATCTGTATAAACATGGAAATGTCTACACCGTTATCTATATAAATATGGAAATATCTACACCGTTATCACTGTAAACTTGGAAATATCTACACTGCTGTCTGTATAAACATGGAAATATCTACAGCGCTATGTGTATAAACATGGAAATATCTACACCACTATCTATATAGACATTGAAATATCTACAACGCTATCTGTGTAAACATGGAAATATCTACACAGCTATCTTTCTAAACTTGCAAATATATACACCGCTATCTGTGTAAAGATGGAAATACCTACACCGGAATCTGAGCAAATATGGAAATATCTACACCGCTATCTCTGCAAACATGGAAATACCTACACCGCCATCTGTATAAACATGCAAATATCTACACAGTCATCTGTATAAACATGGAAATATCTACACCACCATCTCTATAAACATGGAAATATCTACACTGCCATCTGTATACACATGAAAATATGTACACAGCGATCTGTATAAACATGGAAATATATACACCACTATCTCTATAATCATGGAGATATCTCTACCTCTCTCTGTATAAACATGGAAATGTCTACAACACTGTCTGTATAAACATGGAAATATCTACACCGCTATCTGTATAAACATGGAAATATCTACACTGCTATCTGTATAAACATGGAAATATCTACACAGCTATCTGTATAAACATGGATATATCTACAACGTTATCTGTGTAAACATGTACATATCTACACAGCTATCTGTGTAAACTTGGAAATATCTACAACGCTATCTGTGTAAAGATGGCAATATCTACACCGCTATCTGTATAAATATGGGAATATCTACACCACTGTCTCTATAAACATGGAAATATCTACTCCGCTATCTGTATAAACTTGGAAATATCTACACCACTATCTCTATAAACATGGAAATATCTACACCACCATCTGTATAAACATGCAAATATCTACACAGTCATCTTTGTAAACATGGAAATATCTACATCACCATCTCTATAAACATGGAAATATCTACACTGCCATCTGTATACACATGGAAATATCTACACAGCCATCTGTATAAACATGGAAATATTTACACCGCTATCTCTATAAACATGGAAATATCTATACCGCTATCTGTATAAACATGGAAATGTCTATATCACTGTCTGTACAAACATGGAAATATCTACAGTGCTATCCGTATAAACGTGTAAATATCTACACCGCTATGTGTATAAACATGGAAATATCTACACCACTATCTGTATAGACATTGAAATATCTACAATGCTATCTGTGTAAACATGGAAATATCTACACAGCTAACTCTGTAAGCTTGGAAATATCTACAACACTATCTGTGTAAAGATGGAAATACCTACACCACAATCTGTGCAAAGATGGAAATATCTACACCGCTATCTCTGTAAACATGGAAATATCTACACCGCTATCTGCATAAACATGGAAATATCTACACAGATATCTTTATAAACATGGAAATATCTACACCGCCATCTGCATAAGCATGGAAATATCTACACCGCTGTCTGCATAAATTTGGAAATATCTACACCGCTATCTGTATAAACATGTAAATATCTACACAGTCATCTGTATAAACATGGAAATATCTACAGCACCATCTCTATAAATATAGAAATATTTACACAGCCACCTGTATACCCATAGAAATATCTACACAGACGTCTGTATAAACATGGAATATCTACACCGCTATATCTGTGAACATGGAAATACCTACAGGGCTATCTCTATAAACATGGAAACATCTGCACCGCAATCTCTATAAACATGGAAAGATCTGCACCGCTTTCTGTATACACAAGGATTTATATACACCGCCATCTGTATAAACATGGAAATATCTTCACCGCCATCTGTATAAACATGGAAATATCTACACCGCTATCTGTACAAATATGTAAATATCTACACCGCTATCTCAATAATCATGGAAATACCTACACCGCTGTCTTTATAAACATTTAAATATCTACATCGCTCTCTGTATAAACATGTAAATATCTCCTTCGCTATCTGTGTAAACATGGAAATATCTACAACACTATCTTTGTAAACATGGAAATATCTACACAGCTGTCTGTGTAAACTTGGAAATATCTACACCGCTATCTCTGCAGACTTGGAAATAGTTCCTCCGCTCTCTGTATAAACATGGAAATATCTGCACCGCCACCTGTATAAACATGGAAATATCTACAAAGTCATCTGTATAAACACGGATATACCTACACCACCATCACTATAAAGATGGAAAAATCCACACTGCCGTCTGTATACATATGGAATTATCCACACAGCCATCTGTAAAAATATGGAAATATCTACACCGCTATCTCTATAAGCATGGGAATATATACACCGCCATCTCTATAAACATGGAAATATCTACACCGCCATCTGTATAAATATGGAAATATCTACACCGCCATCTGTATAAATTTGGAAATATCTACACTGCCATCTGTAGAAAAATGGAAATATCTACACTGTGATCTGTATACACATGAAATTTCTACACCGCTACCTTTATAAACATGGAAATATCTACACCGCTATATGTATAAGCATGGAAATATGTACACCACGATCTGTATAAACATGGAAATATCTACACTGCTATCTGTATAAATGTGGAAATATCTACACCGCTATCTCTATACACATGGAAATATCTACAATGCTACCTGTATAAACATGGAAATATCTACACCGCTATCTCTATAAACACAAAAATATCTACACCGCCATCTTCATAAACACGGAAACATCTACACACTCATCTGTATAAACATGGAAATATCTACACCACGATCTCTATAAACATGGAAATATCTACACTGCCATCTGTATACACATGGAAATATCTACAGAGCCATCTCTATAAACATGGAAATATCAACACCGCTATCTCTATAAACATGGAAAAACCTTCACCGCTATCTCTATAAACATGGAAATATCTACACAGCAATCTCTATCAACGTGGAAATATCTACACAGCCATCTCCATAAACATGGAAATATCTGCACCGCCATCAGTATAAACATGGAAATATCTACACCGCAATGTGTATAAACATGGAAATATCTACACTGCCATATCAAAAAAGATGGAAATATCTACACCGCGAGCTGTATAAACATGGAAATATCTACACCGCTATCTCTATAAACATGGAAATATCTACACCGCTATCTCTATAAACATGGATATATCTACACCGCTACCTCTATAAACATGGAAATACCTACACCGCTATCTGTATAAACATGGAAATATCTACACCGCAATCTCTATAAACATGGAAATGCCTACACCGCCATCTCTATAAACATGAAAATATCTACACCGCCATCTCCATAATCATGGAAATATCTACACCGCCATCTGTGTAAACATGGAATATCTACACCGCTATCTGTATAAACATGGAAATATCTACACTGCCATCTGTATAATGATGGAAATATCTACACCGTGAGCTGTGTAAACATGGAAATATCTACACTGCTATCTGTAGAAACAGGGAAATACCAACACCACTATCAGTATAAACATGGAATTATCTACACTGCCATCTGTATAAACATGGAAATATCTACACAGTCATCTGTATATACATGTAAATATCTACACCACCATCTCTATAAACATGGAAATATCTACACTGCCATCTGTATACACATGGAAATATCTACACAGCCATCAGTATAAACATGGAAACGTCTGCACCGCTATCTCTATCCACATGGAAATACCTACACTGCAATCTCTATAAACATGGAAATATCTACACCGCCATCTCCATAAACAAGAAAATATGTACACTGCCATTTCCATAAAGTTGGAACTATCTACACCGCCATCTGTGTAAACATGGAAATATCTACGCCGCTATCTGTACAAACATGGAAACAACTGCACTGCCATCTGTATAAAGATGGAAATATCTACACCGCGAGCTGTATAAACATGGAAATATCTACACTGCTATCTCTATAAGCAGGGAAATACCAACACTACTATCTTCATAAACATGGAAATATCTACACCGCTCTCTGTATAAACATGGAAATATCTACACCACTATCTCTATAAACATGGAAGTACCTACACCACCATCTCTATAAACATGGAATTATCTACACCGTTATCTCTGTAAACATAGAAATACCTACACAGCCATCTCTATAAACATGGAAATATCTGCACCGCCATCTTCATAAACATGGTAATATCTATACTGCCATCTGTATAAACACAGAAACATCTACACTGCCATCTATTTAAACATAGAAATATCTACACTGCCATCTGTAGAAAGATGGAAATATCTACACAGCGATCTGCATAAACATGGAAATATCTACACCTCTACCTGTATAAACATGGAAATATCTACACCGCTATCTGTATAAATATGGAAATATCTACACCGCTATCTCTATAAACATGGAAATGTCTACACCGCTATCTGTATAAACATGGAAATATCTAAATGGCTACCTCTATAAACATGGAAATATCTACAACGCCATCTGTTAAAACATGGAAATTTCTACACAGTCATCTGTATAAACATGGAAATATCTATACTTCCATCTGTATAAACATCAAAATGTCTACACTGCCATCTGTATACACATGGAAATATCTACACAGCCATCTGTATAAACATGGAAATATCTACACCGCTATCTCTATAAACATGGAAAAACCTACACCGCTATCTCTATAAACATGTAAATATCTACACCGCTATCTCCATAAAGATGGAAATATCTACACCGCCATCTGTATAATCATGGAAATATCTACAGAGTCATTTGTATATACATGGAAATACCTCCACCACCATCTCTATAAACATGGAAATATCTACACTGCCATCTGTATACACTTGGAAGTATCTACACAGCCATCAGTATAAACATGGAAACGTCTGCACCGCTATCTCTATACACATGGAAATACCTACACTGCAATCTCTATAACCGTGGGATCATCTACACCGCAATCTCTATAAACATGGAAATATCTACACCGCTATCTGTATAAACATGGAAATAACTACACCGCTATCTGTGTATATATGGAAATATATATACCGCTATCTCTATAAACATGGAAATATCTACACCGCTATCTGTATAAACATGGAAATATCTACACCGCTATCTCTATAAACATGGAGATATCTACACCGCCATCTTTAAAAACATGGAAATATCTACACACTCATCTGTATAAACATGGAAATATCTACACCACCATCTGTATAAACATGGAAATATCTACACTGACAGGAGCTCAAGAGCAGCCTGGGCAATACAGCAAGACCTCATCTCTCCAAAAAAATAGGTAAAATTAGCTGGCCATGGTGGCGTGCACCTGTAGTCCCAGCTTCTTGGGAGGCTGAGGTGGGAGGTTCCACGGAGCCCAGAAATTTAAGGCTGCAGTGAGCTTGGATAACGTCTGCACTCCAGCCTGGATGACAGAACAAGAACCTGTTTCAGAAAAGAAAAAAGAAAAAACAACCTAAATACTAAAAACTGGTTGTAGTTTCCTAATAACTAAACAGCAAATTAATTGTAACATGCTTACATATCAACGATGTCTTTCTTCTTTGATCATAAACCTGCTCACTAAGAAGCTGCTGAAGTCCATGGCAGTGACAGGTACATGTCTGCATCCTTGTCCTGACCTGCATCTTCTTTGATTGTCGCCATCTGTGTCTCCGACTGGCACTGCCGAACCGCCTTGCTACCTGATCAATGTTGTACTGAACCGAACTGCTAAGTGATCAATGTTGTTGAGCTCACTGCACAAAGCTGTTCTTACAAGGTAGATTTCTGCCTGGAATAGTCATACTTGCACAGTTTATATTCCTTACTCCTGACCCATCCGACGCAGCACAAGTTCTATTTATTGCCATAGAAACATAGGTCATTTGGAAACACCTCCTTCATTTCTATGGAATGATCAAACTCTTCTGACATTTTGGACTCTGTTCTAGCCTCTTGTTAAATGTATCCAGAAAAGAGACAAAGCTTTATGGTGGGGGGCTATATGCACACATATGCTATAGAATAAGCTATCTAAATGCTTAGAAATACTTTCCATCTGGCACCGCACCTTAATAGGTAGACAGAAATTAAGTATGTGTATATCTATCTGTATAGATACGTATAAATATATATCCCCAAAACAAAAACTCATTCTCTTACTTATACATAGGTACAATATAGGTGAATATACATATAAATTTATAGGTAGAACAAAAAAAAACCCTCAGCCTCTTTAGGGCCATGTGTTTTCTCTGAGTAATTGTCACAATTAATTAAAATACATGTGTATGCCTTTTTAGATAAATTCCATCAGACCAGTTTCTGTCTGGTTGGAAAATAATAACTGCCTATTTGCTAAGTGCCCCTGCCCCCATACTATGTTCCAGTGAACTAAACACCTCTGGCAATCATAGATTTACAACTCAGCAAGATTAAACAGTTTATTGTTATTTATGACATCCAAGCTGGATCTTCTGTATTATATTCCACATTAGCATCTATCACTTTACATTTGGGAGATCCTGTCCAAAAATGATTATGCCTCCTAACCAAACATTCAGCAGGGCTGCAGGAACAGGCCCCCTGAACAAACATCCTGCCAAAGTACTTTAAAGCACCGTGAGCTCCCACAGCTGTGCATTTTCAGACGAACCAGCAGATTAACGTGGAGTCTCTTAGCCTCTGCTTGTTCTATTCCTTTCAGTGATCTCTCACATGGCCCAGTCCATTCGGTTTGAAAATCCTCATGAAATGAGCAGATTATGATCTGGCTTCAGTAGAGGACCATGGGGTGGGCATGGAGGGGAGAGGGTTTGCTCTTAACACAGCCTGAGCCTCAGAAAGGTTTCAGATGGAAAAGCATGGCACTGACTCAGCTCATGCTTAACAGGAAATAATGCACAGACCACACCAAAAAAGCCCTTTATGTTGTGTGAAAGTCTGCTGGAGCAGCTGCTGCCACCTCATGTACTGTGATAGAGTGTGCATGTGTGTGTTTGTGTGTGCGTGAGTGTGAGTATGCACAGAAATGTGTGCTGGGAGGGGGAGGAGATCACACCTTCCACAGTTGCCACCTCAGCCTTAGCTAGCAGCATGCAGAAATGCCAAAAGTCAAGAGGAAGCTGCACAAAAGCAACTGTGATTACCACATCAGCAGGCGCTTTCTGGTTAGTAAAGCTACTGGGACTGAAAAACACACACGATCTCATCCTTCTTTTATTTTAATCAGAGCAAACTATTTTTATAATAATTGTGTTATATGAATAAATAATTCATAATGCTGTAACCCATTATCACATTCAATCCTCCCAACAACCCTAGAAGATATGTAGACAAGTATTATTACTTTCCCTATTTTTATAAATGAGGAAATAAACCCCAGGAGGCTAGGCGACTTCCCCACGGTCATAGAATTTGCAAAAAGTAGTATCATGATTCAAATCCAAAGCTTCTCCTTTTGTCTTTATCATTTTAATTTTGAAGGTAATGCATATGCATGTATGATCTTTTAAATCCAGAGATGTATATGGAATAGATAGGAAAAGGGACTCTCCTTCCCCATTATACACCCCCTCCACCCAAGCTATATACACTGTTGACTAGAGTATGTCCTTTCAATCCTATTTTCTATGCCTACATTATATACAGAAAAGCAGGATTACGTTACACACAATATTCCAGTCATTGCTGTTTTTCACCAA
Source organism: Pan paniscus (assembly GCF_029289425.2). Lineage (NCBI taxonomy): Eukaryota > Metazoa > Chordata > Mammalia > Primates > Hominidae > Pan > Pan paniscus. The sequence goes on from NC_073254.2 coordinate 13,798,407, forward strand.
CAAGCTATCATTCACATCTTTTTCATACTACATATAAATTTATATCCTTTATTTTAGTGGTGTATATTGTGCAGTTGTGTCATAAATTATGTACCTGTTCTCTGTTGAACATATAGATTTTTTCTGAGTTTTTCCTTAGCAAAATGCTGCAGTGAGTACCCTTGTACACAGATGTTTGTACATTTGTTCTAGAAAAATCTACAGTAAAGATTCTTAGATTAAGAGATTCCCAGGTTATTAGAAAACTACTCTATTAATTTAGATATATACTTCCAAATTGCCTGACCAAAAAGTTATGTCAATTTAACTTCTATGAACAGTATACAAACATGACAATTTTCCATCACCTACACCAACTCTGGGTAATTTCATCTTTTTTACAAGTTGATGGATTGTTTTAATTTATATTTCTCTGGTTATTAATAAGTTTGGCCACCTGTTCATATGTTACTATTGATATTTGTATTGAATTGTTTGAATTTTCTTGATTTCAAAAAACGTTTTACATGTCATAGATATTAAATATTTGTTGTAAAACTCTCCTTCCAGTATTTTGTATGTGTTTGGTCAAGTAGAATAAACTCTCGTCCTCTGATTTCAGATTCCTTTCTCTTTCCATTAGAAATCCCTAAATGTAAAACTACATATTGATAGCTAAAAACCAGGATGTTTACTAGAGAAAAAGAATACAAAGGCAATAATTAAATATTATATTTATACAAAATACCTACTAGTACAAACTTAATAAGAGAAAGTAAAAGTCAAATGCTTCTACGACTTCAGGCTAAGAAAAAGAACTTTTGAGGTTGAATGTTCCTGAAATTTTTCTTTTCATACAACAACGGACATGACTTCAAAAGTTGATGTGACTAAAAATGTAAGATATGAAAGATATTTGAAGACTCAGAGAAGGTGGATTTTCATTTTAACAAGTCACATATATATTCTAGATATCCTCTTATTCGTAACTAAGAGAGTCAAATCAGATGAAAGAATCTAAAAATTTCCCTTTGACTGTGTTAAGTAGAAGTAGTAGAGGCATATTGGCCAAATCTTGAGTGTTTGCAAATTGACTCTTAAGGCTATGGGCTGGCACAGGTCATTGAAGCCCTAGCTTTTTATCTTTAATTTTAAAATCCCCAAACAATTTATACTAATTTTTCTTGTCCATTATTTCCAAATAATCTTGTTTAAATGTTATTACAGTGCTTGTTCATGTTACTGTTGTCTAACAGAAGGGTATCCGGGGCCTTAAAACTGAGAGGGTTAGGATTAATGATTCCAATACCTATGCTTGGACATCTCCAAAAGTGGTTTCCAGCTTTTTGTCCTCAAGTCTGTATAGAAACTAGCAAACTTCCAGAGTTCACAAAAGGCTCAAAGAGAACAGATGTTTTATAGAAAATTCTTAGAGCAAGTTTCACGCATAATGTTGCTGATGTGTGTCTGCCTTTTCAATAAACATCACTATGCTTTATCACTAGATTTAATAAAGCAGCTTAGTTAAAAATGCCATCTGGGTCTCTGGACACATTAAACAAAGCTTAAAATAACCACCCCAGCAACTGGGAGGACCCAGCTGTTCTCATAATCTGTCCCACTCCTTTTACTTCCCCATAAAAAGAGTGAATGAAGACCACAGACTAAACGCATCCAGAAGGAACTGACACAAACAGGGAGATAGATGGAGCCAAGGGCTCCTGTAAGTTTGCTATTGCTCACATAATAGATTTGCTCATTCCACAACCTGCGGATGGTAATTAAGAACGGGAAGCAGAAAGAGGGAAGAGAGAATCATAGTAGGGCTCATTCAAGTTTTCTAATGTATCACAAACCTGTCCTCCCTAATGTCTGGATCATAGCAGCCCATTCCATTCACCTATTCTGTAGTGAACTCCAATAGAAAATACAAAGCCATCACCACCCAGTTCTTTCTCCCTTCTAGAGATGAGCTATTAACCACCCAATCCCAGAATCTCAGATCCATTCCAGGAAAGAAGCCCTAGGTATTGAAGCACAGCTTTCCCTCCCTCCCTTCTTTCTTCCACCCCAAGATTTGTTCCCCAGATAGTTCTAGTAAATGCAATACCAAGTATATTATCATTCTTTAGAGCAACCAGCTTTTCATGGCCAACTGGAATCAAATAAACCAGCACAAACATCTCTCTGGAGGACACTCCCAAGGCTCCTACTGAGCCAGCCTTCTGCATACCACTGCATTTCAGCTTCCTAGTTCACAAGACACTGAGACATTCTTGAATTCTGCAAGGTGCACTGTGTGTTAATATCTTTGCTGCTCATCATGTGGCCAATAAAGGGCATGACTAGTCAACAAATAAATTTTCTCTTGGCTAAAACTTGCAACAAAACTGTAAGATGTTTAACAAGGGGCCCACTACAGGTTATATTCAATATATACAGTCAAATCATAACTATCTGAGATATATTCAGTTGACCATACACCTTTATATTTCAGTAAAAGGTCTTTACATTTCCCAGTGCTATCGATGTTACAAAGTGCTTTCATATGCAGTGCTTCATCTGATTTGCAGGATAATAAAATGATCCTGTCATACCTGATTTTTAGATGAGGAAACAAGTGGTTTCTGGGTATTTCAAGAGGCTAACGCATCTGCCCTCCAACTTGTATGTGAAAACCAAAAACAAAATTCCAAGGCCCCTCAACCATCTGAATGGACTTTGACTCTTTTGGTCAATATATGGCAGAGCTAGGAAAAGAAGGTGAGTCTTCCAGCTGCTGATACAGGGTTTTTTCTGCCATACTCCATTACCTCCAAGGCTAAAGTCAAAAGAGGGTGTGGTTATCACATGAAAAAATCTGGTTTGGATTTCCCAAATGTGTATGTAGTATTTGGTGATTTACCTTAATTTAACCTACAGTTCTTTTGGGTTGTAAAAGTCTGACTCCATTTTTGAAAACAAAACAAAATCGATTTTAAATGCTGAATTATAGATCTTTGCTGTCCAGTATGGTAGCTACTAACCACTTATGGTTATTTGCATTTCTATTTTAAATAATTAAAATTAAGTAAAATGCAAAATTCAGATCTTCAGTTGCTCTAGCCACATTTCAAGTGTTACAGTAGTCACATATGGCTAGTGGCTGGGACAAGGCAGATTATAGAACAGTTCCATCATCAAAGAAACTTCTATTGAACAGTGCTATTATATAATGTCATCTCCAGAGAAAGAAGACTTTAGAAAAAGTCAGAAACGGCCGGGCGCAGTGGCTCACACGTGTAATCCCAGCACTTTGGGAGGCCAAGGCAGGCAGATCCCTTGAGGTCAGGAGTTCAAGACCAGCCTGGCCGACATGGTGAAACCCCATCTCTAGTAAAACTACAAAAAATTAGCTAGGCGTGGTGGTGCATGCCTGTAACCCCAGCTACTCAGGAGGCTGAGTTGGGAGAATCACTGGAACCCAGGAGGCAGAAGTTGTAGTGAGCCAAGATTGTGCCACTGCACTCTAGCCTGGGTGACAGAGCAAGACTCCAACTCAAAAAAAAAGAAAAAGAAAAAGAAAAAGAAAAAGTCAGAAACATCTTGAGGCAGGCATAGTGCTGTCATCTGTCCAATATTGAAGATGATTAAAGAATAAGAAAGAAGAAGAGAACAAAGAAGAGAAAAAGAAGTTGCCTTAGGTGTACCTACCCAGAAAAGGACAAAGGCATTCTTGTAGTCATTGTGTTGTATTTTAGCTCTTAAACTTTTTAAGAGATTAGAATAATTTGACACATAGAAGATCTAAACCACTGAAGAGGCTCTGAAGCAGATAAAAGTAGAAAGAAAATAAAAAACTAATTAGTTACAAACTAAGCTTAACCACAATTCATTTAAACGATACTATTTACTCTTCACATGATTGGTTTTTCTTTTGCTTTATAGTAAGGCATAGTTTATATCTTTAAAGGGGAATTAAAATATTTCTGGGAATTTTTAAAAGTAAGTTCACACAGCCACATAAAAACTACAGAAACAGATAAAACCTATCTTCTCATTTATTCCCTAATCCATTCAAATTAAATATAAAAATCCAAGCAGCCACAGTGATATTCAAAAAAGCAAAAATGAGACAAAACAAAATTCATTTGTCACCTGTGGAGGTAGTTAACTCACCTAATCTTCACTCCAAACACCAGTAATTTTTAAAAGACAGAAATAAACATGTTCTGCCTTCCCGGAAGGAACTATGTTTCAGGATAGCCAAATAACCCAGTTGTGAAGAAAATGGTCTGCTTATAGAAAAATGCCAGCTAAAACATGTAGATAGAATTAGAGAATTAGAAATTCACCATTTTGAAACCCCTAATGAAATAATCAACTCAAGCAAGGATCATTAATAAATGCTAAAACAATCAAGTAACTATTGATACAGAATATAACTGAATATACACATGGTACAAAGTTCACGTCACAGACTACTGGCTTGACCCAAGGGGGAATATAGCAGAGGAGATAGGCAGTGATCACCCTAACCTTGCGATCATCTCACCATCACTAATGATGGGATGTGAATACACATTATTGCCTATGAAATAGTCTTTAAAAAAAGAAGTTGAACCTGAATCTAACTAAACCTTGCAATGGGCTGAACGTGTATGTCTTCCCAAAATTAATATGTTGACATCCTAACCCCAAAGGTGCTGGTATTAAAAGGTGGGGCCTTTAGGGGGTCATTAGATCATAAGGACAGAGGCTTCATGATTGGAATTAGTGCCCTTATAAAAGAGGCCCCAGAGAGCTAGCTAGTCTCTCCCACTATGTGAGGGCCCAGCAAGAAGGCCAATCTATGAACCAGAAAGTTGGTCCTAACCAGATATCAAAACCACATGCTCCTTGATCTTAAACTTGCTAGCCTCTAGGACTGTGAGAAATAAATTTCTGTTCTTTATAAGTCATCCAGTTTTTGGTATTTTGTTATAGCAGGCCTAAAAGCCTTTAGAACTAACTTCCAGTTAACCAGGAAAAAACAGAGTGAAAAGTTAAATGACACCATAAAAAGCAACCAGAAAATTCCAGAAGGGGAAATATTCTACAGGACAACTGACTAGTTTTTCAACAAGTCAATTTCACTAAATTAATACATAAACAAAGAGTATGGGTATTTTCCAGGTTAAAAAAGTCTTGAGCTAAATAATCAAATGCAATGTGTGTCCCTTCATTAGAAGAAACTAATTTGAACAAGCCAGCCACAAAAGATATTTCAGGGAGACCAAGCTGGAAGGATCACTTGAGGCCAGGAGTTTGAGACCAGCCTGGGCAACGTAGTAAGACCTCCATCTCTACAAAAACAATAAATTAGCTGGGCATGGTGGTGTGCACCTATAGTCCTAGCTACTCAGGAAGCTGAGGCAGGAAGATCACTTGAGCCCAGGAGTTTGAGGCTGCAATGAGCTATGATTGTTTCACTGCACTTCAGGCTGTGTGAAAGAGCAAGACTTTGTCTCAAAAAATAAAAGGACATTTCATAATAATTGAGGAAATCTGAATGTGGACTGGGTAATAAATGATATAAAAAAGCCATTTTTTATTTTGTTTGAAAAGATGATTTTGTAACTATACAGGAAAATGTTCTTATTTTTTTAGAAATCTGTACTAAAGAATTTAGGGGTAAAATATCATTTTCTTTAATAGACTTTCAAACACAAGCAAAAAATAGTCATGACACAAATATAGCAAAATGTTTACAATCTATGTTCTATGCTTGCCTGTGAGTGCCATTAATCTCATCTCTCTGCTTTTCTGAAAGTTTGAAAATTTCAAAGTTTTATAATAAATTTTTTTACATCCCATAATTTTATAATAATTTTTTTAAAGTTTGAAGCAAATCAACAACTATAGCTTCAAAAATATCCTGACCCACAATAAACATTGAACAGGGTATATTTCTCCCATTTCCTAAAATGTTGGCCCAGGAAGGAGTATGAGAGCTGTCATAGCTCTCCCAAGGCTCATTATTCTCCATCACTCCATGGGAAATCTCAAAATAAATTTTTTAAAAATTTGTTTAAATTTATAATGTTTTTGATTCTATAATAATTTTATAATGAAATCATTGTAAAATGTTTTTGATTTTATATTTTAATTTATAAAAATTTTTATACATGTTTATGTTTGAAATGTCTATTTCAAACTGTATGAGATATTAAAATATTAGTAATATAGTTCATCATTTTAGAAATGCCATGCTTTTCTTCTCCAGCAATTACATAATCAAAGAGTAACTGTAGTTTTTCCCAGAACATTGCTTTGTAGGCTGGGCATGGTGGTTCATGACACTTTAGGAGGCCAAGGCAGGCAGATCTCTTGAGATCAGGAGTTTGAGACTAGACTGGGCAACACAGAGAAACCCTATGAGTAGTAAAAACACAAAAATCAGCTGTGCGTAGTGGTGTGCACCTATAGCCCCAGCTACTCAGGAGGCTGAGGTGGGAAGATCACCTGAATCTGGGGAGGTCAAGGCTACAGTGAGCCAAGACTGTACCATTGCACTCCAGCCTGGGCAACAAAGTGAGACCCTGTCTCAAAAAAAATGAAATTTAATTTAAAAAAAGAAAATTGCTTTGTAAAATTAACTTTTTCAATCAAAACCAAGATTTTTCAGATATAGAGAATGCATCCCACTGGTCAGATTTGTCAGTTCAAAGAGAATAAATTCTAGTTTCCTATTTTTCTGGCCTGCTTATGATTATCCAATAGGATATCAAAAAAGACCAAAGCCTTTGGGATCCATGTTCAGTATTCCTGAGTCTAACTCAGGATGCCAAATCAGGAGACAAGCACATTCTCATCAATTTTCAATCATTCGAGACCAATTTTGCTTATAATTATCCAGTTCTTTTAGACCACCTTTCTCCTGAAGCCAGCCTTATGGCTATTCACTTCACTTTAGCATAAGCCCCCAAGAAGGTGAACAAAATGAGGAAACGATTGGTTAAAGTTGGCGTTTGAAATTCTGAAACATGTCCACCATTCCCTTCACCCATGCCCACCCCTCTTAGAAGTAGTACTTTCAGATTATTTAAGAGTTGATGCTTCTATGTGGATTTTGTCATCTGTCCTTTATAACAGCTAGTAGGTTTAATTTGACACTATTTTAAGCATATATTGACCTATGCTAATTATCTGTTAAAATAAATTCCACTCTTAGAGTTAATAAAGTGTGTTTGTCATGGAAGACCCATTGAAGTAAGAAGCTGAGGAGCCCTTATGGTAAAGTGGGACAAGAAATAATAAGACGTAATAATTTTCCCATGCAAATCAACAACCGTAGCTTCAAAAATATCCTGACCCACAACAAGTATTAGACAGGCCATGTTTCTCTCACTCCCTAAAAAATTGGCTCGGGAAGGAGTATGAGAGCTCCCATAGCTCTCCCAAGGCTCATTATTCTCCATCACTCCACAGGAACAGCCTGTCAGAGAAGAGTGAAAGACCATTTGTCAACCTCTCTTCAACTCCCTGATTCTAGCCAAACTTCATCAATCTCAAGTGAGGAGCCAGAGAGAAATCAAACCCCATATATCCAGCATCATTGTCTACTGGAGTCAAAAATCACAATTCCACTACCCACCCCAACACCACTGGCCCTGTTTCTCCCAATTGCTTTTTGTTGTGTTTTTTAAAAAATCCTCTTTCCCCATCCCTGCAACACTGAGAAGGAGGAATTATAGTAGATAAATATGAAGCATGGAGATCCTTTAAAAATGTTTTTAATAATAAATGAGAAAATGAAAAGGAGAGGGTTGGGAAGGAAGGAGGGAATTCAAATGCCAGGGAATTGTTCAGTTTCACCTTTAAAGATGTTAACACTCATTTATACATCTGCAAGACACTCCCCTTAAAGAAAAGTTCTATGAGTGTGGGTCTGGTTGCATGAATAAGGATAAAATTACTTTTTTAGACGATGTTTCCCACATATCATTCAGAGACCCCTGAAGTTAGGTATCCCTCTTGTAGATGTCCTTGAGATGCTGCTGGACCTGGGAAAGAGGAAACTGGGATACGGGTCTATGCCAAAAGGTGCTTCTAGTTATAGGACAGAGAGGAAGGGGGCAGAGGGAGAAAAACCCGAAGTCTGAGAATCTGGATTCCAGAAGACTACCGAGGTCGTGGGAGAAGGGAGAGAAAACAAGGATGAAAAGCGAAAGGGGAAGAGGCATGAAATGTTGTCAAATGTCAAAAGGCATTTGGAGAGAAGTTGGGAATTGCATTAAGAAAACCACTGCAAATCTCGTTTCAGACCATTTAGAGATATGCCCCCTGGGAACTGCGAGCTCAGGCTGTTTAGCATCAAACAAATGGATCCACTCCATCCCTACCCTAATTAAATAAATCATTCAGTAATTCCACTGGGTTAAAGAACCAAAATATTAAAAACCTTCAGGGCCTACTCTTGCCAAATATGTCAGGGAACGTGTGTGTGTGTGTGTGTGTGTGTGTGTGTGTGTGTGTGTGTTCTGAGACACCACTATTGTTAAAGAGGCAGAGCTAAGACTTAGGGGACTAGCAGATTATTGCAAAAAGGGCACGGGGCAGAGGGACTATGTTGTGAGCCTGGGAAAGAAGTTTGTGTGGGGACTGTGGGCAGTGAACGCGTTGGGAACAATATGGAAAACTGGGAGCTGCCTTGGAATCTACAGGGCCGGGTAAGATAATGTCCGAAAGAAAAATGAGCAGGTGCGGGATGTGTGCAGAGTCGGAGAAGAGTCCAGGGCGCCCGGAGTGGCTCCAGGAACGACGGACACCCCTCAAGGCCTTTGGGGGCGGTGGGTACTAATAGAACCCAGTGTTCGGGGTGCGCCGGGGAGGCTGCGAGCACGGCGGGAGTGGGGCGCTGGAGGGTGAGGACGCGGGAGAGAGGAAGCAAAGCCGGGGCCGGGCAGGGGCCTCCCAGCTGGGCCCGGAGGCAGCAGGGGGACAAGGGCTAGGAGAGGGCAAGGCAGCGGCATGGCGGGAAGCGAGGGGCATCCGGACACTCACCCCGTTGGCCGCGGCCAACTGCACCACGATCTCGATGGCCGTCCTGCTAAAGTACCTGCCATCGCTGCCCACCACCGTGGTGCAGCCACGACGGTCGCGCAGGTCGATGGACGACAGCACGCTCTGGATGAAGTTGGGCAGGTAGTTGCGCTGGCCCTCGAAGAGGCCGGTAGGTCGCCGCAGACCCCCGCCGCCGGCCGGCCACCTGTCCTCGTAGGGCACGGTGGGCACTGTCAGCACTGGGATGGGGCTCCCCTCCGTGGGGCCTCCTGGCCGGTCCTGCTGCTGCTCCTGGGGCCGGAGGGAATCTGCAGCCTGCCGGGGGCCTCCGCCAGACTGGCCGCGTGCCGGGACTCCGCCTCACGCCCGGGCCCCCTCTCCGGCAGGTCGGCGCCCTGCGCCCTGCGCCCGCCGCCTGGGGACCACCTGCCCCTCCTCTCCGCGCAGCCGCTCACTGACTCCCTCGGCGGAGATTTCTTCTGCCTTCCTGTAAAGTTTTCTCCCGCCCACCTTCTCCGCTGCCAGACCTCCCGAGGTGCCCTCAGTTTCTCCCCAAGTTGGACTCACTTTTGGGGTGTCTCAAAAGCCTGATTCCAGGGCCTGCTAGCCCGACCCCGGTGACGCCTGCACCCGTGCCTGGCCCCAGCCTTCACACGCGATCGCCGCCCTCCGGGGCACACCCTTTGCCAGAAAACAGCCGGCGGGCGGTGAGACTTTGGGCAGAGTCCGGGTTCCTCTCCGGCGCCAGGCCCGTCTCCCTGTCTCCCTGGGAGTGCGCAGCCTACACCCACCAGTTTCTCTTTAGAACAAGCACGGGGAGGGATTTGGGAGGGGGCTGAAAACTTTTGCCATCAGCGAACGGCCTCAGCCAAAAATAACCCTGGAAAGGCGAGCTAAGAATGGTTATCTCCTGCCAGCGCTGAAATCGGAGGATGGGCGCTGCGTGTGGGGTGTGTGTGTGTGTGTGTGAGTGTGTGTACCCTCCCACCCCGAACATTTGTTGAAGGGAATCACCACTGTCAGACTTCAATCCAACAGGACCCACTCGAGCCATCCACACTTTCCCCAGCCTCCTCCAAAACAGCACACTTGCCGGTATGGACAATTCTTTTTTTTTTTTTTTCACTTGTTTGTTTGTTGTGGTGGTTGCAACAGCAGCAACACAGACGACACATATTTCCCTATTCTTCTCGCCCTTCTCACCCTCCCTACCCAGCTCCTGCCTTAGAAACAGGCTTGGCCTACACTGTATCTGTCCACACTGCCTGAACTCTTCCCTGAATTAATCGTTTTCAATAGGAGGGAGCTAAATCCCTTATTAATGCCCTACCAGGAGTGAATGAATAAAGCCAAGTTAAAGGGGAACTGGGTACCACATACTGTGCTAGGTTCCTTTGCATGTATCCTTTCATTCTGCTGGAGCTAAAGATGTTCTGCCTCCTCTCCATAAAACGCACCCAAACTCCAAAACCAGGAAATTCTCCATAGAAAATAGGAGTGAAGAGAGAAAAGACTAACAGGATAAACCCCAAAGCAGGAAGAAAGTTTTGTCTCCCATTTCGCTCAAGGAATTTTTGGACCCACCAACGCTACTGTCCTGAAAGATCCTGCTGCTTCTCCTTCCCCAAATATTGTCCACTTCCTGAGAGTAAGGCTGACTTGCCGCAGGCTTATAAAGTGTTTGGTCACAGTAAGACAACTGTGAGTAATAACACACATTGTATACTGTTTTGCAATTGATAAAATGCTTTGCATCTGTTTTTTCTTTGGAGGCTGAAGAAAAGAAGAATGGTATTCACGCAGTTCCCATTTTACAGATGAAAACAAGAGGCCTTTTTCTGTGAAGTCAGGGAAGTGGTTACAATGGTACTTTCCGCCTGTCTGAATTATGTATTGCCCCTCCCCTTTCTATTAATAACATTGAAGTGTGATGGGACAACCACTGAAGCCGTCAGTTGAAACCTGCTGGGACTTTTTAGCCATTCTCTTCAACATAAAGAATGGGTGTTTTTGGAGGGGGTGAGAGGAATGGGGAAATGTTGTCAAAGAGTACAATGTTTTAGTTGAGACAGGAAGAATACATTTTGTTGAGATCTACAGCACAGCATGGTGACTGTAGTTAACAATGAAGTATTGTGTATTTCAAAATTGCTAAGACAATAAATTTCAAATGTTCTCACCACAAAAAAGATAGGTTTTGAGGTGATGAATCTATTAATTCTCTGGATTTAATTATTCCACAATGTATACATATATCATAACATCACATTATACCTCCATAAATACATACAATTTTAATTTGTCAATTAACATTTTTTTATAAGAATAGTGTGGCCAGTTGGGGAGGTAGTTTTTTTTTTTTTCCTCTAGTCTCTACTCAGTCTCCAAGATCCCATTCCCCATAAAGTTCCTGTCACCCAGGTGGAGTGCAGTGGCACAATCATGGCTCACTGCACCCTCTCCCTCTTGGGCTCAAGCGATCCTCCCGCCTACAGGTACATGCCACCACGCCCAGCTAATTTTTGTAGTTTTTGTAGACATGGGGTTTCACCATGTTGCCTAGGCTGGTCTCGAACTCCTCAGCTCAATCAATCTGCCCACTTTAGCCTCCCACAGTGCTGGGATTACAGGTGGGAGCCACCAAGCCCAACCCATACAGTTCCTAACTTTTTAACTCCCTGGGAGTGCACAGCCTACACACACCAGTTTCTCTTTAGAACATACTTAAGAGTCTTGGCTTAGCATCCAAAAGACAGAACTTTAACACTTCTACGGATCTGTGCACCTGTCTATGGTGTGGGGTTTTTAAGATCTCTTTCTAATGACACTTTATTTTGCAAAGCAGGACAGTTTCATTCCCAGAAGAGCAGGTATGGTAAATCCTTTGTTCCAGTAACGAAGACAATGATCCAAACCCTAAGCCTCAGAGAAGCCCAGAAACCCTCCAGGCCTCCATCTCTCTGCTCCTAGCACCTGCCTCTCTCTTGACATCAACATCATTCTCCCCTCTCACAGCCCAGCTCCTTCCACAGACCCAGGGATTAGGCACCAGCACCTCAGACTAGATTTTAGAGAATTACCATTCAAGAGGCAATCCTCTTCCCTTGGTTCCAATTTCAAGGTTCTCAAAGACTGGAACAGGGCTAGTTTGAGGCAATGTGCCCCATCGCATAGCCAGAAAGAACCTTACAGTGAAAAGGAAAACAATTCTTCCAAAGTAAGGGGGTGCTGATCCCCAGAGGGAGGACAGATGGGCAACCAAACAGTAACCGGGCCACCACATGCTTCACACTCACTTATCAAGGATTTCTAAAACCACTTTTCTTTTCTCTGAATTTACATAGGACTTTGTATCACTCATAAAGGAATGTCTTATAGGCTGATAACACCTTTCTATTCATGCTTATACTTAACATTTAGGCTAGGATAATTTCCTAACCTCAGTGTCCTCACTATAAGATGGGAATTATTATAATCCCTACCTCATAAATTGTTGGGAGGATTAAAATACTTAGTAAAGTGCCTGACTAATAGAAAGGCATTCAATAAATGTTAGCTATTCATGGTGTCATCATCATTATATTTACCATTATTACTAATCTCCTGTATTGCAAGAATTACAGTTTATATTTTTGTAGACCATCACTGTAGCTAAAGGGTCTTTGGGCAATAGGTGATATTCCATAAAGGTTGGTTAAATTGATCTGTGGTTTCTGACTATGGAAACTCAGAAGTCCCTCAAAATGTACAAAACAGATTTACCTGCTAAATAAATCTCTTCAAAGCTGACCCCAGGTTTAATTGAATTAATTCCAATGAATTTGTCACAATGATGGAGAAAGGAAACTTAGAGGGCCCCACAGTTGTTTGCTGGTAAAATGAGAAGTTTGGATTAGATCAATGTTTCCCAAAATATTTTCCTCAGAATGTTAGTGCCCCTCGAATCCTGCACAAAGCAAGAGTTTCATGACCAAGTAGCTTTTAAAACTCCTGTACACTCTACTCCCATTCTTCACAATGCACACTTTCATATTAAAAGTTCTGAGAGGTCCTCAACAGAAGACATCACTTAACTTTTTTTTTTTTTTTTTTAAGACAGATTCTCACTCTGTCACCCAGGCTGGAGTACAGTGGCCACCACTCCTGGCCTAAACAATTTTTAACCTGTTGCTTCCCAATCTAAACTCACAGGGAACAGTTTTCTTAATGAAAGAGAATCAGACTAGCTTGTAACCATAGCTGGTGACACTCCCCTGCCCCATTCCTTGTATGTCCTCAGTGGACTAGGTCAGGAATAAATAAATTTTCCTGATTCTCAAGGGCTGGTCACTCCTTTGCACTGAGCTCAAAGCTTCTCTGTAGCATGGGTCACAATGAATGGTAGCCCTGATAGCCTAGAGTAGCCTTTCAGCCTTCTCTGAGCCTCTAAAGACTGAGGATCCTTGGCATGAAATGGAGCAACTGATATACCCTTGCTTCCCCTGGGGACTCTCTTGCTCTCAAAAAGGCATCAGCCATCATCTCCATCTAGAGAATATACTAGCTGACTCAGCTTGACCAGCCTGTCCCAAAATGAGAATCTGGGTAAAATAAGCATTGAAACACTTCATTCCTTGTAGATTCACAAAACATATTAGCATATTAAAGACTATGAAGTTCTGCAGGAAAAAAAAAAACCTATTTAACTTTAATTCAACATTGCCAAGTTTTACTTGACCATGGAAGATTTTTCCAAAACACTTACAAACAGATCAAGGACATTAATCTTTCATGAAACACTAGATCCCCAGGGTCCTCTCCAGCTACATCATTCTCTGATTTTCTTTTCTATTTATGATGCATTAAAAGATTAATCTCTATCAGACTTCCATTTAGAAATTCACCAGAACGTGCAAAGGCAGCAGGTAAAATTGCTGAAGGGTATTATAAAAATACCCTCCAGTGATTTTTGAAACTTAAACTGAAATATTTATATAACTATATATTTCAGTTTGTATATTATATATATATATGTATATACACACATACATATGTGTGTATATATATTGGTGTATGTATATCTATATCTATGTATATATGGCATTATATCCATTTTACAGATGCAGAAACTGAGCTTTAGAGGGGGTGAGCAATTGGTCCAAAGCCACACAGCACACAGGTAGTCATTGATAAAGGTAAAAACAAGAGTTGAAGCCTGAGGTGTAAGGACACAGAGACAAGTACACAAATGTTTACAAGTTACGCACATGACACGTGCCTTTAACATGAATTTCTTGAACATTCATTTAGAGGCCTTACAATGAAGAGATCAGAGTGGCAGCAAGTTCTGTTGGAATCAGGGGAGCGTGTTCTTCTATAATCCCCTGGCTAACAGGAAAGCAGACTGATTTGGCCCATGGTAGTTATACACTCCCATTGAGTCAGGGGCCACTTCTATGCACACAGGAGGTGCTAAAAATATGCTGTTGACTCATTGCCTCTAAGAGCAGAAGAAATGCCAAAAGTATAGGACAAGAGGCAGAAAAGCACACGGAAAAATGTCGTAGGGCAGTCCTCTGAGGAAGTGTTAGATCCCTTTGAAATCTGTCCAAACACTTTCTTGTGCTGGGGAAAGTCAATTCCATATTTCAAGCAACCCCACATGTCATACGAGTATCTTGTACGTGTTTGTGTACTCGTGTCTGTGAACTTACATCTCAGACTTCAACTTCTCGCTCCCCACCCTTATCAATGACTGCCTGCATGGCCTTGGGCAAGTTGCTTTCCCTCTTCAAAGCTCAGTTTCTGCATCTATAAAATGGACATAATGCTACCTACCTCATGGGGTTAGTGATCACATTTAAGGAGCTAATATGTGGAAATTGCTTACACAGTACCTATCACATAATAAGGGTTTAATAAGTGTTTGATGTAATTGTTTTGATTATTACTACTATTACTAAAATAATAATTACTACAATAATAATGATTCTTATTCTCTATATTAGTATTATCTTTGAAAATGGGCATGGATTATGTATATGTAACACTTTTGGCACAATATCTAGCATTATATCACACACAAATTAGAGAATTCATGTTATTAAGGATGAAAAAATATTTTTACTGACCCTTAAATTCTTCGTAAGTAACTGCAAAAGAAGCCATTATCCCAACACATGAAATAAAAAAGAAAATTCAGTTCCTCTGGAGTTTGTTTTTGGAGGTAGCCACAGGATACCTAAATTTTTTTTCTTTTCAGAGAGACCGAGGGGCTCACTAGGTTGACCAGGCTGGTCTTGAACTCCTGGTCTCAAGCCATCCTCTCACCTCAGCCTCCCAAAGTGCTGGGATTCCATGCATGAGCCACCACATCCAGCCTACCTAAAATATTGAATGCTGTTAATAAATCTCCTGAGGCCAGCATAAGAAGGTGATGGGCAAAACTAATGCAGGTATGTTTTTCTGGCTTTTTCATGTATTGGGCCAAACTTTGAAAAGCACTTACTATTAATGGCTAACTTGCAAAATTTGTGATTTATTAAAAGCAGATTTTAATTGTTTTACCTAAAAATAATAGGCCTCTGATCTGCCAAAGATGAAGATTTAATTTCTAGGTGTTCCCCACAATACCTAGAAACATCAGTGGAATCGATTATTAAACACTTTAGAACTATTCTCACCAAAGTTCTTTAATATATAATACAGCAAAAGAAAAGTTTCTTTTCTAAAGGCTTCTCTATACTTTTTTTAATAGTTGAATTTCATTTCTGAAGGCTCCTAAAAAGAATAGAATTTAGATCTTTATTAAAGAGGAAATATATTTTCCATGTTTAATTTAAATGACATTCCATCAGTCATTTGCAATCTTAGCCTACACGGAATTTTTTTTTTTGGTAGTTTTTATGTTTGGGCTTTAGGAGGGGATTCCCAATAATCTCTATATAAATATTTCTAATCTCTATAGAAATATTTTAACATTTCAATGTAAATTAGTTTTTTAAAGCTATTTTATCCATAAAAATAATGAATTTGCATGGCTGAGGGTGAAATAATGTGTTACCAGGACCCCTGAGTTTTGGGGGTTGTGAGTAGATCCCATCTTCATGTTCCTCCAGCCCAGCCGAAGCCTGGCTCAGGTCCTCCTCCCCCATTTGTCAGGAACCACCATCCCCAGGGATTCTATGTGCCCTGCGTGACCAGTGTTCTCCATCAGAGTTTACCAATCTTTTGTTCATTCCCTCAGAGCACAGCTAAGCAAGAGTACACTAATTTGAAAATTAACTCAAGCAAATAGAGGAACAATATCCCCAACACATTGCATTTTAACATAGGGTTTCCTGGACACACTGCTTCAACCCAAGAGTTGGGCTAATAGTAGGAGTTCCATCTGCTAAAATACGGCTGTCAGCTTCAGAGGGAAATTCATGAACGTCTTCGTAGTTTGTTTTTACGTTTCACTTGGCACTGTTTCTAAAATTTCCTCTGAAGCCAAAAAATAAGTTATTTCCCAGCACACTGGGCACTTTTCATTTATCATTGGATTGATTTTTGTAACTTGCAGTAGGAGCTGAAATCGACCAGGGGGTTCTTATCCAACAGACAGCAGCAAAACTCTTTGTGTATCTGCGTTCCTTTCAACAAGCGTGACTTCCTCAATGGCATCATTCGTGAGCGTAACACAGAGCTCAGCAATAACGTTTCTTCACTAACCCTACCAGGTATCCAACATAGGATGTTACTTCCTTTCACTGTTTTCCGACTCCTGGCAGATATTAATCATTGGGATTTGGGAACAAGGAAATAGAATTTCTGAGAATGCTTGGGAATTCCCAAATTCATATGATTTTCATAACAGTTCACTTACAAGTTTTTGAAAAATAATAAGTGACTATAATAACAAGCAAATAGTCGTTTTTTTCTGTAACAGGATTATATGAAAAGTTTTAGTAGTCTTCTGTTTTAAAAAGATATGATAACAAATGATGATTTATTATTATTATGAGCCAACATATTGTAACAAGATTATAAAATCCAATAGCATTAATAGAGAAAACATTAAAAAGAAATGAATATTATCACAAAATAAATGCTAAAGAAAAGTCCTTTAAAGATTGAAAGGTAACACCACAAATACTTAATGCTTTAATCATTGTTTACATGACATTGTTAAACAAGGCATCAATCATCCCCTCCAATACCATTTAAATAACATAACATTCTGATCTCCTGGCAAGATGAATAGCACTAGAAAGAAGCAACTGTCAAAATCGCCGATTTAAGGGCATATTTTGTTTCTAAAACTTGGCATTTCTTAGAAAACCTCTCATAGGATTTGTAAAACATATACTATGCCTAGGAACACATTAATATTTATTTGCAGAAATGGTTCACTGTTAGCAGTGGACAAGGCCATGAACACACACTTGTAACACAGCAGCAGATACAAGAAAGTCTGACTGAGGCTCCTTTACTGCTCCTGTCCTGTTCACCTTAACTTTCATCTCCACATGTCAGTGCTTCCTCATCTTGCTTGACTTGAAGTCAGTGCATTTCTTCAAGCCAGTAAGTTCTCTATACTGACTATTAAGCTGTAATTTTCACAAGAAAATTAGAATGTTCCTTCCCATTTTCCTAATTTCTCAACTGATTTTTCTCAGAATTCAGAATCCATAAATATTGAAATGCCACGAGAGAATTTCCAAATGGAAATGCTGTTCCCTTCGTCCATTTTCAGAAGAAACCATAGGATAGTGTTATCCTTCTCTTCTCCATTTTTTTTCCCCTGCAAACTTATGGTTATCACCTCTTTAAGTGAGTAGCTCACAATTTTGCCTCCCCTGCAAATGGTCCCCAAACAGTAAAGTGGGTCCTCTTTAGCTGTGTCTTTAGAACATAATCCTGCATTTCTGACCATATGCAGGGAGTGTGACCCAGGGAAGGATCCCTGACTCAATTGGATTTCTCTTGCTGTCTCTAGAATTTGAACAAAGGAACCCAGACGTACAGAGGCTGGGAGCCATCGTGGTGTGCTATATTGATGACAGCAGCAGTGGGTGGTGTGGGGGCAGTTAATTGACAGCTACCTGTTGCTGACATCCCAGGAACTGCCTGAACCTCCTCTTTCCCAGTCATAAGATATCTAAGATTCTGCAGTATTCTTCATTAAATCCTAGCATGGTTTAAGCTAGCAAGAATTAGGTTCTGTTGCTTTCAATCAACAGAACCTTAGCTAATACATTGTTATTTCCTGGTCTTTGTTCCTTTAATTTTCCAGGAAAAGAAGGGAAAATGGCTTACTGGTTTTAAAAAGAGACAAGGGACAACATACGATTTATGCAAAATTTAGAAGCACTCAAAGGAAACTCTGGAAAGTTCCTGAGACATATATAGGTAGGATCAGCATAAAACTTGAACAGTGTATCTAGATCATGGTTGCCATGGTGGCCTTGACACAATGAACATCTGTATCAAGATCATATTTTCTTGGTGGGACAGAGAGAAGCACAAGGCGGGACTCACATTTACAGTAATCCTTGTTTTCCAGGGACCATACAACCCAGTTTGTCCAGAGCTGTTCATCTTAAGTTTGTTATCCCACCATAATTATAAATAGAACCTCCTTTTTCTCTCAAGAATATCCCACTTTGGATGATAATTTCTGTGACTACCCATTAAGAATATTTAATAACTATAGAAAACTGCTTCTCTATATTTTTTGTATGTTTGAAACATTTTATAACAAAAATATCTTTAAAGTTATCACCTACACAGAATATAGCTGCCAAATGCTCCTACTCTGCTATTCTAACCATGAATCCCTCTGGGGCCCCTTCCTCCTACGGCGCTTGTGAGGATGAAATGAAATAAGCTCTATGAAGTGCCCAACAGTGACCAACACTGAATAAAATACAGCCACCATAGGTGGCCTTCCCTTATGTTCACCAAACTCCTGATAAGTTATTCGGTGATGTTTTAATCTTAACATTTTATGTAGATTATACATTCATCTGATTCAAAATGCAAAAGGTACAAAAGCGTATACAGTTAAAAGTTTCCCAACCCACTACCATTTATCTCCCTGGAGGCAACTGTTTCCAGATTTTTGAATATCCTTAAAGAATATCATATGTATGGAAAAGAAAGATTACATATTTATATGCATCTGTGTATGCATTTTCCTATGAGAGGCTCACAAAGTCTCCTTGAAGAGATATCATTATTACAAATACCCCTCAATTTACAATGGGGTTATATTCCAATAAACTTATGAAAATATTGTAAGCTGAAAATGCATTTAATACACTTAACCTACTAAACATCATAGCTTAGCTCGGCCTACCTTAAACACTCACATTAACCTACAGTTAGGCAAAATCATCTAACAGAAAGCCCATTTTATAATAAAGTGGGCT
The DNA here is from genome assembly GCF_029289425.2 of Pan paniscus. Taxonomy (NCBI): domain Eukaryota; kingdom Metazoa; phylum Chordata; class Mammalia; order Primates; family Hominidae; genus Pan; species Pan paniscus. The sequence continues at coordinate 13,817,804 of NC_073254.2, forward strand.
TTGAATATCTCATGTAATATAATGAATACTGTACTGAAAGTGGAAAACAGAATGGTTGTATGAGTACTCAAAGTACAGCTTCTGCTGAATGTGTATTGCTTTCAAACTATCTTAAAGTTGAAAAATCGTAAGTCAAAATATTCTAAGTCAGGGATTGTTTGTACTTCTACTTTACATGATGAAATTGAGCCTTGAAAAGATTAAGTGACTCGCCCAAGGTCACACTGGCAGTTAAATAGTGAAACTTGGATCCAAATTGTTCAGTCACTACATGTATTGTCTTGAAATTTGAAAAAGTGGAAGAGGAATTAAACTACTACATTGAAGGACTATTTTAGGCATAGAAGAAGCAGATGCCTTCATGTCCAAGTGATTGTGAAAAGCCCACTTGCCCCAAAATATGTCTCCTGGTCATATGAAATTCCACCATTTCAGATTTTTACCTGGGGATTTAGAGTAATCTGCTGTTTTCCTAGAGCTCCCCTAAAATAGAAATAGAAAATTTTGGAAGGCTAAATATATGCTAACATTGGAAAACTCATTTTCTCCCCTTCGTAAGGCAAGGTACTGAAGGAGGGGGCCCTACGGGCTGTGCAGGGACATCCTGGAGGCATGGGGAGAAGAAACTGAAAGGCAAGTTTGTATGGAACAAAGAATACCGATCTCAGGATTCTCCCTTGAACCTGCCCTAACTTTGTTCAAATAGACTTAGCCACTGACCTGCTGTCAAAAGACCACAGCCAATCTGACTTGTTTTCAATATAATGATGAATATTGATTTGGTCCCTTCATCCAACATTCTCAGCTGGATCTTTTTTGACCAAGGATATACATTACTAGGTGAGTACAGGCAGTTAATTCTTCCACACGGGACTTCGGAGTTTCTGAGTTAACCAGAATCACCCACCTTAACATCTGCCAGTTTATACCCCAAGTCCTGACCAGTGCCCCCTACCTGCTATGCCTCATGTTTTCAATAGAGCATAAAATCAGAAATGAAAGATGAAACATCATAGCCAATATCACAGAAATACAAAGGATCCTAAGAAACTGCTAGGTATAATTACACACTAACTAATTGGATCATCTAGAAGAAATGGATAAATTCCCAGACACATAAAACCTACCAAGATTGACTCATGAAGAAATTTAAAAATCTGAACAGACTAATAGCAAGCAAGGAGGTTGAATCCATAAGAAAATGTCTCCTATCAATGAAAAACCCAAAACCAGATGGCTTCCCAGATTAATTCTACCAAATATTTTAAGAAGAACGAATACCAGTCCTTCTCAAACTCTTCCAAAAAGCTGAAGTGGAGGGAATACTTCCAAACTTATCTTACAGGGCCAGCATTACCCTGATTCCAAAGCCAGACAAGAATACTACAAGAAAGGAAAATGACAGGCCAATATCCTTGATCTACATAGATGCAAAAATCCTCAACAAAATCCTAGCAAACCAAATTCAATAGCACATTGAAAGAATCATTCACCATGATCATGTCATGGTTCAACATAAGCAAATCAATACATATAATATACCATATTAGAAAAATAAAGGATAGAAACTATATGGCCATCACAATAGATATAGAAAAAGCTTTTGACAAAATTCGAAACCCTTTCATGGTGAAAAAAAAAAAAACACCCTACATATCACGTATTGAGGGACTGTATCCCAAGAAAATAAAGGCCATATATGACAAACCCATAGCTAACACCATAATCAATGGTGAAAAGTTGAAACTTTTCCTCTACCATCAGGAACAAGACAAGGATGCCCACAGACACCACTTCTCAGGTTAATTAGGCAAAAGAAAGAAATAAAAAGCATCCTAATAGGAAAGGAAGAAGTGAAACAGTCTCTACTGACGGCATGATCTTGTTATATATAGAAAACCCTACAAACTTCACTAAAAAAAGGTTAGAACTCCACACAAAGAAGGGAACAATAGACACTGGGGGACTCCAAAGGTGGGAGGGAAGGATGGTGGGAGCAAGGGTTGAAAAACTACCTATCGATTACTATGCTCACTGCTTGGCTGGTGGGATCATTAGAAGCCCAAACCTCAGCACCATGCAATATACCTGTTTAAGAAACCTGTACATCTACCCTCCTGACTCTAAAATGAAACATGCAATATTTAAAAAACAAAAACAAATAAATAAAATTTGAAAACTGTTAGAACTGAACTGATAGGTGAAATCAGTAAAGTTGTAGGATACAAAATCAACATATAGAGCCTTGAACACAGCAACATCCAGCTGTCTGACACGTAAGTCTCAGGGGCAAGAAAACCTCTATATGAACCAGAAACAATGAGCTAAGTTGTGTTTATGTCTGAAAGGATGTTAAGAACTTCATTCATGTTACATCAGAGCCAACAGAAAGAACCAACAAGAAACCTGTACCCAACAAACAGAAATGACAAGATGAAGGGAAAGCAGAGGTAAGGGCTTACCTTAGAAAGGGCAAGTGATTAGCTCAATGTGCAATACAATGTTTGCTCCTGAGCCAAAAATTTGTACAATAATTTGGATATTACTTGCACAACCAGAAAAATCAGCCACTCATTAGGAAAATGTGTTTCTGTAGAAGTCTTAGGACTCAGCTATCTATAATAACAGGAAAAGACAATATTTTCATCCAAAATTAGTATTTTTGTTTGTCTTGGCTTGTTATTCTAACGTCAACAGCCTCTAAGTAAACTGTTGAAGTACATGATATAACCACCTCTTTCTCCATCTTTCCTATTGCTCCCATAGGGTTTCGGTTGCGCAATTTCACCATTAGCAAAGCTTTTTGCTGAAATCTGGCTTTTCAAAGGGAGAGTATCCAGAAACAGAAGATGCTGATCTGGGAGGCTCTTCCTAATAGAACTGCTGCTTCAGTTTAACTTGAGAAAGCCCACACCCAGTTCCTAATGACAAACATCTGAACACCGGGTTCAGATGTTTGAACACCTGAGCAAGACCATGCTATGCCTCCTGCTCGCTCTGTTCTATAAGCAACCCACAGATTGCTCCCTGTGAAGAGGAGCCTGCAAGGGGAGCAGCATTCCACCAGACCCTGATTTAGCAAGATATTTCCGTATCATTCCCCCAACCAGCTGGAAGTCCTCCACTGCTCTTGTGTAAAAATCTAACTCATCTCGCTGAATTTCCTGATTTAAAAGTCTAATTCATTTCACCAAAAGTGTGACAGAAGGAAACCAAGTACACCATCTCTCTCTTACCAAACCAAAGCTATTGCATGTGCATTCTGGGGGGAAAACATGGTCCAAATATGTTATGGAGGGGGTGCCAGCCCAGTGTCATCCTCTTACTATTGCCATAGGATCTTGGCTGATGGCATCAGAGGAAAAACAAGTTTATCAATTACTTTCAACCATTAAGCTCACTCCTCCATGAAAAATAAGTCACAAGTCCAATGTCTCTTATTAAAATAAGCACTGCAAAATATAAAGGAGTCACAGTTTTAAAATGGGACACACGTTCTCTAAGCGGTGAACCACGTTAGAGGTGCACTGTTTACATTGTATAAAGTCCCCTGGAGCCAGGGTTAGGAAGCACATCTGTTCTTTGGTGTTCTGGGATGAAGGAGAAAGGAAAATGTGCTGCCAGAAGTGAGTGGGAAGGAGCCCATGAGATAAAGGAAGTAAATCCATTTGCTGATTGCAATAATAATGGTAATACACGAAGCTATACATACATACATACATACATACATACATACATACATACATATATGCAAACTTTGACATTTTTTTAAAAAAAGAACTTAAGGCTTCCACTCATGTAATCAGCCCTTTTGAACTCTCCTGATTAGCTGCAAGGAAAATCTTCCTTTCTCCTCTTTCTTGCACCATCCTGGGCTCCCTTTTGACTTTTTTTTTTTTTTTAACTTATAAACGATCAGCTCATATTCTGAAGTTTGTAGTCCCCTCCCACCCCCTCTCTCTCTATACGGCTCATTTACATTGGCAGCTGTCGTGCTGCTGGGCATCCTCAAACCCACAAGTTTCCCTTTAATGTTTGAGCAGACAAACATGATCATGCACTAGGCATCACTGTGCCACTCAAAATGCTTTTTTGTTTTTTTTATTGCATCTGAGAGAAATCTCAAGGTTGTAAACCTGGAGTCAGAACTGTCTCCATGTGTCTCAGTGGGAAGAGTATCGTGTGAAGAAACAAGTTGATTCTACTAATCAAAAGGAATTTTTTTTGATATCAGGTCATCCTCCGAATGAATGTATATTACTGAGTGGAGGGTCACATGAAGAAAATGGTCAAACAGCACCACCTAGAGCAAGAGCTGAGAAGTGCAGCGGAGCCGGGCTGTGTCAGGAAAGAAAAGCAAGCTGGGGCCTGGCTCAGCGCTCTCCCCTCTGCTCCTGTCTGCACGGAAAGATTAGGATGACAGTGGCAGGAAGCCTGTGCACCTAGTATGCATCACTTGAAGGGAACACACAGATTCCAGTAAACAGTTGGAAGGAAATGTTAATACCAGGCTCTGCTAAACAATATGAAATGACTCCTAGATGAGACAAGCGACTTTCATCAAAGTTTCCTGATACCTGAAAAGACAGCCCAGGGGATCCTGCACTACATGTGGTGTATGTAAATTAAGAGGGTTTTTTTCCCCTTTGTAATCAAGGCTCATACACAAACAGAATCACACTTTAGAAACGGCCTATTTCAACTTGTAACTAGCTTGCTTTCAGGGGCTCCAGGTCAAAAAGAAATAGAGCACAAAGACGCTTTCTCCTTAGGGATCATACACAAATTCACTCTGTCCGTTTCTTTCCCACATGGAGCAACAAAGCCGTCAGACCTCTCCATCCACCCATCGGGTCCTTCCTGATTAAAGTGAGATAAATCACAGCCCTCTCTCTCCAGATGGCAGGCGACAAGAGGCGGATGCTTGCCTCAAGCAGTCCTCCCCATCCCTCTGCATTCATGCAAGCCCGAGCGGAGAAATGCAAGAAATTACGGATGCATTTTAATTCCCCAGACACTGCAATTAAAAATGGAAATTTTTTGGCCACGCCTGTTGGCTCACGCCTGTAATCCCAGCACTTTCAGGGGCCGAGGTCGGCAGATCACCTGGGGTCAGGAGTTCGAGACCAGCCTGGCCAACATGGTGAAACCCTGTCTCTACTAAAAATACAAAAATTAGCTAGGAATGGTGGTGGGCGCCTGTAGTCCCAGCTACTCGGGAGGATGAGGCAGGAGAATCACGTGAACCTGGGAGGCAAAGTTTGCAGTGAGACAAGATTGCACCACTGCACTCCACTCTGGGTGACAAAGGAAGACTTCATCTCAAAAAATGTTTTTAAGAAATGGAAGTGTTGTTCTTTCATTTGTAAATGTGTTTTGGTAAAAGAGGGGCAGTTTAAGCAACCCTTTCTATTGTCTACATTGTTAAAATTCATCCGACATGGACTCTTGACTCCGTTTTGCCTGGGCAGACCCAATTCAAGCATTTACAACAGCTATAACCTCCTCAAATCAAAAAGAGGAATCAGCATTATTGCTAAGTTCAAATAAGGTCTTGTTTTATTTCATTTTTATTTTTGAATGCAGCCATTCCTCCAGGTGCTGTCATCAGGTAAGATTGTCAGTCCTGATTAGGTAAAGGTATTATTACAAAATGCAATTCTTAAACATTCAGTGTCTAACTACACTTTTAATAAGCCTTTCCCCTCCCCTATGTATTCTCCCTTAGACACCCCTTCTCAAATTTAAAATCACAGAAACTAAAATATGATGCCTAAAGAGAGCCTAGCGACTGCCCAGTCCTCTAATTTGATGAGTGGGAGTACTGAAGCCCAGAGGAGGTCAAGTAATTTGTTCCCAATGTCTTAGATAAGAAGAAAATGACCAGCTGGGAAATCCCACTCATGTCAAGGCAGAGGCACAGGGCCACAGACTGTGGTTGAATTGTGCCACACTCCTACATCCTTCTTTAGGAATCACAGAACATTCCTGTGTTGAGTCGGAGTCACTGACTTCCTTTTTAGGCTGATTGAGTTCTGTCCTTACGGGCTGCGACAAGAAGTTTTGGTATTATGCTACACCAAGACCATTTATCTAGTTCAAGAAATGAGCACAGTCCTTAGAGCCCAGCAACTTTCCCCATGTCCAGTAAATGTAGCTTCTCCATTAGAAGCTGTCAGAATGGAGCCTTCTGGCTCATCTTGATTTTGATTTGTGCAAGAATGAATGGTTGTGCTAAGACAGCTTTCCTAGCTGATAGAGAGAGAAACTTTTTTCTCATAATCTATAAAAAAATTAAATTAGAACTTTTTTCTCATAATCTGTGAAAAAATATTAAATTAAATCTGGCTCGTCTTGATTTTGATTTGTGCAAGAATGAATGGTTGTGCTAAGACAGCTTTCCTAGCTGATAATGAGCAAAATATTTTTCTCATAATCTATAAAAAAATATTAAATTAGAAGCATAGAGTTTATTTCATGACTTTTATCTTCCTGCAATTTTCTTGTGGGCATAAATGATTTGTTTTTATCCTGCCTGCCCCCCAATCCCTTTTCCAAGAGACTAAAAGAGTATCTAGTGCAAAGTAGAGACTCAAATATTTTTTAATAAACAGTGATCCCAGCCACCCAGTGCATGTTGCCAAATGCCAACCCCATAAATGATCAAACACATCATCTCATTCAGCCAATCAAAATCAAGTGCTACCTATTTTTTTAAGTTTTCATAGCCCTTGGGCATCTGCTTTCTCAGCATTTCCCAACTTGAGTCATTCTCATCCTGCCTTCCTAATTTTGCTCTGTCAATTACCTCTACTATTATTTATTTCATATATTTTTAAATAGCCCCACTTTTGAAACTTAAATACATGCTTTTAAAAGGAAGCTTTCTTACTACTATACATCAAAAGCCATTATTACTTGTTCTAAGTACTCATAACAACATGGTCACAACTATTAAAATTTACTAATGTGCATCCACATACTCTCTAAATTCATGGAGCATCTGCACACACTTTAAGAAACAATTCTGCATTACCCACTCAATTTTCTTGACATCCTTCTGAGGCAGGACAAACCTTGGGCCCAAAGAATTGAGTTAGGAGTCCAAGCAAGTAGCCAGCCACATAAAGGCAAACCTTGGCTCGGAAGTCAGGACTACCAGCCCCTAGGTTATGGTTCATGCTCCTTCCTCTGCTCTCCAGAACCTCCTATCTCCAAGTGTAGTTAGCAGCCCAGATGCAGCAGCATCCTCTAGAGACTTGTTAAAAATGCAGAAGCTCAGGCTCCACCCCAGGCCTATGCAGACTGAATCTGCATTTTAAAAAGGTGCAGGTAATTCGCGAGCACATTAAGTTTGAAAAGGCCTGGTGTAGATCAGCGGTTCTCTAACTTAGCAGCACATTAGAACCATCTGTAGAGACTTTAAAAATACCAGTGCCTGGGCTTCACCTCCCAGAGAATCTGACTTAAGTGTCTGGGGTTTGCCCTGAGTCTAGGTATTTTTAAAATCTCCTCAGCTTATAAAAAGCTGGCAGGGCCGGGCACAGTGGCTCATGCCTATAATCCCAGCACTTCGTGAGGCCAAAGTGGGCAGATTGCTTGAGTCCAGGAGTTTGAGACTAGCCTGGGCTAAAACCCCATCCCTACAAAAAAAAAATACAAAAAGTAGTTGGGCATGGTGGTGGCACATACCTGTAGTCCCGGCTACTCAGGAGGCTGAGTCCTCACTTCAACCCAGGAGGTCACGGTCTGGTCAACAGAGCAAGACCCTGTATCAAAACAAACAAACAAGCAAACAAAAAGTGCTAGCAGCTTACCAGCTAGGGAGGCCTGTAGAGCCACGTTTTCCAAATGGGGCTACATTAGTTGTTCCAGAACTTTAGCTGCATCAAAACTACCTGGATGGCTTGTTCAGCTACAGAGGGTCTGGCCATGCCCCTAGAGTTTCCAGCTGAGGGTCTGGAATGAGGCCCGATGATTTGCATTTCTAACAATCTCCAGGTGATGCTGATGCTGTGGGTCCAGGGACCACATTTTGAGAATCTATGCTAAATGAATCGGAGAAGACCAAAGCTCAAACTTATTCCAAGAACTTTTCAAGGCCCATCTGCAAGTTGTAGTGGAAGTAAGCATCTAAGGGTGCAAAAAAGTTTCACTGTAGACTAAGGCCTTTTACCTGAGCTCTCAAATGTTCACATTTCTCTTATCAACCTAAATAACAAACAGAGAGAGACTCTCCACAAGAAAAAGATATTCTTTTGGAAACAGAGCCTTGCAATAGAAATAGGCAAGCCAGAGTAAACTATATGCATATTCACGGAGGTAAAGGAAGACAAAAGAAAAAATGAGGAAGATTATATGATCATTTGGAAATGATTATCCTTGGCTACAAAGATCAATAACAAAGGTGATGCCAGGCCCAGGTTGCACAGGCAGTTGTTGGGCAAATATCCTTCAGAAGCATTGTTGTGTGCAAAGTTGCAATGGGCTTTGTGTAAGATTGTGTTTTTTGCAGTCTTCTGTGATAAGTTTTTGTTATCAGGCATATAATCCCAAGAATCCTTTTTTGCATGGCCTTCCCTGGCTCTATTTGTCAGGGTTTTGGTTAGGGGAGGGGTATTTTTAACACTCTCAATATAAAAAATGCCATAAGGTAGGTACCCCAATTGCTTGTTTCGTCTTCATAAAATAACATTTCCACCCGAACAAAGTCTACACATAAATTGTAAAAATACCCTGGCATGCAGTCCCTGGAAAAGTCTGGAGTCATTCTCGTGGTTCCCACCCAGGTGGGCAAGCGTAGCCACCACAGATAAACACAAAGTAGGGGACCCGCTGGGGTTCGGTGGCAGGCAGTGGCCCTGGTTCTGATATTTGGCTGAAAACACAGCTCCTCTTTGTCACCCTCAGGTCATTTCAGCTATTTCCTAGATAATAATCTCACTTCACCCTGCACAAAACAGGCACATGATCATGTCACTCTGACCAGGTTTGAGTCCAAGGAGACTTTTGTTTTTAAAATAATTTAGGTTAGTAGTTAAAATATGAACTTTGGGCCAGGAGTGGTGGCCCATGCCTATAATCCCAGCACTTCGTGAGGCCAAAGTGGGCAGATTGCTTGAGTAAAGGAGTTTGAGACTAGCCTGGGCTAAAACCCCATCCCTACAAAAAAAAAAAAAAATACAAAAAGTAGTTGGGCATGGTGGTGGCACATACCTGTAGTCCCGGCTACTCAGGAGGCTGAGTCCTCCCTTGAACCCAGGAGGTCACAGTCTGGTCAAGAGAGCAAGACCCTGTATCAAAACAAAGAAACAAACAAACAAAAAATGCTAGCAGCTTACCAGCTAGGGAGGCCTGTAGAGCCAAGTTTTCCAAATGGGGCTACATTAGTTGTTCCAGAACTTTAGCTGCATCAAAACCACCTGGATGGCTTGTTCAGCTACAGAGGGTCTGGCTAAGGCCCTAGAGTTCCCAGCTGAGGGTCTGGAATGAGGCCCGATGATTTGCATTTCTAACAATCTCCAGGTGATGCTGATGCTGTGGGTCCAGGGACCACATTTTGAGAATCTATGCTAAATGAATCAGAGAAGACCAAAGCTCAAACTTATTCCAAGAACTTTTCAAGGCCCACCTGCAAGTTGTAGTGGAAGTAAGCATCTCAGGGTGCAAAAAAGTTTCACTGTAGACTAAGGCCTTTTACCTGAGCTCTCAAATGTTCCCATTTCTCTTATCAACTTAATAACAAACAGAGAGAGGCTCTCCACAAGAAAAAGATATTCGTTTGGAAACAGAGCCTTGCAATAGAAACAGGCAAGCCAGAGTAAACTATATGCATATTCAGGGAGGTAAAGGAAGACAAAAGAAAAAATGAGGAAGATTATATGATCATTTGGAAATGATTATCCTTGGCTACAAAGATCAATAACAAAGGTGATGCCAGGCCCAGGTTGGACAGGCAGTTGTTGGGCAAATATCCTTCAGAAGCATTGTTGTGTGCAAAGTTGCAATGGGCTTTGTGCAAGATTGTGTTTTTTGCAGTCTTCTGTGATAAGATTTTGTTATCAGGCATACAATCCCAAGAATCCTTTTTTGCATGGCCTTCCCTGGCTCTATTTGTCAGAGTTTTGGTTAGGGGAGGGGTATTTTGAAAACTCTCAATGTAAAAAATGCCATAAGGTAGGGACCCCAAAGACTTGTTTCATCTTCATAAAATAAAGTTTCATAAAATCTCTGTAAACGTGGAAATATCTACACCGCTTTCTGTATAAACGTGGAAATATCTACATCGCTAACTCTGTAAATGTGTAAACATTTACAACGCTATCTGTATAAACATGGAACTATTTACACCGTCGTCTCTATAAACATGGAAATATCTACACTGCTATCTCTATAAACAAAGAAATATTTACACCGCTATCTGTAAAAACATGGAAATATGTAAACAGCTATCTCTATAAACATGGAAATACCTACACCGCTATCTCTATAAACATGGAAATACCTACACCCCTATCTGTAAAAACATGGAAATATCTACACCGCTGTCTCTATAAGCAAGGAAATATCAACACCGCTATCTGTATAAACATGGAAATAACTCCACCGCTGTCTCTATAAACATGGAAATATCTACACCTCTATCTGTATAAACATGGAAATATCTACACCACTGTCTTTATAAACATGGAATTATCTACAACGCTATCTCTATAAACATGCAAATATCTACATCATTGTCTCTATAAACATGGAAATATCTACACCGATATCTCTATAAACATGGAAATATCTACACCACTGTCTCTAGAAACATGGAAATATCTACACCGCTATCTCTATAAACCTGGAAATATCTACACCGCTATCTCTATAAACATGGAGATATCTACTCCGCTATCTGTATAAACATGGAAATATCTACACCGCTATTTGTATGAACATGGAAATATCTACAACGCTATCTGTATAAACATGGAAATATCTACAGCACCATCTCTATAAACATGGAAATATCTACACCGCCATCTACATAAACAAGGAAATATCAACACCGCCATCTATATACACATGGAAATATCCACACAGCCATCTGTATAAACATGGAAATATCTGCACTCCCATCTGTAGAAAAATGTAAATATCTCCACCGCGATCTGTATAAACATGGAATTATCTACACAGTCATCTGTATATACAAGGAAATATCTACACAACCATCTCGATAAAAATGGAAATATCTGCACTGCCATCTGTATACAGATGGAAATATCTACACAGCCATCTGTATAAACATGGAAATATCTACACCGCTATCTCTACAAACATGGAAATATCTACACCTCCATCTCTATAAACATGAAAATACCTACACCGCCATCTGTATAAATATGGAAATATCTACAACACCATCTGTATAAACATGGAAATATCTACACCACTATCTGTATAAACATGGAAATATCTACACTGCCATCAGTATAAAGATTGAAATATCTACACTGCGAGCTGTATAAACATTGAAATATCTACACCGCCATCTGTATAAACATGGAAATATCAACACTGCCATCTGTAGAAAGATGGAAATATCTACACCGTGATCTGTATAAACATGGAAATTTCTACACCGCTACCTGTATAAACATGTAAATATCTACATCGCTATCTCTACAAACATGGAAATATCTACACCATGATTTTCATAAACATGGAAATATCTACACCACTATCTCTATGAACATGGAAATATGTACACCGCAATCTGTATAAACCTGGAAATATCTACACCGTTATCTCTTTTAATATGGAAATATCTACACCGCTCTCTCTATAAACATGGGAATGCCTACACCGCTATCTGTATAAGTATGGAAATATCTAAACTGCTATCTCTATAAACATGGAAATAACTACAAAGCTATCTGTGTAAACAAGGAAATATCTAAACTGCTATCTCTATAAACATGGAAATATCAACAATGCTATGTGTTTAAACATGGAAATATCTACACCACTGTCTGTATTAACATGGAAATATCTACACCGCTATCTATATAAACATGGAAATATCTACACACTAATCTGTATCAAGATGGAAATATCTACACTGCTATCTCTATAAACATGGAAATACCTACACCGCTATCCCTATTAAAATGGACATATCTACAGCGCTATCTCCATAAACATGGAAATATCTACACCGCTGTCTCTATAAACATGGAAATATCTACACCGCTATCTGTATAAACATGGAAATATGTACACCGGTATCTCAATAAACATGGAAATATCTACACTGCAGTATGTAAAAATATGGAAATATCTACAAAGCCATCTGTTTATACATGGAAATATCTACACCGCGATCTGTGTAAACATGGAAATATCTACACCGCTATCTGTATAATCATGGAAAAATCTAAAACGCTATCTGTATAAACATGGAAATATCTACACCATGTTCTGTATAAACAAATACATACACCGCTATCTGTATAAACATGGAAATATCTACACCGCTATCTGTATAAACATGGAAATATCTACACCGCTATCTATATAAACATGGAAATATCTACAGCGCTATCTGTAAAAACATGGAAATATCTAAACTGCCATCTGAATAAAGATGGAAATATCTACAACGTGAGCTGTATAAACATGGAAATATCTACACCGCTATCTGTATAAACATGGAAATATCTACACTACAAATTGCAGAAAAATGGAAATATCTACACAGCGAGCTGTATAAACATGGAAATTCCTACATCAGTACCTGAATAAACATGGAAATATCTACACCACGATCTTCAGAAACATGGAAATATCTACACCACTGTCTGTATGAACATGGAAATATCTACAACGCTATCTGTATAAACATGGAAATAACTACACTGCTATCTCTTTAAATATGGAAATATCTACACCGCTATCTCTGTAAACATGGAAATGTCTACGCTATCTGTATAAACATGGAAATTTCTAAACCGCTATCTCTATAAACATGGAAATATCTACAACGCTATCTGTGTATTCATGGAAATATCTAAACTGTTATCTCTGTAAACTTGAAAATATCTACAACGCTATCTGTGTAAACATGGAAATATCTACACCGCTGTCTGTATAAACATGGAAATATCTACACCGCTATTTTTGTAACCATGGCAATATCTGCACTGCTATCTCTATAAACATGAAAATATCTACACCGCAATCTGTATAAACATGAGAATATCTACACAGTCATCTGTATAACCATGGAAATATCTACACCAACTTGTCTATAAACATGGAAGTACCTACATTGTCATCTGTATACACATGGAAATATCTACACAGACATCAGTATAAACATGCAAACATCTATACCGCTATCTCCATACACATGGAAATACCTACACCGCTATCTCTATAAACATGGAAATATCTATGCCGCAATCTCTATACACATGAAAATATCTACACCGCCATCTCCATAAACATGGAACTATCTACACCGCCGCTGGTGTAAACATGGAACTATCCAAAACGCTATCTGTATAAACCTGGAAATATCTAAACCATGATCTATATAAACATGGAAATAACTACACCGCTCTCTGTATAAACATGGCAACATCTTCAGCACGGTCTACATAAACATGGAAATATCTACACAGCTGTCTGCATAAACATGGAAATATGTACACCGCTATCTGAATAAACTTGGAAATATCTACACCGCTATCTGAATAAACATGGAAATATCTACACCGCCGTCTGTATAAACATGGAAATATCTCCACCGCTATCTGTATAAACATGGAAATATCTCAACCGCTATCTCTATAAAGATGGAAAGGTCTACACAACTATCTGTATAAACAAGGAAATATCTACACCGCTATCTTTATAAACATGGAAATTTCTACACTGCTATCTGTATAAACATGGAAATTTCTACAACGCTATCTGTATAAACATGGAAATATCTACACAGCTATCTGTGTAAACATGGATATATGTATACTGCTATCTGTGTAAAGGTGGAAATATCTTCACTGGAATCTTTGCAAACACGGAAATTTCTACACCGCTATATCTGTAAATATGGAAATATCTATACCGCTATCTGTATAAACATGGAAATATCTACACCACTATCTGCATAGACATGGAACTATATACACCGCCATCTTTATAAACATGGAAATATCTACACCACTATCTGTATAAACATGGAAATATCTACACTGCCATCTGTAGAAAGATGGAAATATCTACACCGCGAGCTGCATAAAAACGGAAATATCTACACCGCTATCTGTATAAACATGGAAATACCAACACTGGTATCTGTAAAAACATGGAAATATCTACACCTCTATCTATATATACATGGAAATATCTAAACCGCTATCTCTTTAAACATGGAAATAACTACACCGCTATCTCTATAAACATTTAAATATATACACTGCCATCTCTATAAACATGGAAATACCTACACCGCCATCTACATAAACAAGGAAATATCTACACCGCCATCTGTAAAGACATGGAAATATCTACACAGTCATCTGAATAAAGATGGAATTATCTACACCACCATCTGAATAAACATGGAAATATCTACACTGCCATCTGTATACACATGGAAATATCTACACAGTCATCTGTATAAACATGGAAATATCTACACCGCTATCTCTATAAACATGGAAATACCCACACCGCTATATCTAAAACATGGAAATATCTACACCGCTATCTCTATAAACATGGAAATATCTACACCGATATCTCTATAAACATGAAAATATCTACACTGCTATCTGTATAAACATCGAAATAACTACACCGCTGTCTGTCTAAACATACAAATATGTACACCGCCATCTCTATAAACATGGAACTATCTACACCGCCATCTGTAAAAATGGAAATGTCTACACTGCCATCTTTATAAACATGGAAATATCTACACTGCCATCTATACAAAGATGTGTATATCTACACTGTGAGCTTTATAAACATGGAAATTTCTACACCGCTATCGGTATAAACATGGAAATATCTACACCGCTATCTGTATAAACATGGAAATATCTACACCGCTATCTGTATAAACATCGAAATAACTACACAGCTGTCTGTCTAAACATACAAATATGTACACCGCCATCTCTATAAACATGGAAATATCTACCCCGCCATCTACATAAAGAAGGATGTATCTACACCGCCATCTATATAAACATGGAAATATCTACACCGCCGTCTGTATAAACATGGAAATATCTACACTGCCATCTGTAGAAAGATGGAAATATCTACACCGCGATCTGTATAAAATTGGAAATATCTACACAGTCATCCGTATAAACATGGAAATAACTACACCACCATCTCTTTAAACATGGAAATATCTGCACTGCCATCTGTATACACATGGAAATGTCTACACAGCCATCTGTATAAACATGGAAATATCTACACCGCTATCTCTATGAACATGGAACTATCTACACTGCCATCTGTATAAAGATGCAAATATCTACACTGCGAGCTGTATAAACATGGAAATATCTACACCGCTATCTGTATAAACATGGAAATATCTACACTGCCATCTGTACAAAGATGGAAATATCTACACCGCGATCTGTATAAACCTGGATATTTGTACACCGCTGCATGTATAATCATGGAAATATCTACACCGCTATCTCTATAAACATGGAAATATCTGCACCATTATCTTCATAAACATGGAAATATCTACACCGCCATCTGTAAAAACATCGAAATATCTACACAGTCATCTGTATTAACCTGGAAATATCTACATCACCATCTTTATAAACATGGAAATATCTACACTGCCATTTGTATACACATGGAAATATCTACACCGCTGTCTGTATAAACATGGAAATAACTACACCGCTATCTCTATAAACATGGAAATACCTAAACCGCTATCTCTATAAACATGGAAATATTTACATCACTATTTCTATAAACATGGAAATATCTACACCGCCATCTCTATAAACATGAAAATATCTACACTGCCATCTCCATCAACGTGGAAGTATCTACAACGCCGTCTCTATAATCATTGAAATATCTACACTGCCATCTGTATAAAGATGTGAATATCTACACCGCGAGCTGTATAAACATGGAAACATCTACACCGCTATCACTATAAACATGGAAATACCTACTCCTCTATCTCTATAAACATGGAAATATCTATACCACTATTTCTATAAACATGGAAATACATTCACCGCCATATCTATAAACATGGAGATATCAAAACCACCATCTACAAAAACAAGGTAATATCTACACCGCCATCTGTATAAATATGGAAATATCTACATCGCTATCTCTGTTAACATGGAAATAACTACACCGGTATCTCTATTTACATGGAAATATCTACACTGCTACCTGTATTAACATGGAAATCTCTACACAATCATCTCTGTAAACATGGAAATATCAACACTGCCATCTGCATAATCATGGAAATATCTACACAGCCCTCTGTATTAACATGGAAATATCTACACAGCCATCTCTATAAACATGGAAATGTCTACATCGCTATCTGTATAAACATGGAAATATCTACACCGCTATTTCTATAAACTTGGATATAGCTACACCGCAATTGGTATAAACATGGAAATATCTCCATTACTATCTGTATAAACATGGAAATATGCCCACCACTATCTGTATAAACATGGAAATATATTCACCGCCACATGCATAAACATGGAAATACCTACACCGCCATATGTATAAACATGGAATTATCTACAACGCTATCTTTGTAAACATGGAAATATCTACACCGCTATGTGTGTAAACATGGAAATATCTACATGGCTATCTCTGTAAATATGGAAAAATCTACACCACTCTCAGTGTAAAGATGGAAAAATCTACACCGCTATCTGTGTAAACATGGAAATATCTACACCGCTATCTATATAAACATGGAAATACCTACACCACTATCTGTGCAAACATCGGAATATCTACACCGCTATCTGTGCAAACATGGAAATATATACACCGCCATCTCTATAAACATGGAAATATCTTCACCGCCATCTCTATAAATATGAAAATATCTACACCGCCATCTCCATAAACAAGGAAATATCAACACCGCCATCTGCATAAACACGGAAATATCTACACCGCTATCTTTATAAACCTGAAATATCTACACCGCTATCTGTATGAACATGGAAATACCAACACCGCTATCTGTATAAATATGGAAATATCTACACTGCTATCTGTTTAAACATGGAAATATCTACACCGCTATCTATATAAACCTGAAAATATCTACACCGACATGTGTATAAAGATGGAAATATCTGCACCACTATCTGTATAAACTTGGAAATGTCTACACAACTATCTGTATAAACATTGAAATATCTACACTGCTGTCTCAGTAAACATAGAAATACCTACAATGCTATCTGTATAAACATGGAAATATGTCCACCACTATCTGTATAAACATGGAAATATATACACCGCCATTTGCATAAACATGGAAATACCTACACCGCCATCTGTATAAACATGGAAATATTTACACCGCTATTTGTATAAGTATGGAAATATCTACACCGTTATCTCTATAAACATGGAAATATCTACACCACTATCTTTATAAACATGGAAATATCTACACCGCCATCTGCATAAACATGCAAATATTTACACAGCCATCTGTATAAACATGGAAATATCTACACAACCATCTCTATAAACATGAAAATATCTACACTGCCATCTGTATAAACATGGAAATATCTATAACGCCATCTGTATAAACATGGAAATAACTACACCACCATCTGTATAAACATGGAAATATCTACACTGCCATCTGTATAATCATGGAAATATCAACACCACCATCTGTATAAACATGGAAGAATCAACACCGCCATCTGTATAAATATGGAAATATCTACAACACCATCTGTATAAACATGGAAATATCTACACCGCTATCTGCATAAACTTGGAAATATCTACACCGAATTCTGTATAAACATGGAAATACCTACACCACCATCTATATAAATATGGATATATCTACACCGCTATCTGTATAAACATGGAAATAACTATACCGTCATCTACATAAACATGGAAATATCTACACCGCTATCCCTATAAACATGGAAATATCTACAATGCCATCTGTAAAATATGGAAATATCTACACAGTCATCTGTATAAACATGGAAATATCAACACTGCTCTCTGTATAAATATGGAAGTATCAACACCACCGTCTGTATAAACTTGGAAATATCTACACCGCCATCTGTATAAACATGGAAATATCTACAACGCTTTCTGTATAAACATGAAAATATTTACACCACGATCTGTGTAATCATGGAAAGATCCACACCGCTATCTGTATTAACATGGAAATATCTGCATCGCTATCTGTATAAATATGGAAATATCTACACCACTATCTCAATAAACATGGAATTAACTACACCGCTATCTGTATATACATGCAAATATCTACACTGCTACCTGTATTAACAAGGAAATCTCTGCACAATCATCTCTGTAAACATGGAAATATCTACACTGCCATCTGCATAATCATGGAAATATCTACACAGCCCTCTGTATAAACATGGAAATATCTACACAGCCATCTCTATAAACATGGAAATGTCTACATCGCTATCTGTATAAACATGGAAATATCAACACCGCTATGTCTAAAACATAGATATATCTACACCGCTATTGGTATAAACATGGAAATATATACACCGCCATCTGCATAAACATGGAAATACCTACACCGCCATCTGTATAAACATGGAAATATCTACACACCCATCTCTATAAACATGGAAATATCTACACTGCTATCTCTGTAAACATAGAAATATCTACACTGCTATCTGTATAAACATGGAAATATGTACACCACTATCTGTATAAACATGGAAATATATACACCGCCATCTGCATAAACATGGAAATACCTACACCGCCATCTGTATAAACATGGAAATATCTACACCGCTATCTGTATAAATATGGAAATATCTACACCGTTATCTCTATAAACATGGAAATATCTACACCACTATCTTTATAAACATGGAAATATCTACACCGCCATCTGCATAAACATGCAAATATTTACACAGCCATCTGTATAAACATGGAAATATCTACACAACCATCTCTATAAACATGGAAATATCTCCACTGCCATCTGTATACACATGGAAATATCTACACCGCCATCTGTATAAACATGGAAATATCTACACCGCCATCTCTATAAACATGGAAATAACACCACCATCTGTATAAACATGGAAGAATCAACACCGCCATCTGTATAAATATGGAAATATCTACAACACCATCTGTATAAACATGGAAATATCTACATCGCTATCTGTATAAACATGGAAATATCTACACTGCTATCTGTATAAACTTGGAAATATCTACACCGATTTCTGTATAAACATGGAAATACCTACACCACCGTCTATGTAAATATGGAAATATCTACACCGCTATCTCTATAAACATGGAAATACCTACACCGTCATCTACATAAACATGGAAATATCTACACTGCTATCCCTATAAACATGGAAATATCTACAACGCCATCTGTAAAATTTGGAAATATCTACACAGTCATCTGTATAAACATGGAAATATCAACACTGCTCTCTGTATAAACATGGAAGTATCAACACCGCCATCTGTATAAACTTGGAAATATCTTCACCGCCATCTGTATAAACATGGAAATATCTACAACGCTTTCTGTATAAACATGGAAATATTTACACCACGGTCTGTGTAAACATGGAAAGATCCACACCGCTATCTGTATTAACATGGAAATATCTACATCGCTATCTGTAAAACATGGAAAGTCTACACAGTCATCTGTATAAACATGGAAATATCTACACCACCATCTGTATAAACATGGAAATATCTACACTGCCATCTGTATACACATGGAAATATCTACACAGCCATCTGTATAAACATGGAAATATCTACACCGTTATCTCTATAAACATAGAAATAGCTACACCGGTGTCTCTATTAACATGGAAATATCTACACCGCTATATCTATAAACACGGAATTACCTACACCGTGATCTCTATAAACATGGAAATATCTACACTGCTATATGTATAAACATAGAAATATCTACACCACTATCTGTGTAAACATGGAAATATCTACACCGCTATCTGTATAAATATGGAAATACCTACACCGCTATCTCAATAAACATGGAAATAACTACACCGCTATCTGTATAAACATGGAAATATCTACACAACTATCTGTATAAACATGGAAATATCTACACCGCTATCTGTATAAATATGGAAATATCTTCACCGCTATCTCAATAAACATGGAATGAACTACACCGCTATCTGTATATACATGGAAATATCTACACTGCTACCTGTATTAACATGGAAATTTCTACACAATGATCTCTGTAAACATGGAAATATCTACACTGCCATCTGCATAATCATGGAAATATCTACACAGCCCTCTGTATAAACATGGATATCTACACAGCCATCTCTATAAACATGGAAATGTCTACATCGCTATCTGTATAAACATGGAAATATCAACACCGCTATGTCTATAAACATGGATATATCTACACCGCTATTGGTATAAACATGGAAATATCTCCACTGCTATCTGTATAAACATGGAAATATGCACACCACTATCTGTATAAACATGGAAATATCTTCACCGCCATATGCATAAACAAAGAAATACCTACACCGCCATATGTATAAACATGGAATTATCTACAACGCTATCTGCGTAAACATGGAAATATCTACACCGCTATGTGTGTTAACATGGAAATATCTACACCGCTATCTGTGTAAATATGGAAAAATCTACACCACTCTCAGTGTAAAGATGGAAAAATCTACACCGCTATCTGTGTAAACATGCAAATATCTACACCGCTATCTATATAGACATGGAAATACCTACACCACTATCTGTGCAAACATCGGAGTATCTACACCGCTATCTGTGCAAACATGGAAATATATACACCGCCATCTGTATAAACTTAGAAATATCTACACCGCCATCTCTATAAACATGGAAATATCTTCACCGCCATCTCTGTAAACATGAAAATATCTACACCGCCATCTCCATAAACATGGAGCTATCAACACCGCCATCTGCATAAACACGGAAATATCTACACCGCTATCTTTATAAACCTGGAAATATCTACACCGCTATCTGTATAAATATGGAAATATCTACACCGTTATCTCTATAAACATGGAAATATCTACACCACTATCTCTATAAACATGGAAATATCTACATCGCCATCTGCATAAACATGCAAATATTTACACAGCCATCTGTATACACATGGAAATATCTACACAGCCATCTGTATAAACATGGAAATATCTACACCACTATCTCTATAAACATGGAAATAGCTACACCAGTGTCTCTATTAACATGGAAATATCTACACCGCTATCTCTATAAACACGGAAATACCTACACCGCGATCTCTATAAACATGAAAATATCTACACTGCTATATGTATAAACATGGAAATATCTACACCACTATCTGTATAAACATGGAAATATCTACACCGCTATCTGTATAAATATGGAAATATCTACACCACTATCTCTATAAACATGGAAATATCTACACCGCCATCTGCATAAACATGCAAATATTTACACAGCCATCTGTATAAACATGTTAATATCTACACAACCATCTCTATAAACATGGAAATATCTACACTGCCATCTGTATACACATGGAAATATCTACACAGCCATCTGTATAAACATGGAAATATCTACACCGCCATCTCCATAAACATGGAAATATCTACACCGCCATCAGTATAAACATGGAAATATCTACACCGCCATCTGTATAAACATGGAAATATCAACACCACCATCTGTATAAACATGGAAGTATCAACACCGCCATCTGTATAAATATGGAAATATCTACAACGCCATCTGTATAAACATGGAAATATCTACACCGCTATCTGTATAAACATGGAAATATATACACAACGATCTGTATAAACATGGAAATATCTACACCGCTATCTGTATAAACTTGGAAATATCTACACCGATTTCTGTATAAACATGGAAATACCTTCACCACGATCTCTATAAATATGGAAATATCTACACCGCTATCCCTATAAACATTTAAATGCCTACACCGTCATCTACATAAATATGGAAATATCTACACCGCTATCCCTATAAACATGGAAATATCTACAACACCATCTGTAAAATAAGGAAATTTCTACACCGCTTTCTGTATAAACATGGAAATACCTTCACCACGATCTCTATAAACATGGAAATATCTACTCCGCAATCTCTATAAACATGAAAATATCTACACCGCCATCTCCAGAAACATGGAACTATCTACACCGCCATCTGTATAAACATGGAAATATCTACACTGTTATCTGTGTTAAGATGGAAATATCTACACCGAAATCTGTGCAAAGATGGAAACATCTACACCGCTATTTGTGTAAACATGGAAATATCTACACCGCTATCTGTATATACATGGAAATATCTACACCGCTATCTCTATAAACATGGAAATATCTACACCACCATCTCTATAAACATGGAAATATCTACAGCGCCATCTGTATAAACATGGAAATATCTACACTGCTATCTGTATAAATGTGGAAATATCTACACCACTATCTCTATAAACATGGAAATATCTACACCGCCATCTGTATAAACGTGGAAATATCTACACAGTCATCTGCATAAGTATGGAAATATCTACACCATCATGTCTATAAACGTGGAAATATCTACTCCACCACCTGTATAAACATGGAAGTATCTACACTGACATCAGTGGTAGGATGGAAATATCTACATCGCGATCTGTATAAACATGGAAATATCTACACCGCTACCTGTATAAACATGGAAATACCTACACCACAATCTGTATAAACATGGGAATATCTACACCGCAATCTCTATAAACATGGAAATATCTGCACTGCCATCTCTATAAACATGAAAATATCTACACCACCAACTCCATAAACATGGAAATATCTACACCGCCATCCGTATAAACATGGAAATATCTACACCGTTATCTGTAGGCACATGGAAATAACAACACCGCTCGCTGTATAAACATGGAAATATCTAACCCGCTATCTGTGTTAAGATGTAAATAACTACACTGCAATCTGTGCAAATATGGAAATATCTACACAGCTATCAGTGTAAACATGGAAATATATACACCGCTATATGTATATACATGGAAATATCTACAACGTTATCTCTATAAACATGGAAATATCTAGACTGCCATCTCTATAAACATGGAAATATCTACACTGCCATCTGTATAAAGATGGAAATATCTACACCGCGAGCTGTATAAACATGGAAATATGTACATGGCTACCTGTGTAAACATGGAAATACCAACAACACTATCTGAATAAACATGGAAATATCTACAACGCTATCTGTAGAAACATGGAAATATCTACACAACTATCTCTGTAAACATGGAAATATCTACACCGTCATCTCTATAAACATGGAATTATCTACACCGTTATCTCTATATACTTAGAATTATCTACACCACCATCTCTATAAACATGGAAATATCTACACCGCCATCAGCACAAACATGGAAATATCTACACTGCCATCTTTATAAACATGGAATTATCTACACCGCCATCTCTATAAACATAGAAATATCTTCAATGCCATCTGTAGAAAGATGGAAATATCTACACCGAGATCTGCATAAACATGGAAATATCTACACCTCTACCTATATAAACATGGAAATACCTACACAGCTATCTGTAAATATGGAAATATCTACACCGCTATATCTATGAACATGGAAATATCGACACCGCTATGTGTATAAACATGGAAATATCAACATGGCTATCACTGTAACATGGAAATACCTATACCACCATCTGTATAAACATGGAAATACCTACACAGTCATTGGTATAAAAATGGAAATATCTACATCACTATCTGTATAAACATGGAAATATCGACACTGCCATCTGTATATACATGGAAATATCTACACAGCCATCTCTGTAAACATGGAAATGTCTACACTGCTATCTGCATAAACATGGAAATAGCCACACCGCTATCTGTATAAACATGGAAATATCTACACCACCATCTGTAAAAACATGGAAATATCTCCACCGCTATCTATGTAAGCATGGAAATATCTCCACCGCTATCTATATAAGCATGGAAATATCTACACTGTCTTCTGTATAAACATGGAAATATCTACATCACTATCTGTGTAAACATGGAAATATCTCCACCGCTATCTGTATAAGCATGGAAATATCTACATCGCTATCTTTATAAACTTGGAAATATCTACACCGCTATCTTTATAAACATGGAAATATCTACAACACTATCTTTGTAAACATCGAAATATCTACACCGCTATCTGTGTAAACATGGAAATATCTATACCGCTATCTGTGTAAATATGGAAATATCTACACCGCAATCTGTGCAAATATGGAAATATCTACACCACTATCTCTGTAAAAATGGAAATATCTACACCGCTATCTGTATAACCTAGGAAATATCTACACCGATATCTGTATAAACATGGAAATATCTACAACACTATCTGTGATAACATGGAAATACCTACACTGCTATCTGTGTCAACATGGAAATATCTGCACCGCTATCTGTATAAATATGGTCATATCTACACTGCTATCTCTATAAACATGGAAATATCTGCAACGCTGTAGGTATAAACATGGAAATATCTACATGGCTATCTCTATAAACATGGAAATATCTACAGAGCCATCGCTATAAACATGGAAATACCTACACAGTCATCGCTATAAACATGGAAATACCTACACAGTCATCTGTATAAACATGGAAATATCTACACCTCTTTCTGTAAAAACATGGAATTATCTACACTACCAACTGTATAAACATGGAAATATCTTCCCAGCCATCTCTATAAACATGGAAATATCTACACTGCTATGTGTATAAAGATGGAAATTGCCACACAGCTATCTGTATAAACTTGGAAATATCTACACCTTCATCTGTAAAAACATGAAAATGTCAACACAGTCATCTGTGGAAACATGGAAATATCTACACCTCCATCTGTATAAACATGGAAATAACTACACTTCCATCTGTATACACATGGAAATATCTACACAGCCATCTGTATAAACATGGAAATATCTACACCGCTATCTCTATAAACATGGAAATACCAACACCGCAATCTGTATAAAGATGGAAATATCTACACCGCTATCTTTATAAACTTTGAAATATCTACACCGCTATCTGTAAAAACAAGGAAATATCTACACTGCTATCTGTACAAACGTGGAAATATCTACATCGCTATCTGTATAAACATAGAAATAACTCCAGCGGTATCTCTATATACATGGAAATGTCTACACCACTATCTTTATAAACATGGAAATATCTACACCTCTACGTGTATAAACATGGAAATATCTACAACAATATCTGTGTAATCATGGAAGTGTCTAAACAGTTATCTGTTGAAACATGGAAATATGTACACCGCTATCTTTTTAAAGATGGAAATATCTACACCGCAATCTGTGCAAATATGGAAATATCTACACCGCTTTTTCTGTAAACATGGAATTATCTACACCGCTATCTGTATAAACATGGTAATATCTACACCGCTATATGTATAAACATGGAAATATTTACACCGCTGTCTGTATAAACATAGAAATAGCTCCACCGCTATCTCTATAAACATGGAAATATCTCCACCGGTATCTGTATAAACATGGAATTATCTCCACCACTATCTGTATAAACATGGAAACAGCTACACCGCTATCTCTATAAACAAGGAAATATCTACACCGTTATCTGTATAAACATGGAAACATCTATAACAGTATCTGTGTAAACATGGAAATATCTTCACAGCTATCGTTGTAAATATTGAAATATGTACTTCGCTATCTGTGTAAAGATGGAAATGTCTAGACCACAAACTGTGCAAATATGCAAATATCTACACTGCTATCTCTGTAAACATGGAAATATCTACACCGCTCTCTGTATAAACATGGAAATATCTACATGGCTATCTCTATAAACATGGAAAAACCTACACCGCCATCTGTATAAACATGGAATTACGTACACAGTCATCTGTATATCAATGGAAATATCTACATCACTATCTGTATAAACACGAAAATATCTACACTGACATCTGTATAAACATGGAAATATATACACAGGCATCTGTATAAACATGGAAATATCTTCAAAGCCATCTCCGTAAACATTGAAATAGCTACACTGCTATCTCTATCAACATGGAAATAGCCACACCGCTATCTGTATAAACATGGAAATATCTACACCGCCATCTGTAAAAACATGGAAATATCTACACAGTCATCTGTATAAACATGGAAATATCTACACCTCTATCTGTATATACATGGAAATATCTACACTGCCATCTGTATAAACATGGAAATATCTACACAGACATCTGCATAAACATAGAAATATCTACACTGCTATCTCTATAAACATGAAAATACCTACACCGCAGTCTGTATAAATATGGAAATAGCCACACCGCTCTCTGTATAAACATGGAAATGTCTACACCGCCATCTGCAAAAATATGAATATATCTACAAAGTCATCTGTATACACAATGAAATATCTACACTGCCATCTGTATAAACATGGAAATATCTACACTGCCAATTGTATACACATGGAAATACCTACACAGCTATCTGTAAAAACATGGAAATATCTCCACTGCTATCTGTGTAAACAGGGAAATATCTCCATCGATATCGGTATAAACATGGAAATATCTCCATCGCTATCTTTTAAACATGAAAATATCTCCACCGCTATCTGTACAAACTTGGAAATATCTACAACACTATCTGAATAAACATGGTAATATCTACACAGCTATCTGTGTAAACATGTAAATATGCACACCACTATCTGTGTAAAGATGGGAATATCTACACCGCAATCTGTGCAAATATGGAAATATCTACACCGCTATCTCTGTAAACATGGAAATATCTACACCACTATCTGTATAAACATGGAAATATCTACACCGCTATCTGTATAAACATGGAAATATCTACACCGCTATCAGTATAAACATGGAAATATCTACACCTCCATCTGTATAAACATGGAAATATCTACACCGACAGCTGAATAAACATGGAAATATCTACTCCGCTATCTGTATAAATATGGATATATCTACACCGCTATCTCCATAAACATGGAAATATCTACACCGATATCTGTATAAACATGGAAATATCTCCACCGCTATCTGTACAAACATGGAAACATCTACACCACTATCTGTATATACATGGAAATATATACACCGCTCTCTGTATAAACATGGAAATATCTAGAACGCAATCTGTGTAAAAATGGAAATATCTACACAGCTATAAGTGTAAACATGGAAATATCTACACCGCTATTTGTGTTAACATGGAAATATATACACCGCAATCTGTGCAAAGATGGAAATATCTACAACGATATCTCTATAAACATGGAAACATCTGCACTGCTATCTGTATAAACATGGAAATATCTACAACGCTATCTCTATAAACATGGAAATATGTACAATGCCATCTGTATAAACATGGAAATATCTACAGAGTCATCTGTATAGACATGGAAATAGCTACAAAACCATCGCTATAAACATGAAAATAACTACACTGCCATCTTTATACACGTGGAAATATCCACAGAGACATCAGTATAAACATGGAAACGTCTGCACCTGTATCTCTATACACATGGAAATACCTACACCGCAATGTCTATAAACATGGAAGTATCTACAGTGCCATCTGTGTAAACATGGAAATATCTACACCGCTATCTGTATAAACATGGAAATATCAACATTGCCATCTGTATAAAAATGCAAATATCTACACTTTGAGCTGTATAAACATGGAAATATCTACACCGCTATCTGTATAAACATGGAAATACCAACACCACTATCTGTATGAACATGGAAATATCTCCACCGCTAACTGTATAAACATGTAAATATCTACAGCACAATCTCTATAAACATGGAAATACCTGCACCGCCATCTCTATAAACTTCGAATTATCTACACCGCTGTCTCTATAAACATAGAAATATCTACAATGCCATCTCTATATACATGGAAATGTCTTCACCACCATCAGCATAAACATGGAAATAACTACATCGCCATCTGTATAAACATGGAAATATATACACCGCCATCTCTATAAACATAGAAATATCTACACTGCCATCTGTAGAAAGATGGAAATATCTACACTGACATCTGCATAAGCATGGAAATATCTGCACCTCTACCTGTATAAAAATGGAAATACCTACACAGCTATCTGTATTAATATGGAAATATCTACAGGGCTATCTCAATGAACATGGAAATGTCTACACCGCTATCTGTATAAACATGGAAATATCTACATGCCTATCTCCATAAACATTGAAATGTCTACACCGCTATCTGTATAAACATGGAAATACCTACACGGCTATCTCTATAAATATGGAAAAATCTACACCGCCATCTATATAAAGATGGAAATATCTACACCAATATCAGTATAAACATGGAAATATCTACACTGCCATATGTATAACCATGGAAATATCTACACAGCTACCTCTATAAACATGGAAATATCTACAATGCTATCTATATAAACATGGAAATACCTACACTGCCATCTGTATAAACATGAAAATACCTACACTGCCATCTGTATACACGTGGAAATACCTACACCGCTATCTGTCTTAGCATGGAAATATCTACACCGCTAACTGTATAAACATGGAAATAACTACACCGCAGTCTGTATAAACATGGAAATATCCACACCGGTATCTGTATAAACATGGAAATATCTACACCGCCTTCTGTAAAAACATGGAAATATCTACACTTTCATCTGTATAAACACGGAAAAATCTACACCTCCATCAGTATAAACATGGAATTATCAACACGGCCATCTGTATACACATGGAAATATCTACACCGCCATCTGTATAAACATGGAAATATCTCCACCGCTATCTGTAGAAACATGGAAATATCTCCACCGCTATCAGTATAAACATATAAATATCTACACCGCTATCTGTATAAACATGGAAATATCTACACCGCTATCTGTAAAAACATGGAAATATCTACACCGCTATCTGTATGAACATGGAAATATCGACATCACCGTTTGTATAAACATGGAAATATCTGCACTGCTATCTGTGTAAACATGGAAATATCTGCATCGCTACCTTTATAACCATGGAAATATCTACACCTCTATCTGTATAAACATGGAAATAGCTACAACACTATCTGTGTAAACATGGATATATCTATACAGATACCTGTGTAAACATGGAAATATGTACACCGCTATCTGTGTAAAGATGGAAATATCTACACTGCAATCTTTGCAGATATGGAAATATCTGCACCGCTATCTCTCTAAACATGGAAATATCATCACTGCCATCTGTATAAACATGGAAATCTCTTCACAGCCGTCTGTATAAACATGGAAATATCTACACCGCTCTCTCTATACACATGGAAATACCTACAACGCTATCTCTATAAAAATGGAAATATCTACACCGCCATCTCTATAAACATGTAAATATCTACACCGCCATCACTATAAACGTGAAAATATCTACACCGACATCTCCATAAACATGGAACTAACTACACCACCATCTGTGTAAAATTGGAAATGCCTACAGCGTTATCTGTATAAACATGGAAATATCTACACTGCCATCTGTATCCTCATTGAAATATCTACACAGCCATCAGTATAAACATGGAAACATCTGCAACACTGTCTCTATACACATGGAAATACCTAAACCACAATCCTTATAAACATGGAAATATCTACACTGTCATCTGTATAAACATAGAAATATCTACACTGCCATCTGTACAAGGATGGAAATATCAACACCGTGATTTGCATAAAAATGGAAATATCTACAACTCTACCTGTATAAACATGGAAATGTCTACACTGCCATCTGTATAAACCTGGAAATATCTACACAGCCATCTCTATAAACCTGGAAATATCTACATCGCTATCTCTATAAACATGGAAATAGCCACACCGCTATCTGTATAAACATGGAAATATCTACACCGCTATCTGTATAAACATAGAAATACCTACACCGCTATCTCTATAAAGATGGAAATATCTACATCGCTATCTGTATAAACATGGAAATATCTAAACTGCCATCTGTATAAACATGGAAATAGACACACCGCTATCTGTATAAACATGGAAATATCTACACCGCCATTTGTAAAAACATGGAAATATCTACACAGTCATCTGTATAAACATGGAATATCTACACCTACATCTGTATAAACATGGAAATATCAACACTGCCGTCTGTATACACATGGAAATGTCTACACAGCCATGTGTATAAACCTGGAAATATCTACACCGCCATCTGTAAAAACATGGAAATATCTACAAGGCTATCTCCATAAACTTGGAAAAAACTACACTGCTATCTGTATATACAGGGAAATATCTACACCGCTATCTGTATAAACATGGAAATATCTAATATCTACACGGGTATCTGTATAAACTTGGAAATAGCTACACCGTCATCTCTATAAACATAGAAATATCCCCACTGCTATCTGTATAAACATGGAAATATCTCCACCGCTATCTCTATAAACATGGAAATATCACCACCGCTTTCTTTATAAAGATGGAAATAACTACAACACTATCTGTATAAACATGGAAATATCTACATCGCTATCTGCGTAAAGATGGAAATATCAACACTGCGATCTGTATAAACATAGAAATAGCCACACCGCAATCTGTATAAACATGGAAGTAACTACACCGCCATCTGAATAAACATGGAAAAATCTGCACGGCTATCTGTATAAATATTGAAATATCTACACCGCTATCTCTATAAACATGGAAATATCTTCACACCTATCTCTATAAAAATGGAAATATCTACACTGCCATCTGTATAAACATGGAAATATCTACACCGCCATCTGTATTAACATGGAAATATATACACCACCATCTGTATAAACATGAAAATAACTACACTGCTATCTGTATAAACATGGAAATATCTACACCACTATCTGTATAAACATGGAAATATCTACAACGCTATCTGTATAAATATGAAAATATCTACACCGCTATCTCTATAAACATGGAAATGTCTGCACTGCTATCTGTATAAACATGGAAATATCTACACCACCATCTGTAAAAACATGGAAATATCTACACAGTCATCTGTATAAATATGGAAATACCTACACCTCCATCTGTATAAACATGGAAATATCTACACTGCAATCTGTATAAATATGGAAATAGCTACACTGCTATCTCTATAAACATGGAAATGTCTACACCTCTATTTGTATAAACATGGAAATATCTACATGGCTATCCCTATAAACATGGAAATATCTACAACGCCATCGGCATAAACATGTAAATACCTACACAGTCATCTGTATAAACATGGAAATATCAACACCACTATCTCTATAAACATGGAAATATCTACACTGCCATCTGTATAAACATGGAAATATCTACAAAGCCATGTCTATAAAGATGGAAATAACTATACAGATATCTCTATAAACATGGAAATACCTTCACCGCTATCTGTATAAGCATGGAAATATCTACACCTCTATCAGTATAAACATGGAAATATCTACACAGCTATCTGTATAAACTTGGAAATATCTACACCACCATCTGTATAAACATGGAAATATCTCCAACGCTATCTCTATAAACATGGAAATATCTCCACCGCTATCTTTATAAACATGGAAATATATGCAATGCC
This sequence comes from Pan paniscus, assembly GCF_029289425.2. NCBI lineage: Eukaryota > Metazoa > Chordata > Mammalia > Primates > Hominidae > Pan > Pan paniscus. Next base: position 13,850,058 of record NC_073254.2, read on the forward strand.
CTCTGAATAAACATGGAAATATCTACACCGCTGTCTTTATAAACATGGAAATACCTACACCGCTATCTGTATAAACATGGAATATCTACAGAGCTATCTGTGTAAACATGGAGATATCTACTCTGCTATCTGTATAAACATGGAAATATCTACACCGCTATCTCTATAAACATGGAAATATTTACACCGCCATCTGTATAAACATGGAAATACATACACGGTCATCTGTGTAAACATAGAAATATCTACACAACTCTCTGTATAAACATTGAAATATCTACACTGCCATCTGTATAAACATGGAAATATATACACAGCCATCTGTATAAACATGGAAATATCTACACAGCCATCTCTATAAACATGGAAATACCTACACCGCTATCTGTATAAACATGGAAATAGCCACAATGCTATCTGTATAAACATGGAAATACCTTCACGTCCATCTGCATAAACATGGAAATAACTACAATGCCATCTGTATACACATGGAAATATCTGCACAGCCATCTGTATAAACATGGAAATTTCTACACCGCTCTCTCTATACACATGGAAATATCTACAACGCTATCTCTATAAAAATGGAAATTTCTACACCGCCATCTCTATAAACATGGAAATGTCTACACCGCCATCCCTATAAACATGAAAATATTTACACCGCTATCTCTATAAAGATGGAAATATCTACACCACTATCTGTATAAACATGGAAATGTCTACACTGCCATCTGTATACTCATGGAAATATCTACACAGCCATCAGTATAAACATGGAAACATCTGCACCACTGTCTCTATACACATGGAACTGCCGACACAGCAATCGGTGTAAAAATGGAAATATCTACACTGCCATCTGTTTAAACATAGAAATATCTACACTGCCATCTGTACAAGGATGGAAATATCAACACCGTGATTTGTGTAAACATGGAAATATCTACACCTCCCCCTGTATAAACATGGAAATATCTACACCGCTATCTGTATAAATATGGAAATAACTACACCGCTATATCTATAAACATGGAAATGTCTACCCCGCTATCTGTATAAACATGGAAATATCTACACGGTCATCTGTATAAACATAGAAATGTCTACGTCGCTATCTCTATAAACATTGAAGTATCTATGCCGCCATTTCTATAAACATGAAAATATCTACACCGTCATCTCCATAAACATGGAACTATCTATACCGCCATCTGTATAAACATGGAAATATCTACACCGCTATCTGTATAAACATGGAAATATCTACACTGCCATCTCTGTAAAGATGGAAATATCTATACCGCGAGCTCTATCAACAAGGAAATATCTACACCGCTATCTGCAAAAACATGGCAATACCAACACCGCTATCTGTATAAACATGAAAATATCTGCACCGCTATCTGTATAAGCATGGAAATATCTAAATCGCTATCTCTATAAACATGGAAATACTTACACCACCATCTCTATAAACACTGAAATATCTACACCGCCATCAGCATAAACATGGAAATATCTACACCGCCATCTGTATAAACATGGAGATATCTACACCGACATGGGTATAAACATGGAAATATCTACACCGCTATCTGTATAAACATGGAAATATCTACACCGCTATCAGTAAACATGGAAACATCTACACCGCTATCTGTATAAACATGGAAATATCTACACCGCTATCTCTATAAACATGGAAATGTCTTCACCGCTTTCTATATAAACATGGAAATATCTAAACCGCTATCTCTATAAACATGGAAATATTTACAACGCTACCTGTGTAAACATGGAAATATCTACAGAGCTATCTGTGTAAACCAGGAAATATCTACACCGCCATCTCAATATGCATGGAAATATCTACACCGCAATCTTTGCAAAGTCGGAAATATCTACAGAGCTATCTGTGTAAACATGGAAATATCTACACCGCTATCTGAATATGCATGGAAATATCTACACCGCAATCTCTGCAAAGATGGAAATATCTACACCGCTATCTCTGTAAACATGGAAATATCTACAACTCTATCGGTATAAACATGGAAATATCTACACCGCTATCTGTATAAAGATGGAAATATCTATACAGCCATCTGTATAAACATGGAAATATCTACACCGGGATCTGTATTAACATGTAAATAACTATACCGCTGTCTGTATAAACATGGAAATATCTACACCGCTATCTCAAAAAAACATTGAAATATCTACACCGCTATCTTTATAAACATGGAAATATCTACACCGCTATCTATATAAACATTGAAATATCTACAACACTATCTGTGTATACATGGAAATATCTACACAGTTATCTGTGTAAGCATGGAAATATGTACACAGATATCTGTGTAAACTTGGAAATATCTACACCATCATCTCTATAAACATGTAGATAACTCCACCGCTATCTGTATAAACATGGAAATATCTCCATCGCTATCTGTATAAACATGGAAATATCTCCACCACTATCTGTATAAACATCAAATATCTGCATCGCTCTCTGTATAAACATGGAAATATCTACACCGGCTTCAGTATAAAGATGAAAGTATCTACATTGCGAGCTGTATATACATGGAAATATCTACACTGTCTTCAGTATAAAGATGAAAGTATCTACATTGCGAGCTGAATATACATGGAAATATCTACACTGCTATCTGTAGACACATGGAAATTTCAACACCGCTGTCTGTATAAACAAGGAAATATCTACATCGCTATCTTTTAAAACATGGAAATATCTACACCGCTATCTATATAAACATGGAAATATCTACAATGCTGTCTGTGTAAACATGGAAATATCTACACCGCTATCTCTATAAACATGGAAATGTCTTCACCGCTTTCTATATAAACATGGAAATATCTAAACCGCTATCTCTATAAACATGGAAATATTTACAACGCTACCTGTGTAAACATGGAAATATCTACAGAGCTATCTGTGTAAACCAGGAAATATCTACACCGCCATCTCAATATGCATGGAAATATCTACACCGCAATCTTTGCAAAGTCGGAAATATCTACAGAGCTATCTGTGTAAACATGGAAATATCTACACCGCTATCTGAATATGCATGGAAATATCTACACCGCAATCTCTGCAAAGATGGAAATATCTACACCGCTATCTCTGTAAACATGGAAATATCTACAACTCTATCGGTATAAACATGGAAATATCTACACCGCTATCTGTATAAAGATGGAAATATCTATACAGCCATCTGTATAAACATGGAAATATCTACACCGGGATCTGTATTAACATGTAAATAACTATACCGCTGTCTGTATAAACATGGAAATATCTACACCGCTATCTCAAAAAAACATTGAAATATCTACACCGCTATCTTTATAAACATGGAATTATCTACACCGCTATCTATATAAACATTGAAATATCTACAACACTATCTGTGTATACATGGAAATATCTACACAGTTATCTGTGTAAGCATGGAAATATGTACACAGATATCTGTGTAAACTTGGAAATATCTACACCATCATCTCTATAAACATGTAGATAACTCCACCGCTATCTGTATAAACATGGAAATATCTCCATCGCTATCTGTATAAACATGGAAATATCTCCACCGCTATCTGTATAAACATCAAATATCTGCATCGCTCTCTGTATAAACATGGAAATATCTACACCGGCTTCAGTATAAAGATGAAAGTATCTACATTGCGAGCTGTATATACATGGAAATATCTACACTGTCTTCAGTATAAAGATGAAAGTATCTACATTGCGAGCTGAATATACATGGAAATATCTACACTGCTATCTGTAGACACATGGAAATTTCAACACCGCTGTCTGTATAAACAAGGAAATATCTACATCGCTATCTTTTAAAACATGGAAATATCTACACCGCTATCTATATAAACATGGAAATATCTACAATGCTGTCTGTGTAAACAGGGAAATATCTACACAGCTATCTGTGTAAACATGGAAATTTGTACACCGCTATCTGTGTAAAGATCGAAATATCTTCACCACAATCTTTGCAAATATGCTAATATCTACACCACTATCTCTGTAAACAGGAAAAAATCTACACTGTCATCTCTATAAAATTGTAAATAACTACTCCGCTATCTTTATAAACATGGAAATGTCTACACCGCCATCTGTATAAACATGGAAATATCTACAACGCCATTTGAATAAACATGGAAATATTTACACCGCCATCTGTATAAACATGGAAATAACTATACCGCCATCTGTATAAGCATGAAAATACCTACACCGCCATCTCCATAAACCTGGAACTATCTACAAAGCCATCTGAATAAACACAGAAATATCTACACCGCTATCTGTATAAACATGGAAATATCTACACTGCCATCTGTAGAAAGATGGAAATATCTACACCGCGATCTGTATAAACTTGGTAATTTCTACACCGCAACCTGTATAAACATGAAAATATCTACACGACTATCTGTATAAACATGGAAATATCTACACCTCGAACTGTATAAACGTGGAAATACCTACACAGCCTTCTGTATAAACATGGAAATATCTACCCCGCTATCTGTATAAACATGGAAATATCTACATCGCTATATGTATAAAGATGGAAATATCTACACCGCTATCCCTGTAAACATGGAAATGTCTACACCGCTATCTGTATAAACATAGAAATATCTAAACCGCTATCTCTATAAACATGGAAATATCTACAAAGCTATCTGTGTAAACATGGAAATATGTACAGAGCAATCTATGTAAACATGGAAATATGTACACCGCTATCTGAATAAACATGCAAATGTCTACACCGCAGTCTGTGCAAAGATGGAAATATCTACACCGCTATCTGAATAAACATGGAAATATCTACACCGCAATCTGTGCAAAGAGGGAAATATCTACACCGCTATCTGCGTAAACATGGAAATATATACACCGCTATCTGTGTAAACATGGAAATATCTACAACGCTATCTGTATAAATATGGAAATATCTACACCGCCATCTGTATAAACATGGAAATATCTACTCCGCTATCTCTACAAGCATGGAAATATCTACATCGTTATCGGTACAAATATTGAAATATCTACACCGGATCTGTATAAACATGGAAATATCTACACTGCCATCTGTATAAACATGGAAATACCTACATCGCCATCTGTATAAACCTGGAAATATCTACACCGCTATATGTATAAATATGGAAATATATACACCGCCATCTCTATAAACATGGAAATACCTACAACGCTATCTGTTTAAACATGGAAATATCCAAATCGGTGTCTCCATAAACATGGAAATACATACACAGCCATCTCTATACACATGGAAATATCTACACCGCTATATCTATAAACATAGAAATATCTACACCGCCATCTCTATAAACATGGAAATATCCACATCGCCATCTGCATGAACATGGAAAAATCTACACCGTTATCTGTATAAGCATGGAAATACCTACACCGCTTTCAGGACATACATCGAAATATCTACACCGCCATCTGTATAAACATGGAAACACCTACACCACTATCTGTATAAAAATGGAAACATCAACACCGCTATCTGTATAAATATGGAAATATCTACTCTGCTATCCCTATAAACATGGAAATGTCTACACCGCTATCTGTATAAACATGGAAATATCTATACCGCTATCTCTATAAACATGGAAATATCTACAAAGCTATCTGTGTAAACATGGAAATATCTACAGAGCTATCTCTGTAAATATGGAAATATCTACACCGCTTTCTGAATAAACATGGAAATATCTACAGCGCAATCTGTGCAAAGATGGAAATATCTTCACCGCTATCTATGTAAACATGGAAATATACACACCGCTATTTGTGTAAACTTGGAAATATCTAGAATGCTATCTGTATAAATATGGAAATATCTACACTGCCATCTGTATAAACATGGAAAAATCTACACCGCTATCTCTACAAACATGGAAATATCTACATCGTTATCTGCATAAACATGGAAATACCAACACCGGTTCTGTATAAACATGGAAATATCTACTCCGCCATCAGTATAAACATGGAAATACCTAAACCGCCATCGGTAAACATGGAAATATCTACACCGCTATCTGTATAAATATGGAAATATCTACACGGTTATGTCTATCAACACAGAAATATCTACAATGATATCGGTATAAACATGGAAATATCTACACCGCCATCTGTATAAACATGGAAATATCTACACAGTCATCAGTATAAACATGAAAATATCTACACATCCATCTCTATAAACATGGAAATAGCAACACGGCCATCTGTATAAACATGGAAATGTCTACACCGCTATCTCTATAAACATGAAAATATCTATACCGCCATCTCTATTAACATGAAAATAACTACACCGCCATCTCCATAAACATGGAACTATCTACACCGCCATCTGTATAAACTTGGAAATATCTACAATGCCATCTGTGTAACGATGGAAATATCTACACCGCGAGCTCTATCAACAAGGAAATATCTACACCGCTATTTGCATAAACATGGAAATACCAACACCGTTATCTGTATAAACATGGAAATATCTGCACCGCTATCTGTATAAGCATGGAAATATCTACACCGTTATCTCTATAAACATGGAAATACTTACACCGCCATCTCTATAAACATGGAAAAATCTACACCGCTATCTCTATAAACATAGAAATTACAACACCGCCATCTCTCTAAACATGGAAATATCTACAGCGCCATCTGCATAAACATGGAAATATCAACACCGCCATCTGTATAAACATGGAGATATCTACACAGACATGTGTATAAACATGGAAATATCCACACCGCTATCTGTATAAACATGGAAATATCTACACCGCTATCTGTATAAACATGAAAATATCCACAACGCCATATCTATAAACTTGGAAATATCTACAACGCCATCTGCATAAACACAGAAATATCTACACCGCCATTTTTATAAACATGGAAATATCTACACCGCCATCTGTATAAACATGGAAATATCTACACTGCCATCTGTTGAAAGATGGAAATATCTACACCGCGATCTGTATAAACATGGAAATTTCTACTCCGTTACCTGTATAAACATGGAAATACCTACACAGCTATCTGTATAAACACGGAAGTATCTACACCATGATCTGAATAAACATGGAAATATCTACACCGCTATCTGTATAAACATGGAAATATCTACACCGCTATCTGCATAAACTTGGAAATATCTACAACACTATCTGTATAAAGATGGAAATATCTACACCACTATCCCTATAAACAAGGAAATATGTACACCGCTATCTTTATAAACATGGAAATATCTTCACCGTTATCTGTATAAATATGGAAATATCTACAACACTCTCTGATTAAACATGGAAATATCTACACAGCTATCTGTGTAAACATGGAAATATGTACACCGCTATCTGTGTACTGATGGAAATATCTACATCGCAATCTGTGCAAATATGGAAATATCAAGACCACAATCTCTGTAAACATGGAAATATCTACACCGCTATCTGTATAAACCTGGAAATATCTAGACCGCTATCTCCATAAACATGGAAATATCTACACCACGATCTTTATAAACATGGAAATATCCACACTGCTATCTGTATAAACATGGAAATATCTAAACCGCTATCAGTATAATCATGGAAATATCAACACCGCTAACTGTATAAATATGGAAATATCTACACGGCTCTCCCTATAAACATGGAAATATCTACGCCATCTGTATAAACATGGAAATAACTACACGGTCATCTGTATAAACATGGAAATATCTACACCACTATCTGCATAAACATGGAAATATCTTCAATGCTATCTGTATACACATGGAAATATCTACACCGTGATCTCTATAAACTTGGAAATATCTACACCGCTATCTGTATAAAGATGGAAATATCTACACCGCTATCTCTTAAAACATGGAAATATCTACAGCGCTATCTCTATAAACATGGAAATACCTACAGCGCCATCTGTATAAACATGGAAATATCTACACAGTCATCTGTATAAACATGGAAATATCTCCACTGCCATCTGTATAAACCTGGAAATATCTACACAGCCATCTGTATAAACACAGGAATATCTCACAGCCATCTGTATAAACATGGAAAATCTACACCCATATCTATATATACATGGAAATATGTAAACCGCTATCAGTATAAACATGGAAATATCTACACTGCTATCTCTATACACATGGAAATATCTACACCGCTATATGTATAAACATGGAAATATCTACATCGTTATCTCTTTAAACAGGAAAATATCTACACCGCCGTCTGTAAAGATGTGGAAATGTCTACACAGTCATGTGTAAACATGGAAATATCTTCTCCGCCATCTGAATAAACATGGTAATATCCACACTGCCATCTGTATACAAAAGGAAATATATACACAGCCATCTGTATAAACATGGAAATATCTACACCGCTATCTCTAAAAACATTGAAATAACTCCACAGCTATCTCTATAAACATCGAAATATCTACACCGCTATCTCTATAAAAATGGAAATATCTACACCACTATCTCTGTAAATATGGAAATATATGCACTGCCTTCTGTAAAAACATGGAAATACCTACACAGTCATCTGTGTAAACATGGAAATATCTACACCACCATCTGTATAAATATGGAAATATCTATAATGCCTTCTGTATACACATGGAAATATCTCCACAGCCATCAGTATAAACATGGAAAGATCTACACCGCTATCACTATAAACATGGAAATACCTACTCCACTATCTCTATAAACATTCAAATATCTACACCACTATCTCTATAAACATGGAACTATCTACACTGCCATCTCTATAAACATGAAAATATCTACACTGCCATCTCCATAAACATGGAGCTATCTACACCGCCATCCGTATAAACTGGGAGACATCTACACTGCCATCTGGATAAAGATGTAAATATCTACACCACGAGCTGTATAAACATGGAAATATCTACACCGCTATCTGTATAATAATGGAAATATCTACACCGCTATCTCTCTAAACATGGAAATATCTACACTGCCATCTCTATAAACTTGAAAATATCTACACTGCCATCTCCATAAACATGGAGCTATCAACTCCGCCATCTGTATAAACATGGAAATTTCTACACCGCCATCTGTATAAACATGGACATACCTCCACCGCCATCTGTATAAACATGAAAATATCTACACCGTGAGCTGTATAAACATGGAAATATCTACAACGCTATCTGTATAAACATGGAAATTCCTACACCACTGTCTCTATAAACATGGAAATATCTACACCGCTATCTCTTTAAACATGGAAATATCTACACTGTCATCTCTATAAACTTGAAAATATCCATGTTTATACCTCTATAAACATGGAAATATCTACACAGTCATCTGTATAAACATGGAAATATCTACTCCAACATGTTTATAAACATGGAAGTATCTACACTGCCAACTGTATACACCTGGAAATATCTACACAGCCATCTGTATAAACATAGAAATATCTACACCGCTATCTCTTTAAACATGGAAATACCTACACTGCTATCTCTATAAAGATGGAAATATCTACACCGCTATCTCTATAAACATGGACCTATCTACACTGACATCTGTATACAAATGGAAATATCTACACAGCCATCTGTATAAACATGGAAATATCTACACCGCTATCTGTATAAACATGGAAATAACTACAACGCTATCTTTATAAACATGGAAGTATCTACACCGCTATCACTATGAACATGGAATTATCAACACCGCTATCTGTATAAACTTGGAAATATCTACACCGCTATCACTATAAACACGGAAATACCTACAGCAGTATCTCTATAAACATGGAAATATTTACACCGTTATCTCTATAAAAACGGAAATATCTTCACCGCCATCTCTATAAACTTGGAAATATCTACACCGCCATCTGAACAAACATGGAAATAACTACACCGCCATCTGTATAAATATGGAAATATCTACACCGCCATCTGTATAAATATGGAAATATCTACACTGCCATCTGTAGAAACATGGAAATATCTACACCGCCAACTGTATACACATGGAAATATCTGCACTGCCATCTGTAAAAACATGGAAATACCAACACCGCCATCTGTATAAAAATGGAAATATCTACACCGCTATCTTTATAAACATGGAAATATCTACACTGCTATCTGCATAAACATGGAAATATCTACACCGCTATCTCTATAAACATGGAAATATATACACCGCCATCTCTATAAACATGAAGTTATATACACTGCCATCTACATAAACAAGGAAATATCTACACCGCCATTTATATAAACATGGAAATATCTACACCGCCATCTGTATAAACATGCAAATGTCTACACCGCCATTTCTACAAACATGGAAATATCTACACTGCCATCTGTATAAACATGGAAATATCTACACCGCCATCTGTATAAACATGGAAATATATACAACGCCATCAGTATAAACATGGAAATATCTGCAACGCCATCCCTGTAAACATGGAAATATCTACACCGCCATCTCTATAAACATGGAAGTATGTACACCGCCATCTGTATAAACATGGAAATATCCACACCGCTATCTGTGTAAAGATGGAAATATCTACATCGCTATCAATGTAAAGATGGAAATATCTACACCGCTGTAAGTGTAAAGTTGGAATTATCTACACCGCTCTCTGTGTAAACATGGAAATATCTACACCGCTATCTATATAAACATGGAAATACCTGCACCACTATCTGTGTAAACATGGAAATATCTAAACCCCTATCTGTGGAAACATGGAAATATCTACACCGCCATCTGTATAAACATGGAAATATCTACACCGCCATCTCTATAAACATGGAAATTTCTATACTGCCATCTGTATAAACATGGAAATACCTACACCGCCATCGGTATAAACATGGAAATATCTACACCGCCATCTGTATAAACATGGAAATATCAACACCGCTATCTTTATAAACCTGGAAGTATCAACACTGCCACCTGTATAAACATGGTAGTATCTACACCGCCATCTGTATAAACATGGAAATATCTACAACGCTATCTGTATAAACATGGAAATATCTACACCGCTATCACTATAAACATGGAAATACTTACAGCGCTATCTCTATAAACGTGGAAATATTTACACCGCTATCTCTATAAACATGGAAATATCTTCACCGCTATCTCTATAAACTTGGAAATATCTACACCGCCATCTGAATAAACTTGGAAATATCTACACCGCCATCTGCATAAACATGGAATTATCTACACCGCAATCTGTATAAACATGGAAATATCTATACTGCCATCTGTATAAACATGGAAATATCTACACCGTCATCTGTATAAACATAGAAATATCTACTCTGCCATCTGTATAAAGATGGAAATATCTACACCGCGAGCTGTATAAACATGGAAATATCTACACCGCTATCTGTATAAACATTGAAATATCTACACCGCTATCTGTATAAACATGGAAATATCTACACCTCTATCTCTATAAACATGGAGATATGTACACCGCCATCTCTGTAAACATGGAGATATCTTCACCGCCATCTGCATAAACAAGGAAATGTCTACACCGCCATCTACATAAACATGGAAATATATACACCGCCATCTGTATAAACATGCAAATGTCTATACTGCCATCTGTTGAAAGAGAGAAATATCTACTCCGTGATCTGTATAAACATGGAAATATGTACACCATGATCTGTATAAACATGGAAATATCTACACCACTGTCTGTATAAAGATGGAAATATCTACACCGCTATCTTTATAAGCATGGATATATCTACACCGCTATCTGTATAAATATGGAAATATTTACTATGCTATCTCTATGAACATGGAAATATCTACACCGCCATCTGTGTAAACATGGAAATATCTACACAGCCATCTATATAAACTTGGAAATATCTACTCCTCTATCTGTATAAACTTGGATATATCTACACCGCCATCTGTATAAACATGGAAATATCTGCACCGCCATCTCTATAGACATGGAAATATCTATACCGCCATCTCTATAGACATGGAAATATCTACACCGCCAGCTGTATAAACATGGAAATATCTACACCGCCAGCTGTATAAACATGGAAATAACTACACCGTCATCTGTATAAACATGGGAGTATCTACACCGCCTTCTGTAGAAACTTGGAAATATCTACACCTCTATCTGTATAAACATGGAAATATCTCCACCGCAATCTGTATAAACATGGAAATACCTACACCGCTATCTATATAAACATGGAGATATCTACACCGTGATCTGTATAAACATGGAGATATCTACACCGCTATCTGTATAAACATGGTAATAACTACACCGCTATCTGTGTAAATATGGAAATATCTCCACCGCTATCTCTATAAACATGGAAATATCTACACCGCTATCTCTATAATCATGGAAATATCTACACCGCCATCCTTAAAAACATGGAAATGTCTTCACACTCATCTGTATAAACATGGAAATATCTACACCACCGTCTGTATAAAGTTGGAAATATCTACACTGCCAGGATCTCAAGAACAGCCTTGGCAATACAGCAAGACCTCATCTCTACAAAAAAATAAGAAAAATTAACTGGCCATGGTGGCGTGCACCTGTAGTTCCAGCTTCTTGGGAGGCTGAGGTGGGAGGATCCACGGAACCCAGAAGTTTAAGGCTGCAGTGAGCTTGGATAACGTCTGCACTCCAGCCTGGATGACAGAACAAGAACCTGTTTCAAAAAAGAAAAAAGAAAAAAAAACCTAAAAACTAAAAACTGGATGTAGTTTGCTAATAACTAAACAGCAAATTAATTGTAACATGCTTACATATCAACGATGTCTTTCTTCTTTGATCATAAACCTGCTCACTAAGAAGCTGCTGAAGTCCATGGTAGTGACAGGTACATGTCTGTATCCTTGTCCTGACCTGCATCTTCTTTGATTGTCCCCATCTGTGTCTCCGACTGGCACTGCCGAACCGGCTTGCTACCTGATCAATGTTGTACTGAACCGGACTGCTAACTGATCTATGTTGTTGAGCTCACTGCACAAAGCTCTTCTTACAAGGTAGATTTCTGCCTGGAATAGTCATACTTACACTGTTTACATTCCTTACTCCTGACCCATCCAACGCAGCACAAATTCTATTTATTGCCATAGAAACATAGGTCATTTGGAAACACCTCCTTCATTTCTATGGAATGTTCAAACATTTCTGACATTTTGGACTCTATTCTAGCCTCTTGTTAAATATATCCAGAAAAGAGACAAAGCTTTATGGGGGGGCTATATGCACACATATGCTATAGAATAAGCTATCTAAATGTTTAAAAATACTTTCCATCTGGCACCGCACCTTAATAGGTAGACAGAAATTAAGTATGTGTATATATATCTGTATAGATATTTATAAATATATATCCCCCAAAAAAAACTCATTCTCTTACTTATACATAGGTAGAATATAGGTGAATATACATATACATTTATAGGTAATACAATAAAACCCCTCAGCCTCTTTAGGGGCATGTGTTTTCTCTGAGTAATTGTCACAATTAATTAAAATACATGTGTATGCCTTTTTAGATAAATTCCATCAGACCAGTTTCTGTCTGGTTGGAAAATAATAACTGCCAATTTGCTAAGTGCCCCTGCCCCCATACTATGTTCCTGTGAACTAAAGACCTCTGGCAATCATAGATTTACAACTCAGCAAGATTAAACAATTTATTGTTATTTATGACATCCAAGCTGTATCTTCTGTATTATATTCCACATTAGCATCTATCACTTTACATTTGGGAGATCCTGTCCAAAAAATGATTATGCCTCCTAACCAAACATTCAGCAGGGCTGCAGGAACAGGCCCCCTGAACAAACATCCTGCCAAAGTACTTTAAAGCACCGTGAGCTCCCACAGCTGTGCATTTTCAGATGACTCAGCAGATTAGCGTAGAGTCTCTTAGCCTCTGCTTGGTCTGTTCCTTTCAGTGATCTCTCACATGGCCCAGTCCATTCGGTTTGAAAATCCTCATGAAATGAGCAGATTATGATCTGGCTTCAGTAGAGGGCCATGGGGTGGGCATGGAGGGGAGAGGGTTTGCTCTTAACACAGCCTGAGCCTCAGAAAGGTTTCAGATGGAAAAGCATGGCACTGACTCAGCTCATGCTTAATAGGAAATAATGCACAGACCACACCAAAAAAGCCCTTTATGTTGTGTGAAAGTCTATGCCGGAGCAGCTGCTGCCACCTCATGTACTGTGATAGAGTGTGCATGTGTGTGTTTGTGTGTGCGTGAGTGTGAGTATGCACATAAATGTGTGCTGGGAGGTGGAGGAGATCACAGCTTCCACAGTTGCCACCTCAGCCTTAGCTAGCAGCATGGAGAAATGCCAAAAGTCAAGAGGAAGCTGCACCAAAGCAACTGTGATCACCACATCAGCAGGCGCTTTCTGGTTAGTAAAGCTACTGGGACTGAAAAACACACACGATCTCGTCCTTCTTTTATTTTAATCAGAGCAAAATCTTTTTATAATAATTGTGTTATATGAATAAATAATTCATAATGCTGTAACCCATTATCACATTCAATCCTCCCAACAACCCTAGAAGATATGTAGACAAGTATTATTACTTTCCCTGTTTTTATAAATGAGGAAATAAACCCCAGGACGCTAGGCAACTTCCCCACGGTCATAGAAGTTGCAAAAAGTAGTATCATGATTCAAATCCAAAGCTTCTCCTTTTGTCTTTATCATTTTAATTTTGAAGGTAATGCATATGCATGTATGATCTTTTAAATCCAGAGATGTATATGGAATAGATAAGGAAAGGGACTCTCCTTCCCCATTATACACCCCATCCACCCAAGCTATATACACTGTTGACTAGAGTATGTCCTTTCAATCCTATTTTCTATGCCTACATTATATACAGAAAAGCAGGATTACGTTACACACAATATTCCAGTCATTGCTGTTTTTCACCAACAAGCTATCATTCACATCTTTTTCATACTACATATAAATTTATATCCTTTATTTTAGTGGTGTATATTGTGCAGTTGTGTCATAAATTATGTACCTGTTCTCTGTTGAACATATAGATTTTTTCTGAGTTTTTCCTTAGCAAAATGCTGCAGTGAGTACCCTTGTACACAGATGTTTGTGCATTTGTTCTAGAAAAATCTACAGTAAAGATTCTTAGATTAAGAGATTCCCAGGTTATTAGAAAACTACTCTATTAATTTAGATATATACTTCCAAATTGCCTGACCAAAAAGTTATGTCAATTTAACTTCTATGAACAGTATACAAACATGACAATTTTCCATCACCTACACCAAATCTGGGTAATTTCATCTTTTTTACAAGTTGACGGATTGTTTTAATTTATATTTCTCTGGTTATTAATAAGGTTGGCCACCTGTTCATGTGTTATTATTGATGATATTTGTATTGAATTGTTTGAATTTTCTTGATTTCAAAAAACGTTTTACATGTCATAGATATTAAATATTTGTTGTAAAACTCTCCTTCCAGTATTTTGTATGTGTTTGGTCAAGTAGAATAAACTCTCGTCCTCTGATTTCAGATTCCTTTCTCTTTCCATTAGAAATCCCTAAATGTAAAACTACATATTGATAGCTAAAAACCAGGACGTTTACTAGAGAAAAAGAATACAAAGGCAATAATTAAATATTATATTTATACAAAATACCTACTAGTACAAACTTAAAAAGAGAAAGTAAAAGTCAAATGCTTCTACGACTTCAGACTAAGAAAAAGAACTTTTGAGGTTGAATGTTCCTGAAATTTTTCTTTTCATACAACTACGGGGATGACTACAAAAGTTGATGTGACTAAAAATGTAAGACATGAAAGATATTTGAAGACTCAGAGAAGGTGGATTTTCATTTTAACAAGTCACATATATATTCTAGATGTCCTCTTATTCGTAACTAAGAGAGTCAAATCAGATGAAAGAATCTAAAAATTTCCCTTTGACTGTGTTAAATAGAAGTAGTAGAGGCATATTGGCCAAATCTTGAGTGTTTGCAAATTGACTCTTAAGGCTACAGGCTGGCACAGGTCATTGAAGCCCTAGCTTTTTATCTTTAATTTTAAAATCCCCAAACAATTTATACTAATTTTTCTTGTCCATTATTTCCAAATAATCTTGTTTAAAGGTTATTACAGTGCTTGCTCATGTTACTGTTGTCTAACAGAAGGGTATCCGGGGCCTTAAAACTGAGAGGGTTAGGATTAATGATTCCAATACCTATGCTTGTACATCTCCAAAAGTGGGTTCCAACTTCTTGTCCTCAAGTCTGAATAGAAACTAGCAAACTTCCAGAGTTCACAAAAGGCTCAAAGAGAACAGATGTTGTACACAAAATTCTTAGAGCAAGTTTCACGCATAATGTTGCTGATGTGTGTCTGCCTTTTCAATAAACATCACTATGCTTTATCACAAGATTTAATAAAGCAGCTTAGTTAAAAATGCCATCTGGGTCTCTGGACACATTAAACAAAGCTTAAAATAAACACCCCAGCAACTGGGAGGACCCAGCTGTTCTCATAATCTGTCCCACTCCTTTTACTTCCCCAGAAAAAGAGTGAATGAAGACCACAGACTAAAAGCATCCAGAAGGAACTGACACAAACAGGGAGATAGATGGAGCCAAGGGCTCCTGTAAGTTTGCTATTGCTCACATAATAGATTTGCTAATTCCACAACCTGCGGATGGTGATTAAGAACGGGAAGCAGAAAGAGGGATGAGAGAATCATAGAAGGGCTCATTCAAGTTTTCTAATGCATCACAAACCTGTCCTCCCTAATGTCTGGATCATAGCAGCCCATTCCATTCACCTATTCTGTAGTGGACTCCAATAGAAAATACAAAGCCATCACCACCCAGTTCTTTCTCCCTTCTAGAGATGAGCTATTAGCCACCCAATCCCAGATTCTCAGATCCATTCCAGGAAAGAAGCCCTAGGTATTGAAGCACAGCTTTCCCTCCCTCCCTTCTTTCTTCCACCCCAAGATTTGTTCCCCAGATAGTTCTAGTAAATACAAAACCAAGTATATTCTCATTCTTTAGAGCAACCAGCTTTTCATGGCCAACTGGAATCAAATACAACCTGCACAAACATCTATCTGGAGGACACTCCCAAGGCTCCTACTGAGCCAGCCTTCTGCATACCACTGCATTTCAGCTTCCTAGTTCACAAGACACTGAGACATTCTTGAATTCTGCAAGGTGCACTGTGTGTTAATATCTTTGCTGCTCATCATGTGGCCAATAAAGGGCATGACTAGTCAACAAATAAATTTTCTCTTGGCTAAAACTTGCAACAAAACTGTAAGCTGTTTACCAAGGGGCCCACTACTGGTTATATTCAATATATACAGTCAAATCATAACTATCTGAGATATATTCAGTTGACCATACACCTTTATATTTCAGTAAAAGGTCTTTACATTCCCCAGTGCTATCGATGTTACAAAGTGCTTTCATATGCAGTGCTTCATCTGATTTCCAGGATAATTAAATGATCCTGCCATACCTGAATTTTAGATGAGGAAACAAGTGGTTTCTGGGTATTTCAAGAGGCTAACGCATCTGCCCTCCAACTTGTATGTGAAAACCAAAAACAAAATTCCAAGGCCCCTCAACCATCTGAATGGACTTTGACTCTTTTGGTCAATATATGGCAGAGCTAGGAAAAGAAGGTGAGTCTTCCAGCTGCTGATACAGGGTTTTTTCTGCCATACTCCATTACCTCCAAGGCTAAAGTCAAAAGAGGGTGTGGTTATCACATGAAAAAATTTGGTTTCGATTTCCCAAATGTGTATGTGGTATTTGTTGATTTACCTTAATTTAACCTACAGTTCTTTTGGGTTGTAACAGTCTGACTCCATTTTTGAAAACAAACAAAATCGATTTTAAATGCTGAATTATAGATCTTTGCTGTCCAATATGGTAGCTACTAACCACTTATGGTTATTTGCATTTCTATTTTAATTAATTAAAATTCAGTAAAATGCAAAATTCAGTTCTTCAGTTGCTCTAGCCACATTTCAAGTGTTACAGTAGTCACATATGGCTAGTGGCTGGGACAATGCAGATTATAGAACAGTTCCATCATCAAAGAAACTTCTATTGAACAGTGCTATTATATAATGTCATCTCCAGAGAAAGAAGACTTTAGAAAAAGTCAGAAACGGCCGGGTGCAGTGGCTCACACGTGTAATCCCAGCATTTTGCGAGGCCAAGGCAGGCAGATCCCTTGAGGTCAGGAGTTCAAGACCAGCCTGGCCGACATGGTGAAACCCCGTCTCTAGTAAAAATACAAAAAATTAGCTAGGCGTGGTGGTGCATGCCTGTAACCCCAGCTACTCAGGAGGCTGAGTTGGGAGAATCACTGGAACCCAGGAGGCAGAAGTTGTAGTGAGCCAAGATTGTGCCACTGCACTCTAGCCTGGGTGACAGAGCAAGACTCCAACTCAAAAAAAAAAAAAGAAAAGAAAAAGTCAGAAACATCTTGAGGCAGGCATAGTGCCGTCATCTGTCCAATATTGAAGATGATTTAAGAATAAGAAAGAAGAAGAGAACAAAGAAGAGAAAAAGAAGTTGCCTTAGGTGTACCTACCCAGAAAAGGACAAAGGCATTCTTGTAGTCATTGTGTTGTATTTTAGCTCTTAAACTTTTTAAGAGATTAGAATAATTTGACACATAGAAGATCTAAATCACTGAAGAGGCTCTGAAGCAGATAAAAGTAGAAAGAAAATAAAAAACTAATTAGTTACAAACTAAGCTTAACCACAATTCGTTTAAACGATACTATTTACTCTTCACATGATTGGTTTTTCTTTTGCTTTATAGTATGACATAGTTTATATCTTTAAAGGGGAATTAAAATATTTCTGGGAATTTTTAAAAGTAAGTTCACACAGCCACATAAAAACTACAGAAACAGATAAAACCTATCTTCTCATTTATTCCCTAATCCATTCAAATTAAATATAAAAATCCAAGCAGCCACAGTGATATTCAAAAAAGCAAAAGTGAGACAAAACAAAATTCATTTGTCACCTGTGGAGGTAGTTAACTCACCTAATCTTCACTCCAAACACCAGTAATTTTTAAAAGACAGAAATAAACATATGTTCTGCCTTCCCGGAAGGAACTATGTTTCAGGGTAGCCAAATAACCCAGTTGTGAAGAAAATGGTCTGCTTATAGAAAAATGCCAGCTAAAGCATGTAGATAGAATTAGAGAATTAGAAATTCACCATTTTGAAACCCCTAATGAAATAATCAACTCAAGCAAGGATCATTAATAAATGCTAAAACAATCAAGTAACTATTGATACAGAATATAACTGAATATACACATGGTACAAAGTTCACGTCACAGACTACTGGCTTGACCCAAGGGGGAATATAGCAGAGGAGATAGGCAGTGATCACCCTAACCTTGCGATCGTCTCACCATCACTAATGATGGGATGTGAATACACATTATTGCCTATGAAATAGTCTTTAAAAAAGAAGTTGAACCTGAATCTAACTAAACCTTGCAATGGGCTGAACGTGTATGTCTTCCCAAAATTAATATGTTGACATCCTAACCCCAAAGGTGCTGGTATTAAAAGGTGGGGCCTTTAGGGGGTCATTAGATCATAAGGACAGAGGCTTCATGATTGGAATTAGTGCCCTTATAAAAGAGGCCCCAGAGATCTAGCTAGTCTCTCCCACTATGTGAGGGCCCAGCAAGAAGGCCAATCTATGAACCAGAAAGTTGGTCCTAACCAGATATCAAAACCACATGCTCCTTGATTTTAAACTTGCTAGCCTCTAGGACTGTGAGAAATAAATTTCTGTTCTTTATAAGTCATCCAGTTTTTGGTATTTTGTTATAGCAGGCCTAAAAGCCTTTAGAACTAACTTCCAGTTAACCAGGATAAAACAGAGTGAAAAGTTAAATGACACCATAAAAAGCAACCAGAAAATTCCAGAAGGGGAAATATTCTACAGGACAACTGACTAGTTTTTCAACAAGTCAATTTCACTAAATTAATACATAAACAAAGAGTATGGGTATTTTCCAGGTTAAAAAAGTCTTGAGCTAAATAATCAAATGCAATGTGTGTCCCTTCATTAGAAGAAACTAATTTGAACAAACCAGCCACAAAAGATTTTTCAGGGAGACCAAGCTGGAAGGATCACTTGAGGCCAGGAGTTTGAGACCAGCCTGGGCAACGTAGTAAGACCTCCATCTCTACAAAAACAATCAATTAGCTGGGCATGGTGGTGTGCACCTATAGTCCTAGCTACTCAGGAAGCTGAGGCAGGAAGATCACTTGAGCCCAGGAGTTTGAGGCTGCAATGAGCTATGATTGTTTCACTGCACTTCAGGCTGTGTGAAAGAGCAAGACTTTGTCTCAAAAAATAAAAGGACATTTCATAATAATTGAGGAAATCTGAATGTGGACTGGGTAATAAATGATATAAAAAAGCCATTTTTTATTTTGTTTGAAAAGATGATTTTGTAACTATACAGGAAAATGTTCTTTTTTTTTAGAAATCTGTACTAAAGAATTTAGGGGTAAAATATCATTTTCTTTAATATGATTTCAAACACAAGCAAAAAATAGTCACGACACAAATATAGCAAAATGTTTACAATCTATGTTCTATGCTTGCCTGTGAGTGCCATTAATCTCATCTCTCTGCTTTTCTGAAAGTTTGAAAATTTCAAAGTTTTATAATACAATTTTTAAATCCCATAATTTTATAATAATTTTTTTAAAGTTTGAAGCAAATCAACAACTATAGCTTCAAAAATATCCTGACCCACAATAAACATTGAACAGGGTTTATTTCTCCCATTTCCTAAAAAAGTTGGCCCAGGAAGGAGTATGAGAGCTGCCATAGCTCTCCCAAGGCTCATTATTCTCCATCACTCCATGGGAAATCCCAAAATAAATTTTTTAAAAAGTTGTTTAAATTTATAATGTTTTTGATTCTATAATAATTTTATAATAAAATAATTGTAAAATGTTTTTGATTTTATATTTTTAATTTAAAAAATTTTTATACATGTTTATGTTTGAAATGTCTATTTCAAACTTTATGAGATATTAAAATATAAGTAATATAGTTCATCATTTTAGAAATGCCATGCTTTTCTTCTCCAGCAATTACATAATCAAAGAGTAACTGTAGTTTTTCCTAGAACATTGCTTTGTAGGCTGGGCATGGTGGTTCATGACACTTTAGGAGGCCAAGGCAGGCAGATCTCTTGGGATCAGGAGCTTGAGACTAGACTGGGCAACACAGAGAAACCCTATGAGTAGTAAAAACACAAAAATCAGCTGTGCGTAGTGGTGTGCACCTATAGCCCCAGCTACTCAGGAGGCTGAGGTGGGAAGATCACCTGAATCTGGGGAGGTCAAGGCTACAGTGAGCCAAGACTGTACCATTGCATTCCAGCCTGGACAACAAAGTGAGACCCTGTCTCAAAAAAAGTGAAATTTAATTTAAAAAAAGAAAATTGCTTTATGAAATTAACTTTTTCAATCAAAACCAACGTTTTTCAGATATAGAGAATGCAGCCCACTGGTCAGATTTGTCAGTTCAAAGAGAATAAATTCTAGTTTCCTATTTTTCTAGCCTGCTTATGATTATCCAATAGGATATCAAAAAAAACCAAAGCCTTTGGGATCCATGTTCAGTATTCCTGAGTCTAACTCAGGATGTCAAATCAGGAGACAAGCACATTCTCATCAATTTTCAATCATTCGAGACCAATTTTGCTTATAATTATCCAGTTCTTTTAGACCACCTTTCTCCTGAAGCCAGCCTTATGGCTATTCACTTCACTTTAGCATAAGCCCCCAAGAAGGTGAACAAAATGAGGAAACGATTGGTTAAAGTTGGCATTTGAAATTCTGAAACATGTCCACCATTCCCTTCACCCATGCCCGCCCCTCTTAGAAGTAGTACTTTCAGATTATTTAAGAGTCGATGCTTCTATGTGGATTTTGTCATCTGTCCTTTATAACAGCTAGTAGGTTTAATTTGACTCTATTTTAAGCATATATTGACCTATGCTAATTATCTGTTAAAATAAATTCCACTCTTAGAGTTAATAAAGTGTGTTTGTCATGGAAGACCCATTGAAGTAAGAAGCTGAGGAGCCCTTATGGTAAAGTGGGACAAGAAATAATAAGACATAATAATTTTCCCATGCAAATCAACAACCGTAGCTTCAAAAATATCCTGACCCACAACAAGTATTGGACAGGCCATGTTTCTCTCACTCCCTAAAAAATTGGCTCGGGAAGGAGTATGAGAGCTCCCATAGCTCTCCCAAGGCTCATTATTCTCCATCACTCCACAGGAACAGCCTGTCAGAGAAGAGTGAAAGACCATTTGTCAACCTCTCTTCAACTCCCTGATTCCAGCCAAACTTCATCAATCTCAAGTGAGGAGCCAGAGAGAAATCAAACCCCATATATCCAGCATCATTGTCTACTGGAGTCAAAAATCACAATTCCACTACCCACCCCAACACCACTGGCCCTGTTTCTCCCAATTGCTTTTTATTGTGTTTTTTAAAACATCCTCTTTCCCCATCCCTGCAACACCGAGAAGGAGGAATTATAGTAGATAAATATGAAGCATGGAGATCCTTTAAAAATGTTTTTAATAATAAATGAGAAAATGAAAAGGAGAGGGTTGGGAAGGAAGGAGGGAATTCAAATGCCAGGGAATTGCTCAGTTTCGCCTTTAAAGATGTTAACACTCATTTATACATCTGCAAGACACTCCCCTTAAAGAAAAGTTCTATGAGTGTGGGTCTGGTTGCATGAATAAGGATAAAATTACTTTTTTAGACGATGTTTCCCACATATCATTCAGAGACCCCTGAAGTTAGGTATCCCTCTTGTAGATGTCCTTGAGATGCTGCTGGACCTGGAAAAGAGGAAACTGGGATACGGGTCTATGCCAAAAGGTGCTTCTAGTTATAGGACAGAGAGGAAAGGGGCAGAGGGAGAAAAACCCGAAGTCTGAGAATCTGGATTCCAGAAGACTACCGAGGTCGTGGGAGAAGGGAGAGAAAACAAGGATGAAAAGCGAAAGGGGAAGAGGCATGAAATGTTGTCAAATGTCAAAAGGCATTTGGAGAGAAGTTGGGAATTGTATTAAGAAAACCACTGCAAATCTCGTTTCAGACCATTTAGAGATATGCCCCCTGGGAACTGCGAGCTCAGGCTGTTTAGCATCAAACAAATGGATCCACTCCATCCCTACCCTAATTAAATAAATCATTCAGTAATTCCACTGGGTTAAAGAACCAAAATATTAAAAACCTTCAGGGCCTACTCTTGCCAAATATGTCAGGGATCCTGTGTGTGTGTGTGTGTGTGTGTGTGTGTGTGTGTGTGTGTGTGTGTGTGTGTTCTGAGACACCACTACTGTTAAATAGGCAGAGCTAAGACTTAGGGTATTGGCAGATTATTGCAAAAAGGGCACGGGGCAGAGGGACTATGTTGTGAGCCTGGGAAAGAAGTTTGTGTGGGGACTGTGGGCAGTGAACGCGTTGGGAACAATATGGAAAACTGGGAGCTGCCTTGGAATCTACAGGGCCGGGTAAGAGAATGTCCGAAAGAAAAATGAGCAGGTGCGGGATGTGTGCAGAGTCGGAGAAGAGTCCAGGGCGCCCGGAGTGGCTCCAGGAACGACGGACACCCCTCAAGGATTTTGGGGGCGGTGGGTACTAATAGAACCCAGTGTCCGGGGTGTGCCGGGGAGGCTGCGAGCACGGCGGGAGTGGGGCGCTGGAGGGTGAGGACGCGGGAGTGAGGAAGCAAACCCGGGGCCGGGCAGGGGCCTCCCAGCTGGGCCCGGAGGCAGCAGGGGGACAAGGGCTAGGAGAGGGCATGGCGGCGGCGTGGCGGGAAGCGAGGAGCATCCGGACACTCACCCCGTTGGCCGCGGCCATCTGCACCATGATCTCGATGGCCGTCCTGCTAAAGTACCTGCCGTCGCTGCCCACCACCGTGATGCAGCCCTGACGGTCGCGCAGGTCAATGGACGACAGCACGCTCTGGATGAAGTTGGGCAGGTAGTTGCGCTCGCCCTCGAAGTGGCCGGTAGGTCGCTGCAGACCCCCGCCGCTGGCCGGCCGCCGGTCCTCGTAGGGCGCGGTGGGCACTGTCAGCACCGGGATGGGGCTCCCCTCCGTGGCGCCTCCTGTCCGGTCCTGCTGAGGCTCCCGGGGCCGGAGGGAATCTGCAGCCTACCGGGGGTCTCCGCCAGCCTGGCCGCGCGCTGGGACTCCGCCTCGAGCCCG
Organism: Pan paniscus; assembly: GCF_029289425.2. Lineage (NCBI taxonomy): Eukaryota > Metazoa > Chordata > Mammalia > Primates > Hominidae > Pan > Pan paniscus. The sequence continues at coordinate 13,874,621 of NC_073254.2, forward strand.
GGCCCCTTCTCCGGCAGATCGGCACCCTGCGCCCTGCGCCCGCCCGCCTGGGGACCGCCCGCCCCTCCTCTCCACGCGGCCGCTCGCTGACTCCCTCGGCGGAGATTGCTTCTGCCTTCCTGTAAAGTTTTCTCCCGCCCACCTTCTCCGCTGCCAGACCGTCCGAGGTGCCCTCAGTTTCTCCCCAAGTTGGACTCACTTTCGGGGTGTCCCAAAAGCCTGATTCCAGGGCCTGCTAGCCCGACCCCGGTGACGCCTGCACCCGCGCCTGGCCCCAGTCTTCACGCACGATCACCGCCCTCTGGGGCACACCCTCTGCCAGAAAACAGCCGGCGGGCGGCGAGACTGTGGGCAGAGTCCGGGTTCCTCTCCGGCGCCAGGCCCGTCTCCCTGTCTCCCTGGGAGTGCGCAGCCTACACGCACCAGTTTCTCTTTAGAACAAGCACGGGGAGGGATTTGGGAGGGGGCTGAAACCTTTTGCCATCAGCGAACAGCCTCAGCCAAAAATAACCCTGGAAAGGAAAGCTAAGAATGGTTATCTCCTGCCAGCGCTGAAATCGGAGGCTGGGCGCTGCGTCTGGGGTGTGTGTGTGTTCTTGTGTGTGTGTGTGTGTGTGTGTGTGTGTGTGTGTGTGTACCCTCCCACCCCGACCATTTGTTGAAGGGAATCACCACTGTCAGACTTCAATCCAACAGGACCCACTCGAGCCATCCACTCTTTCCCCAGCCTCCTCCAAAACAGCACACTTGCCGGTATGGACAATTCTTTTTTTTTTCACTTGTTTGTTTGTTGTGGTGGTTGCAACAGCAGCAACACAGACGACACATATTTCCCTATTCTTCTCGCCCTTCTCACCCTCCCTACCCAGCTCCTGCCTTAGAAACAGGCTTGGCCTACACTGTATCTGTCCACACTGCCTGAACTCTTCCCTGAATTAATCGTTTTCAATAGGAGGGGGCTAAATCCCTTATTAATGCCCTACCAGGAGTGAATGAATAAAGCCAAGTTAAAGGGGAACTGGGTACCACATACTGTGCTAGGTTCCTTTGCATGTATCCTTTCATTCTGCTGGAGCTAAAGATGTTCTGCCTCCTCTCCATAAAACGCACCCAAACTCCAAAACCAGGAAATTCTCCATAGAAAATAGGAGTGAAGAGAGAAAAGACTAACAGGATAAACCCCAAAGCAGGAAGAAAGTTTTGTCTCCCATTTCGCTCAAGGAATTTTTGGACCCACCAAGGCTACTGTCCTGAAAGATCTTGCTGCTTCTCCTTCCACAAATATTGTCCACTTCCTGAGAGTAAGGCTGACTTGCCACAGGCTTATAAAGTGTTTGGTCACAGTAAGACAACTGTGAGTAATAACACACATTGTATACTGTTTTGCAATTGATAAAATGCTTTGCATCTGTTTTTTCTTTGGAGGCTGAAGAAAAGAAGAATGGTATTCACGCAGTTCCCATTTTACAGATGAAAACAAGAGGACTTTTTCTGTGAAGTCAGGAAAGTGGTTACAATGGTACTTTCCGCCTGTCCGAATTATGTATTGCCCCTCCCCTTTCTATTAATAACATTGAAGTGTGATGGGACAACCACTGAAGCCGTCAGTTGAAACCTGCTGGGACTTTTTAGCCATTCTCTTCAACATAAAGAATGGGTGTTTTGGAGGGGGTGAGAGGAATGGGGAAATGTTGTCAAAGAGTACAATGTTTTAGTTGAGACAGGAAGAATACATTTTGTTGAGATCTACAGCACAGCATGGTGACTGTAGTTAACAATGAAGTATTGTGTATTTCAAAATTGCTAAGACAATAAATTTCAAATGTTCTCACCACAAAAATGATAGGTTTTGAGGTGATGAATCTATTAATTCTCTGGATTTAATTATTCCACAATGTATACATATATCATAACATCACATTATACCTCCGTAAATACATACAATTTTAATTTGTCAATTAACATTTTTTTAAAAGTATAGTGTGGCCAGTTGGGGAGGTAGTTTTTTTTTTTTTCCTCTAGTCTCTACTCAGTTTCCAAGATCCCATTCCCCAGAAAGTTCCTGTCACCCAGGCAGAGTGCAGTGGCACAATCATGGCTCACTGCACCCTCTCCCTCTTGGGCTCAAGCGATCCTCCCGCCTACAAGTACATGCCACCACGCCCAGCTAATTTTTGTAGTTTTTGTAGACATGGGGTTTCACCATGTTGCCTAGGCTGGTCTCGAAGTCCTCAGCTCAATCAATCTGCCCACTTTAGCCTCCCACAGTGCTGGGATTACAGGTGGGAGCCACCAAGCCCAACCCATAAAGTTCCTAACTTTTTATCTCCCTGGGAGTGCACAGCCTACACACACCAGTTTCTCTTTAGAACATACTTAAGAGTCTTGGCTTAGCATCCAAAAGACAGAACTTTAACACTTCTACGGATCTGTGCACCTGTCTATGGTGTGGGGTTTTTAAGATCTCTTTCTAATGACACTTTATTTTGCAAAGCAGGACAGTTTCATTCCCAGAAGAGCAGGTATGGTAAATCCTTTGTTCCAGTAACGAAGACAATGATCCAAACCCTAAGCCTCAGAGAAGCCCAGAAACCCTCCAGGCCTCCATTTCTCTGCTCCTAGCACCTGCCTCTCTCTTGACATCAACATCATTCTCCCCTCTCACAGCCCAGCTCCTTCCACAGACCCAGGGATTAGGCACCAGCACCTCAGACTAGATTTTAGAGAATTACCATTCAAGAGGCAATCCTCTTCCCTTGGTTCCAATTTCAAGGTTCTCAAAGACTGGAACAGGGCTAGTTTGAGGCAATGTGCCCCATCGCATAGCCAGAAAGAACCTTACAGTGAAAAGGAAAACAATTCTTCCAAAGTAAGGGGGTGCTGATCCCAGAGGGAAGACGGATGGGCAACCAAACAGTAACCGGGCCACCACATGCTTCACACTCACTGATCAAGGATTTCTAAAACCACTTTTCTTCTCTCTGAATTTACATAGGACTTTGTATCACTCATAAAGGAATGTCTTATAGGCTAATAACACCTTTCTATTCATGCTTATACTTAACATTTAGGCTAGGATAATTTCCTAACCTCAGTGTCCTCACTATAAGATGGGAATTATTATAATCCCTACCTCATAAATTGTTGGGAGGATTAAAATACTTAGTAAAGTGCCTGACTAATAGAAAGGCATTCAATAAATGTTAGCTATTCGTGGTGTCATCATCATTATATTTACCATTATTACTAATCTCCTGTATTGCAAGAATTACAGTTTATATTTTTGTAGACCATCACTGTAGCTAAAGGGTCTTTGGGCCATAGGTGATATTCCATAAAGGTTGGTTAAATTGATCTGTGGTTTTTGACTATGGAAACTCAGAACTCCCTCAAAATGTACAAAACAGATTTACCTGCTAAATAAATCTCTTCAAAGCTGACCCCAGGTTTAATTGAATTAATTCCAATGAATTTGTCACAATGATGGAGAAAGGAAACTTAGAGGGCCCCACAGTTGTTTGCTGGTAAAATGAGAAGTTTGGATTAGATCAATGTTTCCCAAAATATTTTCCTCAGAATGTTAGTGCCCCTCGAATCCTGCACAAAGCAAGAGGTTCATGACCAAGTAGCTTTTAAACCTCCTGTACACTCTACTCCCATTCTTCACAATGCACACTTTCATATTAAAAGTTCTGAGAGGTCCTCAACAGAAGACATAACTTAACTTTTTTTTTTGTTGTTGTTGTTTTTAAGACAGATTCTCACTCTGTCACCCAGGCTGGAGTATAGTAGCCACCACTCCTGGCCTAAAAATTTTTTAACCTGGTGCTTCCCAATCTAAACTCACAGGGACCAGTTTTCTTAATGAAAGAGAATCAGACTAGCTTGTAACCATAGCTGGTGACACTCCCCTGCCCCATTCCTTGTATGTCCTCAGTGGACTAGGTCAGGAATAAATAAATTTTCCTGATTCTCAAGGGCTGGTCACTCCTTTGCACTGAGCTCAAAGCTTCTCTGTAGCATGGGTCACAATGAATGGTAGCCCTGATAGCCTAGAGTAGCCTTTCAGCCTTCTCTGAGCCTCTAAAGACTGAGGATCCTTGGCATGAAATGGAGCAACTGATATACCCTTGCTTCCCCTGGGGACTCTCTTGCTCTCAAAAAGGAATCAGCCATCATCTCCATCTAGAGAATATACTATCTGACTCAGCTTGACCAGCCTGTACCAAAATGAGAATCTGGGTAAAATAAGCATTGAAACACTTCATTCCTTGTAGATTCACAAAACATATTAGCATATTAAAGACTATGAAGTTCTGCAGGAAAAAAAAGCCTATTTAACTTTAATCCAACATTGCCAAGTTTTATTTGACCATGGAAGATTTTTCCAAAACACTTACAAACAGATCAAGGACATTAATCTTTCATGAAACACTAGATCCCCAAGGTCCTCTCCAGCTACATCATTCTGTGATTTTCTTTTTTATTTATGATGCATTAAAAGATTAATCTCTATCAGACTTCCATTTAGAAATTCACCAGAATGTGCAAAGGCAGCAAGTAAAATTGCTGAAGGGTATTATAAAAATACCCTCCAGTGATTTTTGAAACTTAAACTGAAATATTTATATAACTATATATTTCAGTTTGTATATTATATATAGATGTATATACACACATATATATGTGTGTATATATATTGGTGTATGAATATCTATATCTATGTATATATGGCATTATATCCATTTTACATATGCAGAAACTGAGCTTTAGAGGGGGTGAGCAATTGGTCCAAAGCCACACAGCACACAGGTAGTCATTGATAAAGGTAAAAACAAGAGTTGAAGCCTGAGGTGTAAGGACACAGAGACAAGTACACAAATGTTTACAAGTTACACATATGACACGTGCCTTTAACATGAATTTCTTGAACATGCATTTAGAGGCCTTACAATGAAGACATCAGAGTGGCAGCAAGTTCTGTTGGAATCAGGGGAGCGTGTTCTTCTATAATCCCCTGGCTAACAGGAAAGCACACTGATTTGGCCCATGGTAGTTATACACTCCCATTGAGTCAGGGGCCACTTCTATGCACACAGGAGGTGCTAAAAATATGCTGTTGACTCATTGCCTCTAAGAGCAGAAGAAATGCCAAAAGTATAGGACAAGAGGCAAAAAAGCACACGGAAAAATGTTGTAGGGCAGTCCTCTGAGGAAGTGTTAGATCCCTTTGAAATCTGTCCAAACACTTTCTTGTGCTGGGGAAAGTCAATTACATATTTCAAGCAACCCCACATGTCATACGAGTATCTTGTACGTGTTTGTGTACTCGTGTCTGTGAACTTACATCTCAGATTTCAACTTCTCGCTCCCCACCCTTATCAATGACTGCCTGCATGGCCTTGGGCAAGTTGCTTTCCCTCTTCAAAGCTCAGTTTCTGCATCTATAAAATGGACATAATGCTACCTACCTCATGGGGTTAGTGATCACATTTAAGGAGCTAATATGTGGAAATTGCTTACACAGTACCTATCCCATAATAAGGGTTTAATAAGTGTTTGATGTAATTGTTTTGATTATTACTACTATTACTAAAATAATAATTACTACAATAATAATGATTCTTATTCTCTTTATTAGTATTATCTTTGAAAATGGGCATGGATTATGTCTATGTAACACTTTTGGCACAATATCTAGCATTATATCACACACAAATTAGAGAATTCATGTTATTAAGGATGAAAAAATATTTTTACTGACCCTTAAATTCTTCGTAAGTAACTGCAAAAGAAGCCATTATCCCAACACATGAAATAAAAAAGAAAATTCAGTTCCTCTGGAGTTTGTTTTTGGAGGTAGCCACAGGATACCTAAATTTTTTTTCTTTTCAGAGAGACCGAGGGGCTCACTAGGTTGACCAGGCTGGTCTTGAACTCCTGGTCTCAAGCCATCCTCCCACCTCAGCCTCCCAAAGTGCTGGGATTACATGCATGAGCCACCACATCCAGCCTACCTAAAATATTGAATGCTGTTAATAAATCTCCTGAGGCCAGCATAAGAAGGTGATGGGCAAAACTAATGCAGGTATGTTTTTCTGGCTTTTTCATGTATTGGGCCAAACTTTGAAAAGCACTTACTATTAATGGCTAACTTGCAAAATTTGTGATTTATTAAAAGCAGATTTTAATTGTTTTACCTAAAAATAATAGGCCTCTGATCTGCCAAAGATGAAGATTTAATTTCTAGGTGTTCCCCACAATACCTAGAAACATCAGTGGAATCGATTATTAAACACTTTAGAACTATTCTCATCAAAGTTCTTTAATATATAATACAGCAAAAGAAAAGTTTCTTTTCTAAAGGCTTCTCTATACTTTTTTAATATTTGAATTTCATTTCTGAAGGCTCCTAAAAAGAATAGAATTTAGATCTTTATTAAAGCAGAAATATATTTTCCATGTTTAATTTAAATGACATTCCATCAGTCATTTGCAATCTTAGCCTACAGGGAATTTTATTTTTGGTAGTTTTTATGTTTGGCTTTAGGAGGGGATTCCCAATAATCTCTATATAAATATTTCTAATCTCTATAGAAATATTTTAACATTTCAATGTAAATTAGTTTTTTAAAGCTATTTTATCCATAAAAATAATGAATTTGCATGGCTGAGGGTGAAATAATGTGTTACCAGGACCCCTCAGTTTTGGGGGTTGTGAGTAGATCCCATCTTCATGTTCCTCCAGCCCAGCCGAAGCCTGGCTCAGGTCCTCCTCCCCCATTTGTCAGGAACCACCATCCCCAGGGATTCTATGTGCCCTGCGTGACCAGTGTTCTCCATCAGAGTTTACCAATCTTTTGTTCATTCCCTCAGAGCACAGCTAAGCAAGAGTACACTAATTTGAAAATTAACTCAAGCAAATAGAGGAACAATATCCCCAACACATTGCATTTTAACATAGGGTTTCCTGGACACACTGCTTCAACCCAAGAGTTGGGCTAATAGTAGGAGTTCCATCTGCTAAAATACGGCTGTCAGCTTCAGAGGGAAATTCATGAACGTCTTCGTAGTTTGTTTTTACGTTTCACTTGGCACTGTTTCTAAAATTTCCTCTGAAGCCAAAAAATAAGTTATTTCCCAGCACACTGGGCACTTTTCATTTATCATTGGATTGATTTTTGTAACTTGCAGTAGGAGCTGAAATCGACCAGGGGGTTCTTATCCAACAGACAGCAGCAAAACTCTTTGTGTATCTGCGTTCCTTTCAACAAGCATGACTTCCTCAATGGCATCATTCGTGAGCGTAACACAGAGCTCAGCAATAACGTTTCTTCACTAACCCTACCAGGTATCCAACATAGGATGTTACTTCCTTTCACTGTTTTCCGACTCCTGGCAGATATTAATCATTGGGATTTGGGAACAAGGAAATAGAATTTCTGAGAATGCTTGGGAATTCCCAAATTCATATGATTTTCATAACAGTTCACTTACAAGTTTTTGAAAAATAATAAGTGACTATAATAACAAGCAAATAGTCGTTTTTTTCTGTAACAGGATTATATGAAAAGTTTTAGTAGTCTTCTGTTTTAAAGAGATATGATAACAAATGATGATTTATTATTATTATGAGCCAACATATTGTAACAAGATTATAAAATCCAATAGCATTAATAGAGAAAACATTAAAAAGAAATCAATGTTATCACAAAATAAATGCTAAAGAAAAGTCCTTTAAAGATTGAAAGGTAACACCACAAATACTTAATGCTTTAATCATTGTTTACATGACATTTTTAAACAAGGCATCAATCATCCCCTCCAATACCATTTAAATAACATAACATTCTGATCTCCTGGCAAGATGAATAGCACTAGAAAGAAGCAACTGCCAAAATTGCCGATTTAAGGGTATATTTTGTTTCTAAAACTTGGCATTTCTTAGAAAACCTCTCATAGGATTTGTAAAACATATACTATGCCTAGGAACACATTAATATTTATTTGCAGAAATGGTTCACTGTTAGCAGTGGACAAGGCCATGAACACACACTTGTAACACAGCAAGAGATACAAGAAAGTCTGACTGAGGCTCCTTTACTGCTCCTGTCCTGTTCACCTTAACTTTCATCTCCACATGTCAGTGCTTCCTCATCTTGCTTGACTTGAAGTCAGTGCATTTCTTCAAGCCATTAAGATCTCTATACTGACTATTAAGCTGTAATTTTCACAGGAAAATTAGAATGTTCCTTCCCATTTTCCTAATTTCTCAACTGATCATTCACCGTGATCATGTCATGGTTCAACATAAGCAAATCAATACATATAATATACCATATTAGAAAAATAAAGGATAGAAACTATATGGCCATCACAATAGATATAGAAAAAGCTTTTGACAAAATTCGAAACCCTTTCATGGTGAAAAAAAAAAAACACCCAACAGATCACATATTGAGGGACTGTATCCCAACAAAATAAAGGCCATATATGACAAACCCATAGCTAATACCATAATCAATGGTGAAATTTGAAAATTTTCCTCTACCATCAGGAACAAGACAAGGATGCCCACAGACACCACTTCTCAGGTTAATTAGGCAAAAGAAAGAAATAAAAGGCATCCTAATAGGAAAGGAAGAAGTGAAACTGTCTCTACTGACGGCATGATCTTGTTCTATATAGAAAACCCTAAAAACTTCACTAATAAAAGGTTAGAACTCAACACAAAGAAGGGAACAATAGACACTGGGGGACTCCAAAGGTGGGAGGGAAGGATGGTGGGAGCAAGGGTTGAAAAACTACCTATCGATTACTATGCTCACTGCTTGGGTGGTGGGATCATTAGAAGCCCAAACCTCAGCACCATGCAATATACCTGTTTAAGAAACCTGTACATCTACCCTCCTGACTCTAAAATGAAACATGCAATATTTAAAAAACAAAAACAAATAAATAAAATTTGAAAACTGTTAGAACTGAACTGATAGGTGAAATCAGTAAAGTTGTAGGATACAGAATCAACATATAGAGCCTTGAACACAGCAACATCCAGCTGTCTGACACGAAAGTCTCAGGGGCAAGAAAACCTCTATATGAACTCAGGAACAATCAGCTAAGTTGTGTTTATGTCTGAAAGGATGTTAAGAACTTCATTCATGTTACATCAGAGCCAACAGAAAGAACCAACAGGAAACCTGTACCCAACAAACAGAAATGACAAGATGAAGGGAAAGCAGAGGTAAGGGCTTACCTTAGAAAGGGCAAGTGATTAGCTCAATATGCAATACAATGTTTGCTCCTGAGCCAAAAATTTGTACAATAATTTGGATATTACTTGCACAACCAGAAAAATCAGCCACTCATTAGGAAAATGTGTTTCTGTATAAGTCTTAGGACTCAGCTATCTATAATAACAGGAAAAGACAATATTTTCATCCAAAATTAGTATTTTTGTTTGTCTTGGCTTGTTATTCTAACGTCAACAGCCTCTAAATAAACTGTTGAAGTACATGATAAAACCACCACTTTCTCCATCTTTCCCATTGCTCCCATAGGGTTTCAGTTGTGCAATTTCACCATTAGCAAAGTTTTTGCTGAAATCTGGCTTTTCAAAGGGAGAGTATCCAGAAACAGAAGATGCTGATCTGGGAGGCTCTTCCTAATAGAACTGCTGCTTCAGTTTAACTTGAAAAAGCCCACACCCAGTTCCTAATGACAAACATCTGAACACCGGGTCTTCCCATGAGCAAGACCATGCTATGCCTCCTGCTCGCTCTGTTCTATAAGCAACGCACAGATTGCTCCCTGTGAAGAGGAGCCTGCCAGGGGAGCAGCATTCCACCAGACCCTGATTTAGCAAGATATTTCCGTATCATTCCCCCAACCAGCTGGAAGTCCTCCACTGCTCTTGTGTAAAAATCTAACTCATCTCGCTGAATTTCCTGATTTAAAAGTCTAATGCATTTCACCAAAAGTGTGACAGAAGGAAACCAAGTACACCATCTCTCTCTTACCAAACCAAAGCTATTGCATGTGCATTCTGGGGGAAAAACATTGTCCAAATATGTTATGGAGTGGGTGCCAGCCCAGTGTCATCCTCTTACTATTGCCATAGGATCTTGGCTGATGGCATCAGAGGAAAAACAAGTTTATCGATTACTTTCAACCATTAAGCTCACTCCTCCATGAAAAATAAGTCACAAGTCCAATGTCTCTTATTAAAATAAGCACTGCAAAATATAAAGGAGTCACAGTTTTAAAATGGGACACACGTTCTCTAAGCGGTGAACCACGTTAGAGGTGCACTGTTTACATTGTATAAAGTCCCCTGGAGCCAGGGTTAGGAAGCGCATCTGTTCTTTGGTGTTCTGGGATGAAGGAGAAAGGAAAATGTGCTGCCAGAAGTGAGTGGGAAGGAGCCCATGAGATAAAGGAAGTAAATCCATTTGCTGATTCCAATAATAATGGTAATACACGAAGCTATACATACATACATACATACATACATACATGCAAACTTTCACATTTTTTTAAAAAAAGAACTTAAGGCTTCCACTCATGTAATCAGCCCTTTTGAACTCTCCTGATTAGCTGCAAGGAAAATCTTCCTTTCTCCTCTTTCTTGCACCATCCTGGGCTCCCTTTTGACTTGTTTTTTTTTTTAACTTATAAACGATCAGCTCATATTCTGAAGTTTGTAGTCCCCTCCCACCCCCTCTCTCTCTATACGGCTCATTTACATTGGCAGCTGTCGTGCTGCTGGGCATCCTCAAACCCACAAGTTTCCCTTTAATGTTTGAGCAGACAAACATGATCATGCACTAGGCATCACTGTGCCACTCAAAATGCTTTTTTGTTTTTTTTATTGCATCTGAGAGAAATCTCAAGGTTGCAAACCTGGAGTCAGAATTGTCTCCATGTGTCTCAGTGGGAAGAGTATCGTGTGAAGAAACAAGTTGATTCTACTAATCAAAAGGAATTTTTTTTGATATCAGGTCATCCTCCGAATGAATTTATATTACCGAGTGGAGGGTCACATGAAGAAAATGGTCAAACAGCACCACCTAGAGCAAGAGCTGAGAAGTGCAGCGGAGCCGGGCTGTGTCAGGAAAGAAAAGCAAGCTGGGGCCTGGCTCAGCGCTCTCCCCTCTGCTCCTGTCTGCACGGAAAGATTAGGATGACAGTGGCAGGAAGCCTGTGCACCTAGTATGCATCACTTGAAGGGAACACACAGATTCCAGTAAACAGTTGGAAGGAAATGTTAATACCAGGCTCTGCTAAACAATATGAAATGACTCCTAGATGAGACAAGCGACTTTCATCAAAGTTTCCTGATACCTGAAAAGACAGCCCAGGGGATCCTGCACTACATGTGGAGTATGTAAATTAAGCGGGTGTTTTTCCCCTTTGTAATCAAGGCTCATACACAAACAAAATCACACTTTAGAAACGGCCTATTTCAACTTGTAACTAGCTTGCTTTCAGGGGCTCCAGGTCAAAAAGAAATAGAGCACAAAGACGCTTTCTCCTTAGGGATCATACACAAATTCACTCTGTCCGTTTCTTTCCCACATGGAGCAACAAAGCCGTCAGACCTCTCCATCCACCCATCGGGTCCTTCCTGATTAAAGTGAGATAAATCACAGCCCTCTCTCTCCAGATGGCAGGCGACAAGAGGGGGATGCTTGCCTCAAGAAGTCCTCCCCATCCCTCTGCATTCATGCAAGCCCAAGCGGAGAAATGCAAGAAATTACGGATGCATTTTAATTCCCCAGACCCTGCAATTAAAAATGGAAATTTTTTGGCCACGCGTGTTGGCTCACGCCTGTAATCCCAGCACTTTCAGAGGCCGAGGTCGGCGGATCACCTGGGGTCAGGAGTTCGAGACCAGCCTGGCCAACATGGTGAAAGCCTGTCTCTACTAAAAATACAAAAATTAGCTAGGAATGGTGGTGGGCGCCTGTAGTCGCAGCTACTCGGGAGGATGAGGCAGGAGAATCACTTGAACCCGGGAGGCAAAGTTTGCAGTGAGCCAAGATCGCACCACTGCACTTCACTCTGGGTGACAAAGGAAGACTTCATCTCAAAAAATGTTTTTAAAAAATGGAAGTGTTGTTCTTTCATTTGTAAATGTGTTTTGGTAAAAGAGGGGCAGTTTAAGCAACCCTTTCTATTGTCTACATTGTTAAAATTCATCCGACATGGACTCTTGACTCCGTTTTGCCTGGGCAGACCCAATTCAAGCATTTACAACAGCTATAACCTCCTCAAATCAAAAAGAGGAATCAGCATTATTGCTAAGTTCAAATAAGGTCTTGTTTTATTTCATTTTTATTTTTGAATGCAGCCATTCCTCCAGGTGCTGTCATCAGGTAAGATTGTCAGTCCTGATTAGGTAAAGGTATTATTACAAAATGCAATTCTTAAACATTCAGTGTCTAACTACACTTTTAATAAGCCTTTCCCCCTCCCCTATGTATTCTCCCTTAGACACCCCTTCTCAAATTTAAAATCACAGAAACTAAAATATGATGCCTAAAGAGAGCCTAGCGACTGCCCAGTCCTCTAATTTGATGAGTGGGAGTACTGAAGCCCAGAGGAGGTCAAGTAATTTGTTCCCAATGTCTTAGAGAAGAAGAAAATGACCAGCTGGGAAGTCCCACTCATGTCAAGGCAGAGGCACAGGGCCACAGACTGTGGTTGAATTGTGCCACACTCCTACATCCTTCTTTAGGAATCACAGAACATTCCTGTGTTGAGTCGGAGTCACTGACTTCCTTTTCAGGCTGATTGAGTTCTGTCCTTACGGGCTGCGACAAGAAGTTTTGGTATTATGATACACCAAGACCATTTATCTAGTTCAAGAAATGAGCACAGTCCTTAGAGCCCAGCAACTTTTCCCATGTCCAGTAAATGTAGATTCTCCATTAGAAGCTGTCAGAATGGAGCCTTCTGGCTCATCTTGATATTGATTTGTGTAAGAATGAATGGTTGTGCTAAGACAGCTTTCCTAGCTGATAGTGAGCAAAACTTTTTTCTCATAATCTATAAAAAAATATTAAATTAGAAGCATAGAGTTTATTTCATGACTTTTATCTTCCTGCAATTTTCTTGTGGGCATAAATGATTTGTTTTTATCCTGCCTGCCCCCCAATCCCTTTTCCAAGAGACTAAAAGAGTATCTAGTGCAAAGTAGAGACTCAAATATTTTTTAATAAACAGTGATCCCAGCCACCCAGTGCATGTTGCCAAATGCCAACCCCATAAATGATCAAACACATCATCTCATTCAGCCAATCAAAATCAAGTGCTACCTATTTTTTTAAGTTTTCATAGCCCTTGGGCATCTGCTTTCTCAGCATTTCCCAAACTTGAGTCATTCTCATCCTGCCTTCCTAATTTTGCTCTGTCAATTACCTCTACTATTATTTATTTCATATATTTTTAAATAGCCCCACTTTTGAAACTTAAATACATGCCTTTTAAAAGAAAGCTTTCTTACTACTATACATCAAAAGCCATTATTACTTGTTCTAAGTACTCATAACAACATGTTCACAACTATTAAAATTTACTAATGTGCATCCACATACTCTCTAAATTCATGGAGCATCTGCACACACTTTAAGAAACAATTCTGCATTACTCACTCAATTTTGTTGACATCCTTCTGAGGCAGGACAAACCTTGGGCCCAAAGAATTGAGTTAGGAGTCCAAGCAAGTTGCCAGCCACATAAAGGCAAACCTTGGCTCGGAAGTCAGGACTACCAGCCCCTAGGTTATGGTTCATGCTCTTTCCTCTGCTCTCCAGAACCTCCTATCTCCAAGTGTAGTTAGCAGCCCAGATGCAGCAGCATCCTCTGGAGACTTGTTAAAAATGCAGAAGCTCAGGCTCCACCCCAGGCCTATGCAGACTGAATCTGCATTTTAACAAGGTCCAGGTAATTCACGTGCACATTAAGTTTGCAAAGGCCTGGTCTAGATCAGCGGTTCTCTAACTTAGCAGCACATTAGAACCATCTGTAGAGACTTTAAAAATACCAGTGCCTGGGCTTCACCTCCCAGAGAATCTGACTTAAGTGTCTGGGGTTTGCCCTGAGTCTAGGTATTTTTAAAAACTCCTCAGCTTATACAAAGCTGGCAGGGCCGGGCACAGTGGCTCATGCCTGTAATCCCAGCACTTCGTGAGGCCAAAGTGGGCAGATTGCTTGAGTCCAGGAGTTTGAGACTAGCCTGGGCTAAAACCCCATCCCTACAAAAAAAAATTACAAAAAGTAGTTGGGCATGGTGGTGGCACATACCTGTAGTCCCGGCTACTCAGGAGGCTGAGTCCTCACTTCAACCCAGGAGGTCACGGTCTGGTCAACAGAGCAAGACCCTGTATCAAAACAAACAAACAAGCAAACAAAAAGTGCTAGCAGCTTACCAGCTAGGGTGGCCTGTAGAGCCAAGTTTTCCAAATGGGGCTACATTAGTTGTTCCAGAACTTTAGCTGCATCAAAACCACCTGGATGGCTTGTTCAGCTACAGAGGGTCTGGCCATGCCCCTAGAGTTTCCAGCTGAGGGTCTGGAATGAGGCCCGATGATTTGCATTTCTAACAATCTCCAGGTGATGCTGATGCTGTGGGTCCAGGGACCACATTTTGAGAATCTATGCTAAATGAATCGGAGAAGACCAAAGCTCAAACTTATTCCAAGAACTTTTCAAGGCCCACCTGCAAGTTGTAGTGGAAGTAAGCATCTAAGGGTGCAAAAAAGTTTCACTGTAGACTAAGGCCTTTTACCTGAGGTCTCAAGTGTTCACATTTCTCTTATCAACCTAAATAACAAACAGAGAGAGGCTCTCCACAAGAAAAAGATATTCGTTTGGAAACAGAGCCTTGCAATAGGAACAGGCAAGCCAGAGTAAACTATATGCATATTCACGGAGGTAAAGGAAGACAAAAGAAAAAATGAGGAAGATTATATGATCATTTGGAAATGATTATCCTTGGCTACAAAGATCAATAACAAAGGTGATGCCAGGCCCAGGTTGGACAGGCAGTTGTTGGGCAAATATTCTTCAGAAGCATTGTTGTGTGCAAAGTTGCAATGGGTTTGTGCAAGATTGTGTTTTTTCCAGTCTTCTGTGATAAGTTTTTGTTATCAGGCATACAAGCCCAAGAATCCTTTTTTGCATGGCCTTCCCTGGCTCTATTTGTCAGGGTTTTGGTTAGCGGAGGGGTATTTTTAACACTCTCAATGTAAAAAATGCCATAAGGTAGGTACCCCAATTGCTTATTTCGTCTTCATAAAATAACTTTTCCACCCGAACAAAGTCTACACATAAATTGTAAAAATACCCTGGCATGCAGTCCCTAGAAAAGTCTGGAGTCATTCTCGGGGTTCCCAAACAGGTGGGCAAGCGTAGCCACCACAGATAAACACAAAGTAGGGGACCCCACTGGGGTTCGGTGGCAGGCAGTGGCCCTGGTTCTGATATTTGGCTGAAAACACAGCTCCTCTTTGTCACCCTCAGGACATTTCAGCTATTTCCTAGATAATAATCTCACTTCACCCTGCACAAAACAGGCACATGATCATGTCACTCTGACTTGGTTTGAGTCCAAGGAGACTTTTGTTTTTAAAATAATTTAGGTTAGTAGTTAAAATATGAACTTTGGGCCAGGAGTGGTGGCCCATGCCTATACACCCAGCACTTCGTGAGGCCAAAGTGGGCAGATTGCTTGAGTCCAGGAGTTTGAGACTAGCCTGGGCTAAAACCCCATCCCTACAAAAAAAAATACAAAAAGTAGTTGGGCATGGTGGTGGCACATACCTGTAGTCCCGGCTACTCAGGAGGCTGAGTCCTCGCTTGAACCCAGGAGGTCACGGTCTGGTCAACAGAGCAAGACCCTGTATCAAAACAAACAAGCAAACTAACAAAAAATGCTAGCAGCTTACCAGCTAGGGAGGCCTGTAGAGCCAAGTTTTCCAAATGGGGCTACATTAGTTGCTCCAGAACTTTAGCTGCATCAAAACCACCTGGATGGCTTGTTCAGCTACAGAGGGTCTGGCCATGCCCCTAGAATTTCCAGCTGAGGGTCTGGAATGAGGCCCGATGATTTGCATTTCTAACAATCTCCAGGTGATGCTGATGCTGTGGGTCCAGGGACCACATTTTGAGAATCTATGCTAAATGAATCGGAGAAGACCAAAGCTCAAACTTATTCCAAGAACTTTTCAAGGCCCACCTGCAAGTTGTAGTGGAAGTAAGCATCTAAGGGTGCAAAAAAGTTTCACTGTAGACTAAGGCCTTTTACCTGAGCTCTCAAATGTTCACATTTCTCTTATCAACCTAAATAACAAACAGAGAGAGGCTCTCCACAAGAAAAAGATATTCGTTTGGAAACAGAGCCTTGCAATAGAAACAGGCAAGCCAGAGTAAACTATATGCATATTCACGGAGGTAAAGGAAGACAAAAGAAAAAATGAGGAAGATTATATGATCATTTGGAAACGATTATCCTTGGCTACAAAGATCAATAACAAAGGTGATGCCAGGCACAGGTTGGACAGGCAGTTGTTGGGCAAATATCCTTCAGAAGCATTGTTGTGTGCAAAGTTGCAGTGGGCTTTGTGCAAGATTGTGTTTTTTGCAGTCTAAACTTGGAAATATCTGCACCGCTATCTGTATAAACGTGGAAATCTCTACACCGGTATCTCTATAAGCGTGGAAATATGTACACTGCGATCTGCATAAACGTGGAAATATCTAAACCGCTATCTTTGTAAACGTGGAAATATCTACACCGCTATCTGTATAAACGTGGAAATATCTACACCGCTATCTCTGTAAACGTGTAAACATTTACACCACTATCTGAATAAACCTGGAAATATTTACACAGCCATCTCAATGAACATGGAAATACCTACACTGCTATCTCTATAAAGATGGAAATATCTACACCGCAATCTCTATAAAAATGGAAATATCCACACCGCTATCTCTATAAACATGGAAATACACCGCTATCTGTATAAACATGGAAATACTTACAAAGCTATCTCTATAATCATGAAAATATCTACACCGCTATCTCTATAAACATTGAAGTATCTACACCGCTATCTCTATAAACGTGGGAACATCTACACGGCTGTCTCTATAAACCTGGAAATATCTACAACGCTATAAGTATAAATGTGGAAATATCTACACAGCTATCTGTATAAACATGGAAATATGTACACCGCTATCTCTACAAACGTGGAAATATCTACAGCACAATCGGTATAAACGTGGAAATATCTATACCGCTATCTAAACTTGGAAATATCTGCACCGCTATCTGTATAAACGTGGAAATCTCTACATCGATATCTCTATAAGCGTGGAAATATGTACACTGCGATCTGCATAAACGTGGAAATATCTAAACCTCTATCTTTGTAAACGTGGAAATATCTACACCGCTATCTGTATAAATGTGGAAATATCTACACCGCTATCTCTGCAAACGTGTAAACATTTACACCGCTATCTGAATAAACCTGGAAATATTTACACAGCCATCTCAATGAACATGGAAATACCTACACAGCTATCTCTATAAAGATGGAAATATCTACACCGCAATCTCTATAAAAATGGAAATATCCACACCGCTATCTCTATAAACATGGAAACACACCGCTATCTGTATAAACATGGAAATACATACAAAGCCATCTCTATAATCATGGAAATATCTACACCGCTATCTCTATAAACATGGAAATATCCACACCGCTATCTGTAAAACATGGAAATATCTACACCGCTCTCTGTATAAATATGGAAATATGTACACGGCTGTATAAACATGGAAATATCTACACTGCTATCTGTATAAACGTGGAAATATCTACACTGCTATCTGTATAAACGTGGAAATATCTACACCGCTATCTCTTTTAACGTGGAAATATCTACACCACTTTCTGTATAAACGTGGAAATACCTACACCGCTATCTCTGTAAATGGGTAAACATTTAAACCGCTATCTGTATAAACGTGGAAATATTTACACCACTATTTCCATAAACATGGAAATATTTACAACGCTATCTGTATAAACATGGAAATATGTACACCGCTATCTCTATAAACATGGAAATATCTACACTGCCATCTGTATAAAGATGGAAATATCTACACCACGAGCTGCATAAATATGGAAATATCTACACCGCTATCTGTATAAACATGGAAATACCAACACCGCTATCTGTATAAACATGGAAATACCTGCACCGCCATCTGTAAAAAAATGGAAATATCTACAGAGTCATCTGTATAAACAAGGAAATAACTTCACCTCCAACATTATAAACATGGAAATATCGACATTGACATGTGTATACACATGGAAATATCTACACAGCCATCAGTATAAACATGGAAATATCTACCCCGCTATCTCGGTAAACGTGGAAATATCTACACCGCTATCAATATAACCATGGAAATATCTGCATCGCTATCTGTATAAACTTGAAAACACCTACACCGCTATCTCTATAAACATGGAAATATCTACACCACCATATGTATCAACATGGAAATATCTACACCTCATCTGTATAAACATGGAAATATCTACACTGCCATCTGTATACACATGGAAATATCTACACCACTATCTGAAGAAATATGAAAATATCTACATCGCTATCTGTATAAACATGGAAATATCTCCACTGCTTTCTGCATAAACATTTAAATGTCTACTCCGCTATCTCTACAAACACGGAAATAACTACACCGCTATCAGTAAAAACATAGCAATATCTACACCGCTATCTGTATAAACATGGAAATATCTACACCGCAATCTGTGCAACGATGGAATATCTACACTGCTATCTGTGTAAAGATGGAAATAACTACACCGCAAT
The DNA here is from genome assembly GCF_029289425.2 of Pan paniscus. Taxonomy (NCBI): domain Eukaryota; kingdom Metazoa; phylum Chordata; class Mammalia; order Primates; family Hominidae; genus Pan; species Pan paniscus. Next base: position 13,893,551 of record NC_073254.2, read on the forward strand.
CCATGCAAAGATGGAAATATCTACACCGCTATCTGTGTAAACATGGTAATATCTACACCACAATCTGTATAAACACGGAAATGTCTACACCTGTATCTGTATAAACATGGAAATATCTCCACCGAAATCTGTATAAACATGGAAACATCTACACCGCTATCTGTATAAACATGAAAATATCTACACCGCTATCTGTATAAACATGGAAATACCTACAACGCTATCTGTGTAAACTTGAAAATATGTACACAGCTATCTGTGTAAACATGGAAATATCTACACCGCTATCCGTTTAAAGATGGAAATATCGACACCGCAATCTATGCAAAGATGGAAATATATACATCGCTATATCTATAAACATGGAAATATCTGCACTGCTCTCTGTATAAACATGAAAATATCTACACCGCTATCTTTATAATCATGGAAATATCTACACCGCCATCTGTATAAACATCGAAATATCTACACGGTCATCTGTATAAACATGGAAATATCTACACCAACATCTCTATAAACATGGAAGTATCTACACTGCCATCTGTATACATATGGAAATATCTACACAGCTATCAGTATAATTATGGAAACATCTGCACCGCTACATATATACACATGGAAATAACTAGACCTCTACCTCTATAAACATGGAAATACCTACACCGCTGTCTATAAATATATGGAAATATCTACAACGCCATCTCTATAAACATGGAAATATCTACACCGCCATCTGTATAAACATGGAAATATCTACACTGCTATCTGTATAAAAATGGAAATATCTACACTGCTATCTCTATAAATTTGGAAATATCTACACCGCTATCTGTACAAACATGGAAATATCTACACTGCCATCTCTATGAACATTAAAATATCTACAACGCCATCTCCATAAACATGGAACTATGTACACCACAATCTGAGTAAAAATGGAAATATTTACAACACTATCTGTATAAACATGGAAATATATACACTGCCATCTGTATAAAAATGGAAATATCTACACCGCGAGCTGTATAAACATGGACATATCTTCACCGCTATCTGTATAAACATGGAAATACCAACACAGCCATCTGTAAAAACATGGAAATATCTACACCGCTATCTGTATAAACATGGAAATATCTACAACACTATCTCTATAAACCTGGAAATACGTACATCGACATATCTATAAACATGGAATTATCTGCAACGCTATCTCTATAAACATAGAAATATCCTCAACGCAATCTCTACAAACATGGAAATATATACTCCACCATCTGCCTAAACATGGAAATATCTACACCGCCATCGGTATAAACATGGAAATATCTACACCGCCACCTGTATAAACATAGAAGTATCTACACCGCCATCTGCATAAACATGGAAATATCTACACCGCCATCGTTATAAACATGGAATTATTTACACCGCCATCTGTATATACATAGAAGTATCTACACTGCCATCTGTAGAAAGAATGAAATGTCTACAGCGCGATCTGTATAATCATGGAAATAACTAAAACGCTATCTCTATAAACATGGAATTATCTAAAATTCCATCAGTATAAACATGGAAATAACTACACAGTCATCTGTATAAATGTCGAAATATCTACACCGCCATCTGTATAAACATGGAAATATCTTCAATGCCATCTGTATAAACATGGAAATATCTACACTGCCATCTATATATACATGGAAATATCTACACTGCCTTCCATATAAACATGGAAATATCTACACCGCTTTCTGTATAAAGATGGAAATATCTACACCGCTATCTGTATAAACCTGGTAATATCTACAACGCTATCTGTATAAATATGGAAATAACTAAACCGCTATCTCTACAAACATGGAAATATCTACACTGCTATCTCTATGAACATGGAAATATCTACACTGCTATCTCTAAAAACATGGAAATATCTGCACCATGATGTGTATAAACATGGAAATATATACACCGCTATGTGTATAAACAAGGAAATATGTACACCACTATCTGTATAAACATGGAAATTTTTACACCACTATCTGTATAAATATGGAAATACCTACACCGCTATCTCTATAAACATGGAAATATCTACACCGCTATCTGTATGAACTTGGAAATATCTACACCGCTATCTCTATAAACATGGAAATATCTACACCCGCAAGTCTATAAACATGGAGATATCTATATTGCCATCTCTATAAACATGAAAATATCTACACCGCCATGTGCATAAACATGGAAATATCTACACCACCATCTGAATAAACATGAAAATATCTACACGGCCATCTGCATAAACATGGAAATATCAACACCGCCATCTATATAAAGATGGAAATATGTACACTGCTATCTGTATAAACAAGGAAATATCTACACCACAATCTGTAAAACATGGAAATATCTACACCGCGATCTGTATAAACATGGAAATATCTACACTGCCACCTGTATAAACATGGAAATATCTACACCGTTATCTGTAGAAAGATGGAAATATCTACACCGCTATCTGTATAAACATGGAAATATCAACAATGCTATCTGTATAAACATGGAAATATCTCCACCGCTATCTGTAGAAACATGCAAATATCTCCACCGATATCTGTGTAAACCTGGAAATATCTCAACTGCCATCTCTATAAACATGAAAATTTCTACACAGCCATCTCCATAAACATGGAACTATGTACACCGTGAACTGTTTAAACATGGAAATATCTACACTGCTGTCTTTATATACATTGAAATATCTTAACCGCTATCCCTATAAACATGGAAATATCTACACAACTATCTGTATAAACATGGAGATACTTACAACGCTATCAATAAACACGGAAAAATCTACACCGCTCTCTCTATAAACATGGAAATATATACACCGCCATCTCTATCAACATGGAAATATCTACACTGCCATCTACATAAACAAGGAAATATCTACACCACCATCTGCAGAAAGTTGGAAATAACTACACCACGATCTGTATAAACATGGAAGTATCTACAACGCTCTGTGTATAAACATGGAAATATCTACACCATGATGTGTATAAACATGGAAATATCTACTCCGCTATCTGTATAAAAAGGGAAATTTCTACAACCACTATCTCTATAAACATGGAAATATCAACACCGCTATATCTATAAACATGGAAATACCTACACCACCAGCTGTACAAACATGGAAATATCTCCACAGTCATCTGTATAAACATGGAAATATCTACACAGACATCTGTATAAACATATAAATATCTATACCACCATCTGTATAAACATGGAAATATCTAAACCGCTATCTCTATAAACAAGGAATTATATACACCACGATCTGTATTAACATGGAGAGATCTACACCACTATCTGTATAAACATGGAAATATCTACACTGACATCTGTAAACATGGAAATATCTACACCGCTATCTGTATAAACATGGAAATATCTAAACCGCCATCTGTATAAACATGGAAATATCTACACCACTATCTCTATAAACATGGAAATATCTACACCGCCATCTGCATAAACATGGAAATGTCTACGCCACTAACTCTATAAACATGGAAATATTTGCACCAGCATTTGTGAAGACATGGAAATATCTACACAGTCATCTCCATAAACATGAAAATAGCTACATTGCCATCTCCATAAACGTGGAACTATCTTCACCGCCATCTGTATAAACATGGAAGTAACTACACCGCTATCTGTATAAACATGGAAATATCTACACCGCCATCTGTATAAAAATGGAGATATCTACACGGCAAGATGTATAAACATGGAAATATCTACACCGATATCTCTATTAACATGGAAATATCTATACCGCTATCTGTATAAACATGGAAATATCTCTACTGCTATCTGTATAAACATGGAAATAACGAGACAGTCATCTGAATAAACATAGAAATATCTACACCACCATCTGCAAAAACATGGAAATATTTACACTGCCATCTGTATACACATGGAAATATCTACACTGCCATCTTTATAAACATGGAAATGCGTACACCGCTATCTCTATAAACATTGAAATATCTACAACGGTTTCTCTATAAACATGGAAATACCTACACCGCTATCTTTATAAACATGGAAATATCTAAACCACTATCTCTATAAACATGGAAATATCTACACCGCCATTTCTATAAACATGAAAGTAACCACTCTGCCATCTCCATAAACATGGAACTGTCTACACTGCCAACTGTATAAACATGGAAATATCAACACCGCTATCTGTATAAACATGGAGGTATCAACAAAGCCATCCGTATAAACATGGAAATATCTACACCGCCATCTGTATAAACATGGAAATATCTAAACCGCTATCTGTATAAACAAGGAAAGATATACACCACGATCTGTATTAAGATGGAAAGATCTACACCACTATATATATAATCATGGAAATATCTACACCGCCGTCTGTAAACGTGGAAATATCTACAGCGCTATCTGTATAAACATGGAAATATCTACACTACCATCTGAATAAACTTGGAAATATCTACACCACTATCTCTGTAAACATGGAAATATCTACAACGCCATCTGCATAAACATGGAAATGTCTACGCCACTAAATCTACAAACATGGAAATATCTAAGCCACCATCTGTGAAAACATGGAAATATCTACACAGTCATCTCTAAAAACATGAGAATATCTACATTGCCATCTCCATAAACATGGAACTAGCTTCACCACCATCTGTTTAAACATGGAAATATCTACACCGCCATCTGTATAAATATGGAAATAGCAACACCACTATCTGTATAAACATGGAGGTATCAACACTGCCATCTGTATAAACATGGAAATAACTACACCGGCATCTGTATAAACATGGAAATATCTAAACCGCTATCTGTATAAACAAGGAAATATATACACCACGATCTTTATTAACATGGAAAGATCTACAACACTATCCGTATAAACATGGAGTTATCTACACCGCCATCTGTAAACATGGAAATATCTACAGCGCTATCTGTATAAACATGGAAATATCTACACTGCCATCTGTATAAACATGGAAATATGAACACCACCATCAGTATAAACATGGATGTAACAACACCGCCATCTGTATAAACATGAAAATATCTACACCGCCATCTGTATAAACATGAAAACAACTACACCGCTATCTGTATAAACATGGAATTATCTACACCGCCATCTGTATAAACCTGGAAATATCTACACTGCTATCTCTATAAACATGGAAATATCTACACCTCCATCTGAATAAACATGGATATATCTACACCACTAACTCAATAAACATGGAAATATCTACAAAACCATCTGTAAAAACATTGAAATATCTACACAGTCTTCTGTATAAACATGAAAAATATCTACACAACCATCTATATAAACATGGAAATATCTACACTGACATTTGTATACACATGGAAATATGTACACAGCCGTCTGTATAAACATGGAAATATCTACACCGCTACCTCTATAAACATGGAAATACCTACACCACTATCTCTATAAACATGGAAATATCTAAACCGCCATCTGTATATACATGGAAATATCTCCACCGATATCTGTATAAACATGGAAATAACTCCACAGTCCTCTGTATAGACATGGAAATATCTACCCACCATCTGTATAAACATGGAAATATCTACAACGCCATCTGTATAGACATGGAAATATCTCCACCGATATCTGTATAAACATGGAAATAACTCCACAGTCCTCTGTATAGACATGGAAATATCTACACTGACATCTGTATAAACATCGATATATCTACACCACCATTTGTATAAAAATGGAAATAGTTACATTGCGAGCTATATGAAGATGGAAATATGTACACAGCTATCTGTATTAACATGGAAATATCTACACGGCTATCTCTATAAACTTGGAAATATCTAAACCACCTTCTGTATAAACATGGAAATAACTCCACAGTCCTCTGTATAAACATGGAAATATCTACACCGATATCTGCATAAACATGGAAATATCTACACCGCTATCTGTGTAAACATGGAAATATCTACACTGCTATCAGTGTAAAGATGGATATAACTACACCGCTATCTGTGTAAAAATGGAAATATCTACACCGCCATCTCTATAAACATGGAAATATCGACACCGCCCTCTACATAAACAAGGAAATATCTACACCACCATCTATATAAACATGGAAATATCTACACCGCCTTCTGTATAAACATGGAAATACCTACAGTGTCATCTGTAAATAGATGGAATTATCTACACCGCGACCTGTATTAAAATGGAAATATCTACACTACTCTATGAATAAACATGGAAATATATGCACTGCCATCTGTGTACACATGGAAGTATCCATACAGCCATCAGGATAAACATGGAAATATCTACCCCGCTATCTCTATAAACTTGGAAATACCTACACCGCTATCTGTATAAACATGGAAATATCTACACTGCTATCTGTATAAACATGGAAATATCTCCACCGCTATCTGTATAAATATGGAAACATCTACAACGCTCTCTGTATAAACATGGAAATATCTACAATGCTTTCTGTATAAACATGGAAACATCTACACCGCTATATGTGTTAACATGGAAATATCTACAATGCTCTCTCTATAAATATGGAATTATCTGCAACGCTTTCTCTATAAACATGGAAATACATACACCGCCATCTCTGTAAACATGGAATTACCTACACCGCTATCTGTATAAACATAGAAATATCTACACTGCCATCTCTAAACATGGAAATATCTACACCGCCATCTGCATAAACATGTAAATGTCTACACCGACATCTGTATAAACATGGAAATATCTACACATCTACCTGTATAAACTTGGAAATAACTACACCACTATCTGTATAAATATGGAAATATCTACACTGCTATCTCTATAAACACGGAAATGCCTACACAGCTATCTCTATAAACATGGAAATATCTACATGGCTATCTCTATGAACATTGAAATATCTACAACACCATCTGTATAAACACGGAAATAGCTACGCAGACATCTGTATAAACATGGAAATATCTACAACAGTATCTGATTAAACTTGGAAATATCTACACTGCCACATGTATAAACATGGAAATATCTACACAGCCATCTCTATAAACATGAAAATATCTACACCACTACCACTATAAACATGGAAATAGCCACACCTCTATCTGTATAAACATGGAAATTTCTACACATCCGTCTGCATAAACATGGAAATATCTACACCTCCATCTCTATAAACATGAAAGAATCTACACTGCCATCTGTGTACACATGGAAATATCTAAACAGCCATCTGCATAAACATGGAAATATCTATACCGCTATCTCTATAAACATGGAAATCCCTACATCACTATCTGTAAACAAGGAAATATCTACACCGCTATCTGTGTAAACATGGAAATATCTACACCGCAATCTGTATAAACATGAAAATATCTCCACCGATATCTGTATAAACATGGAAATATCTCTACCGCTATATGTATAAATATGGAAATATCTACTCAGCTATCTGTATAAACATGGAAATATCTACAAGCCTATCTGTATAAACATGGAAATATCTACAGCGCTATCTGTATAAACATGGAAATAACTACACCGCTCTCTTTATAAACATGGAAATATCTACACCGATATCTGTATAAACATGGAAATATCGGCAACACTATCTGTGTAAATATGGAAATATCTACACAGTTATCTGTGTAAGCATGGAAATATGTACAACTCTATCTGTGTGAAGTTGGAAATATCTACACCGCCATCTGGGCAAATATGGAAATATCTACCCCGCTATCTGTATAAACTGGGAAATATCTACACCGCCAACTGCATAAACATGGAAATCTCTCCACCGCTATCTGTATAAACATGGAAATAACTCCACCGCTATCTGTACAAACATGGAAATGTCTACACCGCTATCTCTATAAACATGGAAATATCTACACCGCTATCTGTATAAACATGGAAATATCTACACCGCTATCAGTATAAACATGGAAATACCTACACCGCTATCTGTACAAACATGGAAATATCTACACCTCCATCTGTATAAACATGGAAATATCTACAGTGCCATCTGTATACACATGGAAATATCTACACCGCTATTTGAATAAACACGGAAATATCTATATCGCTATCTCTATAAACATGGAAATGTCTACACCTCTATCTCTATAAACATGGAAATACCTACACCGCTATCTCTATAAACATGGAAATATGTTCATGGCTATCTGTATATACATGGAAATATCTATACCGAAAACTTTATAAACATGGAAGTATCCACACGGCCACCTGAAAAAACAAGGAAATACCTACACCGCTATCTGTGTAAATACGGTAATATCCACACTGCTATCTCTATAAACATGGAAATATGTACACCGCTATCTGTAAAAACATGAAATATCTCCACCGCTATCTGTATAAACATGGAAACATCTACAGCGCTATCTGAATAAATATGGAAATAGCCACACCGCTATCTGTATAAACATGGAAATACCTACACGGCCATCTGTAAAAACATGGAAATATCTACACAGTCATCTGCATAAACATGCAAATATCTACACCTCCATCTGTATAAACTTGGAAATATCTACACTGCCATCTGTGTACACAGGGAAAAATCTGCACAGCCATCTGCATAAATATTGTAATATATACACCGCTATCTCTATGAACATGGAAAATTCCTACACCGCTATCTGTAGAAACATTGAAATATCTACACCGCTATCTGTATAAACATGGATATATCTACACCGCAATCTGTATAAACATGGAAATATCGCCACCACTATCAGTATAAACATGGAAATATCTACACCGCTATCTGTATAAACATAGGAATATCCTCACCGCTATCTGTATAAATATGGAAATAGCCACACCGCTATCTGTATAAAGATGGAAATAACTTCACCGTCATCTGTAAAAACATGTAAATATGTACACCGTCATCTGTAAAAACATGGAAATATATACACCTCCATCTGTATAAACATGGAAATATCTACACTGCCATCTGTATACACATGGAAATATCTACACTGATATCTGTATAAACATGGAAATATCTACACCGCTATCTGTTTAAACATGAAAATACCTACACCGCCATCTGTATAAAGATGGAAATACCTACACCGCCATCTGTATAAAAATGGAAATATCTTCACCGCTATCTGTATAAACATGGAAATATCTACACCGCTGTCTGTATAAACTTGGAAATATCTACATCGCTATCTGTATAAACATGGAAATATCTACACCGAAATCTGTACAAACATGGAAATATCTACACCGCAATCTGTATAAACCTGGAAATATCTACACCGCTATCTTTATAAACATGGAAATAGCCACACCGTTATCTGTATAAACATGGAAATAGCAACACCGTCATCTGTAAAACATGGAAGTATCAACACCGTCATCTGTATATACATGGAAATATCTACACCTCCATCTGAATAAACATGGAAATATCTACACTGCCATCTGTATACACATGGAAATAACTACACCGCTATCAGTATAAACATGGAAATATCTACATCGCTATCTGTATAAACATGGAAATATCTACACCGCTATCTATATAAACATGGAAATATCTACACCGCAATCTCTATAAACATGGAAATAATTTCACCGCCATCTCTATAAACATGGAAATATCTACACCGCTATCTCTATAAACTTAGAAATACCTTCAACGCCATCTCTATAAACATGGCAATATCTACACCGCCATCTACATAAACAAGGAAATATCTACAGTGCCATCTATATAAACATGGAAACATCTACAGCGCCATCTGTATAAACATGGAAATATCTACACCGCTATCTGTATCAATATGGAAATATCTACACCGCTATCTCTATAACATGAAAATATCTGCACCAATATCTGTTTAAACATGGAAACAACTCCACTGATATCTGTATAAGCATGGAAACATCTACACCGCTATCTGTATAAACATCGAAATATCTCCACCGCTATCTGTATGCAGATGGAAATATCTGCACCACTATCTGTGTAAAGTTGGAAATATCTACACCGCAATCTGTGAAAAGATGGAAATCTCTACATCGCTATCTCTATAAACATGGAAATATCTGCATTGCTATCTGTATAAACAGGAAAATATCTACACCACTATCTCTATAAACATGGAAATATCTACACCACCATATGTATAAACATGGAAATATCTAGACAGTAATCTGTATAAACATGGAAATATCTCCACCACTTTTACTATAAACATGGAAATATCAACACCGCTATCTTTATAAACGTGGAAATATCTACACCGCTGTCTGTATAAACAAGGAAATATCTCTATCACTATCCAGGTAATAATGGAAATATTTGCACAGCTATCTGTGTCAACATGGAAATATGTACAATGCCATCTGTACATGCATGGAAATATCTACACAGCCATCTGTATAAACTTTGAAATATCTACACCAATATCTCTATAAACATGGAAATACCTACAACGCTACCTGTATAAACATGGAAATATCAGCACCGCTATCTATATAAACATGGAAGTATCTACACCGCCATCTACATGAACTTGGAAATATATACACCGCCATCTGTATAAACATGGAAATATCTCCACCGCTATCTGTATAAACATGGATATATCTACACCGCTATCTGTAAAAACCTGGAAGTATCTGCATCTCTATCTGCATAAACATGGAAATATCTACACTGCTATCACTATAAACATGGAAATAGCCACACCGCTGGCTGTCTAAAACTGCATATATCTACACTGCCATCTGTAAAAACATGGAAATATCTAAACAGTCATGTGAATAAACATGGAAATATATACACCTCCATCTGTATAAACATGGAAATATCTACATCGCTATCTGCATAAACATGGAAATATCTACACTGCCATCAGCATAAACATGGAAGTAGCCACATCGCTATCTGTATAAAGATGGAAATATCTACACCACCATCTGAATAAACATGGAAATATCTGCATGGCTATCTGTATAAATATGAAAATATCTAAACCGCTATCTTTATAAACATGGAAATATCTGCACTGCCATATGTATAAACATGGAAATATCTACACAGCCATCTCTATAAACCTTGAAATACCTACACCGCTATCTCCATAAACATGGAAATACCTACACCGCTATCTGTATAAACTTGGAAATAACTACACCGCTATCTGTATAAACTTGGAAATATCTACACCGCCATCTCTACAAACATAGAAATATATCCACCGCTATCTGTATAAACATGGAAATAACTCCCCCACTATCTGTATAAACATGGAAATATCTACACCGCTATCTGTATAAACATGGAAATATCTACACCGCTATCTGTATAAACTTGGAAATATATACACTGCTATCTGTATACATATGGAAATATCTACACCGCCATCTCTATAAACAAGGAAATATTGACACCGCTATCTGTATAAACATGGAAATATCTTCATGGCTATCTCTATATACATGGAAACAGCTACACCACCATCTGTATAAACATGGAAGTACCTTCACAGTCATCTGTATAAACATGGAAATATCTACTCCACTATCTGTATAAACATGGAAATATCTACAGTGCCATCTGTATGAACATGGAAATATCTACACAGCTATCTCTATATACATGGAAATACCTACACCACTATCTGTATAAACATGGAAATATCTACACAACCATCAGTATAAACATGGAAATATCTACATAGCCATCTCTATAAACATGGAAATAGCCACACCGCTGTCTGTCTAAACCTGAAAATATCTACCCCGCCATCTGTATAATCATGGAAATATCTACGCAGTCATCTGTATAAACATGGAAGTATCTACACCTCCATCTGTATAGACATGGAAATATCTACACTGCCATCTGTATACACATTGAAATATCTACACCGCCATCTGTATAAACATGGAAATATCTACACAGCTATCTCTATATATGGAAATACCTACACCACTATCTGTATAAACTTGGAAATATCTACACAACCATCAGTATAAACATGGAAATATCTACATAGCCATCTCTATAAATATGGAAATATCTACAACGCTATCTGCATAAATATGGAAATATCTACACTGCCATCAGTATAAACATGGAAATACCCACACCGCTATCTGTATAAACATGGAAATATCTACACCGCCATCTGAATAAAAATGGAAATATCTACATGGCTATCTGTATAAATATGGAAATATCTACACCGCTATCTGTATAAATATGGAAACACCTACACCGCTATCTCTATAAACATAGAAATGCCTACACCTCTCTCTCTGTAAACATGGAAATATCTACATGGATATCTCTATAAACATGGAAATATCTACACTGCCATCTGTATAAACATGGAAATATCTGAACAGTCATCTGTATAAACATGGAAATATCTACACCATTATCTGTATAAACTTGGAAATATCTACACTGTCATCTGTATAAACATGGAAATATCTACACAACAATCTCTATAAACATGGAAATATCTACACGGCAATCTGTATAAATATGAAAATATCTACACCGCTATCTCTATAAACATGGAAATATCTAAACATCTATCTCTACAATCATGGAAATATCTACACCGCCATCTGTATAAACATGGAAATATATACACCACCATCTGTATAAACATGGAAATATCTACACCGCCATCTGTGTAAACATGGAAATATCTACATTGCTATCTGTATAAACATGGAAATACCTACACCTCCATCTGTATAAACATGGTAATATCTACACTGACATCTCTATACGCAAGGAAATATCTACACAGTCATCTCTATAAACAAGGAAATATCTACACCTCCATCTGTATAAACATGGAAATATCTACACTGCCATCTATGCACACATGGAAATATCTACATAGCCGTCTGTATAAAGATGGAAATATCTACACCGCTAACTCCATATACATGGAAATACCTACACCGCTATCTGTATAAACACGGAAATATCTACACCGCCATCTGAATGAACTTGAAAATCTATACACCGCCATCTGTATAAACATGGAAATATCTCCACAGCTATCTGTATAAAGATGGAAATATCTCCAACGCTATCTGTATAAACATGGAAATATCTACACCGCTATCTGTATAAACATGGAAATACCTTCACCGGTATCTGTATAAACATGGAAACATCTACATTGCTATCTGTATAAACATGGAAATATCTACACTGACATCTGTATAAACATGGAAATAAATACACCGCCATATGAATAAACATAGAAATGTCTACACGGCTATCTGTATGAATATGGAAATATCTACAATGCTCTCTCTGTAAACATGGAAATATCTACACAGCTGTCTGTAAAAACATGGAAATATCTTCACCTCCATCTGTATAAACATGGAAATATCTACACTGACATCTCTACACACATGGAAATATCTACACAGCCATGGGTATACACATGGAAATATCTACACCGCTATCTCTGTAAACATGGGAATAACTACACCACTATCAGTATAAACATGGAAATATCTACACCGCTATCTGTATAAATATGGAAATACCTACACCTCTATGTCTATAAATATGGAAATATCTACACTGCCATCTGTATAAACATGGAAATATCTACATGGCTATCTCTATAAACATGGAAATATATTCACCGCCATCTGTATAAACGTGGAAATACCTACACAATCATCGGTATAAACATGGAAATATCTAAACCACTATCTATATAAACATGGAAATATCTACACTGCCATCTGTATAAACATGGAAATATCTAAACACCCATCTCTATAAACATGGAAATATCTACATCGCTATCTGTATAAACATGGAAATAGCCACATCTCTATCTTTATAAACATGGAAATATCTACACTGCCATCTGTAAAAACATGGAAATATCTACACAGTCATCTGTATAAACATGGAAATATCTACACCTCCACCTGTATAAACATGGAAACATCTTCACTGCCATCTGTATTCACATGGAAATATCTACACAGCCCTCTGTGTAAACATGGAAATATCTACACCGCTACTCTATAAACATGGAAATACGTACACCGCTAACTGCATAAACATGGAAATATCTGCACCGCTTTCTTTATAAACTTGTAGATATCTACACTGCTATCTGTATAAATATGGAAATATCTACACCGCTATCACTATAAACATGGAAATGTCTACACGGCTATCTGTATAAACATGGAAATATCTATATGGCTATCGCTATGAACATGCACATATCTACACCGCCATCTGTATAAAAATGGAAATACCTACACAGTCATCTGTATAAACATTGAAATACCTACACCATTATCTGTATAAACATGGAAATATCTGCACAGCCATCTGTATAAACCTGGATATATCTACACGGCCATCTCTATAAACCTGGAAATACTTACGTGGATAGCTCTATAAATATGGAAATAGCCACACCGCTATCTGTATAAAAACAGAAATATCCACACCTCCATCTGTATAAACATGGAAATATCTACACCGACATCTGTATACACATGGAAATATCTACACAGCCATCAGTATAAACATGGAAATATCTACACCGCTATCTCTATAAACATGGAAATAACTACACTGCTATCAGTATAAACATGGAAATATCTACAACGCTGTCTGTATAAACATGGAAATATCTACACCGCCATCTGTATGACCTTGGAAATATCTACACCGTCATCTGTATAAACATGGAAATATCTCCATCGTTATCTGTATAAACATGGAAATATCTCCACCGCTATCTGTATAAACATGGAAATATCTACATCGCTATCTGTATAAACATGGAAATATCTGCACCGCTATCTGTATAAACATGGAAATATCTACACTGCTATCTGTTTAAACTTTTAAATATCTACACCGCTATCAGTATACATATGGAAATATCTACACCACAATCTCTATGAACATGGAAATATCTACACCGCTATCTGTATAAACATGGAAATATCTACATGGCTATCTCTATATACATGGAAATATCTACACCGCCTTGTGTATAAACATGGAAATATCTACACCACTATCTGTATGAACATGGATATATCTACACTGCCATCTGTATAAACATAGGAATATTTTCAAAGCCGTCTCTATAAACCTGGAAATATCTACATCGCTATCTGTATAAACATGGAAATAGCCACATCGCTATCTTTATAAACATGGAAATATCTACACCGCCATCAGTAAAAACATGGAAATATCTACACAGTCATCTGTATAAACATAGAAATATCTACACCTCCATCTGCATAAACATGGAAACATCTACACTGCCATCTGTATTCACATGGAAATATCTACACAGCCATCTATATAAACATAGAAATATCTACACCGCTATCTCCATAAACATGGAAACACCTACACCGCTATCTGTATAAACAATGGAAATGTCTACACCGCTATCTGTATAAATTTGGAAATATGTACAACGCCATCTCTATAAACATAGAAATAACTCCACTGCTATCTGTATAAACATGGAAATATCTCCACCGCTATCTCTGTAAACATGGAAATGCCTACACCGCCATCTGAATAAACATGGAAATATCTACAAGGCTATCTGTAAATATGGAAATATCCACACCGCTATCTCTATAAACATGGAAATATCTATACCGCTATCTCTATAAACATGGAAATATCTACACCGCCATCTGTAAAAACATGGAAATATATAGACAGTGATCTGTATAAACATGGAGGTATCTACACCTCCATCTCTATAAACATGGATATATCTACACTGCCATCTCTATACACGAGGAAATACCTACGCAGCCATTGTATAAACCTGGAAATGTCTACACCTATATCTCTATAAACATGGAAATACCTACAACGATATCTGTAGAAACATGGAAATATCTACACCGCTATCTGTATAAATATGGAAATATCTACACCGCCATCTCTATAAACATGGAAATATCTACTCCGCTATCTGTACAAACATGGAAATATCTACATCGTTATCTGTATAAACATGGAAACATCTACACCGAATCTGTATAACATGGAAATATCTACACCGCCATCTGTATTATCATGGAAATACCTACAGCGCCATCTGTATAAACATGGAAATATCTACCCTGCTATCTGTATAAATATGGAAATATCTACACCGCCATCTCTATAAACATGGAAATATCTACACCGCTATCTGTATAAACATGGAGATATCTACATCGCTATCTCTATAAACATGGAAATACATACACAGCCATCTCTATACACATGGAAATATCTACACCGCTATCTCTATAAACATAGAAATATCTACAACGCCATCTCTATAAACATGGAAATGTCTACACCGCCGTCTGCATGAACATGGAAATATCTACACCGTTATATGTATAAGTATGGAAATATCTACACCGCTTTCTGTACAAACATGGAAATATCTACCCCGCCATCTGTATAAACATGGAAATATCTACACTGCCACCTGTATAAACATGGAAATATCTAAACCGCTATCTGTATAAATATGGAAATATCTACACCGCTATCTGTTTAAACTTTTAAATATCTACACCGCTATCTGTAAACATATGGAAATATCTACACCGCCATCTCTGAAAACATGGAAATATCTAAACCGCTATCTGTTTAAACATGGAAATATCTAAACCGCTATCTGTATAAACTTGGAAATAACTACACCGCCATCTCTATAAGCATGGAAATATATCCACCGTTATCTCTATAAACATGGAAATATCTCCACCGCTATCTCTACAAACATGGAAATACCTCCACCGCTATGTGTATAAACATGGAAATATCTACACCGCTATCTGTATAAACATGGAAATAGCTACATCGCTATCTGCATAAACATAGAAATATCTACACTGCCATCAGTATAAACATGGAAATATCTACAAAGCTATCTGTATAAACATGGAAATAGCCACAATGCTATCTGTATAAACATGGAAATATCTACACCTCAATCTTTAAAAACATGGAAATATCTACAGAGTCATCAGTATAAACATGGAAATATCTACACCGCCATCTGTATAAACATGGAAATATCTACACAGTAATCTGTATAAACATGGAAGTATCTACACCGCTCTCTCTATACACATGGAAATACCTACAATGCTATCTCTATAAACATGGAAATATGTACACCGCCGTCTCTATAAACATGGAAATATCTACACCGCCATCTCTATAAACCTGAAAATATCAACACCAACATCTCCATAAACATGGATCTATCTACACCACCATCTGTGTAAAAATGGAAATGCCTACACCGTTATCTGTATAAACATGGAAATATCTACACTGCAATCTGCATAAAGCTGGAAATATCTACACTGTGAGCTGTATAAACCTAGAAATATCTACAAAGCTCTCTGTATAAACATGGAATTACCAACACCGCCGTCTGTATAAACATTGAAATATCTACAAGCCATCTGTATAAACATGGAAATATCTACACCACTATCTCTATAAACATGGAAATATCTACACCACTATCTCTATAAACATGGAAATACCTACACCGCCATCTCTATAAACATGCAATTATCTGCCGCGCTATCTCTATAAACATAGAAATATCTTCACTGCCAGCTCTATAAACAAGGAAATATCTACACCGCCAACTGCATAAACATGGAAATGTCATCACCGCGATCTCTATAAACATGGAAATAACTACACCACCATCTCTATTAACATAGAAATATCTACACTGCCATCTGTAGAAAGATGGAAAAGTCTACACCGTGATCTGTATAAACACGGGAATATCTACACCGCTATCTGTATAAACATGGAAATATCTACACAGATATCTGTGTAAACATGGAAATATGTACACCGCTATCTGTGAAAAGATGGAAAGACCTACAATGCAATCTGTGCTAATATGGAAATATCTACACCGCTATCTCTGTAAACATGGAAATATCTAAAATGCCATCTGGATAAACATGGAAATATCTACACAGCCATCTGTATAAACATGGAAATATCTACACCTCTTTCTCTATACACATGGAAATAACTACAACGCTATCTCTATAAAAATGGAAATATCTGCACCGCCATCCCTATAAACATGGAAATATCTACACCGCCATCTCTATGAACATGAAAATATCTACACTGACATCTCCATAAACATGGAACTATCTACACCACCATCTGTGTAAAAATGGAAATGCCTACAACGTTATCTCTATAAACATGGAAATATCTACACTGACATCTGTATAAAGATGGAAATATCTACACTGTGAGCTGTATAAACATGGAAATATCTACAAAGCTCTCTGAATAAACATGGAATTAAAAACACCACAATCTGTATAAACATGGAAATATCTACACCGCCATCTGTATAAACATGGAAATATCTACAAAACTATCTCTATAAACATGGAAATACCTACAGCGACATCTCTATAAACATGGAATTATCTGCCACGCTCTCTCTATAAATATAGAAATATCTACAACGCCCTCTCTATAAACATGTAAATATCTACACCGCCATCTGTATAAACTTGGAAATATCTACACCGTTATCTGTATAAACATGGAAATACCTGTACCGCCATCTGCATAAACATGGAAATATCTACACCGACATCTGTATGAACGTGGAAATATATACACCACCATCTTTATAAACATGGAAATATCTACACCGCAATCTGTATAAACATGGAAATATCTACACCGCTATCTGTATAAACATGGAAATACCTACACCGCTATCTGTATAAATATGAAAATATCTACACTGCGATCAGTATAAACATGGAAATATCTACACATCTATCTCTATAAACATGGAAATATCTACACCGCCATCTGTATAAACATGGAAATATATACACCACCATCTGTATAAACATGGAAATATCTACACTGCGATCAGTATAAACATGGAAATAGCCACACCGCTATCTGTATAAACATGGAAATATCTACACCGCCATATGAATAAACATGGAAATATCTACACGGCTATCTGTATAAATATGGAAATATCTACACTGCTATCTCTATAAATATGGAAACATCTACAGTGCTATCTCTATAAACATGGAAATATCTACACCGCCATCTGTATAAACATGGAAATATATACACCACCATCTGTATAATCATGGAAATATCTACACCGCCATCTGTGTAAACATGGAAATATCTACATTGCTATCTGTATAAACATGGAAATACCTAAACCTCCGTCTGTATAAACATGGTAATATCTACACTGACATCTCTATACGCATGGAAATATCTACACAGTCATCTCTATAAACATGGAAATATCTACACCTCCATCTGTATAAACATGGAAATATCTACACTGCCATCTATACACACAAGGAAATATCTACATAGCCGTCAGTATAAACATGGAAATATCTACACCGCTAACTCCATATACATGGAAATACCTACACCGCTATCTGTATAAACATGGAAATATCTACACCGATATCTGTATAAACATGGAAATATCTACACCGCTATCTGTATATATATGGAAACACCTACAACGCTATCTGTATAAACTTGGAAATATCTACACCGCTTTCTGTATAAATATGGAAATATCTACACCGCTATCTCTATAAACATAGAAATGCGTACACCTCTATGTGTATAAACATGGAAATATCTACATGGCTATCTCTATAAACATGGAAATATCTACACAGCCATCTCTTTAAACATGGAAATATCTACATCGCTATCTGTATAAACATGGAAATAGCCACACCGCTGTCTGTCTAAACCTGCAAATATCTACACCGCCATCTGTAAAAACATAGAAATATCTACACAGTCATCTGTATAAACATGGAAATATCTACACCTCCACCTGTATAAACATGGAAATATCTACACTGCCATCTGTATACGCATGGAAATATCTACACAATCATCAGTATAACCATGGATATAACTACACGGTCATCTGTATGAACATGGAAATATCTACAGAGCCATCTCTTTAAACTTGGAAATTTCTACACTGCCATCTGTAAAAACATGGAAATATCTACATAGCCAACTCTATATACATGGAAATATCAAGATCGCTACCTGTATAAACATGGAAATAGCCACACCATTATCTGTATAAACATGGAAATAGCTACACCGCCATCTGTAAAAACATGGAAATATCTAGACAGTCATCTGTATAAACATGGAGGTATCTACACCTCCATCTCTATAAACATGGATATATCTACACTGCCATCTGTATACACGAGGAAATACCTACGCAGCCATTGTATAAACCCGGAAATATCTACACCTATATCTCTATAAACATGGAAATACCTACAACGCTATCTGTATAAACATGGAAATATCTACACCGCTATCTGTATAAACATGGAAATATCTACACTGCAATCTGCATAAAGTTGGAAATATCTACACTGCGAGCTGTATAAACCTAGAAATATCTACAAAGTTCTCTGTATAAACATGGAATTACCAACACCGCCGTCTGTATAAACATTGAAATATCTACAAGCCATCTGTATAAACATGGAAATATCTACACCACTATCTCTATAAACATGGAAATATCTACAGCACTATCTCTATAAACATGGAAATACCTACACCGCCATCTCTATAAACATGCAATTATCTGCTGCGCTATCTCTATAAACATAGAAATATCTTCACCGCCATCCCTATAAACATGGAAATATCTACACCGCCATCTCTATGAACATGAAAATATCTACACTGACATCTCCATAAACATGGAACTATCTACACCACCATCTGTGTAAAAATGGAAATGCCTACACCGTTATCTGTATAAACATGGAAATATCAACACTGACATCTGTATAAAGATGGAAATATCTACACTGTGAGCTTTATAAACATGGAAATATCTACAAAGCTCTCTGTATAAACATGGAATTAAAAACACCACCATCTGTATAAACATGGAAATATCTACACCGCCATCTGTATAAACATGGAAATATCTACACCACTATCTCTATAAACATGGAAATACCTACACCGACATCTCTATAAACATGGAATTATCTGCCCCGCTCTCTCTATAAATGTAGAAATATCTACACCGCCGTCTCTATAAACATGGAAATATCTACACCGCCGTCTGTATAAACATGGAAATAACTACACCGCTATCTGTATAAACATGGAAATACCTGCACCGCCATCTGCATAAACATGGAAATATCTACACAGACATCTGTATGAACATGGAAACATCTACAATGTCATCTTTATAAACATGGAAATATCTACACAGCCATCTCTATAAACATGGAAATATCTACACTGCTATCTGTGTAAAAGTGGAAATAGCCACACCGGTATCTGTATAAACATGGAAATATCTACACCGCCATCTGTAAAAACATGAAAATATATACACAGCCATCTGTATAAACGTGGAAATATCTACACCTCCATCTGCATAGACATGGAAATATCTACACAGCCATCTGTATACACATGGAAATATCTACACCGCTTTCTGAATAAACATGGAAATATGAACACCGCTATCTGTATAAACATGGAAAAATCTACATAGCTATCTGTAAACATGGAAACACCTACACCGCTATCTGTATAAATATGGAAATCTCTACACCGCTATCTCTATAAACATGGAAATGTCTACACCGCTGTCTATATAAACAAGGAAATATCTAAACCGCTATCTCAATAAACATGGAAATATTTACAATGCTATCTGTGTAAACATGGAAATATCTGCAGAGCTATCTGTGTAAACATGGAAATATATACACCGCTATCTGTATAAACATGGAAATATCTACACCGCTATCTGTATAAATATGGAAATATCTACACCGCCATCTGTATAAACACTTAAATATCTACTCCGCTATCTGTACTAACATGGAAATATCTACATCGTTATCTGAATATTCTTGGAAATATCTACACCGGATCTGTATAACATGGAAATATCTACACCGGCATCTGTATAATCATGGAAATACCTACAACGCCATCTGTATAAACATAGAAATATCTGCACCGCTATCTGTATAAAGATGGAAATATCTACACCGCCATCTACATGAACTTGGAAATATATATACACCGCCATCTGTATAAACATGGAAATATCTCCACCGCTATGTGTATAAACATGGAAATATCTCCAAAACTATCTGTATAAACATGGAAATATCTACAACGCTATCTGTATGAACATGGAAATATCTACACTGCTATCTCTATAAAGATGGAAATATGTACACCGCTATCTGTATAAACATGGATATATCTACATCGCTATCTGTATAAACATCGAAATATCTACACTGCCATCTACATAAACATGGAAATAGCCACACCGCTATTTGTATAAACATGGAAAAACCTACCCCGCCCTCTGAATAAACATGGAAATATCTACACCGCTATCTCTATAAACATGGAAATATCTACACCGCCATCTGTATAAACATGGAATTATATACACCACTATCTGTATAAACATGGAAATAACTTCACCGCAATCTGAATAAACACGAAAATATCTACAGCGCTGTCTGTATAAACATGGAAATATCTACACCGCTATTTCTATAAACATGGAAATATCTACACAGCTATCTCTATAAACATGGAAATATCTACACCACCATGTGTATAAACATGGAAATATATACACCACAGTCTATATAAACATGGAAATAACTACACCGCTATCTGTATAAACATGGAAATATCTACAATGCTATCTGTATAAACATGAAAATATCTACAACACTATCTGTATAAATATGAAAATATCTACACCGCTATCTCTATAAACATATAAATGTGTATACTGCTATCTGTATAAACATGGAAATATCTACACCGCCATCTGTAGAAACATGGAAATATCTACACAACCATCTGTATAAATATGGGAATACCTACACCTCCATCTGTATAAACATGGAAATATCTACACTGCCATCTGTATACACATCGAAATATCTACACAGCCATCAGTATAAACATGGAAATATCTACACCACTATCTCTATATACATGGAAATACCTATACCTCTATCTGAATAAACTTGGAAATATCTACACTGCCACCTGTATAAACATGGAAATATCTACACAGCCATCTCTATAAACATGGAAATATCTACATCGCTATCTGTATAAACATAGAAATATCCACACCGCTATCTGTATAAACATGGAAATATTTACACCGCCATCTGTAAATACATGGAAATATCTACACAGTCATCTGTATAAACATGGAAGTATCTACATATCCAAGTGTATAAACATGTAAATACCTTCACTGCCTTCTCTATACACATGGAAATATCTACACAGACATCTGTATAAACCTGGAAATATCTACACCGCCATCTCTATGAACATAGAAATATCTACAGCACCAACACTATAAACATGGAAATATCTACACCGCCATCTTCGTGAGGATGGAAATACCTACCCCGCTATCTGTATATACATGGAAATATCTACAACGCTGTCTGTAAAAAAACATGGAAATATCTACACCGCTATCTGTATAAACTTGGAAATATCTACAACGCCAACTCTATAAACATGGAAATATATCCACCGCTATTTGTATAAACATGGAAATATCTCCACTGCTATCTGTAAAAACATGGAAATATCTACACCGCCATCTGTATAAACATGGATATACCTACACAGTCATCTGTATAAACATGGAAATATCTACACCACTATCTGTATAAACATGGAAATATCTACACTGCCATCTGTATAAACATGGAAATATCTACACAGCCATCTCTATAAACCTGGAAATATCTACATCGCTATCAGTATAAACATGAAAATAGCCACAATGCTATCTGTATAAACAATGAAATATCTACACCGCCATCTGAAAAAACATGGAAACATCTACACAGTCATCAGTATATACTTGGAAATCCCTACATTGCCATCTGTATAAACATGGAAATATCTCCACCTCTATCTATATAAACACGGAAATATCTCCACCGCTATCTCTATAAACATGGAAATATCTACATCGCTATCTCTGTAAAAATAGAAATATGTACACCGCTATCTGAATAAACATAGAAATAACTACACCGCTATCTCTATGAACATGGAAATATCTACATCGCTATCTGTATAAACATGGAAATATCTACACTGCTATCTCTATACACGTGATAATATCTACACAGCTATCTGTATAAACATGGAAATATCTACAGTGGCATTTGTATAAACATGGAAGTATCTACACAGCCATGTCTATAAACCAGGATATATCTACATCGCAATCTGTATAAACATGGAAATAGCCACACCGCTATCTGTATAAAGATGGAAATATCTACACCGCCATCTATAACAACATGGAAATAATTACACAGTCACCTGTATAATCATGGAAGTATCTACACCTCTAACTGTATAAACATGGAAATATCTGCACTACCATGTGTTTACACATGGAACTAACTACACAGACATCTGAATAAACCTGGAAATATCTATACCGCTATCTCTATGAACATGGAAATACCTACACCGCTATCTGTATAAACATGGAAATATCTACACCGCTATCTGTGTAAACATAGAAATATATACACCGCGATGTGTATATACTTGTTAATATCTACACCGTCTTCTCTATAAATATGGAAATGTCTACAACGCTATCTGTATAAACATGGAAATATCTACGTCGCTATCTGAAGAAACATAGAAATATCTACACTGCCATCTGTATGAACATGGAAATAGCCACACCGCTATCTGTATAAACATGGAAATATCTACACCGCCATCTGAATAAACACGGAAATAACTACACGGCTATCTGTATAAATATGGAAATATCTACACCGCTATCTCTGTAAACATGAAAATATCTACACAGCTATCTGTATAAACAGGGAAATATCTGCATCGCTATCTCTATAAACATGGAAATATCTTCATCGCCATCTGTATAAACATGGAAATATATACACAGTCATCTGAATAAACATGGAAATAATTTCACCGCTATCTGTATAAACATGGAAATAACTACACCGCTATGTGTATAAACATGGAAATATCTACACCGCTATATGTATAAATATGGAAATACCTAAGCAGCAATGTCTATAAACATGGAAATATCTACACTGCGATCTGTATGAACATGGAAATAACTACATGGCTGTCTCTATGAACATGGAAGTATCTAGACCGCCATCTTTATAAACCTGGAAATACCTACATATTCATCTGTATAAACATGGAAATATCTACACTAACATTTGTATACACATGGAAATATCTACACAGCCATCGGTATAAACATGGAAATATCTACATCGCTATCTCTATTAAGATGGAAATACCTACACCGCTATCAGTATAAACATGGAAATATCTACACAGCCATCTGTATAAACATGGAAATATCTACACCGCTATCTCTATAAACATGGAAATATCTACACCGCTATCTCCATAAACATGGAAATATCTACACTGCCATCTGTATAAACATGGAAATATATACACAGTCATCTGTATAAACATGGAAATAACTACACCGCTATCCGTATAAACATGGAAATATCTACACCGCTATCTGTATAAACATGGAAATATCTACACCGCTATCTGTAGAAATATGGAAATATCTACACCGCTATCTCGATAAACATGGAAATGTCTACACCGCTATCAGTATAAACATGGAAATATCTACATGGCTATCTCTATAAACATGGAAATATCTACACTGCCATCTTTATAGACATGGAAATACCTACACAGTCTTCTGTATAAACATGGAAATATTTACACCACTATCTGTATAAACATGGAAATATTGACAATGCCATCTGTGTAAACTTGGAAATATCTACACAGCCATCCTTATAAACATGGAAATATCAACATCGCTATCTGTATAAACTTGGAAATAGCCACACCGCTATCAGTATAAACATTTAAATACCTACTCCGCCATCTGTAAAAACATGGAAATATCTACACAGTCATCTGTATAAACATAGAAATATCTACACTTCCATCTGTTTAAACATGGAAATATCTACTCCGCCATCTGTATACGCATGGAAATATCTACACAGCCATCTGTATAAAATTGGAAATATCTACACCGACATCTCTATAAACATAGAAATAACTACACCGCCACCTGTATAAACATGGAAATATCTGCACCGCTATCTGTATAAACATGGAAATATCTACACCGCCATCTATATGAACTTGGAAATTTATACACCGCCATCTGTATGAACATGGAAATATCTCCACCGCTATGTGTATAAACATGGAAATATCTCCAACACTATCTGTATAAACATGGAAATATCTATAACGCTATCTGTATGAACATGGAAATATCTACACCGCTATCTCTATAAACATGGAAATATGTACACCGCTATCTGTATATACATGGAAATATCTTCATCGCTATCTGTACAAACATCGAAATATCTACACTGCCATCTGTATAAACATGGAAATATCCACACCGCTATCTGTATAAACATGGAAAGACCTACAACGCCATCTGAATAAACATGGAAATATCCACATCGCAATCTGTATAAATATGGAAAAAACTACACCGCCATTTGAATAAACATGGAAATAACTACACGGCTATCTGTATAAATATGGAAATATCTACACCGCTGTCTCTATAAACATGGAAATACCTACACAGCTATCTGTATAAACATGGAGATATATACACCATTATCTCTATAAACATGGAAATATCTACACCGCCATCTGTATAAACATGGAAATATATACACCACCATCTGTATAAACATGGAAATAATTACACCACAATCTGAATAAACATGGAAATATCTACAGCGCTGTCTGTATAAACATGGAAATATCTACACCGCCATCTGAATAAACATGGAAATATCTACACTGCTATCTGTATAAATATGGAAATATCTACACTGCTATCTGTATAAATATGGAAATACTTACACTGCTATCTGTATAAACTTGGAAATATCTGCACCGCTATGTGTATAAATATGGAAATATCTACACGGCTATCCCTATAAACATGGAAATGTCTACACCGCTATCTGTATAAACATGGAAATACCTAAATATTCATCTGTATAAACATGGAAATATCTCCACAACTATCTGTATAAACATGGAAATACCTACACTGCCATCTGTATAAGCATGGAAATATCTACACAGCCAACACTATAAACATGGAAATATCTACATTGCTATCTGTATAAACATGGAAATAGCCACACCGCTATCTGTCTAAACATGCAAATATCTACACCGCCATCTGTAAAACATGGAAATATCTACACAGTCATTTGTAGAAACATGGAAATATCTACACCTCCATCTGTATAAACATGCAAATATCTACACTGCCATCTGTATACGCATGGAAATATCTACACAGCCATCTGTATAAACTTGGAAATATCTACACCGATATGTCTATAAACATGGAAATACCTACACCGCTACCTGTTTGAACATGGAAATATCTACACCGCTATCTCTATAAACATGGAAATATCTACACCGCCATATATATGAACTTGGACACATGTACACCGCCATCTGTATAAACATGTAAATATCTCCACCGCTATCTGTATAAACATGTAAATATCTCCACCGCTGTCTCTATAAACATGGAAATCCCTACAACGCTATCTGTATAAACATGGAAATATCTACACTGCTATCTCTGTAAACATGGAAATATGTACACCGCTATCTGTATAAACATGGAAATAGCCACACCACTATCTGTATAAACATGGAATTATCTACATCGCCATCTGTAATAAATGGAAATATCTACACAGACATCTGTATAAACATAGAAATACCTACACCTCCATCTGTATAAACATGGTAATATCTACACTGACATCTGTATAAAAATGGAAATATATACACAGCCATCTGTATAAACATGGAAATATCTACACAGCTATCTCTATATACATGGAAATACCTACACCACTATCTGTATAAACATGGAAATGTCTACACAACCATCTGTATAAACATGGAAATATCTACATAGCCATCTCTATAAACTTGGAAATATCTACATCGCTATCTGTTTAAACATGGAGATAGCCACACGGCTGTCTGTATACACATGGAAATAACTACAGCGCCATCTGTAAAAACATGGAAATATCTACGTAGTCATCTGTATAAACATGGAAGTGTCTACACCGCTATCTGTATAAACATGGAAACATCTACACTGCTATCTGTATAAACTTGGAAATATATACACCGCTATCTGTATACACATGGAAACATCTACACCGCTATCTGTATAAACTTGGAAATATCTACACCGATATCTGTATACATATGGAAATATCTACACAGCCATCTCTAAACATGGAATTGTCTACACCGCCATTGTATAACCATGGAAATATCTACATGGGTATCTCCGTATACATGGAAATATCTACACCGCCATCTGTATAAACATGGAAATACCTACACAGTCTTCTGTATAAACGTGAAAATATCTACACCACTATGTGTATAAACATGGAAATATATACACTGCCATCTGTATAAACATGGAAACATCTACACCGCCTTCTGAATAAACATGGAAATACCTACACCGGTATCTCTATAAATGTGGAAATGTCTACACCGCTATCTGTATAAACATGGAAATACCTACACTGCTATCTGTATAAACATGGAAATACCTCCACCGCTATCTGTATTAACATGGAAACATCTACACCGCTATCTGTATAAACATGGAAATATCTACATCGCTATCTATATAAACATGGAAATATCTCCACCGCTAACTCTATAAACATGGAAATATCTACACCGCCATCTGTATAAACATGGAAATATCTACACTGCCATCTGAATAAACATGGAAATATCTACAATGTTATCTGTGTAAACATGGAAATAACTACACAATGATCTGTATAAACATGGAAATATCTACACCACTATCTGTAAACATGGGAATATATGCACCGCTTACAGTATAAACATGGAAATATCTACACCGCTATCTGTATAAATATGGAAATATTTGCAACGCTATCTCTATAAACATGGAAATAAATACACCGCTATCTGTATGAACATGGAAATATCTACACCGCTATATTTATAAACATGGAAATATCTACACCACTATCTCTAAGGACATGGAAACAATTACACCGCCATCTGTAAAAACATGGAAATATCTAGACAGTTATCTGTATAAACATGGAAATACCTACACCAACATCTGTACAAACATGGAAATATATACACTGCCATCTGTATACAAATGGAAATATCTTCACAGCCATCTGTATAAACATGGAAATATCTACACCGATATCCCTACAAACATGGACATACCTACACTACTATCTCTACAAACATGGAAATATCTACACTGCTATCCCTATATACATGGAAATATCTACAACGCCATCTCTATAAACATTTAAATATCTACACTGCCATCTGCATAAACATGGAACAATCTACACCGCATTTGTATAAACATGGAAATATCTACACTGCCATCTGTATAAACATGGAAATATCTACACCGCGAGCTGTATAAACATGGAAATATCCACATCGCTATTTGTATAAACATAGAAATAGCAACACCGTGATCTGTATGAACGAGGAAATATCTACACCGCTATCTGTATAAACACGGAAATATCTACACAACGATCTCTATAAACATGGAAATATCTACACCGCAATCTGTATAAACACGGAAATATCTACACCACGATCTCCATAAACATGGAAATATCTACACTGCAATCTGTATAAAGATGGAAATATCTACACCGCTATCTCTATAAACATGGAAATAACTACACCGCTATCTCTATAAACATGGAAATATCTTCCCCGCCAACTCTATAACCATCAAAATATCTACACTGCCATTACCATAAACATGGAATTATCTATACCGCCATCTGTATAAACATGGAAATATCAACACCACCATCTGTATAAACATGGAAATATCTACAACGCCATCTGTATAAAAATGGAAATACAAACACCGCTATCTGTATAAACATGGAAATATCTACACCACTGTCTGTATAAACATGGATATATATACA
The DNA here is from genome assembly GCF_029289425.2 of Pan paniscus. Taxonomy (NCBI): domain Eukaryota; kingdom Metazoa; phylum Chordata; class Mammalia; order Primates; family Hominidae; genus Pan; species Pan paniscus. The sequence goes on from NC_073254.2 coordinate 13,924,008, forward strand.
CCATAATCTCTATACACATGGAAATATCTATACCGTTAACTCTATGAACATGGAAAGATCTACACTGCTATCTCTATAAACAAGGAAATATATACACGGCCATCTCTACAAACATGGAAATGTCTACACCGATATCTGTACAAACATGGAAATGTCTACACCACCATGTGTAAAATTAAGGAAATAACTACACAGTCATCTGTATAAACTTGGAAATATCTACACCAACATTTGTATAAAGATGGAAATATCTACACTGCCATCTGTATACACATGGAAATATCTACACAGCCATCTGTATAAACATGGAAATATCTACACCGCTATCTCTATAAACATGGAAATAGCTACACCGCTATCTCTATAAACATGGAAACATCTACACAGCCATCTCTATAAACTTGGAAATATCTACAGCGCCATCTTCATAAACATGGAAATATCTACACCGCCATCAGCATAAACATGGAAGTATCTACACCGCCATCTGTATAAACATGGAAACATCTACACGGCCATCTGTATAAACATGGAAAAATCAACACCGCCATCTTTGTAAACATGGGAATGTCTCCACTGCAATCTCTATAAAGATGGAAATACCTACACCGCAAACTGTATAAACCTGGAAATATCTACACCGCTATTTGTATAAACATGGAAATACCAACAGCGCTATCTGTGTAAACTTGGAAATATCTACACGGCTACCTGTTTAAAGACGGAAATATCTACACTGAAATCTGTGCAAAGATGTAAATATCTACACCGCTATCTCTGTAAACATGGAAGTATCTACACCGCTATCAGTATGAACATGGAAATATCTACACTGCTATCTGAATAAACAAGGAAATATCTACAGCACCATCTGTATAAACATGGAAACATCTACACAGCCATCTGTATAAACATGGAGATATCTACACCACTATCTGTGTAAATATGATGGAAATAACCACACCGCTATCTCTACATACATGGAAATATCTACACTGCTGTCTTTATAAAAATGGAAATATCTACACTGTTATCTCTATGAACATGGAAATGTCTACACCGCCATCTGTATAAACATGCAAATATCTACACAGTCATCTGCATAAACATGGAAATATCTACACCACCATCTCCATAAACATGGAAATATCTACACTGCCATCTGTATACACATGGAAATATCTACAGAGGCATTTGTATAAACATGGAATTATCTACACCGCTTTCTGTATAAATATGGAAATAACTACACTCTATCTCTATAAACATGGAAATATCTACACCGCTATCTTTATAAACATGGAAATATGGGCACTGTTATCTCTATAAACATGGAAATATCCACACCGCCATCAGTATAAACATGCAAATATCTACACAGTCATCTGTATAAACATGGAAATATCTACACCACCATCTCTATAAACATGGAATTATCTACAGTGCCATCTGTATACACATGGAAATATCTTCACAGCCATCTGTATAAACATGGAAATATCTACACTGCCATCTCTATAAACATGGAAATACCTACACCGCTATCTCAACAAACATGGAAATATCTACGCCGCAATCGCTAAAATCATGGAAATATCTACACCTCCATCTCTATAAACATGAAAATACCTTCACCGCCATCTCCAGAAACATGGAACTACCTACATTGCAATCTGTATACACATGGAAATACCTACACCATTGTCTGTATAAACTTTGAAATATCTACCCCATGAGTTGTATAAACATGGAAATATCTACACCGCTATGTGTGTAAGCATGGAAGTAACAACACCGCTATCTGTATAAACATGCAAATAACTACACCGCAATCGCTATAAACATGGAAATAACTACACCGCTATCTCTATAAACATGGAAATATCTACACCGCAATTTCTATAAGTATGGAAATATCTACACAGCCATCTCTATAAACCTGGAAATATCTACATCACAATCTTTATAAACACGGAAATACCTCCACCGCTATCAGTATAAACATGGAATTATCTACATCGCTCTCTGTATCAATATGGAAATATCTACACCGCTATCTGTATAAACATGGAAATATCTACAATGCTATCAGTTTAAACATGGAAATATCTACACAGCTATCGGTGTAAACTGGGAAATATCTACATAGCTATATGTGTAAAGATGGAAATACCTACACCGCCATCTATATAAAGATGGAAATATCTACACCGCCAAATGTATAAACATGGAAATATCTACACTGCCATGAGTATACACATGGAAATATCTAGACAGCCATCTGTATAAACATGGAAACATCTCCACCACTATCTCTGTAAACATGGAAACACCTACATCGCTATCTCTATAAACATGGAAATATCTACCCCGCCATCTCTATAAACATGAAAATATCTACACTGCCATCTCCATAAACATGGAATTATCTACACCGTCTTCTGTATAAACATGGAAACAACTACACCACCATCTGTATAAACATGGAAATATCTACACCGCCATCTGTATAAAAATGGAAATACCAACACCACTATCTTTATAAACATGGAAATATCTACACCACTGTCTGTATAAACATGGAAATGTATACACCGTGATCTGTATAAATATGGAAATATCTACACTGCTATCTCTATAAACATGTAAATATCTACAGGGCTATCTGCATAAACATGGAAATATCTAAACTGCTATCTCTATAAACATGGAAATATCTTCTCCACCATCTGTAAAAACATGGAAATATCTACACAGTCATCTGTATAAACATGGAAATATCTACACCACCATCTGTATAAACACGGAAATATCTACAACCCTAACTCTATAAACATGGAAATACCTACACCGCAATCTCTACAAACCTGGAAATATATACACCAGTATCTCAATAAACATGGAAATATCTACAACGCCATTTCTATAAACAAGAAAATATTTATAATGCCATCTCCATAAACATGGAATTATCTACACCTCCGTCTCTATAAACACTGAAATATCCACAGTGTCATTTGTATAAAGATGTAAATATCTACACCGAGAACTGTATAAACATGGAAATATCTCCACCGCTATCTGTATAAACATGGAAATACCAATACCGCTATCTGTATAAACATGGAAATATCTGCACCGCTATCTGTATAAACATGGAAATAACTACCCATCGATCAGCATAAACATGGATGTAGCTACACCGTTATCTGTATAAACATGGAAATATCTACACCGCTATCTCTATAAACATGGAAATAACAACACAGTCATCTGTATAAACATGGATATATCTACACTGCTCTCTCTATAAACATGGAAATACCTATACCGCTATCTCTATGAACATGGAAAGATCTACACAGCTATCTCTGTAAACATGGGAATATATACACGGCCATCTCTACAAACATGGAAATATCTACACCGCCATCTACATAAACAAGGAAATATCTACAACGCCTTCTATGTAAACATGGAAATATCTACACCACTATCTCTATAAACATGGAAATATCTACAGCCCCATGTGTAAAATTAAGGAAATATCTACACATTCATCAGTGTAAACATGGAAATATCTACACCACCATCTGTATAAACATGGAAATATCTACACTGCCGTCTGTATAAACATGGAAATATCTACACAGCCATCGGTATAAACATGGAAATATCATAAATGCTATCATTATAAACATGGAAATACCTACAACGCTATCTCTATAAACATGGAAATATCTACACTGCCATCTCTATAAACTTGGAAATATCTACACCGACGTCTGCATAAACATGGAAAAAACTACACCGCCATCTGCATAAAGATGGAAATAACTACACCGCCATCTGTATAAACATGGAAATATCTACACGGCCACCTGTATAAACATGGAAGAATCAACACCGCCTTCAGTGTAAACATGGGAATGTCTCCACTGCAATCTCTATAAAGATGGAAATATCTACACCGCGAACTGTATAAACCTGGAAATATCTACAACGCTATCTGTATAAACAAGGAAATAACAACAGCGCTGTCTGTACAAACATGTAAGTATCTACACCGCTATCTGTATAAACATGGAAATATCTACACAGCTATCTCTACAAACATGGAAATATCTACACCGATATCTTTATAAACATTGAAATATCTGCATCTCTATCTCTATAAAAATGGAAATATATACACCGCCATCTCTATAAACATGGAAATATCTACACAGCCATCTACATAAACAAGGAAATATCTACACTGCCATTTATATAAAGATGGAAATATCTACACCGATATATGTATAAACATGGAAATATCTACAACGCTATCTGTATAAACATGGAAATATCTAAACAATGATCTGTATAAACATGGAAATGTCTACACCGCTATCCGTATAAACATGGAAATATCTACACCGCTATCTGTGAAAACATGTAAATATCTACACCGCTACCTGTATAAACTTGGAAATATCTACACTGCTATCTTTATAAACATGGAAATATCTATACCACGATCTGTATAAAGATGGAAATATCTATGCCGCTATCTATATAATCATGGGAATATCTACACCACTATCCCTATAAACATGGAAATGTCAACACCACTATCCGCATAAACATGGAAATACCTACTCCATTATCGGTATAAACATGGAAATATCAACACCGCTATCAATATAAACATGGAAATACCTACACCGCTATCTGTATATACATGGAAATATCTACACTGCTATCTGTATAAACATGGAAATATCTGCACTGTTATCTCTATAAACATGGAAATATCTACACCGCCATGTGTATAAACATGCAAACATCTACACAGTCATCTGTATAAACATGGAGATATCTACACCACCATCTCTATAAACATGGAAATATCTACACAGCCATCTGTATACACGTGGAAATATCTTCACAGCCATTTGTATAAACATGGAAATATCTACACTGCTATCTCTTTAAACATGGAAATACCTACACCGCTGTCTCTATAAACAAGGAAATATCTACAGCGCAATCTCTATAATCATGGAAATATCTACACCTCCATCTCTAAAACATAAAAATACATACACCGCCATCTCCAGAAACAAGGAACTATCTACACAGCAATCTGTATAAACATGGAAATAACTACACCACTGTCTGTATAAACTTGGAAATATCTACACCGTGAGATGTATAAACATGGAAATATCTGCACCGCTATGTGTATAAACATGGAAATAACAAAACCGCTATCTGTATAAACATGAAAATATCTACACTGCAATCTCTATAAACATGGAAATAACTACACCGCTATCTCTATAAACATGGAAATATCCACACTGCAATTTCTATAAGCATGGAAACATCTACACAGCCATCTCTATCAACATAGAAACATCTACATCACAATCTCTATAAACACGGAAGTATCTCCACCGCTATCAGTATAAACATGGAAATATCTACATCGCTCTCTGTATCAACATGGAAATATCTACACCGCTATCTGCATAAACATGGAAATTTCTACAATGCTATCTGTGTATACATGGAAATATGTACACAGCTATCTGTGTAAACTGGGAAATATTTACATAGCTATATGTGTAAAGATGGAAATATCTACACCGCAATCTGTGCAAAGATGGAAATGTCTACACCACTATCTCTGCAAACTTGGAAATACCTACACCGCCATCTGTATAAACATGGAAATATCTACACTGCGATCTCAATAAACATGGAAATATCTACACCGATATCTGTATAAACATGGAAATATCTACATCTCTATCTCTATAAAAATGGAAATACATACACCGCCATCTCTATAAACATGGAAATATCTACACAGCCATCTACATAAACAATGAAATATCTACACTGCCATCTATATAAAGATGGAAATATCTACACCGCTATATGTATAAACATGGAAATATCTACACTGCCATCAGTAGAAAGGTGCAAATATCTACACCGCGATCTGTATAAACATGGAAATATCTACACCGCGATCTGTACAAACATGGAAATATCTACATCGCTATCTGTATAAACATGGAAATATCTACACAATGATTTGTATAAACATGGAAATACCTACACCGCTATCCGTATAAACATGGAAACATCTACACCGCTACCTGTGTAAACATGGAAATTCCTACACTGCTATCTGTATAAATATGGAAATATCTTCACCGCTATCTCTATAAACATGGAAATATCTACACCACGATCTGTATAACCATGGAAATATCTAAACCGCTACCTGTATAAACTTGGAAATGTCTACACCGCTATCTTTATAAACATAGAAATATCTGTACCACGGTCTGTATAAACATGGAAATACCCACGCCGCTATCTGTATAATCATGGAAATATCTACACCGCAATCCCTATAAACATGGAAATATCAACACCACTAGACGCATAAACATGGAAATACCTACATCGCTATCGGTATAAACATGGAAATATCAACACCGCTATCACTATAAACATGGAAATATCTACACCGCTATCTGTATAAACATGGAAATATCTACAATGCTATCTGTATAAACATGGAAATATCTACAATTCTATCTATGTAAACCTGGAAATGTCTACACAGCTATCTGTGTAAACTTTGAAATATCTACACAGCTATCTCTTTAAAGATGGAAAGATATACACTGCAATCTGTGCAAAGATGGAAATATCTACACCGCTATCTCTGTAAACATGGAAATATCTGCACGACGATCTCTGTAAACATGGAAATATCTACACCGCTATCTGTATAAACCTGGAAATATCTACACCGCTATCTGTGTAAATATGGAAATAACCACACCGCTATCTCTATATACATGGAAATATCTACACCGCTATCTTTATAAACATGGAAATATCTACACTGTTATCTCTATGAACATAGAAATATCTACACCGCCAGCTGTATAAACATGCAAATATCTACACAGTCATCTGTATAAACATGGAAATATCTACAGCACCATCTCCATAAACATGGAAATATCTACAATGCCATCTGTATACACATGGAAATTTCTACAGAGCCATTTGTATAAACATGGAAATATCTACACCGCTATCTGTATAAACATGGAAATATCTACAATGCTATCTGTGTAAACATGGAAATGTCTACACAGCTATCTGTGCAAAGATGGAAATATCTACACCGCTATCTCTGTAAACATGAAAATATCTTCACTGCTATCTGAATACACAAGGAAATATCTACACAAACATCTGTGTAAACATGGAAATATCTACACCGCTATCTGTGTAAATATGGAAATAACCACACCGCTATCTCTATATACATGGAAATATCTACACCGTTATGTTTACAAACATGGAAATATCTGCACTGATATTTCTCTATAAACCTGGAAATATCTACACTGACATCTCTATAAACATGCAAACATCTTCACAGTCATCTGTATAAACATGGAAACATCTACACCACCATCTCTATAAACATGGAAATATCTACACTGTCATCTGTATACACATGGAATTATCTTCACAGCCATCTGTATAAACATGGAAATATCCACACCGCTATCTCTATAATCATCGAAATATCTACACATCCATCTCTAAAACATGAAAATGCCTACACCGCCATCTCCTGAAACATGGAACTATCTACACCGCAATATGTATAAACATGGAAATAAATACACCACTGTCTGTATAAACATGGAAATATCTACACCGCGAGCTGTATAAACATGGAAATATCTACACCGCTATGTGTATAAACATGGAAATAACAACACCGCTATGTGATTAAACATGAAATTACAACACTGCTATCTGTATAAACATGCAAATATCTGCACCGCAATCTCTATAAACATGGAAATAACTACACCGCTATCTCTAAAAACATGGAAATATCTACACTGCAATTTCTATAAGCATGGAAACATCTACACAGCCATCTCTATCAACATGGAGATATCTACATCACAATCTCAATAAACACGGAAATATCTCCACCGCTATCAGTATAAACATGGAAATATGTACATCGCTATCTGTATCAACATGGAAATATCTACACCGCTATCTGTATCAACATGGAAATATCTACACCGCTATCTGTATAAACATGGAAATAACTACAATGCTATCTGTATAAACATGGAAATATCTACAGAGCTATCTGTGTAAACTCTGAAATATCTACATAGCTCTATGTGTAAAGATGGAAATATCTACACAGCAATCTGTGCAAACATGGAAATATCTACACCGCTATCTCTGTGAACATGGATATATCTGCACCGCGATCTCGGTAAACATGGAAATACCTACACCGCTATCTGTGTAAACATGGAATTACCTACACCGCTATCTGAATAAACAAGGAAATATCTACACCACCATGTGTGTAAACATGGAAATATCTACACCGCCATTTGTATAAACATGGAAATATCTACATCGCTGTCTGTGTAAATATGGAAATATCCACACCGCTATCTTTATATACATGGAAATATCTACACCGCTAACTTTATAAACATGGAAATATCTACACTGTTTTCTCTATGAACATGGAAATATCTACACCGCCATCTGTATAAACATGCAAATATCTACACACTCATCTGTATAAACATGGAAATATCTACACCACCATCTCCATAAACATGGAAATATCTACACTGCCATCTGTATACACATGGAAATATCTACAGAGCCATTTTTATAAACATGGAAATATCTACACCGCTATCTGTATAAACATGGAAATAACTACACTCTATCTCTATAAACATGGAAATATCTACACCGCTATCTTTATAAACATGGAAATATCTGCCCTGTTATCCCTATAAACATGTAAATATCTACACCGCCATCTGTATAAACATGCAAATACCTACACAGTCATCTGTATAAACATGGAAATATCTACACTACCATCTCTATGAACATGGAAATATCTACACTGCCATCTGTATACAAATGGAAATATCCTCAGAGTCTTCTGTATAAACATGGAAATATCTACACTGCTATCTCTATAAACATGGAAATACCTACACCTCTATCTCTATAAACATGGAAATATCTACACCGCAATCTCTATAATCATGGAAATATCTACACAACCATCCCCGAAATATGAAAATAACTACACCGCCATCTCCAGAAACAAGGAACTATCTACACCGCAATCTGTATAAACATGGAAATACCTACACGACTGTCTTTAGAAAGTTGGAAATATCTGCACCATGAGCTGTATAAACATGGAAATATCTACACCGATATGTGTATAAACATGGAAATAACAACACCGCTATATGTATAAACATGCAAATATATACACCGCAATCTCTATAAACATGGAAATAACTACACCGCTATCTCTATAAACGTGGAAATATCTACACCGCAATTTCTATAAGCATGGAAATATCTACACAGCCATCTCTATAAACATGGAAATATCTACATCACAATCTCTATAAAAACGGAAATATCTCCACCGCTATCAATATAAACATGGAAATATCTACATGGCTATCTCTATCAACATAGAAATATCTACACCGCTATTTGTATAAACATGGAAATATCTCCAATGCTATCTGTGTAAACATGGAAATATCTACACAGCTATCTGTGTAAACTGGGAAATATCTACATAGCTATATGTATAAAGATGGAAATATCTACACGGCAATCTGTGCAAAGATGGAAATACCTGCACCGCTATCTCTGTAAACTTGGAAATATCTACACCGCTATCTGTATAAACATGGAAATAACAACACCGCTACCTGTATAAACATGGAAATATCTACACCGCTATCAGAATAAACATGGAAATATCTACCATGCTATATCTATAAACATGGAAATAGCTACACCGATATCTGTATAAACATGGAAATATCTACACCGCTATCTGTATAAACGTTGAAATATATACACCGCCATCTCTATAAACATGGAAATATCTACACAGCCATCAACATAAACAAGGAAATATCTACACTGCCAACTATATAAAGATGGAAATATCTACAACGCCAAATGTATAAACATGGAAATATCTACACTGCCATGTGTATACACATGGAAATATCTACACTGAAATCAGTAGAAAGGGGCAAATATCTACACCGTGATCTGTGTAAACATGGAAATGTCTACACCGTAATCTGTAAAAACAATGAAATATCTACAACCCTATCTGTATAAACATGGAAATATCTACACAATTATCTGTATAAACATGGAAATATCTACACCGCTATCCATATAAACATGGAAATATATACACCGCTATCTGTGTACAGATGGAAATACCTACACCGCTATCTTTATAAATATGGAAATATCTACACTGCTATCTCTATAAACATGGAAATATCTACACCGCGATCTGCATAACCATGGAAATATCTACACCGCTACCTGTATAAACTTGGAAATATGTACACCGCTATCTTTATAAACATAGAAATATCTATACCACGATCTGAATAAACATGGAAATATCTACGCAGCTATCTGTATAATCATGGAAATATCTACACCGCTATCCCTATAAACATGGAAATATCAACAGCACTATCCGCATAAACATGGAAATATCTACACCGCTATATGTATAAACATGGAAATATCAACACCGCTATCACTATATACATGGAAATACTTACACCGCTATCTGCATAAACATGGAATTATCTACACCGCTATCGGTATAAACATGGAAATATCTACAAAGCTATCTGTAAACATGGAAATATCTACAATGCTATCTGTGTAAACATGGAAATGTCTACACAGCTATCTTTGTAAACTTGGAAATATCTACACAGCCATCTGTTTAAAGATGGAAATATCTACAATGCAAACTGTGCAAAGATGGAAATATCTACAGCGCTATCTCTGTAAACATGGAAATATCTGCACCGCGATCTCTGTAAACATGGAAATATCTACACCGCTATCTGTATAAACATGGAAATATCTACACTGCTATCTGAATAAACAAGGAAATATCTACACCACCATCTGTATAAACATGGAAATATCTACACCGCCATCTGTATAAACATGGAAATATCTACACCGCTATCAGTGTAAATATGGAAATAAACACACCGCTATCTCCATATACATGGAAATATCTACACCGATATCTTTATAAACATGGAAATATCTACACTGTTATCACTATGAACATGGAAATATCTACACCGCCATCTGTATAAACATGCAAATATCTACACAGTCATCTGTATAAACATGGATATATCTATACCACCATCTCCATAAACATGGAAATATCTACACTGCCTTCTGTATACACATGGAAATATCTACAGAGCCATTTGTATAAACATGGAAATATCTACACCGCTATCTGTATACATATGGAAATACCTACATTCTATCTCTATAAACATGGAAATATCTACACCGCTAACTTTATAAACATGGAAATATCTGAACTGTTATCTCTATAAACATGGAAATATCTACACCGCCATCTGTATAAACATGCAAATATCTACATAGTCATCTGTATAAACATGGAAATATCTACACCACCATCTCTAGAAACATGGAAATATCTACTCTGCCATCTGTAAACACATGGAAATATCATCACAGCCATCTGTATAAACATGGAAATATCGACACCACTATCTCTATAAACATAGAAATATCTACACCGCAATCTCTATAATCATGGAAATATCTACACCTGCATCTCTACAAACACGAAAATACCTACACAGCCATCTCCAGAAACATGGAACTGTCTACACCGCCATTTGAATAAACATGGAAATATCTACACCACTATCGGTATAAACATGGAAATATCTGCACTGCCATCTGTATAAATATGGAAATATCTACACCGCGACCTGTATAAACATGGAAATATCAACACCGCTATGTGTATATACATGGAAGTAACAACACCGCTATCTGTATAAACATGCAAATATCTACACCGCTATCTCTATAAACATGGAAATACCTACAACGCTATCTCTATAAACATGGAAATATCTACACCACAATCTCTATTAACATGGAAATATATAAACCGCCATCTCTATAAACATGGAAATATCTACATCGCAATCTTTATAAACATGGAAATATCTCCACCACTATCATTATAAACATGGAAATATCTACACCACAATCAGTATAAACATGGAAATATCTACACCGCTATCTGTATAAACATGGAAAAATCTTCAACACTATCTGTGTACACATGGATATATCTACACAGCTATCTGTGTAAACTGGGAAATATGTACATAGCTATCTGTGTAAAGATGGATATATCTACACCGCAGTCTGTGCAAAGATGGAAATATCTACACGGTTATCTCTGTAAACATGGAAATATCTACACTGCTATCTGTATAAACATGGAAATATCTACACCGCTATCTGTATAAACAAGGAAATATCTACACTGCCATCTGTATAAACATGGAAATATCTACACCGCCGTCGGTATAAACATGGAAATATGTACACCGCTATATGTATAAATATGGAAATATCTACACCGCTTTCTCTATAAACATGGAAATGTCTACACCGCTGTCTCCATAAATATGGAAATATCTACAACGCAATCTCTATAAATATGGAAATATCTACACCGCTATCTCTATAAACATGAAAATGTCTACACCGCTATCTCTATAAACATGGAAATATCTACAACGCAATGCCTATAAACATGGAAATATATACTCAGTCATCTGTATAAGCATGGAAATATCTACACCACAATCTCTATAAACATGGAAATATCTACACTGCCATCTGTTTACACATGGAAATATCTACAGAGCCATCGGTATATACATGGAATTATCTACACCGCTATCTCTATAAACATGGAAATACCTACACTGGTATCTCAATACAGATGGAAATACCTACACCGCCATGTCTATAAACATGGAAATATCTACACCGCCATCTCTATAAACATGAAATTATTTACAACGCCATCTCCGTAAACATGAAAATATCTACACAGCCATCTCCTAAAACATGGAAATATCTTCACCGCCATCTGTATAAACATGTTAATATCTACACCACTATCTGTATAAATATGGAAATATGTACAATGCCATCTGTATAAAGATAGAAATATCTACACCACGAACTGTATAAATATGGAAATATCTACCCCGCTATCTGTATAAACATGGAAATACCAACACCGCTATCTGTATAAACATGGGAATATCTACACCGCTATCTGTATAAACATGGAAATATCTTCACTACTATCTCTATAAACATGAAAAAACCTACACCGCCATACCTATACACATGGAAATATCCACGCCGCCATCTGTACAAACATGGAAATATCTACACGGCCATCTGTGTATAGATGGAAATATCAACAACACCATCTGTACAAACATGGAAATATCTACACCGCTATCTTTATAAACATGGAAATATCTGCACTGCCATCTGTAAAAACATGGAAATACCTATACAGTCATCTGTATAAACATGGAAATTTCTACAATGCCATCTGTATACACCTGGAAATATCTACACAGCCATCTGTATAAACATGTAAATATTTACACTGCTATCTCTATAAACATGGAAATATCAACACCGCCATCTCTATAAACATGAAAATATCTGCACTGCCATCTCCACAAACATGGAACTAACTACTCCGCCATCTGTATAAACATGGAAACATCTACATAGCCAACTGTGTGAATAAGGAAATATCTACAATGCCATCTGTATAAAGATATAAATATCTGCAACACGAGCTGTATAAACATGGAAATATCTACATCGCTATCTGTATAAACGTGGAAATAACAACACCGCTATCGGTATAAACGTGGAAATATCTACAACGCCATCATTATAAACATGGAAATATCTACACCGCTATGTCTATAACCATGGAAATACCTACACACCTATCCCTAAAAACATGGAAATAACTACACCGCTATCTGTATAAACATGGAAATATCTACACCGCCATCTCTATAAACATGGAAATATCTACATCGCGATCTGTATAAACATGGAAATATCTACACCGCGGTCTGTATTAACATGGAAATATCTTCACCGCGATCTGTATAAACATGGAAATATCTACACCGCTATCTGTATAAACATGGTAATATCTACACCACCATCTATATAAACATGGAAATATCTACACCACCATCTGTATGAACATGGAAATATCTACAATGTAATCTGTAGAAAAATGGAAATATCTACACCGCAATCGGTGTAAACATGGAAATATCTACACCGATATCTGTAAAAACATGGAAATATCTACACCGCTGTCTGTATAAACATGGAAATATCTACAGCGCGATCTGTATAAACATGGAAATATCTACACCGCGATCTGTATAAACATGGAAATATCTACACCTCTATCTGTATAAACATGGAAATATCTACACAGCTATCTCTATAAACATGGAAATATCTACACCGCCATCTGTATAAACGTGGAAATACCTACAAACTCATCTGTATAAACATGGAAATATCTACAAAGCCATCTGTATAAACATGGAAATATCTACACAAACATCTGTATATACATGGAAATACCTACACCACTTTCTGCATAAACATGGAAATAACTTCACCGCTATTTGTATAAACAAGGAAATATTTACACCGTGATCAGTATAAAGATGGAAATATTTACATCGCTGTCTGTATACTCATGGAAATTTCTACACCGCTATCTCTATAAATATGGAAATATCTACACCGCTATCTCAATTACCATGGAAATATCTACACCGCCATCTGTAAAAACATGGAAATACCTATATAGACATCTGTGTAAACATGGAAATATCTACACCGCTATCTGTATAAACATGGAAATATCTACATGGTGATCTGTATAAATATGGAAATATCTACACCGTGATCTGTATAAACATGGAAATATCTTCACCGCGATCTGTATAAAGTTGGAAATATCTACACCGCTATCTGTATAAACATGGTAATATCTACACCACCATGTATATAAACATGGAAATATCTACACCGCCATCTGTATAAACGTGGAAATATCTACAATGCCATCTGTAGAAAGATGGAAATATCTACACCGCAATCTGTGTAAACAGGGAAATATCTACACCGATATCTGTAAAAACATGGAAATATCTACACCGCTATCTGTATATACATGGAAATATCTATACCGCGCTCTGTATAAGCATGGAAATATCTACAGCGTCATCTCCATAAACATTGAAATATCTACACTGCCATGTGTAAAAACATGGAAATATCTACACAGTCAGCTGAATAAACATGGAAATATCTACACCACCATCTGTATAAACATGGAAATATCTACACCGCTATCTGTATAAACACGGAAATATCTACACCACCATCTGTGTAAACATGGAAATATTTACACGGCTATCTGTATAAACATGGAAATATGTACACCGTTATCTGTATAAATATGGAAATACCTACACCGCTATCTCTATAAACATGGAAATATCTACACCGCCATCTGTATAAACATGGAAACTTCTACACCACGATCTGTATAAACATGGAAATATTTACACCGCTATCTGTATAAACATGGAAATATCTACACCGCTATCTCTATAAACATGGAAATATTTACAAAGCCATCTGTATAAACATGGAAATACCAACACAGTCATGTGTAGGAACATGGAAATATCTACAACGCGATCTGTATAACATGGAAATATCTACACCGCTATCTGTATAAACATGGAAATATCTACACAGCTATCTCTATAAACATGGAAATATCTACAACGCAATCTGAATAAACATGGAAATAGCTACAAAGTTATCTGTTTAAACATGGAAATATCTACACAGCCATCTGTATAAACATGGAAATGTCTACACAGCCGTCTGTATATACATGGAAATATCTACACCACTATCTGTATAAACATGGAAATAAATACACCACTATTTGTATAAACAAGGAAATATCTACACCACCATCTGTTTAAACATGGAAATATCTACAGAGACATCTGTTTATACATGGAAATATCTACACCGCTATCTGTATAAACATTGAAATATCTTCACCACCATCTCTATAAACATGAAAATATCTACACTGCCATCTCCATAAACATGGAAGTAATGACTCCGCCATCTGTATAAACATTGAAACATCTACACCGCCATCTCTGTGAATAAGGAAATATCTACAATGCCATCTGTATAAAGATATAAATATCTGCACCGCGAGCTGTATACACATCGAAATATCTACATCGTTATCTGTATAAACGTGGAAATACCAACACCGCTATCGGTATAAACATGGAAATATCTACAACGCCATCTTTATAAACATGGAAATATCTACACCGCTATGTCTATAAACATGGAAATACGTACATCGCTATCTCTATAAACATGGAAATATCCACACCGCCGTCTGCATATCCATGGAAGTATCTACAACGCCATCAGTATAAAGATGGAAATATCTACACGGCAATCTGTGTACAGATGGAAATATCAACACCGCCATCTGTACCAACATGGAAATATCTACACCGCTATCTGTATAAACATAGAAATACCTAAACCGCAGTCTGTATAAACATGGAAATATCTACACCGGTATCTGTATAAACATGGAAATATCTACACCACGATCTGTATAAACATGGAAATATTTACACCACTATCTGTATAAACCTGGAAATATCTACACTGCTATCTCTATAAATATGGAAATGTCTACACCGCCATCTGTATAAACATGGAAATAACTACACAGTCATGTGTAGGAACATGGAAATATCTACACCACCGTTTGTATAAAGATGGAAAAATCTACAAAGTTATCTGTATAAACATGGAAATATCTATCCAGTGACCTGTATAAACATGGAAATATGTACAGCACTCTCTGAATAAAGATGGAAATATCTACACCGCTATCTGTAAAAACATGGAAATATCTAAACCACTATCTGTCTAAATATGGAAATATTTACACCGCTCTCTCAATAAACATGGAAATATCTACACCGCTATCTCTATAAACATGGAAATATCTACACCGCCATCTGTATAAACATGGAAATATCTACACCGCTATCTGTATAACATGGAAATATCTACACCGCGATCTGTATAAACATGGAAATATCTACAACGCGATCTGTATAAACATGGAAACACCTACACAGTCATGTGTAGGAACATTAAAATATCTACACTGCCATCTGTATACACATAGAAATATCTACACAGCCCTCTGTATAAATATGGCAATATCTGCATAGGCATCTGTGTAAACCTGGAAATATCTGCACCGCTATCTGTATAAACATGGAAATACATACACCGCTGTCTGTATAAACATGGAAATATGTACACCGCTATGTGTATAAACATGGAAATGTCTCCACTGTTCTCTTTATAAACATGGAAATATCTCCACCCTTATCTGTATAAACATGGAAATATCTACAGTGCCATCTCTATAAACATTGACAAATCTACACTGCCATCTGTAAAAACATGGAAATATCTACACAGTCATCTGAATAAACATGGAAATATCTACACCACCATCTGTATAAACATGGAAATACCTACAATACCATCTGTATACACATGGAAATATCTACACCGCTACCTCTATAAATATGGAAATATCTACACCGCCATCTCTATAAACATGAAAATATCTACACTGCCATCTCCATAAAGATGGAAGTATCTACTCCGCCATGTGTATAAACACGGAAATATCTCCACCACCATCTGTGTAAACATGGAATTATCTACACTGCTATCTGTATAAACATGGAAATATCTACACCGCCATCTGTATAAACATGCAAACATCTACACGGCCATCTGTGTATAGATGGAAATATCAACACCGCCATCAGTACAAACATAGAAATATCTACACCGCTATCTCTATAAACATGGAAATATTTGCACTGCCATCTGTAAAAACATGGAAATACCTATACAGTCATCTGTATAAACATGGAAATATCTACAATGCCATCTGTATACACGTGGAAATATCTACACAGCCAGCTGTATAAACATGTAAATATCTAAACTGCTATCTCTATAAACATGGAAATATCTACACCGCCATCTCTATAAACATGAAAATATCTACACTGCCATCTCCATAAACATGGAACTAACTTCTCCGCCATCTGTATAAACATGGAAACATCTACACCGCCATCTGTGTGCATAAGGAAATATCTACAATGCCATCAGTATAAAGATATAAATATCTGCACCGCGAGCTGTATAAACATGGAAATATCTACATCGATATCTGTATAAACATGGAAATACCAACACCGCTATCAGTATAAACATAGAAATATCTACAACGCCGTCTATATAAACATGGAAATATCTACACCGCTATATCTATAAACATGAAAACAATTACAACGCCATCTGTATAAACATGGAAATATCTACAAAGGCATGTCTATATACACGGAAATATCTACACAGCTATCTATATAAACATGGAAATAACTACACCGCTATCTGTATAAACATGGAAATATCTCCACTGCTATCTCTATAAACATTGAAATATCTACACCGCCATCTGTATAAACATGGAAATACTTACAAAGTTATCTGTATAAACATGGAAATATCTACACCGCCATCTGTATAAACATGGAAATATCTTCAAAGCCATGTGTACATACATGGAAATATCTACACCGCTCTCTATATAAACATGGAAATAAGTACAGTGCTATCTGTATATCCATGGAAATATCTACACCACCATCTACATATCCATAGAAATATCTGTGCCGCCATCTGTGTAAACATGGAAATATCTACACGGTCATCTGTGTATAGATGGAAATATCAACACCGCCATCTGTACAAACATGGAAATATCTGCACCGCAATCTGTATAAACATGGAAATTCCTACACCATGGTCTGTATAAACAAGGAAATATCTACACCGCTATCTGTATAAAGATGGAAATATCTACACCGCTATCTATATAAACATGGAAATATCTACACCGTGATCTGTATAAACATGGAAATATTTACACCGCTATCTGTATAAACATGGAAATTTCTACACCGTTGTCTGTATAAATATGGAAATATCTTCACCGCCATCTGTATAAACCAGGAAATACCTATACAGTCATCTGTGTAAACATGGAAATATCCACACCACCATCTGTATAAACATGGAAATATCTAAAATGCCATCTCTATACACATGGAAATACCTACACGGCAATCTGTGTATAGATGGAAACAACAACACCGCCATCTGTACAAACATGGAAATATCTACACTTCTCTCTATAAACACGGAAATATCTACACTGCGGTCTGTATAAACATGGAAATATCTACACCGCTATCTGTATAAACATGGAAATATCTGCACCGCTATCTCTATATACATGGAAATATCTACAAAGACATCTGTACAAACATGGAAATATCTACACAGTCATGTGTAGGAACATTTAAATATCTACACTGTCATCTGTATAAACTTAGAAATATCTACAAAGCCCTCTGTATAAATATGGAAATATCTGCATAGGCATCTGTGTAAACATGGAAATATCTGCACCGCTATCTGTATAAGCATGGAAATACCTACACCGCTGTCTCTATAAACATGGAAATATGTACACCGCTATGTGTATAAACATGGAAATATCTCCACTGCTCTCTGTTTAAACATGGAAATATCTCCACCGTTATCTGTATAAACATGGAAATATCTACAGCGCCATCTCTATAAACATTGAAATATCTACACTGCCATCTGTAAAAACATGGAAATATCTACACAGTCATCTGAATAAACATGGAAATATCTACACCACCATCTGTATAAACATGGAAATATCTACACGGTCATCTGTGTATAGATGGAAATATCAACACCGCCATCTGTACAAACATGGAAATATCTGCACCGCTATCTGTATAACCATGGAAATATCTACACCGCGGTCTGTATAAACATGGAAATATCTACACCGCTATCTGTATAAACATGGAAATATCTACACCACACTCTCTATAAACATGGAAATATCTACACTGCCATCACCATAAAGATGGAAGTATCTACTCCGCCATGTGTATAAACACGGAAATCACTACACCACCATCTGTGTAAACATGGAAATATCTACACCGCTATCTATACAAACATGGAAATAACTACACTGCTATGTGTATAAACATGGAAATAACTACACCAGCATATACATTTCCATGGAAATATCTGCGACGCCATCTGTATAAACATGGAAATATCTACACGGTCATCTGTGTATAGATGGAAATATCAACACCGCCATCTGTACAAACATGGAAATATCTGCACCGCTATCTGTATAACCATGGAAATATCTACACCGCGGTCTGTATAAACATGGAAATATCTACACCGCTATCTGTATAAACATGGAAATATCTACACCACACTCTCTATAAACATGGAAATATCTACACCGTGATCTGTATAAACATGGAAATATTTATACTGCTATCTGTATAAACATGGAAATTTCTACACCGTTATCTGTATAAATAAGGAAATATCTACACCGCTATCTGTATAAACATGGAAATATCTACACCGCTATCTGTATAAACATGGAAATATCTACACCGCGATCTGTATAAACATGGAAATGTCTACACCGCGATCTGTATAAACATGGAAATGTCTTCACCACAATCTGTATAAACTTGGAAATATCTACACCGCTACCTGTATAAACATGGAAATACTTACAAAGTTATCTGTATAAACATGGAAATATCTACACCGCCATCTGTATAAACATGGAAATATCTACACAGCCATGTGTATATACATGGAAATAACTACACCGCTATCTATATAAACATGGAAATATCTACACCGTGATCTGTATAAACATGGAAATATTTATACCGCTATCTGTATAAACATGTAAATTTCTACACCATTATCTGTATAAATATGGAAATATCTACACCGCTATCTCTATAAACATGGAAATATCTACACCATGATCTGTATAAACATGGAAATATATACACCGCTATCTGTATAAACATGGAAATAACTGCACCGCTATCTCTATAAACATGGAAATATCTACAAAGACATCTGTATAAACATGGAAATGCCTACACCGCTGTCTCTATAAACATGGAAATATGTACACCGCTATGTCTATAAACATGGAAATATCTCCACTGCTCTCTGTATAAACATGGAAATATCTCCACCGTTATCTGTATATACATGGAGATATCTACAGCGCCATCTCTATAAACATTGAAATATCTACACTGTCATCTCTAAAAACATGGAAATATCTACACGGCCAACTGTATAAACATGGAAATATCTACACCACCATCTGTATAAACATGGAAATACCTACAATACCATCTGTATACACATGGAAATATCTACACAGACATCTGTATAAATATGGAATTAACTACACGGCCATCTGTATAAACACGGAAATATCTGCACCACCATCTGTGTAAACATGGAAATATCTTCACCGCTATCTGTATAAACATGGAAATATCTACACCGCCATCTGCATGTCCATGGAAATATCTACGCCGCCATCTGTATAAACATGGAAATATCTACACGGCCATCTGTGTATAGATGGAAATATCAACACCGCCAACTGTACAAACATGGAAATATCTACACATCTATCTCTATAAACATGGAAATATCTGCACTGCCATCTGTAAAAACATGGAAATACCTATACAGTCATCTGTATAAACATGGAAATATCTACAATGCCATCTGTATACACATGGAAATATCTACACAGCCATCTGTATAAACATGAAAATATCTACACTGCCATCTCCATAAAGATGGAAGTATCTACTCCGTCATGTGTATAAACACGGAAATATCTGCACCACCATCTGTGTAAACATGGAAATATCTTCACCGCTATCTGTATAAACATGGAAATATCTACACCGCCATCTGCATGTCCATGGAAATATCTACGCCGCCATCTGTATAAACATGGAAATATCTACACGGCCATCTGTGTATAGATGGAAATATCAACACCGCCAACTGTACAAACGTGGAAATATCTACACATCTATCTCTATAAACATGGAAATATCTGCACTGCCATCTGTAAAAACATGGAAATACCTATACAGTCATCTGTATAAACATGGAAATATCTACAATGCCATCTGTATACACATGGAAATATCTACACAGCCATCTGTATAAACATGTAAATATCTACACTGCTATCTCTGTAAACATGGAAATATCTACACCGCCATCTCTATAAACATGAAAATATCTACACTGCCCTCTCCATAAATATGGAACTAACTACTCCGCCATCTGTATAAACATGGAAACATCTGCACCGCCATCTCTGTGAATAAGGAAATATCTACAATGCCATCTGTATAAAGATATAAATATATTCACCACGAGCTGTAGAAACATGGAAATATATACATCGCTATCTGTATAAACGTGGAAATACCAACACCGCTATCGGTATAAACATAGAAATATCTACAACGCCATCTATATAAACATGGAAATATCTACACCGCTATGTCTATAAACATGGAAATAACTACACCGCTATCTCTATAAACATGGATATTTCTACACCGCTATCTGTATAAACATGGAAATATCTACACCGCTATCTGTATAAACATGGAAATATCTACACCGCGATCTGTATAAACATGGAAATATCTACACAGCTATCTCTATAAACATGGAAATATCTACACCGCTATCTGTATAAACATGGAAATATCTACACCGCTATCTTTATAAACATGGAAATATCTACAAAGCCATCTGTATAAACATGGAAATATCTACACAGCCATCTGTATATACATGGAAATATCTACACCACTATCTGTATAAACATGGAAATAACTACACCGCTATTTTTATGAACAAGGAAATATCTACACCGTGACTTGTATAAACATGGAAATATTAACACCGATATCTGTATAAACATGGAAATTTCTACACCATTATCTGTATAAATATGGAAAAATCTACACCGCTATCTCTATAAACATGGAAATATCTACACCACCATCTGTATAAACATGGAAATAACTATGCAGTCATCTGTGTAAACATGGAAATATCTACACCACCATCTGTATAAACATGGAAATATCTACAATGCCATCTGTATACACATGGAAATACCTACACGGCAATCTGTGTATAGATGGAAACATCAACACTGCCATCAGTACAAACATGGAAATATCTTCACTGCTATCTCTATAAACATGGAAATATCTACACTGCTATCTCTATAAACATGGAAATATCTGCACTGCCATCTGTAAAAACATGGAAATACCTATACAGTCATCTGTATAAACATGGAAATATCTACAATGCCATCTGTATACACATGGAAATATCTACACAGCCATCTGTATAAACGTAATTATCTACACTGCTATCTCTATAAACATGGAAATATCTACACCGCCATCTCTATAAACATGAAAATATCTACACTGTCATCTCCATAAACATATAACTAACTACTCCGCCATCTGCATAAAAATGGAAACATCTACACCGCCATCTGTGTGAATAAGGAAATATCTGCAATGCCATCTGTATAAAGATATAAATATCTGCACCGCGAGCTGTAGAAACATGGAAACATCTACCTCGCTATCTGTATAAACGTGGAAATACCAACACCGCTATCGGTATAAACATGGAAATATCTACAACGCCATCTATATAAAGATGGAAATATCTACACTGCCATCTGTCAAAACATGGAAATATCTACACAGTCATCTGAATAAACATGGAAATATCTACAACACCATCTGTATAAACATGGATATACCTACAATACCATCTGTATACACATGGATATATCTACACAGACATCTGTATAAATATGGAAATATCTACACCGCCATATGTATAAACATGGAAATATCTACACTGCCATCTGTAGAAAGATGGAAATATCTACACCGCTATCTCTATAAATATGGAAATATCTACACCGCCATCTCTATAAACATGAAAATACCTACACTGTCATCTCCATAAAGATGGAAGTATCTACTCAGCCATGTGTATAAACACGGAAATATCTACACCACAATCTGTGTAAACATGGAAATATCTACACCGCCATCTGTATAAACATGGGAATACCTACACAGCTATCTCTATAAACATGGAAATATCTACACCGCCATCTGTAGAAACATGGAAATACCTACAATGTCATCTATATAAACATGGAAATATCTACACAGCCATCTGTATATACATGGAAATATCTACACCACTACCTGTATGAACATGGAAATAACTACACCGCTATTTGTATAAACAAGGAAATATTTACACCGTGACTTGTATAAACATGGAAATATTTACACCTCTATATGTATAAACATGGAAATTTCTACACCATTATCTGTATAAATATGGAAATATCTACACCGCTATCTCTATAAACATGGAAATATCTACACCGCCATCTGTATAAACATGGAAATACCTATACAGTCATCTGTGTAAACATGGAAATATCTACACCGTGATCTGTATAAACATGGAAATATTTACACCGCTATCTGTATAAACATGGAAATTTCTACACCGTTATCTGTATAAATATGGAAATATCTTCACCGCTATCTCTATAAAGATGGAAATATCTACACCGCCATCTGTATAAACATGGAAATACCTATACAGTCATCTGTGTAAACATGGAAATATCTACACCACCATCTGTATAAACATGGAAATATCTACAATGCCATCTGAATACACATGGAAATACAAACACGGCAATCTGTGTATAGATGGAAACATCAACACCGCCTTCTGTACAAACATGGAAATGTCTACAGTGCTATCTCTATAAACATGGAAATATCTACACTGCGGTCTGTATAAACATGGAAATATCTAAACCGGTATCTGTATAAACATGGAAATATCTACACCACGATCTGTAAAAACATGGAAATATATACACCGCTATCTGTGTAAACATGGAAATATCTGCACCACTATCTCAATAAACATGGAAATATCTACAAAGACATCTGTATAAACATGGAAATACCTACAAAGTCATGTGTAGGAACATTTAAATATCTACACTGACATCTGTATAAACATGGAAATATCTACACTGCCATCTGTATAAATATGGAAATATCTGCATAGGCATCTGTATAAACATGGAAATATCTGCACCGCTATCAGTATAAGCATGGAAAAACCTACACCGCTGTCTCTATAAACATGGAAATATGTACACCGCTATGTGTATAAACATGGAAATATCTCCACTGCTCTCTGTTTAAACATGGAAATATCTCCACCGTTATCTGTATAAACATGGAAATATCTACAGCGCCATCTCTATAAACATTGAAATATCTACACTGCCATCTGTAAAAACATGGAAATATCTACACAGTCATCTGAATAAACATGGAAATATCTACACCACCATCTGTATAAACATGGAAATATCTACACGGTCATCTGTGTATAGATGGAAATATCAACACCGCCATCTGTACAAACATGGAAATATCTGCACCGCTATCTGTATAACCATGGAAATATCTACACCGCGGTCTGTATAAACATGGAAATATCTACACCGCTATCTGTATAAACATGGAAATATCTACACCACACTCTCTATAAACATGGAAATATCTACACCGTGATCTGTATAAACATGGAAATATTTATACTGCTATCTGTATAAACATGGAAATTTCTACACCGTTATCTGTATAAATAAGGAAATATCTACACCGCTATCTGTATAAACATGGAAATATCTACACCGCTATCTGTATAAACATGGAAATATCTACACCGCGATCTGTATAAACATGGAAATGTCTACACCGCGATCTGTATAAACATGGAAATGTCTTCACCACAATCTGTATAAACTTGGAAATATCTACACCGCTACCTGTATAAACATGGAAATACTTACAAATTTATCTGTATAAACATGGAAATATCTACACCGCCATCTGTATAAACATGGAAATATCTACACAGCCATGTGTATATACATGGAAATAACTACACCGCTATCTATATAAACATGGAAATATCTACACCGTGATCTGTATAAACATGGAAATATTTATACCGCTATCTGTATAAACATGTAAATTTCTACACCATTATCTGTATAAATATGGAAATATCTACACCGCTATCTCTATAAACATGGAAATATCTACACCATGATCTGTATAAACATGGAAATATATACACCGCTATCTGTATAAACATGGAAATAACTGCACCGCTATCTCTATAAACATGGAAATATCTACAAAGACATCTGTATAAACATGGAAATGCCTACACAGTCATGTGTAGGAACATATAAATATCTACACTGCCATCTGTATAAACATAGAAGTATCTACAAAGCCCCCTGTATAAATATGGAAATATCTGCATAGGCATCTGTGTAAACATGGAATTATCTGCACCGCTATCTGTATAAACATGGAAATGCCTACACCGCGGTCTCTATAAACATGGAAATATGTACACCGCTATGTCTATAAACATGGAAATATCTCCACTGCTCTCTGTATAAACATGGAAATATCTCCACCGTTATCTGTATAAACATGGAGATATCTACAGCGCCATCTCTATAAACATTGAAATATCTACACTGTCATCTCTAAAAACATGGAAATATCTACACCGCCAACTGTATAAACATGGAAATATCTACACCACCATCTGTATAAACATGGAAATACCTACAATACCATCTGTATACACATGGAAATATCTACACAGACATCTGTATAAATATGGAAATAACTACACGGCCATCTGTATAAACATGGAAATATCTACACTGCCATCTGTAGAAAGATGGAAATATCTACACCGCTATCTCTATAAATATGGAAATATCTACACCGCCATCTGTATAAACATGAAAATATCTACACTGCCATCTCCATAAAGATGGAAGTATCTACTCCGTCATGTGTATAAACACGGAAATATCTGCACCACCATCTGTGTAAACATGGAAATATCTTCACCGCTATCTGTATAAACATGGAAATATCTACACCGCCATCTGCATGTCCATGGAAATATCTACGCCGCCATCTGTATAAACATGGAAATATCTACACGGCCATCTGTGTATAGATGGAAATATCAACACCGCCAACTGTACAAACATGGAAATATCTACACATCTATCTCTATAAACATGGAAATATCTGCACTGCCATCTGTAAAAACATGGAAATACCTATACAGTCATCTGTATAAACATGGAAATATCTACAATGCCATCTGTATACACATGGAAATATCTACACAGCCATCTGTATAAACATGTAAATATCTACACTGCTATCTCTGTAAACATGGAAATATCTACACCGCCATCTCTATAAACATGAAAATATCTACACTGCCCTCTCCATAAATATGGAACTAACTACTCCGCCATCTGTATAAACATGGAAACATCTGCACCGCCATCTCTGTGAATAAGGAAATATCTACAATGCCATCTGTATAAAGATATAAATATATTCACCACGAGCTGTAGAAACATGGAAATATATACATCGCTATCTGTATAAACGTGGAAATACCAACACCGCTATCGGTATAAACATAGAAATATCTACAACGCCATCTATATAAACATGGAAATATCTACACCGCTATGTCTATAAACATGGAAATAACTACACCGCTATCTCTATAAACATGGATATTTCTACACCGCTATCTGTATAAACATGGAAATATCTACACCGCTATCTGTATAAACATGGAAATATCTACACCGCGATCTGTATAAACATGGAAATATCTACACAGCTATCTCTATAAACATGGAAATATCTACACCGCTATCTGTATAAACATGGAAATATCTACACCGCTATCTTTATAAACATGGAAATATCTACAAAGCCATCTGTATAAACATGGAAATATCTACACAGCCATCTGTATATACATGGAAATATCTACACCACTATCTGTATAAACATGGAAATAACTACACCGCTATTTTTATGAACAAGGAAATATCTACACCGTGACTTGTATAAACATGGAAATATTAACACTGATATCTGTATAAACATGGAAATTTCTACACCATTATCTGTATAAATATGGAAAAATCTACACCGCTATCTCTATAAACATGGAAATATCTACACCACCATCTGTATAAACATGGAAATAACTATGCAGTCATCTGTGTAAACATGGAAATATCTACACCACCATCTGTATAAACATGGAAATATCTACAATGCCATCTGTATACACATGGAAATACCTACACGGCAATCTGTGTATAGATGGAAACATCAACACTGCCATCAGTACAAACATGGAAATATCTTCACTGCTATCTCTATAAACATGGAAATATCTACACTGCTATCTCTATAAACATGGAAATATCTGCACTGCCATCTGTAAAAACATGGAAATACCTATACAGTCATCTGTATAAACATGGAAATATCTACAATGCCATCTGTATACACATGGAAATATCTACACAGCCATCTGTATAAACGTAATTATCTACACTGCTATCTCTATAAACATGGAAATATCTACACCGCCATCTCTATAAACATGAAAATATCTACACTGTCATCTCCATAAACATATAACTAACTACTCCGCCATCTGCATAAAAATGGAAACATCTACACCGCCATCTGTGTGAATAAGGAAATATCTGCAATGCCATCTGTATAAAGATATAAATATCTGCACCGCGAGCTGTAGAAACATGGAAACATCTACCTCGCTATCTGTATAAACGTGGAAATACCAACACCGCTATCGGTATAAACATGGAAATATCTACAACGCCATCTATATAAAGATGGAAATATCTACACTGCCATCTGTCAAAACATGGAAATATCTACACAGTCATCTGAATAAACATGGAAATATCTACAACACCATCTGTATAAACATGGATATACCTACAATACCATCTGTATACACATGGATATATCTACACAGACATCTGTATAAATATGGAAATATCTACACCGCCATATGTATAAACATGGAAATATCTACACTGCCATCTGTAGAAAGATGGAAATATCTACACCGCTATCTCTATAAATATGGAAATATCTACACCGCCATCTCTATAAACATGAAAATACCTACACTGTCATCTCCATAAAGATGGAAGTATCTACTCAGCCATGTGTATAAACACGGAAATATCTACACCACAATCTGTGTAAACATGGAAATATCTACACCGCCATCTGTATAAACATGGGAATACCTACACAGCTATCTCTATAAACATGGAAATATCTACACCGCCATCTGTAGAAACATGGAAATACCTACAATGTCATCTATATAAACATGGAAATATCTACACAGCCATCTGTATATACATGGAAATATCTACACCACTACCTGTATGAACATGGAAATAACTACACCGCTATTTGTATAAACAAGGAAATATTTACACCGTGACTTGTATAAACATGGAAATATTTACACCTCTATATGTATAAACATGGAAATTTCTACACCATTATCTGTATAAATATGGAAATATCTACACCGCTATCTCTATAAACATGGAAATATCTACACCGCCATCTGTATAAACATGGAAATACCTATACAGTCATCTGTGTAAACATGGAAATATCTACACCGTGATCTGTATAAACATGGAAATATTTACACCGCTATCTGTATAAACATGGAAATTTCTACACCGTTATCTGTATAAATATGGAAATATCTTCACCGCTATCTCTATAAAGATGGAAATATCTACACCGCCATCTGTATAAACATGGAAATACCTATACAGTCATCTGTGTAAACATGGAAATATCTACACCACCATCTGTATAAACATGGAAATATCTACAATGCCATCTGAATACACATGGAAATACAAACACGGCAATCTGTGTATAGATGGAAACATCAACACCGCCTTCTGTACAAACATGGAAATGTCTACAGTGCTATCTCTATAAACATGGAAATATCTACACTGCGGTCTGTATAAACATGGAAATATCTAAACCGGTATCTGTATAAACATGGAAATATCTACACCACGATCTGTAAAAACATGGAAATATATACACCGCTATCTGTGTAAACATGGAAATATCTGCACCACTATCTCAATAAACATGGAAATATCTACAAAGACATCTGTATAAACATGGAAATACCTACAAAGTCATGTGTAGGAACATTTAAATATCTACACTGACATCTGTATAAACATGGAAATATCTACACTGCCATCTGTATAAATATGGAAATATCTGCATAGGCATCTGTATAAACATGGAAATATCTGCACCGCTATCAGTATAAGCATGGAAAAACCTACACCGCTGTCTCTATAAACATGGAAATATGTACACCGCTATGTGTATAAACATGGAAATATCTCCACTGCTCTCTGTTTAAACATGGAAATATCTCCACCGTTATCTGTATAAACATGGAAATATCTACAGCGCCATCTCTATAAACATTGAAATATCTACACTGCCATCTGTAAAAACATGGAAATATCTACACAGTCATCTGAATAAACATGGAAATATCTACACCACCATCTGTATAAACATGGAAATATCTACACGGTCATCTGTGTATAGATGGAAATATCAACACCGCCATCTGTACAAACATGGAAATATCTGCACCGCTATCTGTATAACCATGGAAATATCTACACCGCGGTCTGTATAAACATGGAAATATCTACACCGCTATCTGTATAAACATGGAAATATCTACACCACACTCTCTATAAACATGGAAATATCTACACCGTGATCTGTATAAACATGGAAATATTTATACTGCTATCTGTATAAACATGGAAATTTCTACACCGTTATCTGTATAAATAAGGAAATATCTACACCGCTATCTGTATAAACATGGAAATATCTACACCGCTATCTGTATAAACATGGAAATATCTACACCGCGATCTGTATAAACATGGAAATGTCTACACCGCGATCTGTATAAACATGGAAATGTCTTCACCACAATCTGTATAAACTTGGAAATATCTACACCGCTACCTGTATAAACATGGAAATACTTACAAATTTATCTGTATAAACATGGAAATATCTACACCGCCATCTGTATAAACATGGAAATATCTACACAGCCATGTGTATATACATGGAAATAACTACACCGCTATCTATATAAACATGGAAATATCTACACCGTGATCTGTATAAACATGGAAATATTTATACCGCTATCTGTATAAACATGTAAATTTCTACACCATTATCTGTATAAATATGGAAATATCTACACCGCTATCTCTATAAACATGGAAATATCTACACCATGATCTGTATAAACATGGAAATATATACACCGCTATCTGTATAAACATGGAAATAACTGCACCGCTATCTCTATAAACATGGAAATATCTACAAAGACATCTGTATAAACATGGAAATGCCTACACAGTCATGTGTAGGAACATATAAATATCTACACTGCCATCTGTATAAACATAGAAGTATCTACAAAGCCCCCTGTATAAATATGGAAATATCTGCATAGGCATCTGTGTAAACATGGAATTATCTGCACCGCTATCTGTATAAACATGGAAATGCCTACACCGCTGACTCTATCAACATGGAAATATGTACACCGCTATGTCTATAAACATGGAAATATCTCCACTGCTCTCTGTATAAACATGGAAATATCTCCACCGTTATCTGTATAAACATGGAGATATCTACAGCGCCATCTCTATAAACATTGAAATATCTACACTGTCATCTCTAAAAACATGGAAATATCTACACCGCCAACTGTATAAACATGGAAATATCTACACCACCATCTGTATAAACATGGAAATACCTACAATACCATCTGTATACACATGGAAATATCTACACAGACATCTGTATAAATATGGAAATAACTACACGGCCATCTGTATAAACATGGAAATATCTACACTGCCATCTGTAGAAAGATGGAAATATCTACACCGCTATCTCTATAAATATGGAAATATCTACACCGCCATCTGTATAAACATGAAAATATCTACACTGCCATCTCCATAAAGATGGAAGTATCTACTCCGTCATGTGTATAAACACGGAAATATCTGCACCACCATCTGTGTAAACATGGAAATATCTTCACCGCTATCTGT
This sequence comes from Pan paniscus, assembly GCF_029289425.2. NCBI lineage: Eukaryota > Metazoa > Chordata > Mammalia > Primates > Hominidae > Pan > Pan paniscus. Next base: position 13,956,487 of record NC_073254.2, read on the forward strand.
ATAAACATGGAAATATCTACACCGCCATCTGCATGTCCATGGAAATATCTACGCCGCCATCTGTATAAACATGGAAATATCTACACGGCCATCTGTGTATAGATGGAAATATCAACACCGCCAACTGTACAAACATGGAAATATCTACACATCTATCTCTATAAACATGGAAATATCTGCACTGCCATCTGTAAAAACATGGAAATACCTACACAGTCATCTGTATAAACATGGAAATATCTACAATGCCATCTGTATACACATGGAAATATCTACACAGCCATCTGTATAAACATGAAAATATCTACACTGCCATCTCCATAAAGATGGAAGTATCTACTCCGTCATGTGTATAAACACGGAAATATCTGCACCACCATCTGTGTAAACATGGAAATATCTTCACCGCTATCTGTATAAACATGGAAATATCTACACCGCCATCTGCATGTCCATGGAAATATCTACGCCGCCATCTGTATAAACATGGAAATATCTACACGGCCATCTGTGTATAGATGGAAATATCAACACCGCCAACTGTACAAACGTGGAAATATCTACACATCTATCTCTATAAACATGGAAATATCTGCACTGCCATCTGTAAAAACATGGAAATACCTATACAGTCATCTGTATAAACATGGAAATATCTACAATGCCATCTGTATACACATGGAAATATCTACACAGCCATCTGTATAAACATGTAAATATCTACACTGCTATCTCTGTAAACATGGAAATATCTACACCGCCATCTCTATAAACATGAAAATATCTACACTGCCCTCTCCATAAATATGGAACTAACTACTCCGCCATCTGTATAAACATGGAAACATCTGCACCGCCATCTCTGTGAATAAGGAAATATCTACAATGCCATCTGTATAAAGATATAAATATATTCACCACGAGCTGTAGAAACATGGAAATATATACATCGCTATCTGTATAAACGTGGAAATACCAACACCGCTATCGGTATAAACATAGAAATATCTACAACGCCATCTATATAAACATGGAAATATCTACACCGCTATGTCTATAAACATGGAAATAACTACACCGCTATCTCTATAAACATGGATATTTCTACACCGCTATCTGTATAAACATGGAAATATCTACACCGCTATCTGTATAAACATGGAAATATCTACACCGCGATCTGTATAAACATGGAAATATCTACACAGCTATCTCTATAAACATGGAAATATCTACACCGCTATCTGTATAAACATGGAAATATCTACACCGCTATCTTTATAAACATGGAAATATCTACAAAGCCATCTGTATAAACATGGAAATATCTACACAGCCATCTGTATATACATGGAAATATCTACACCACTATCTGTATAAACATGGAAATAACTACACCGCTATTTTTATGAACAAGGAAATATCTACACCGTGACTTGTATAAACATGGAAATATTAACACCGATATCTGTATAAACATGGAAATTTCTACACCATTATCTGTATAAATATGGAAAAATCTACACCGCTATCTCTATAAACATGGAAATATCTACACCACCATCTGTATAAACATGGAAATAACTATGCAGTCATCTGTGTAAACATGGAAATATCTACACCACCATCTGTATAAACATGGAAATATCTACAATGCCATCTGTATACAGATGGAAATACCTACACGGCAATCTGTGTATAGATGGAAACATCAACACTGCCATCAGTACAAACATGGAAATATCTTCACTGCTATCTCTATAAACATGGAAATATCTACACTGCTATCTCTATAAACATGGAAATATCTGCACTGCCATCTGTAAAAACATGGAAATACCTATACAGTCATCTGTATAAACATGGAAATATCTACAATGCCATCTGTATACACATGGAAATATCTACACAGCCATCTGTATAAACGTAATTATCTACACTGCTATCTCTATAAACATGGAAATATCTACACCGCCATCTCTATAAACATGAAAATATCTACACTGTCATCTCCATAAACATATAACTAACTACTCCGCCATCTGCATAAAAATGGAAACATCTACACCGCCATCTGTGTGAATAAGGAAATATCTGCAATGCCATCTGTATAAAGATATAAATATCTGCACCGCGAGCTGTAGAAACATGGAAACATCTACCTCGCTATCTGTATAAACGTGGAAATACCAACACCGCTATCGGTATAAACATGGAAATATCTACAACGCCATCTATATAAAGATGGAAATATCTACACTGCCATCTGTCAAAACATGGAAATATCTACACAGTCATCTGAATAAACATGGAAATATCTACAACACCATCTGTATAAACATGGATATAACTACAATACCATCTGTATACACATGGATATATCTACACAGACATCTGTATAAATATGGAAATATCTACACCGCCATATGTATAAACATGGAAATATCTACACTGCCATCTGTAGAAAGATGGAAATATCTACACCGCTATCTCTATAAATATGGAAATATCTACACCGCCATCTCTATAAACATGAAAATACCTACACTGTCATCTCCATAAAGATGGAAGTATCTACTCAGCCATGTGTATAAACACGGAAATATCTACACCACAATCTGTGTAAACATGGAAATATCTACACCGCCGTCTGTATAAACATGGGAATACCTACACAGCTATCTCTATAAACATGGAAATATCTACACCGCCATCTGTAGAAACATGGAAATACCTACAATGTCATCTATATAAACATGGAAATATCTACACAGCCATCTGTATATACATGGAAATATCTACACCACTACCTGTATGAACATGGAAATAACTACACCGCTATTTGTATAAACAAGGAAATATTTACACCGTGACTTGTATAAACATGGAAATATTTACACCTCTATATGTATAAACATGGAAATTTCTACACCATTATCTGTATAAATATGGAAATATCTACACCGCTATCTCTATAAACATGGAAATATCTACACCGCCATCTGTATAAACATGGAAATACCTATACAGTCATCTGTGTAAACATGGAAATATCTACACCGTGATCTGTATAAACATGGAAATATTTACACCGCTATCTGTATAAACATGGAAATTTCTACACCGTTATCTGTATAAATATGGAAATATCTTCACCGCTATCTCTATAAAGATGGAAATATCTACACCGCCATCTGTATAAACATGGAAATACCTATACAGTCATCTGTGTAAACATGGAAATATCTACACCACCATCTGTATAAACATGGAAATATCTACAATGCCATCTGAATACACATGGAAATGCAAACACGGCAATCTGTGTATAGATGGAAACATCAACACCGCCTTCTGTACAAACATGGAAATGTCTACAGTGCTATCTCTATAAACATGGAAATATCTAAACTGCGGTCTGTATAAACATGGAAATATCTAAACCGGTATCTGTATAAACATGGAAATATCTACACCACGATCTGTAAAAACATGGAAATATATACACCGCTATCTGTGTAAACATGGAAATATCTGCACCACTATCTCAATAAACATGGAAATATCTACAAAGACATCTGTATAAACATGGAAATACCTACAAAGTCATGTGTAGGAACATTTAAATATCTACACTGACATCTGTATAAACATAGAAATATCTACACTGCCATCTGTATAAATATGGAAATATCTGCATAGGCATCTGTATAAACATGGAAATATCTGCACCGCTATCAGTATAAGCATGGAAAAACCTACACCGCTGTCTCTATAAACATGGAAATATGTACACCGCTATGTGTATAAACATGGAAATATCTCCACTGCTCTCTGTTTAAACATGGAAATATCTCCACCGTTATCTGTATAAACATGGAAATATCTACAGCGCCATCTCTATAAACATTGAAATATCTACACTGCCATCTGTAAAAACATGGAAATATCTACACAGTCATCTGAATAAACATGGAAATATCTACACCACCATCTGTATAAACATGGAAATAGCTACAATACCATCTGTATACACATGGAAATATCTACACAGACATCTGTATAAATGTGGAAATATCTACACTGCCATCTGTATAAACATGGAAATATTTACACTGCCATCTGTAGAAAGATGGAAATATCTACACAGCTATCTATATAAATATGGAAATATCTACACCGCCATCTCTATAAACATAAAAATATCTACACTGCCATCAGCATAAAGATGGAAGTATCTACTCCGCCATGTGTATAAACACGGAAATCACTACACCACCATCTGTGTAAACATGGAAATATCTACACCGCTATCTATACAAACATGGAAATAACTACACTGCTATGTGTATAAACATGGAAATAACTACACCAGCATATACATTTCCATGGAAATATCTGCGACGCCATCTGTATAAACATGGAAATATCTACACGGTCATCTGTGTATAGATGGAAATATCAACACCGCCATCTGTACAAACATGGAAATATCTGCACCGCTATCTGTATAACCATGGAAATATCTACACCGCGGTCTGTATAAACATGGAAATATCTACACCGCTATCTGTATAAACATGGAAATATCTACACCACACTCTCTATAAACATGGAAATATCTACACCGTGATCTGTATAAACATGGAAATATTTATACTGCTATCTGTATAAACATGGAAATTTCTACACCGTTATCTGTATAAATAAGGAAATATCTACACCGCTATCTGTATAAACATGGAAATATCTACACCGCTATCTGTATAAACATGGAAATATCTACACCGCGATCTGTATAAACATGGAAATGTCTACACCGCGATCTGTATAAACATGGAAATGTCTTCACCACAATCTGTATAAACTTGGAAATATCTACACCGCTACCTGTATAAACATGGAAATACTTACAAAGTTATCTGTATAAACATGGAAATATCTACACCGCCATCTGTATAAACATGGAAATATCTACACAGCCATGTGTATATACATGGAAATAACTACACCGCTGTCTATATAAACATGGAAATATCTACACCGTGATCTGTATAAACATGGAAATATTTATACCGCTATCTGTATAAACATGTAAATTACTACACCATTATCTGTATAAATATGGAAATATCTACACCGCTATCTCTATAAACATGGAAATATCTACACCATGATCTGTATAAACATGGAAATATATACACCGCTATCTGTATAAACATGGAAATAACTGCACCGCTATCTCTATAAACATGGAAATATCTACAAAGACATCTGTATAAACATGGAAATGCCTACACAGTCATGTGTAGGAACATATAAATATCTACACTGCCATCTGTATAAACATAGAAGTATCTACAAAGCCCCCTGTATAAATATGGAAATATCTGCATAGGCATCTGTGTAAACATGGAATTATCTGCACCGCTATCTGTATAAACATGGAAATGCCTACACCGCTGTCTCTATAAACATGGAAATATGTACACCGCTATGTCTATAAACATGGAAATATCTCCACTGCTCTCTGTATAAACATGGAAATATCTCCACCGTTATCTGTATAAACATGGAGATATCTACAGCGCCATCTCTATAAACATTGAAATATCTACACTGTCATCTCTAAAAACATGGAAATATCTACACCGCCAACTGTATAAACATGGAAATATCTACACCACCATCTGTATAAACATGGAAATACCTACAATACCATCTGTATACACATGGAAATATCTACACAGACATCTGTATAAATATGGAAATAACTACACGGCCATCTGTATAAACATGGAAATATCTACACTGCCATCTGTAGAAAGATGGAAATATCTACACCGCTATCTCTATAAATATGGAAATATCTACACCGCCATCTGTATAAACATGAAAATATCTACACTGCCATCTCCATAAAGATGGAAGTATCTACTCCGTCATGTGTATAAACACGGAAATATCTGCACCACCATCTGTGTAAACATGGAAATATCTTCACCGCTATCTGTATAAACATGGAAATATCTACACCGCCATCTGCATGTCCATGGAAATATCTACGCCGCCATCTGTATAAACATGGAAATATCTACACGGCCATCTGTGTATAGATGGAAATATCAACACCGCCAACTGTACAAACATGGAAATATCTACACATCTATCTCTATAAACATGGAAATATCTGCACTGCCATCTGTAAAAACATGGAAATACCTATACAGTCATCTGTATCAACATGGAAATATCTACAATGCCATCTGTATACACATGGAAATATCTACACAGCCATCTGTATAAACATGTAAATATCTACACTGCTATCTCTGTAAACATGGAAATATCTACACCGCCATCTCTATAAACATGAAAATATCTACACTGCCCTCTCCATAAATATGGAACTAACTACTCCACCATCTGTATAAACATGGAAACATCTGCACCGCCATCTCTGTGAATAAGGAAATATCTACAATGCCATCTGTATAAAGATATAAATATATTCACCACGAGCTGTAGAAACATGGAAATATATACATCGCTATCTGTATAAACGTGGAAATACCAACACCGCTATCGGTATAAACATAGAAATATCTACAACGCCATCTATATAAACATGGAAATATCTACACCGCTATGTCTATAAACATGGAAATAACTACACCTCTATCTCTATAAACATGGATATTTCTACACCGCTATCTGTATAAACATGGAAATATCTACACCGCTATCTGTATAAACATGGAAATATCTACACCGCGATCTGTATAAACATGGAAATATCTACACAGCTATCTCTATAAACATGGAAATATCTACACCGCTATCTGTATAAACATGGAAATATCTACACCGCTATCTTTATAAACATGGAAATATCTACAAAGCCATCTGTATAAACATGGAAATATCTACACAGCCATCTGTATATACATGGAAATATCTACACCACTATCTGTATAAACATGGAAATAACTACACCGCTATTTTTATGAACAAGGAAATATCTACACCGTGACTTGTATAAACATGGAAATATTAACACCGATATCTGTATAAACATGGAAATTTCTACACCATTATCTGTATAAATATGGAAAAATCTACACCGCTATCTCTATAAACATGGAAATATCTACACCACCATCTGTATAAACATGGAAATAACTATGCAGTCATCTGTGTAAACATGGAAATATCTACACCACCATCTGTATAAACATGGAAATATCTACAATGCCATCTGTATACACATGGAAATACCTACACGGCAATCTGTGTATAGATGGAAACATCAACACTGCCATCAGTACAAACATGGAAATATCTTCACTGCTATCTCTATAAACATGGAAATATCTACACTGCTATCTCTATAAACATGGAAATATCTGCACTGCCATCTGTAAAAACATGGAAATACCTATACAGTCATCTGTATAAACATGGAAATATCTACAATGCCATCTGTATACACATGGAAATATCTACACAGCCATCTGTATAAACGTAATTATCTACACTGCTATCTCTATAAACATGGAAATATCTACACCGCCATCTCTATAAACATGAAAATATCTACACTGTCATCTCCATAAACATATAACTAACTACTCCGCCATCTGCATAAAAATGGAAACATCTACACCGCCATCTGTGTGAATAAGGAAATATCTGCAATGCCATCTGTATAAAGATATAAATATCTGCACCGCGAGCTGTAGAAACATGGAAATATCTACCTCGCTATCTGTATAAACGTGGAAATACCAACACCGCTATCGGTATAAACATGGAAATATCTACAACGCCATCTATATAAAGATGGAAATATCTACACTGCCATCTGTCAAAACATGGAAATATCTACACAGTCATCTGAATAAACATGGAAATATCTACAACACCATCTGTATAAACATGGATATACCTACAATACCATCTGTATACACATGGATATATCTACACAGACATCTGTATAAATATGGAAATATCTACACCGCCATATGTCTAAACATGGAAATATCTACACTGCCATCTGTAGAAAGATGGAAATATCTACACCGCTATCTCTATAAATATGGAAATATCTACACCGCCATCTCTATAAACATGAAAATACCTACACTGTCATCTCCATAAAGATGGAAGTATCTACTCAGCCATGTGTATAAACACGGAAATATCTACACCACAATCTGTGTAAACATGGAAATATCTACACCGCCATCTGTATAAACATGGGAATACCTACACAGCTATCTCTATAAACATGGAAATATCTACACCGCCATCTGTAGAAACATGGAAATACCTACAATGTCATCTATATAAACATGGAAATATCTACACAGCCATCTGTATATACATGGAAATATCTACACCACTACCTGTATGAACATGGAAATAACTACACCGCTATTTGTATAAACAAGGAAATATTTACACCGTGACTTGTATAAACATGGAAATATTTACACCTCTATATGTATAAACATGGAAATTTCTACACCATTATCTGTATAAATATGGAAATATCTACACCGCTATCTCTATAAACATGGAAATATCTACACCGCCATCTGTATAAACATGGAAATACCTATACAGTCATCTGTGTAAACATGGAAATATCTACACCGTGATCTGTATAAACATGGAAATATTTACACCGCTATCTGTATAAACATGGAAATTTCTACACCGTTATCTGTATAAATATGGAAATATCTTCACCTCTATCTCTATAAAGATGGAAATATCTACACCGCCATCTGTATAAACATGGAAATACCTATACAGTCATCTGTGTAAACATGGAAATATCTACACCACCATCTGTATAAACATTGAAATATCTACAATGCCATCTGAATACACATGGAAATACAAACACGGCAATCTGTGTATAGATGGAAACATCAACACCGCCTTCTGTACAAACATGGAAATGTCTACAGTGCTATCTCTATAAACATGGAAATATCTACACTGCGGTCTGTATAAACATGGAAATATCTAAACCGGTATCTGTATAAACATGGAAATATCTACACCACGATCTGTAAAAACATGGAAATATATACACCGCTATCTGTGTAAACATGGAAATATCTGCACCACTATCTCAATAAACATGGAAATATCTACAAAGACATCTGTATAAACATGGAAATACCTACAAAGTCATGTGTAGGAACATTTAAATATCTACACTGCCATCTGTATAAATATGGAAATATCTGCATAGGCATCTGTATAAACATGGAAATATCTGCACCGCTATCAGTATAAGCATGGAAAAACCTACACCGCTGTCTCTATAAACATGGAAATATGTACACCGCTATGTGTATAAACATGGAAATATCTCCACTGCTCTCTGTATAAACATGGAAATATCTCCATCGTTATCTGTATAAACATGGAAATATCTATAGCGCCATCTCTATAAACATTGAAATATCTACACTGCCATCTGTCAAAACATGGAAATATCTACACAGTCATCTGAATAAACATGGAAATATCTACAACACCATCTGTATAAACATGGGTATACCTAGAATACCATCTGTATACACTTGGAAATATCCACACAGACATCTGTATAAATATGGACATATCTACACCGCCATCTGTATAAACATGGAAATATCTACGAAGACATCTGTATAAACATGGAAATACCTACACAGTCATGTGTAGGAACATTTAAATATCTACACTGCCATCTGTATAAACATGGAAACATCTACACTGTCATCTGTATAAATATGGAAATATCTGCATAGGCATCTGTATAAACATGGAAATATCTGCACCACTATCTGTATAAACATGGAAATACCTACTCCGCTGTCTCTATATACATGGAAATATGTACACCGCTATGTGTATAAACATGGAAATATCTCCACTGCTCTCTGTATAAACATGGAAATATCTCCTCCGTTATCTGTATAAACATGGAAATATCTACAGCGCCATCTCTATAAACATTGAAATATCTACACTGCCATCTGCCAAAACGTGGAAATATCTACACAGTCATCTGAATAAACATGGAAATATCTATAACACCATCTGTATAAACATGGATATACCTACAATACCATCTGTATACACATGGAAATATCTACACAGACATCTGTATAAATATGGAAATATCTTCACCGCCATCTGTATATACATGGAAATATCTACACCGCTATCTATATAAACTTGGAAATAACTACACCGTTATCTGTATAAACATGGAAATATCTCCACTGCTATCTCTATAAACATTGAAATATCTACAGCACCATCTGTATAAACATGGAAATACTTACAAAGTTATCTGTATAAACATGGAAATATCTACACCGCCATCTGTATAAACATGGAAATATCTACACAGCCATTTGTACATACATGGAAATGTCTACACCGCTGTCTATATAAACATGGAAATAAGTACAGCGCTATCTGTATATACATGGAAATATCTACACCACCATCTACATATCCATAGAAATATCTGCACCGGCATCTGTATAAACATGGAAATATCTACACGGTCATCTGTGTATAGATGGAAATATCAACACCGCCATCTGTACAAACATGGAAATGTCTGCACCGCTATCTGTATAAACATGGAAATATCTACACCGTGATCTGTATAAACATGGAAATATTTACACCGCTATCTGTATAAACATGGAAATTTCTACACCGTTATCTGTGTAAATATGGCAATATCTACACCGCCATCTGTATAAACACGGAAATACTTATACAGTCATCTGTATTAACATGGAAATATCTACACCACCGTCTGTATAAACATGGAAATATCTACAATGCCATCTGTAGAAAGATGGAAATATCTACACCGCAATCTGTGTAAACATGGAAATAACTACAGCGCTATCTGTATAAACATGGAAATATCTACACCGCTATCTGTATAAACATGGAAATATCTACAATGCCATCTGTAGAAAGATGGAAATATCTACACCGCAATCTGTGTAAACATGGAAATATCTACACCGATATCTGGAAAAACATGGAAATAACTACACTACTATCGGTATGAAGATGGAAATATCTACACCGCGATCTTTATAAACATGGAAATATCTACACCGTGATCTGCATAAACTTGGAAATATCTACACCGCTTTCTGTATAAACATGGAAATATCTACACAGCTATCTCTATAAACATGGAAATATCTACACCGCCATCTGTATAAACATGGAAATACCTACAAAGTCATGTGTATGAACATGGAAATATCTACATAGCCGTCTTTATATACATGGAAATATCTACGCCGCTAAGTGTATAAACATGGAAATAACTACACCGCTACTTGTTTAAACAAGGAAATATCTACACCGTGACTTGTATAAACATGGAAATGTTTACACCGCTATCTGTATAAACATGGAAATTTCTACACCGTTATCTGTATAAATATGGAAATATCTACACCGCTATCTTTATAAACATGGAAATATCTACACCGCCATCTGTATAAACATGGAAATACCTATACAGTCATCTGTGTAAACATGGAAATATCTACACCACCATCTGTATAAACATGGAAATATCTACAATGCCATCTGTATACACATGGAAATACCTACACGGCAATCTGTGTATAGATGGAAATATCAACACCGCCATCTGTACAAACTTGGAAATATCTACACTGCTATCTCTATAAACATGGAAATATATACACTTCGGTCTGTATGAACATGTAAATATCTACACCGGTATCTGTATAAACATGGAAATATCTACAAAACGATCTGTATAAACATGGAAATATATACACCGCTGTCTGTATAAACATGGAAACATCTGCACCGCTATCTCTATAGACATGGAAATATCTACGAAGCCATCTGTATAAACATGGAAATACCTACACAGTCATGTGTAGGAACATGGAAATATCTACACTGCCATCTGTTTACACATAGAAATATCTACACAGCCCTCTGTATAAATATGGAGATATCTGCATAGGCATCTGTATAAACGTGGAAATATCTACACCGCAATCTGTATAAACATGGAAATATCTACACCGCAATCTGTATAAATATGAAATATCTAAACCGCTATCTCCATAAAAGTGGAAATGTCTCCACTGCTATCTGTATAAACATGGAAATATCTCCAATTCTATCTGTATAAACATGGAAATATCTACACTGCCATCTGTATAACCATGAAAATATCTCCACTGCTATCTCTATAAACAACGAAATACCTACACCGCCATCTGTATAAACATGGAAATACTTACAAAGTTATCTGTATAAACATGGAAATATCTACACCGCTATCTGTGTAAACATGGAAATATCTACACAGCCATGTGTATATACATGGAAATATCTACACCGCTATCTATATAAACATGGAAATAACTACGCCGCTATCTGTATAAACATGGAAATACCTACACCGCTGTCTCTATAAACATGGAAATATGTACACCGCTATGTGTACAAACATGGAAATATCTCCACTGCTCTCTGTATAAACATGGAAATATCTCCACCGTTATCTGTATAAACATGGAAATATCTACAGCGCCATCTCAATAAACATTGACAAATCTACACTGCCATCTGTAAAAACATGGAAATATCTACACAGTCATCTGAATAAACGTGGAAATATCTACACCACCATCTGTATAAACATGGAAATACCTACAATACCATCTGTATACACATGGAAATATCAACATGGCCATCTGTATAAACATGGAATTATCTACAGTGCCATCTGTAGAAAGATGGAAATATCCACACCGCTATCTCTATAAATCTGGAAATATCTACACCGCCATCTCTATAAACATGAAAATATCTACACTGCCATCTCCATAAAGATGGAAGTATCTACTCCGCCATGTGTATAAGCACGGAAATATCTACACCACCATCTGTTTAAACATGGGAATATCTACACTGCTATCTGTATAAACATGGAAATATCTACACAATCATCTGCATATCCATGGAAATATCCACGCCTCCATCTGTATAAACATGGAAATATCTACACGGCCATCTGTGTATAGGTGGAAATATCAACACCGCCATCTGTACAAACAGGGAAATATCCACACCGCTATCTCTATAAACATGGAAATATCTGCACTGCCATCTGTAAAAACATGGAAATACCTATACACTCATCAGTATAAACATGGAAATATCTACAATGCCATCTGTATACACATGGAAATATCTACACAGCCATCTGTATAAACATGAATATATCTAAACTGCTATCTCTATAAACATGGAAATATCTAAACCGCCATCTCCATAAACATGAAAATATCTACACTGCCATCTCCATAAACATGGAACTAACTACTCCGCCATCTGTATAAACATGGAAACATCTACACCGCCATCTGTGTGAAACAGGAAATATCTACAATGCCATCTGTATAAAGATATAAATATCTGCACCGCAAGCTGCATAAACATGGAAATATCTACATCGCTATCTGCATAAACGCGGAAATAGCAACACCGCTATCGGTATAAACATAGAAATATCTACAATGCCATCTATATAAACATGGAAATATCTACACCGCTATGTCTATAAACCTGGAAATAACTACACCGCTATCTCTATAAACATGGAAATATCTACACCGCTATCTGTATAAACATGGAAATATCTACACCGCTATCTGTATAAACATGGAAATATCTACACTGCGATCTGTATAAACATGGAAATATCTACAAAGCGATCTCTATAAACATGGAAATATCTACACCGCCATCTGTATAAACATGGAAATACCTACAATGTCATCTGTATAAACATGGAAATATCTACAAAGCCATCTGAATAAACATGGAAATATCTACACAGCCATCAGTATATACATGGAAATATCTACACCACTATCTGTATAAACATGGTAATAACTACACCGCTATTTGTATGAACAAGGAAATATCTACACCGTGACTTGTATAAACATGGAAATATTTACACCGCTATCTGTATAAACATGGAAATTTCTACACTGTTATCTGTATAAATATGGAAATATCTACACCGCTATCTCTATAAACATGGAAATATCTACACCGCCATCTGTATAAACATGGAAATACCTGTACAGTCATCTGTGTAAACATGGAAATATCTACACCACCATCTGTATAAACATGGAAATATCTACACTGCCATCTGTATACACATGGAAATACCTACACAGCAATCTGTGTATAGATGGAAACATCAACACCGCCATCTGTACAAACCTGGAAATATCTACAATGCTATCTCTATAAACATGGAAATATCTACAACGGTATCTGTATAAACATGGAAATATCAACACCATGATCTGTATAAACATGGAAATATACACACCGCTATCTGTATAAACATGGAAATATCTACAAAGCTATCTCTATAAACATGGAAATATCTACACCACCATCTGTATAAACATGGAATTACCTACAATGTCATCTGTATAAACATGGAAATATCTACAAAGCCATGTGTATAAACATGGAAATATCTACACCGCTATCTGTATAAACATGGAAATATCTACACCGCGATCTGAATAAACATGGAAATATCTACAAAGCTATTTCTGTAAACATGGAAATATCTACACCGCTATCTGTATAAACATGGAAATACCTACAATGTCATCTGTATAAACTTGGAAATATCTACAAAGCCATCTGTATGAACATGGAAATATCTACACAGCCATCTGTATATACATGGAAATGTCTACACCACTATCTGTATAAACATGGAAATAACTACACCGCTATTTTTATGAACAAGGAAATATCTGCACCGTGACTTGTATAAACATGGAAATATTTACACCGCTATCTGTATAAACATGGAAATTTCTACACTGTTATCTGTATAAATATGGAAATATCTACACCGCTATCACTATAAACATGGAAATATCTACACCATGATCTGTATAAACATGGAAATATACACACTGCTATCTGTATAAACATGGAAATGTCTGCACCGCTATCTCTATAAACATGGAAATATCTACAAAGACAGCTGTATATACATGGAAATACCTACATAGTCATGTGTAGGAACATTTAAATATCTACACTGCCATCTGTATAAACATAGAAATATCTACACAGCCCTCTGTATAAATATGGAAATATCTGCATATGCATCTGTGTAAACCTGGAAATATCTGCACCGCTATCTGTATAAACATGGAAATACCTACACCGCTGTCTCTATAAACATGGAAATATGTACACCGCTATGTGTACAAACATGGAAATATCTCCCCTGCTCTCTGTATAAACATGGAAATATCTCCACCGTTATCTGTATAAACATGGAAATATCTACAGCGCCATCTCAATAAACATTGACAAATCTACACTGCCATCTGTAAAAACATGGAAATATCTACACAGTCATCTGAATAAACGTGGAAATATCTACACCACCATCTGTATAAACATGGAAATACCTACAATACCATCTGTATACACATGGAAATATCAACATGGCCATCTGTATAAACATGGAATTATCTACACTGCCATCTGTAAAAAGATGGAAATATCCACACCGCTATCTCTATAAATATGGAAATATCTACACCGCCATCTCTATAAACATGAAAATATCTACACTGCCATCTCCATAAAGATGGAAGTATCTACTCCGCCATGTGTATAAGCACGGAAATATCTACACCACCATCTGTTTAAACATGGAAATATCTACACAGCTATCTGTATAAACATGGAAATATCTACACAACCATCTGCATATCCATGGAAATATCCACGCCTCCATCTGTATAAACATGGAAATATCTACACGGCCATCTGTGTATAGATGGAAATATCAACACCGCCATCTGTACAAACAGGGAAATATCCACACCGCTATCTCTATAAACATGGAAATATCTGCACTGCCATCTGTAAAAACATGGAAATACCTATACACTCATCAGTATAAACATGGAAATATCTACAATGCCATCTGTATACACATGGAAATATCTACAAAGCCATCTGTATAAACATGAAAATATCTAAACTGCTATCTCTATAAACATGGAAATATCTAAACCGCCATCTCTATAAACATGAAAATATCTACACTGCCATCTCCATAAACATGGAACTAACTACTCCGCCATCTGTATAAACATGGAAACATCTACACCGCCATCTGTGTGAAAAAGGAAATATCTACAATGCCATCTGTATAAAGATATAAATATCTGCACCGCAAGCTGCATAAACATGGAAATATCTACATCGCTATCTGAATAAATGCGGAAATACCAACACCGCTATCGGTATAAACATAGAAATATCTACAATGCCATCTATAAAAACATGGAAATATCTACACCGCTATGTCTATAAACCTGGAAATAACTACACCGCTATCTCTATAAACATGGAAATATCTACACCGCTATCTGTATAAACATGGAAATATCTACACTGCGATCTGTATAAACATGGAAATATCTACAAAGCTATCTCTATAAACATGGAAATATCTACACCGCCATCTGTATAAACATGGAAATACCTACAATGTCATCTGTATAAACATGGAAATATCTACAAAGCCATCTGTATAAACATGGAAATATCTACACAGCCATCAGTATATACATGGAAATATCTACACCACTATCTGTATAAACATCGTAATAACTTCACCGCTATTTGTATGAACAAGGAAATATCTACACTGTGACTTGTATAAACATGGAAATATTTACACCGCTATCTGTATAAACATGGAAATTTCTACACCGTTATCTGTATAAATATGGAAATATCTACACCGCTATCTCTATAAACATGGAAATATCTACACCGCCATCTGTATAAACATGGAAATACCTGTACAGTCATCTGTGTAAACATGGAAATATCTACACCACCATCTGTATAAACATGGAAATATCTACAATGCCATCTGTATACACATGGAATTAACTACACAGCAATCTGTGTATAGATGGAAACATCAACACCGCCATCTGTACAAACCTGGAAATATCTACAATGCTATCTCTATAAACATGGAAATATCTACAACGGTATCTGTATAAACATGGAAATATCAACACCATGATCTGTATAAACATGGAAATATACACACCGCTATCTGTATAAACATGGAAATGTCTCCACCGCTATCACTATAAACATGGAAATATCTACAAAGACATCTGTATAAACATGGAAATACCTACACAGTCATGTGCAGGAACATTTAAATATCTACACTGCCATCTGTATAAACATAGAAATATCTACACAGCCCTCTGTATAAATATGGAAATATCTGCATAGGCATCTGTGTAAACCTGGAAATATCTGCACCGCTATCTGTATAAACATGGAAATACCTACACCACTGTCTCTATAAACATGGAAATATGTACACCGCTATGTGTACAAACATGGAAATATCTCCACTGCTCTCTGTATAAACATGTAAATATCTCCACCATTATCTGTATAAACATGGAAATATCTACAGCGCCATCTCAATAAGCATTGAAAAATCTACACTGCCATCTGTAACAACATGGAAATATCTACACAGTCATCTGAATAAACGTGGAAATATCTATATCAACATCTGCATAAACATGGAAATAGCTACAATACCATCTGTATACACATGGAAATATCAACATGGCCATCTGTATAAACATGGAATTATCAACACTGCCATCTGTAGAAAGATGGAAATATCTACACTGCTATCTCTATAAATATGGAAATATCTACACCGCCATCTCTATAAACATGAAAATATCTACACTGCCATCTCCATAAAGATGGAAGTATCTACTCCGCCATGTGTATAAGCACGGAAATATCTACACCACCATCTGTTTAAAGATGGAAATATCTACACCGCTATCTGTATAAACATGGCAATATCTACACCGCCATCTGCATGTCCATGGAAATATCTACGCCGCCATCAGTATAAACATGGAAATATCTACACGGCCATCTGTGTATAGATGGAAATATCAACACCGCCGTCTGTAGAAACATGGAAATATCTACACCGCTATCTCTATAAACATGGAAATATCTGCACTGCCATCTGTAAAAACATGGAAATACGTATACAGTCATCTGTATAAACATGGAAATATCTACAATGCCATCTGTATACACATGGAAATATCTATACAGCCATCTGTATAAACATGTAAATATCTACACTGCTATCTCTATAAACATGGAAATATCTACACCGCCATCTCTATAAACATGAAAATATCTACACTGCCATCTCCATGAACATGGAACTAACTACTCTGCCATCTGTATAAACATGGAAACATCTACACCGCCATCTGTGTGAATAAGGAAATATCTACAATGCCATCTGCATAAAGATATAAATATCTGCACCGCGAGCTGTATAAACATGGAAATATCTACATCGCTATATGTATAAACGTGGATATACCAACACCGCTGTCGGTATAAACATGGAAATATCTACAACGACAACTATATAAACATGGAAATATCTTCACCGCTATGTCTATAAACATGGAAATACCTACACCGCTATCTGTATAAACATGGAAATATCTACACCGCTATCTGTATAAACATGGAAATATCTACACCCCTATCTGTATAAACATGGAAATATCTACACCACCATCTGTATAAACATGGAAATATCTACAATGCCATCTGGAGAAAGATGGAAATATCTACACCGCAATCTGTGTAAACATGGAAATATCTACACTGCCATCTGTAGAAAGATGGAAATATCTACACCGCTATCTCTATAATATGGAAATATCTACACCGCCATCTCTATAAACATGAAAATATCTACACCGCCATCTCCATAAAGATGGAAGTATCTACTCTGCCATGTGTATAAACACGGAAATATCTACAGCACTATCTGTGTAAACATGGAAATATCTTCACCGCTATCTGTTTAAACATGGTAATATCTACACCGCCATCTGCATGTCCATGGAAATATCTACGCCGCCATCAGTATAAACATGGAAATATCTACACGGCCATCTGTGTATAGATGGAAATATCAACACCGCCGTCTGTAGAAGCATGGAAATATCTACACCGCTATCTCTATAAACATGGAAATATCTGCACTGCCATCTGTAAAAACATGGAAATACGTATAAAGTCATCTGTATAAACATGGAAATATCTACAATGCCATCTGTATACACATGGAAATATCTATACAGCCATCTGTATAAACATGTAAATATCTACACTGCTATCTCCATAAACATGGAAATATCTACACCGCCATCTCTATAAACATGAAAATATCTACACTGCCATCTCCATAAACATGGAACTAACTACTCTGCCATCTGTATAAACATGGAAACATCTACACCGCCATCTTTGTGAACAAGGAAATATCTACAATGCCATCTGTATAAAGATATAAATATCTGCACCGCGAGCTGTATAAACATGGAAATATCTACATCGCTATATGTATAAACGTGGATATACCAACACCGCTGTCGGTATAAACATGGAAATATCTACAACGACAGCTATATAAACATGGAAATATCTACACCGCTATGTCTATAAACATGGAAATACCTACACCGCTATCTGTATAAACATGGAAATATCTACACCGCTATCTGTATAAACATGGAAATATCTACACCGCGATCTGTATTAACATGGAAATATTTACACCACGATCTGTATAAACATGGACATATCTTCACCACGATCTGTATAAACATGGAAATATCTACACCTCCATCTGTATAAACATGGAAATATCTACAATGCCATCTGGAGAAAGATGGAAATATCTACACCGCAATCTGTGTAAACATGGAAATATCTACACCGATATCTGTAAAAACATGGAAATATCTACATCGCTATCTCTATAAACATGGAAATATATACACCACGATCTGTATAAACATGGAAATATCTATACCGCGATCTGTATACACATGGAAATATCAACACCGCTATCTGTATAAACATGGAAATATCTACACTGCTATCACTATAAACATGTAAAATCTACACCGCCATCTGTATAAACATGCAAATACCTACAAAGTCATCTGTATAAACATGGAAATATCTACACAGCCATCTGTATAAACATGGAAACATCTACACAGCCATCTGTATAAACATGGAAATAACTACACCGCTATTAGTATAAACAAGGAAATATCTACACCGTGATATGTACAAACATGGAAATATCTACAATGCTATCTCTATAAACATGGAAATATCTACACCCCTATCTATATAAGCATGGAAATATCCACACCGCTGTCTCTATAAACATGGAAAAATCAACACCGCTATCTCTATGAACATGGAAATATCTACACCGCCATATCTATAAACATGGAAATATCTACTCCACGATCAGAATAAACATGGAAATATCTACACCGCTATCTGTATAAACATGGAAATATCTCCACTGCTATCCCTATAAACATGGAAATATCTACAACGCCATCTGTATAAACATGGAAATACTTACAAATTTCCCTGTATAAACATGGAAATATCTACACCGCCATCTGTATAAACATGGAAATATCTACACAGCCCTGTGTATATACATGGAAATAACTACACCGCTATCTATATAAACATGGAAATAACTACACCGCAATCTGTATAAACATAGAAATATCTACACCGCCATCTACATATCCATGGAAATACCTGTGCCGCCATCTGTATAAACATGGAAATATCTACACGGTCATCTGTGTATAGATGGAAATATCAACACCGCCATCTGTGCAAACATGGAAATATCTGCACCGCTATTTGTATAAACATGGAAATATCTACACCACGGTATGTATAAACATGGAAATATCTACACCACTATCTGTATAAACATGGAAATATCTACACCGCTATCTGTATAAACATGGAAATATCTCCACTGCTATCTCTATACACATGGAAATATCTACACCGCCATTTGTATAAACATGGAAATTCTTACAAAGTTATCTGTATAAACATGGAAATATCTACACCGCCATCTGTATAAAGATGGAAATATCTACACAGCCATGTGTATATACATGGAAATAACTACACCGCTATCTATATAAACATGGAAAAAACTACACCAAAATCTGTATAAACATGGAAATATCTACACCGCCATCTACATATCCATGGAAATATCTGCACCGCCATCTGTATAAACATGGAAATATCTACACGGTCATCTGTGTATAGATGGAAATATCAACACCACCATCTGTACAAACATGGAAATATCTGCACCGCTATTTGTATAAACATGGAAATATCTACACCACGGTCTGTATAAACATGGAAAAATCAACACCGCTATCTCTATGAACATGGAAATATCTACACCACGATCAGAATAAACATGGAAATATCTACACCGCTATCTCTATAAACATGGAAATATCTACACCACCATCTGTATAAACATGGAAATACCTATACAGTCATCTGTGAAAACATGGAAATATCTACACCACCATCTGTATAAGCATGGAAATATCTACACAGCCATGTGTATATACATGGAAATATCTACACCGCTATCTATATAAACATGGAAATAACTACACCGCTATCTGTATAAACATGGAAATATCTACACCACCATCTACATATCCATGGAAATTTCTGCGCCGCCATCTGTATAAACATGGAAATATCTACACGGTCATCTGTGTATAGATGGAAATATCAACACCGCCATCTGTACAAACATGGAAATATCTGCACCGCTATCTGTATAAACCTGGAAATATCTACACCGCGGTCTGTATAAACATGGAAATATCTACACCACTATCCGTATAAACATTTAAATATCTACACCGCTATCTGTATAAAGATGGAAATGTCTGCACCGCTATCTCTATTAACATGGATATATCTACAAAGACATCTGTATAAACATGGAAATACCTACACAGTCATGTGGAGGAACATTTAAATATCTACACTGTCTTCTGTATAAACATAGAAATATCTACACAGCCCTCTGTATAAATATGGAAATATCTGCATAGGCATCTGTGTAAACATGGAAATATCTGCACCGCTATCTGCATAAACATGGAAATACCTACACCGCTGTCTCTATAATCATGGAAATATGTACACTGCTATGTGTATAAACATGGAAATATCTCCACTGCTCTATGTATAAACATGGAAATATCTCCACCGTTATCTGTATAAACATGGAAATATCTACAGCGCCATCTCTATAAACATTGAAATATCTACACTGCCATCTGTAAAAACATGGAAATATCTACACAGTCATCTGAATAAACATGGAAATATCTTCACCACCATCTATATAAACATGGAAATACCTACAATACCATCTGAATACACTTGGAAATATCTACACAGACATCTGTATAAATATGGAAATATCTACACCGCCATCTGTATAAACATGGAAATATCTACACTGCCATCTGTAGAAAGATGGAAATATCTACACCGCTATCTCTATAATATGGAAATATCTACACCGCCATCTCTATAAACATGAAAATATTTACACCGCCATCTCCATAAAGATGGAAGTATCTACTCTGCCATGTGTATAAACACGGTAATATCTACACCACTATCTGTGTAAACATGGAAATATCTACACCGCTATCTGTTTAAACATGGTAATATCTACACCGCCATCTGCATGTGCATGGAAATATCTATGCCGCCATCAGTATAAACATGGAAATATCTACACGGCCATCTGTGTATAGATGGAAATATCAACACCGCCGTCTGTAGAAACATGGAAATATCTACACCGCTATCTCTATAAACATGGAAATATCTGCACTGCCATCTGTAAAAACATGGAAATACGTATACAGTCATCTGTATAAACATGGAAATATCTACAATGCCATCTGTATACACATGGAAATATCTATACAGCCATCTGTATAAACATGTAAATATCTACACTGCTATCTCTATAAACATGGAAATATCTACACCGCCATCTCTATAAACATGAAAATATCTACACTGCCATCTCCATAAACATGGAACTAACTACTCCGCCATCTGTATAAACATGGAAACCCCTACACCGCCATCTGTGTGAATAAGGAAATATCTACAATGCCATCTGTATAAAGATATAAATATCTGCACCGCGAGCTGTATAAACATGGAAATATCTACATCGCTATATGTATAAACGTGGATATACCAACACCGCTGTCGGTATAAACATGGAAATATCTACAACGACAGCTATATAAACATGGAAATATCTACACCGCTATGTCTATAAACATGGAAATACCTACACCGCTATCTGTATAAACATGGAAATATCTACACCGCTATCTGTATAAACATGGAAATATCTACACCGCTACCTGTATAAACATGGAAATATCTACACCGCGATCTGAATTAACATGGAAATATTTACACCACGATCTGTATAAACATGGACATATCTTCACCACGATCTGTATAAACATGGAAATATCTACACCACCATCTGTATAAACATGGAAATATCTACAATGCCATCTGGAGAAAGATGGAAATATCTACACCGCAATCTGTGTAAACATGGAAATATCTACACCGATATCTGTAAAAACATGGAAATATCTACATCGCTATCTCTATAAACATGGAAATATCTACACCACGATCTGTATAAACATGGAAATATCTATACCGCGATCTGTATACACATGGAAATATCAACACCGCTATCTGTATAAACATTGAAATATCTACACTGCTATCACTATAAACATGGAAAATCTACACCGCCATCTGTATAAACATGCAAATACCTACAAAGTCATCTGTATAAACATGGAAACATCTACACAGCCATCTGTATATACATGGAAATATCTACACCGCTATCTGTATAAACATGGAAATAACTACACCGCTATTAGTATAAACAAGGAAATATCTACACCGTGATATGTACAAACATGGAAATATCTACAACGCTATCTCTATAAATATGGAAATATCTACACCCCTATCAATATAAGCATGGAAATATCCACACCGCTGTCTCTATAAACATGGAAAAATCAACACCGCTATCTCTATGAACATGGAAATATCTACACCACGATCAGAATAAACATGGAAATATCTACACCGCTATCTGTATAAACATGGAAATATCTACACCGCTATCTGTATAAACATGGAAATATGTCCACCGCGATCTGTATAAACATGGAAATATCTCCAAAGCTATCTCTATAAACATGGAAATATCTACACCACCATCTGTAAAAACATGGAAATACCTACAATGTCATCTGTATAAACATGGAAATATCTACAAAGCCATGTGTATAAACATGGAAATATCTACACAGCCATCTGTATATACATGGAAATGTCTACACCACTATCTGTATAAACATGGAAATAACTACACCGCTATTTTTATGCACAAGGAAATATCTACACCGTGACTTCTATAAACATGGAAATATTTACACCGCTATCTGTATAAACATGGAAATTTCTACACCGTTATCTGTATAAATATGAAAATATCTTCACCGCTATCTCTATAAACATGGAAATATCTACACCGCCATCTGTATAAACATGGAAATACTTATACAGTCATCTGTGTAAACATGGAAATATCTACACCACCATCTGTACAAACATGGAAATATCTACACTGCTATCTCTATAAACATGGGAATATTTACACTGCGGTCTGTATAAACATGGAAATAACTACACCGGTATCTGTATAAACATGGAAATATCTACACCATGATGTGTATAAACATGGAAATATATACACCGCTATCTGTATAAACATGGAAATGTCTGCACCGCTATCTCTATAAACATGGAAATATCTACAAAGACATCTGTATAAACATGGAAATACCTACACAGTCATGTGTAGGAACATTTAAATATCTACACTGCCATCTGTATAAACATAGAAATATCTACACAGCCCTCTGTATAAATATGGAAATATCTACATAGGCATCTGTGTAAACCTGGAAACATCTGCACCTCTTTCTGTATAAACATGGAAATACCTACACTGCTGTCTCTATAAACATGGAAATATGTACACCGCTATGTGTATAAACATGGAAATATCTCCACTGCTCTCTGTGTAAACATGGAAATATCTCCACCGTTATCTGTATAAACATGGAAATATCTACAGCGCCATCTCTATAAACATTGACAAATCTACACTGCCATCTGTAAAAACATGGAAATATCTACACAGTCATCTGAATAAACGTGGAAATACCTACACCACCATCTGTATAAACATGGAAATACCTACAAAGTCATCTGTATAAACATGGAAATATCTACAAAGCCATCTGTATAAACTTGGAAATATCTACACAGCCATCTGTATATACATCGAAAAATCTACGCCGCTATCTGTGTAAACATGGAAATAACTACACCGCTATTTGTATAAACAAGGAAATATCTACACCGTGACTTGTACAAACATGGAAATATTTACACCGCTATCTGTATAAACATGGAAATTTCTACACCGTTATCTGTATAAATATGGAAATATCTTCACCGCTATCTCTATAAACATGGAAATATCTACACCGCCATCTGTATAAACATGGAAATACCTATACAGTCATCTGTGTAAACATGGAAATATCTACACCACCATCTGTATAAACATGGAAATATCTACAATGCCATCTGTATTCACATGGAAATACCTACAAGGCAATCTGTGTATAGATGGAAACATCAACAGCGCCATCTGTACAAACTTGGATATATCTACACTTCTATCTCTATAAACATGGAAATATATACACAGCGGTCTGTATAACCATGGAAATATCTGCACCGCTATCTCTATAGACATGGAAATATCTACAAAGCCATCTGTATAAACATGGAAATACCTACACAGTCATGTGTAGGAACATGGAAATATCTACACTGCAATCTGTATACACATAGAAATATCTACACAGCCCTCTGTATAAATATGGAGACATCTACATAGGCATCTGTATAAACATGGAAATATCTACACCGCAATCTGTATAAACATGGAAATATCTACACCGCTATCTGTATAAATATGAAATATCTAAACCGCTATCTCTATAAAAGTGGAAATATCTCCACTGCTATCTGTATAAACACGGAAATATCTTCAATTCTATCTGTATAAACATGGAAATATCTACACCGCCATCTTTATAAACATGGAAATATCTCCACTGCTATCTCTATAAACATCGAAATATCTACAGCGCCATCTGTATAAACATGGAAATAGTTACAAAGTTATCTGTATAAACATGGAAATATCTACACCGCTATCTGTATAAACATGGAAATATCTGCACAGCCATGTGTATATACATGGAAATATCTACACCGCCATCTATATAAACATGGAAATAACTACACCGCTATCTGTATAAACATGGAAATATGTACACCGCCATCTACATATCCATGGAAATATCTGCGCCGCCATCTGTATAAACATGGAAATATCTACACGGTCATCTGTGTATAGATGGAAATATCAACACCGCCATCTGTACAAACATGGAAATATCTACACCGCTATCTGTATAAACATGGAAATATCTACACCGCTATCTGTATAAACATGGAAATATGTACACCGCGATCTGTATATACATGGAAATATCTACAAAGCTATCTCTATAAACATGGAAATATCTACAACACCATCTGTAAAAACATGGAAATACCTACAATGTCATCTGTATAAACATGGAAATATCTACAAAGCCATGTGTATAAACATGGAAATATCTACACCGCTATCTGTATAAACATGGAAATATCTACACCGAGATCTGTATAAACATGGAAATATGTACAAATCTATCTCTGTAAACATGGAAATATCTACACCGCCATCTGTATAAACATGGAAATACCTACAATGTCATCTGTATAAACTTGGAAATATCTGCAAAGCCATCTGTATAAACATGGAAATATCTACACAGCCATCTGTATATACATGGAAATTTCTACACCACTATCTGACTAAACATGGAAATAACTACACCGCTATTTTTATGCACAAGGAAATATCTACAACGTGACTTGTATAAACATGGAAATATTTACACCGCTATCTGTATAAACATGGAAATTTCTACACCGTTATCTGTATAAATATGGAAATATCTACACCGCTATCTCTATAAGCATGGAAATATCTACACCGCCATCTGTATAAACATGGAAATACTTATACAGTCATCTGTGTAAACATGGAAATATCTACACCATCATCTGTATAAACATGGAAATATCTACAATGCCATCTGTATACACATGGAAATACCTACACAGAAATCTGTGTATAGATTTAAACATCAACACCACCATCTGTACAAACATGGAAATATCTAAACTGCTATCTCTATAAACATGGGGATATTTACACTGCGGTCTGTACAAACATGGAAATAACTACACCGGTATCTGTATAAACATGGAAATATCTACACCATGATGTGTATAAACATGGAAATATATACACCGCTATCTGTATAAACATGGAAATGTCTGCACCGCTATCTCTATAAACATGGAAATATCTACAAAGACATCTGTATAAACATGGAAATACCTACACAGTCATGTGTAGGAACATTTAAATATCTACACTGCCATCTGTATAAACATAGAAATATATACACAGCCCTCTATATAAATATGGAAATATCTGCATAGGCATCTGTGTAAACCTGGAAACATCTGCACCACTTTCTGTATAAACATGGAAATACCTACACCGCTGTCTCTATAAACATGGAAATATGTACACCGCTATGTGTATAAACATGGAAATATCTCCACTGCTCTCTGTATAAACATGGAAATATCTCCACCGTTATCTGTATAAACATGGAAATATCTACAGCGCCATCTCTATAAACATTGACAAATCTACACTGCCATCTGTAAAAACATGGAAATATCTACACAGTCATCTGAATAAACGTGGAAATACCTACACCACCATCTGTATAAACATGGAAATACCTACAAAGTCATCTGTATAAACATGGAAATATCTACAAAGTCAACTGTATAAACATGGAAATATCTACACAGTCATCTGTATATACATGGAAATATCTACGCCGCTATCTGTATAAACATGGAAATAACTACACCGCTATTTGTATAAACAAGGAAATATCTACACCGTGACTTGTACAAACATGGAAATATTTACACCGCTATCTGTATAAACATGGAAATTTCTACACCGTTATCTGTTTAAATATGGAAATAACCTCACCGCTATCTCTATAAGCATGGAAATATCTACACCGCCATCTGTATAAACATGGAAATACCTATACAGTCATCTGTGTAAACATGGAAATATCTACACCACCATCTGTATAAACATGGAAATATCTACAATGCCATCTGTATTCACATGGAAATACCTACAAGGCAATCTGTGTATAGATGGAAACATCAACAGCGCCATCTGTACAAACTTGGATATATCTACACTTCTATCTCTATAAACATGGAAATATATACACTGCGGTCTGTATAAACATGGAAATATCTGCACCGCTATCTCTATAGACATGGAAATATCTACAAAGCCATCTGTATAAACATGGAAATACCTACACAGTCATGTGTAGGAATATGGAAATATCTACCCTGCCATCTGTATACACATAGAAATATCTACACGGCCCTCTGTATAAATATGGAGATATCTGCATAGGCATCTGTATAATCATGGAAATATCTACACCGCAATCTGTATAAACATGGAAATATCTACACCGCTATTTGTATAAATATGAAATATCTAAACCGCTATCTCTATAAAAGTGGAAATATCTCCACTGCTATCTGTATAAACATGGAAATATCTTCAATTCTATCTGTATAAACATGGAAATATCTACACCGCCATCTGTATAAACATGGAAATATCTCCACTGCTATCTCTATAAACATCGAAATATCTACACCGCCATCTGTATAAACATGGAAATAGTTACAACGTTATCTGTATAAACATGGAAATATCTACACCGCTATCTGTATAAACATGGAAATATCTACACAGCCATGTGTATATACATGGAAATATCTACACCGCTATCTATATAAACATGGAAATAACTACACCGCTATCTGTATAAACATGGAAGTATCTACACCGCCATCTACATATCCATGGAAATATCTGCGCCGCCATCTGTATAAACATGGAAATATCTACACGGTCTTCTGTGTATAGATGGAAATATCAACACCGCCATCTGTAAAAACATAGAAATATCTCCACCGCTATCTGTATAAACATGGAAATATCTACACCACGGTCTGTATAAACATGGAAATACTTACACAGTCATGGTTAGGAACATTGAAATATCTACACTGCCATCTGTATAAACATAGAAATATCTACACAGCCCTCTGTATAAGTATGGAAATATCTGCATAGGCATCTATGTAAACCTGGAAATATCTGCACCGCTATCTGTATAAACATGGAAATACCTACACCGCTGTCTCTATAAACAAGGAAATATGTACACCGCTATGTGTATAAACATGGAAATATCTCCACTGCTCTCTGTATAAACATGGAAATATCTCCACCGTTATCTGTATAAACATGGAAATATCTACAGCGCCATCTCTATATACATTGACAAATCTACACTGCCATCTGTAAAAACATGGAAATATCTGCACAGTCATCTGAATAAACATGGAAATATCTACACCACCATCTGTATAAACATGGAAATAACTACAATACCATCTGTATTCACATGGAAATATCTACACTGCTATCTGTACAAACATGGAAATATCTACACCACGATCTGTATAATCATGGAAATATCTACACTGCGATCTGTATAAACATGGAAATATCTTCACCGTGATCTGTATAAACATGGAAATATCTACAGTGCTAACTGTATAAACATGGTAATATCTACAACACCATCTATATAAACATGGAAATATCTGCAACGCCATCTGTATAAACAGGGAAATATCTACAATGCCATCTGTAGAAAGATGGAAATATCTACACCGCAATCTGTGTAAACATGGAAATATCTACACCGATATCTGTAAGAATATGGAAATATCTACACCGCTATCTGTATAAACATTGAAATAACTACACCGCGATCTCTATAAACATGGAAATATCTACACCGCGATCTGTATAAACATGGAAATATCTACACCACTATCTGTATAAACATGGAAATATCTACACAGCTATCTCTATAAACATGGAAATATCTACACCGCCATCTGTATAAACATGGAAATACCTACAAAGTCATTTGTATAAACATGGAAATATCTACAGCGCCATCTCTATAAACATTGAGAAATCTAAACTGCCATCTCTAAAAACATGGAAATATCTACACAGTCATCTGAATAAACATGGAAATATCTACACCACCATCTGTGTAAACATGGAAATACCTACAATACCATCTGTATACATATGGAAATATCTACACAGACATCTGTATAAATATGGAAATATCTACACGGCCATCTGTATAAACATGGAATTATCTAAACTGCCATCTGTAGAAAGATGGAAATATCTGCACCGTTATCTCTATAAATATTGAAATATCTACACTGCCATCACTATAAACATGAAAATATCTACACTGCCATCTGCATAAAGATGGAAGTATCTACTCCACCATGTGTATAAACACGGAAATATCTACACCACCATCTGTGTAAACATGGAAATATCTATGCCGCCATCTGTATAAACATGGGAATATCTACACGGCCATCTGTGTATAGATGGAAATATCAACACCGACATCTGTACAAACACGGAAATATCTACACCGCTATCTCTATAAACATGGAAATATCTGCACTGCCATCTGTATACACATGTAAATATCTACACAGCCATCTGTATAAACATGTATTTATCTACACTGTTATCTCTATATACAGGGAAATATCTACACCGCCATCTCTATAAACAACAAAATATCTACACTGCCACCTCCATAAACATGGAACTAACTACTCCACCATCTGTATAAACATGGAAACATCTACACCTCCATCAGTGTGAATAAGGAAATATCTACAATGCCATCTGTATAAAGATATAAATATCTGCACCGCGAGCTGTATAAACATGGAAATATCTACATCGGTATCTGTATAAACACGGAAATATCTACACCGCGATCTGTATAAACATGGAAATATCTACACCGCGATCTGTATAAACATGGAAATATGTTCACCACGATCTGTATAAACATGGAAATATCTACACAGCTATCTGTATAAACATGGTAATATCTACACCACCATCTATATAAACATGGAAATATCTACACCGCCATCCGTATAAACATGGAAATATTTACACCACGATCTGTATAAACATGGAAATACCTACACCGCTATCTGTATACACATGGAAATATCTACAGAGCTATCTCTATAAACATGGAAATATCTACACCGCCATCTGTATAAACATGGAAATACCTACAAAGTCATCTGTATAAACATGGAAATATCTACACAGCCATCTGTATAAACATGGAAATATCTACACAGCCATCTGTATGTACATGGAAATATCTACATCGGTATCTGTATAAACATGGAAATAACTACACTGCTATTTGTATAAACAAGGAAATATCTACACCGTGATCTGTATAAACATGGAAATATCTACACCGCTATCTCTATAAACATGGAAAAATCAACACCGCTATCGCTGTGAACATGGAAATATCTACACCGCCATCTCTATAAACATGGAAATATCTACACCACGATCAGTATAAACATGGAAATATGTACACCGCTATCTGTATAAACATGGAAATATCTCCACTGCTATCTCTATAAACATCGAAATATCTACACCGCCATCTGTATAAACATGGAAATACTTACAAGGTTATCTGTATAAACATGGAAATATCTACACCGGTATCTGTATAAACTTGGGAATACGTTCAACAGGGTCTGTATAAACATGGAAATATTTATACCGCTATCTGTATAAACCTGGAAATATCTACACTGCTGTCTCTATAAATATGGAAATATTTACACCGCCATCTGTATAAAAATGGAAATAATTACACAGTCATGTGTAGTAACATGGAAATATCTACACCACCGTTTGCATAAAGATGGAAATATCTACAACGTTATCTGTATAAACGTGGAAATATCTAAGAAGTGATCTCTATAAACATGTAAATCTGTACAGCAATCTCTGAATAAAGATGGAAATATCTACACCGCTATTTGTAAAAACATGGGAATATCTAAACCACTATCAGTATAAATATGTAAATATTTACACCGCTATCTCAATAAACATTGAAATATCTACACCGCTATCTCTATAAACATGGAAATATCTACACCGCCATCTGTATTAACATGGAAATATCTACACAGTCATCTGTATAAACCTGGAAATATCTACACAGTCATCTATATAAACATGGAAATATCTACAGAGGACTCTGTATAAACATGGAAATATCGGCACAGCCATCTGTATATACATGGAAATATCTACACCGCTATCTGTATAAACATGGAAATATCTACACCGCTATGTGTATTAACGTGGAAATATCTCCATTGCTATCTGTATAAACATGGACATATCTCCACCGCAATCTGTATAAACATGAAAATATCTACACCGCTATCTCTATAAACATGGAAATAACTGCACTGCCATCTGTAAAAACATGGAAATACGTATGGAGTCATCTGTATAAACATTGAAATATCTACAATGACATCTCTATACACATGGAAATATCTACATAGCCATCTGTATAAACATGTAAATATCTACACTGCTATCTCTATAAACATGGAAATATCTACACCGCCATCTCTATAAACATGAAAATATCTACACTGCCATCTCCGTAAACATGGAACTAACTACTCCGCCATCTGTATAAACATGGAAACATCTACACCGCCATCTGTGTGAATAAGGAAATATCTACAATGCCATCTGAATAAAGATATAAATATCAGCACCGCGAGCTGTATAAACATGGAAATATCTACATCGCTGTCTGTATAAACGTGGAAATACCAACACCGCTATCAGTATAAACAAGGAAATAACTACAACGCCATCTATATAAACATGGAAATATCTACACCGCTATGTCTATAAACATGGAAATACCTACACCGCTATCTCTATAAACATGGAAATATCCACACTGCCATCTGCATATCCACGGAAATATCTACATCGCCATCTGTATAAAGATGGAAATATCTACACGGCAATCTGTGTACAGTTGGAAATATCAACACCGCCATCTCTACAAACATGGAAATATCTACACCGGTATCTATATAAACATGGAAATATCTACACCACGATCTGTATAAACATGGGAATATTTACACCGCTATCTGTATAAACCTGGAAATATCTACACTGCTATCTCTATAAATATGGAAATATCTACACCACCATCTGTATAAACATGGAAATAACTACACAGTCATGTGTAGGAACATGGAAATATCTACACCACCGTGTGTGTAAAAATGGAAATATCAACAAAGTTATCTGTATAAACATGGAAATATCTACACAGTGATCTGTATATACATGGAAATATGTACAGCAATCTCTGAATAAAGATGGAATTATCTACACCGCTATCTGTAAAAACATGGAAATATCTACACCACTATCTGTATAAATATGGAAATATTTACACCGCTATCTCAATAAACATGGAAATATCTACACTGCTATCTCTATAAACATGGAAATATCTACACCGCCATCTGTATACACATGGAAATATCTACAATACCATCTGTATACACATGGAAATACTTAGATGGCAATCTGTGTATAGATGGAAACATCAACACCGCCATCTGTACAAACATGGAAATATCTACACTGCTATCTCTATAAACATGGAAATATCTACACCACCATCTGTATAAACATGGAAATACCTGCAATACCATCTGTTTACACATGGAAATATCTACACAGACATCTGTATAAATATGGAAATATCTACACGGCCATCTGTATAAACATGGAAATATCTACACCGCCATCTGTACAAACATGGAAGTATCTGCACTGCTATCTGTATAACCATGGAAATATCTACACCGCGGTCTGTATAAACATGGAAATAGCTACACCGCCATATGTATAAACATGGAAATATCTACACCGCTATCTCTATAAACATGGAAATATCTACACCGTGATCTGTAAACATGGAAATATTTACACCGCTATCTGTATAAACATGGAAATTTCTACACCGTTATCTGTGTAAATATGGAAATATCTACACCGCTATCTGTATAAACATGGAAATATCTACACAGCTATCTCTAT
Organism: Pan paniscus; assembly: GCF_029289425.2. Lineage (NCBI taxonomy): Eukaryota > Metazoa > Chordata > Mammalia > Primates > Hominidae > Pan > Pan paniscus. The sequence continues at coordinate 13,991,132 of NC_073254.2, forward strand.
AAACATGGAAATATCTACACCGCCATCTGTATAAACATGGAAATAACTACACAGCCATCTGTATATATATGGAAATATCCACACCGCTATCTCTATAAATATGGAAATAACTACATCGCTATTTTTATAAACAAGCAAATATATACACCGTGATCTGTATAAACATGGAAATATCTACACCGCCATCTCTATAAACATGGAAATATCTACACCCCTATCTGTATAAACATGGAAATATCCACACCGCTATCTCTATAAACGTGGAAATATCAACACCGCTGTCTCTATGAACATGGAAATATCTGCACCGCCATCTCTATAAACATGGAAATATCTACACCACGATCAGTATAAACGTGGAAATATCTACACTGCTATCTGTATAAACATGGAAATATCTCCAATGCTATCTCTATAAACATCGAAATAACTACACTGCCATCTGTATAAACATGGAAATACTTACAATGTTATCTGTATAAACATGGAAATATCTACACCGCCATCTGTATAAACATGGAAATATCTACACAGCCATATGTATATACATGGAAATATCTATACCGCTATCTATATAAACATGGAAATAACTACACCGCTATGTGTATAAACATGCAAATATCTACACCGCCATCTACATATCCATGGAAATATCTGCGCCGCCATCTGTATAAACATGGAAATACCTACACGGTCATCCGTGTATAGATGGAAATATCAACACCGCCATCTGTACAAACATGGAAATATCTGCACTGCAATCTGTATAACCATGGAAATATCTACACCGCAGTCTGTATAAACATGGAAATATCTACACCATGTTCTGTATAAACATGGAAATATTTACACCGCTATCTGTATAAAGATGGAAATTTCTACACCATTATCTGTATAAATATGGAAATATCTACACCGCTATCTCTATAAACCTGGAAATATCAACACCGCCATCTGGGTGAACAAGGAAATATCTACAATGCCGTCTGTAGAAAGATGGAAAGATCTACACGGCAATCTGTGTAAACATGGAAATATCTACACCGATATCTGTAAAAACATGGAAATATCTACACCGCTATCTATATAAACACGGAAATATCTACACCGCAATCTGTATAAACATGGAAATATCTACACCGCGGTCTTTATAAACATGGAAATATCTACACAGCTATCTGTATAAACATGGAAATTTCTACACAGCTATCTCTATAAACATGGAAATATCTACACCGTGATCTGTAAACATGGAAATATTTACACCGCTATCTGTATAAACATGGAAATTTCTACACCGTTATCTGTGTAAATATGGAAATATCTACCCCGCTATCTGTTTAAACATGGAAATATCTACACCGCTATCTGTATAAACATGGAAATATCTACACAGCTATCTCTATAAACATGGAAATATCTACACCGCCATCTGTATAAACATGGAATAACCTACAAAGTCATCTGTGTAAACATGGAAATATCTACACCACCATCTGTATAAACATGGAAATATCTTCAATGCCATCTGTATACAAATGGAAATACCCACACGGCAATCAGTGTATAGATGGAAACATCAACACCGCCATCTGTACAAACATGGAAATATCTACACTGCTATCTCTATAAACATGGAAATATCTACACTGCGGTCTGTATAAACATGGAAATATCTACACCGGTATCTGTTTAAACATGGAAATATCTACAGCGCCATCTCTATAAACATTGAAATATCTACACTGCCATCTGTAAAAACATGGAAATATCTACACAGTCATCTGAATAAACATGGAAGTATCTAAAGCACCATATGTATAAACATGGAAGTATCTACAATACCATCTGTATACACATGGAAATATCTACACAGACATCTGTATAAATATGGAAATATCTACACGGCCATCTGTGTAAACATGGAAATATCTACACTGCCATCTGTAGAAAGATGGAAATATCTACACCGCTATCTCTATAAATATAGAAATATCTACACCGCCATCTCTATAAACATGAAAATATTTCCAGTGCCATCTCCATAAAGATGGAAGTATCTACTCCGCCATGTGTATAAACACGGAAATATCTACACCACCATCTGTGTAAACATGGAAATATCTACACCGCTATCTGTATAAACATGGAAATATCTACACCGCCATCAGCATGTCCATGGAAATATCTACGCCGCCATCTGTACAAACATGGAAATATCTACACGGCCATCTCTGTATAGATGGAAATATCAACACCTCCATCTCTACAAACATATAAATATCTACACCGCTATCTCTATAAACATGGAAATATCTACACTGCCATCTGTAAAAACATGGAAGTAACTTTACAGTCATCTGCATAAACATGGAAATATCTACAATGACATCTGTATACACATGGAAATATCTACACAGCCATCTGTAAAAACATGTAAATATCTACACTGCTATCTCTATAAACATGGAAATATCTACACCGCCAACTCTATAAACATGAAAATATCTACACTGCCATGTCCATAAACATGGAACTAACTACTCCGCCATCTGTATAAACATGGAAACATCTACACCGCCATCTGGTTGAACAAGGAAATATCTACAATGCCGTCTGTAGAAAGATGGAAAGATCTACACGGCAATCTGTGTAAATATGGAAATATCTACACCGATATCTGTAAAAACATGGAAATATCTACACCGCTATCTATATAAACACGGAAATATCTACACCGCGATCCGTGTAAACATGGAAATATCTACACCGCGGTCTTTATAAACATGGAAATATCTACACAGCTATCAGTATAAACATGGAAATTTCTACACAGCTATCTCTATAAACATGGAAATATCTACACCGTGATCTGTAAATATGGAAATATGTACACCGCTATCTGTATAAACATGGAAATTTCTACACCGTTATCTGTGTAAATATGGAAATATCTACACCGCTACCTGTTTAAACATGGAAATATCTACACCGCTATCTGTATAAACATGGAAATATCTACACAGCTATCTCTATAAACATGGAAATATCTACACCGCCATCTGTATAAACATGGAATAACCTACAAAGCCATCTGTGGAAACATGGAAATATCTACACCACCATCTGTATAAACATGGAAATATCTTCAATGCCATCTGTATACAAATGGAAATACCCACACGGCAATCGGTGTATAGATGGAAACATCAACACCGCCATCTGTACAAACATGGAAATATCTACACTGCTATCTCTATAAACATGGAAATATCTACACTGCAGTCTGTATAAACATGGAAATAACTACACCGGTATCTGTTTAAACATGGAAATATCTACAGCGCCATCTCTATAAACATTGAAATATCTACACTGCCATCTGTAAAAACATGGAAATATCTACACAGTCATCTGAATAAACATGGAAATATCTAAAGAACCATATGTATAAACATGGAAGTATCTACAATACCATCTGTATACACATGGAAATATCTACACAGACATCTGTATAAATATGGAAATATCTACAAGGCCATCTGTATAAACATGGAAATATCTACACTGCCATCTGTAGAAAGATGGAAATATCTACACCGCTATTTCTATAAATATGGAAATATCTACACCGCCATCTCTATAAACCTGAAAATATTTCCACTGCCATCTCCATAAAGATGGCAGTATCTACTCCGCCATGTGTATAAACACGGAAATATCTTCACCACCATCTGTGTAAACATGGAAATATCTACACCGCTATCTGTATAAACATGGAAATATCTACACCGCCATCAGCATGTCCATGGAAATATCTACGCCGCCATCTGTACAAACATGGAAATATCTACACGGCCATCTCTGTATAGATGGAAATATCAACACCTCCATCTGTACAAACATATAAATATCTACACCGCTATCTCTATATACATGGAAATATCTGCACTGCCATCTGTAAAAACATGGAAGTAACTTTACAGTCATCTGCATAAACATGGAAATATCTACAATGCCACCTGTATACACATGGAAATATCTACACAGCCATTTGTATAAACATGTAAATATCTACACTGCTATCTCTATAAACATGGAAATATCTACACCGCCAACTCTATAAACATGAAAATATCTACACTGCCATGTCCATAAACATGGAACTAACTACTCCGCCATCTGTATAAACATGGAAACATGTACACCGCCATCTGGGTGAAGAAGGAAATATCTACAATGCCGTCTGTAGAAAGATGGAAAGATCTACACGGCAATCTGTGTAAACATGGAAATATCTACACCGATATCTGTAAAAACATGGAAATATCTACACCGCTATCTATATATACATGGAAATACCTACACCGTGATCTGTATAAACATGGAAATATCTACACCGCGGTCTTTATAAACATGGAAATATCTACACAGCTATCTGTATAAACATGGAAATTTCTACACAGCTATCTAAGTAAACATGGAAATATCTACACCGTGATCTGTAAACATGGAAATATTTAAACCGCTATCTGTATAAACATGGAAATTTCTACACCGTTATCTGTGTAAATATGGAAATATCTACACCGCTATCTGTTTAAACATGGAAATATCTACACCGCTATCTGTATAAACATGGAAATATCTACACAGCTATCTCTATAAACATGGAAATATCTACACCGCCATCAGTATAAACATGGAAAAACCTACAAAGTCATCTGTGTAAACATGGAAATATCTACACCACCATCTGTGTAAACATGGAAATATCTTCAATGCCATCTGTATACAAATGGAAATACTCACACGGCAATCTGTGTATAGATGGAAACATCAACACCGCCATCTGTACAAACATGGAAATATCTACATTGCTATCTCTATAAACATGGAAATATCTACACTGCGGTCTGTATAAACATGGAAATATCTACACCGGTATCTGTTTAAACATGGAAATATCTACAGCGCCATCTCTATAAACATTGAAATATCTACACTGCCATCTGTAAAAACATGGAAATATCTACACAGTCATCTGAATAAACATGGAAATATCTAAAGCACCATATGTATAAACATGGAAGTATCTACAATACCATCTGTATACACATGGAAATATCTACACAGACATCTGTATAAATATGGAAATATCTACACGGCCATCTGTATAAACATGGAAATATCTACACTGCCATCTGTAGAAAGATGGAAATATCTACACCGCTATCTGTATAAATATGGAAATATGTACACCGCCATCTCTATAAACATGAAAATATTTCCACTGCCATCTCCATAAAGATGGAAGTATCTACTCCACCATGTGTATAAACACGGAAATATCTACACCACCATCTGTGTAAACATGGAAATATCTACACCGCTATCTGTATAAACATGGAAATATCTACACCGCCATCAGCATGTCCATGGAAATATCTACGCCGCCATCTGTACAAACATGGAAATATCTACACGGCCATCTGTGTATAGATGGAAATATCAACACCTCCATCTGTACAAACATATAAATATCTACACTTCTATCTCTACAAACAAGGAAATATCTGCACTGCCATCTGTAAAAACATGGAAATATGTATACAGTCATCTGTATAAACATGGAAATATCTAAAATGCCATCTATATACACATGGAAATATCTTCACAGCCATCTGTATAAATATGTAAATATCTACACAGCTATCTCTATAAACATGGAAATATCTACACCGCCATCTCTATAAACATGAAAATATCTACACTGCCATCTTCATAAACATAGAACTAACTACTCCGCCATCTGTATAAACATGGAAACATCTACACCGCCATCTGGGTGAACAAGGAAATATCTACAATGCCATATTTATAAAGATATAAATATCTGCACCGCGAGCTGCATAAACAAGGAAATATCTACATCGCTATCTGTATAAACGTGGAAATAGCAACACCGGTATCGGTATAAACATGGAAATATCTACAACGCCATCTATATAAACATGGAAATATCTACACCACTATGTCTATAAACATGGAAATACCTACAACGCTATCTCTATAAACATGGAAATAACTACACCGCTATCTGTATAAACATGGAAATATCCACATCGCTATCTGTATAAACATGGAAATATCTACACCACGATCTGTACAAATATGGAAATATCTACACCGCGATCTGTATAAACATGGAAACATCTTCACCACGATCTGTGTATACATGGAAATATCTACATCGCTATCTGTATAAACATGGTAATATCTACACCGGGATCTGTATAAACATGGAAATATCTACACCACGATCTGTATAAACATGGAAATATCTACAACGCTATCTGTATAAACATGGAAATATTTACACAGCTATCTCCATAAACATGGAAATATCTACACCACCATCTGTATAAACATGGAAATAACTACAAACTCATCTGTATAACATGGAAATATCTACACAGCCATCTGTATAAACATGGAAATATCTACACAGCCATCTGTATATACATGGAAATATCTACACCGCTATCTGTATAAATATGGAAATAACTACACCGCTATTTTTATAAAGAAGCAAATATCTACACCGTGATCTGTATAAACATGGAAATATCTACACCGCCATCTCTATAAACATGGAAATATCTACAACCCTATCTGTATAAACATGGAAATATCCACACCGCTATCTCTATAAACATGGAAATATCAACACCGCTATCTCTATGAACATGGAAATATGTGCACCGCCATGTCTATAAACATGGAAATATCTACACCACGATCAGTATAAACATGGAAATATCTACACTGCTATCTGTATAAACGTGGAAATATCTCCACTGATATCTCTATAAACATGGAAATATCTACACCGCGATCTGTATAAACATGGAAATATCAACACCGCGATCTGTATAAACATGGAAATATCTTCACCACAATCTGTATAAACATGGAAATATCTACACCGCTACCACTATAAAGATGGTAATATCTACACCACCATCTATAGAAACATGGAAATATCTACAATGCCATCTGTAGAAAGATGGAAATATCTACACCGCAATCTGTGTAAACATGGAACTATCTAAACCATTATCTGTAAACACATGGAAATATCTACACAGCTATCTGTATAAACATGGAAATATCTACACCGTGATCTGTATAAACATGGAAATATCTACACCGCGATCTGTATAAACATGGAAATATCTACACCGCTATCTGTATAAACATGGAAATATCTACACAGCTATCTCTATAAACATGGAAATATCTACACCGCCATCTGTATAAACAAGGAAATACCTATACAGTCATCTGTGTAATCATGGAAATATCTACACCACCATCTGTATAAACATGGAAATATCTTCAATACCATCTGAATACACATGGATATACCTACACGGCAATCTGTGTATAGATGGATACATCAACACCGCCATCTGTACAAACATGGAAATATCTACACTGCTTTCTCTTTAAACATGGAAATATCTACACTGCGGTCTGTATAAACTTGCAAATATCTACACCGGTATCTGTATAAACATGGAAATATCTACACCATGATCTGTATAAACATGGAAATATAAACACAATTATCTGTATAAACATGGAAATATCTGCACCGCTATCTCTATAAACATGGAAATATCTGCACCGCAATCTGTATAAACATGGAAATACCTACACCGCTGTCTCTATAAACATGGAAATATGTACACCGCTATGTGTATAAACATGGAAATATCTCCTCTGCTCTCTGTATAAACATGGAAATATCTCCACCGTTATCTGTATAAACATGGAAAAATCTACAGCGCCATCTCTATAAACATTGAAATATCTAAACTGCCATCTGTAAAAACCTGGAAATATCTACACCGCCAACTGTATAAGCATGGAAATATCTACACCACCATCTGTACAAACATGGAAATACCTACAATACCATCTGTATACACATGGAAATATCTACACAGACATCTGTATAAATATGGAAATAACTACACGGCCATCTGTAGAAACATGGAAATATCTACACTGCCATCTGTAGGAAGATGGAAATATCTACACCGCTATCTCTATAAATATGGAAATATCTACACCGCCATCTCTATAAACATGAAAATATCTACACTGCCATCTCCATAAAGACGGAAGTATCTACTCCGCCATGTGCATAAACACGGAAATATCTACACCATCATCTGCGTAAACATGGAAATATATACACCGCCATCTGTATAAACATGGAAATATCTACACCGCCATCTGCATGTCCATGGAAATATCTACGCTGCCATCTGTATAAACATGGAAATATCTACACGGCCATCTGTGTATAGATGGAAATATCAACACCGCCATCTGTACACACATGGAAATATCTACACCGCTATCTCTATAAACATGGAAATATCTGCACTATCATCTCTAAAAACATGGAAATACCTATACAGTCATCGGTATAAACATGGAAATATCTACAATGCCATCTGTATACACATGGAAATATCTAAACAGCCATCTGTATAAGCATGTAAATATCTACACTGCTATCTCTATAAACATGGAAATATCTACACCGCCATCTCTATAAACATGAAAATATCTACACTGATATCTCCATAAATATGGAACTAACTACTCCGCCATCTGTATAAACATGGAAACAATACACCGCCATCTGTGTGAACAAGGAAATATCTACAATGCCATCTGTATAAAGATATGAATATCTGCACCGCGTGCTGTATAAACATGGAAATATCTACATCGCTATCTGTATAAACGTGGAAATACCAACACCGCTATCGGTATAAACATAGAAATATCTACAATGCCATCTATATAAACCTGGAAATATCTACAACGCCATCTATGTAAACATGGAAATATCTACACCGCTATGTCTTTAAACAAGGAAATACCTACACCGCTATCTCTATAAACATGAAAATATCTCCACCGCTATCTGTATAAACATGGAAATATCTACACCGCTATCTGTATAAACATGGAAATATCTACACTGCGATCTGTATGAACATGGAAATATCTACACCGCGATCTGTATAAACATGGAAATATCTTCACCACGATCTGTATATACATGGAAATATCTACACCGCTATCTGTATAAACATGGTAATATCTACACCACCATCTATATAAACATGGCTATATCTGCACCGCTATCTGTATAACCATGGAAATATCTACACCGCGGTCTGTATAAACATGGAAATATCTACAACGCCATCTGTATAAACATGGAAATACCTACAAAGTCATCTGTATAAACATGGAAATATCTACACAGCCATCGGTATAAACATGGAAATATCTACACAGCCATCTGTATATACATGGAAATATCTACACCGCTATCTGTATAAACATGGAAATAACTACACCGCTATTTGTATAAACATGGAAATATCTACACCGCCATCTCTATAAACATGGAAATATCTACAACCCTATCTGTATAAACATGGAAATATCCACACCGCTATCTTTATAAACATGGAAAAATCTACACTGCTATCCCTATGAACATGGAAATATCTACACCGCCATCTCTATAAACATGGAAATATCTACACCACGATCAGTATAAACACGGAAACATCTACACCGCTATCTGTATAAACATGGAAATACCTCCACTGCTATCTCTATAAACATCGAAATATCTACACTGCCATCTGTATAGACATGGAAGTACTTACAAGGTTATCTGTATAAACATTGAAATATCTACACCGCCATCTGTATAAACATGGATGTATCTACACAGCCATGTGTATATACATGGAAATATCTACACCGCTATCTATATAAACATGGAAATAACTACACCGCTATCTGTATAAACATGGAAATATCTACATCGCTATCTGTATAAACATGGAAATATCTACGCCGCGATCTGTACAAACATGGAAATATCTACACCGCGATCAGTATAAACATGGAAATATCTTCACCACGATCTGTATATACATGGAAATATCTACACCGCTATCTGTATAAACATGGTATTATCTACACCGCGATCTGTATAAACATGGAAATATCTACACCGCGATCTGTATTATCATGGAAATATCTACAACGCTATCTGTATAAACATGGAAATATCTACACAGCTATCTCTATAAACATGGAAATATCTACACCGCCATCTGTATCAACATGGAAATAACTACAAACTCATCTGTATAAACATGGAAATATCTACACAGCCATCTGTATAAACATGGAAATATCTACACAGCCATCTGTATATACATGGAAATATCTACACCGCTATCTGTATAAACATGGAAATATCTACATCGCTATCTGTATAAACATGGAAATATCTACACCGCGATCTGTACAAACATGGAAATATCTACACCGCGATCAGTATAAACATGGAAATATCTTCACCACGATCTGTATATACATGGAAATATCCACACCGCTATCTATATAAACATGGAAATAACTACACCGCTATTTGTATAAACATGGAAATATCTACACCGCCATCTACATATCCATGGAAATATCTGTGCTGCCATCTGTATAAACATGGAAATAACTACACGGTCATCTGTGTATAGATGGAAATGTCAACACCGCCATCTGTGCAAACATGGAAATATCTGCACTGCTATCTGTATAACCATGGAAATATCTACACTGCAGTCTGTATAAACATGGAAATATTTACACCACTATCTGTATAAACATGGAAATATCTACACCGCTATCTCTATAAACATGGAAATATCTACACTGTGATCTGTATAAACATGGAAATATTTACACCGCTATCTGTATAAAGATGGAAATTTCTACACCGTTATCTGTATAAATATGGAAATATCTACACCGCTATCTCTATAAACATGGAAATATCTACACTGCCATCTGTCTAAACATGGAAATATCTACAATGCCATCTGTAAAAACATTGAAATATCTACACAGCCATCTGTATAAACATGTAAATATCTACACTGCTATCTCTATAAACATAGAAATATCTACACCGCCATCTCTATAAACATGAAAATATCTACACTGCCGTCTCCATAAACATGGAACTAACTACTCCACCATCTGTATAAACATGGAAACATCTACATCGCCATCTGTGTGAACAAGGAAATATCTACAATGCCATCTTTATAAAGATATAAATATCTGCACCGTGAGCTGTATAAACATGGAAATATCTACATCGCTATCTGTATAAACGTGGAAATACCAACACCGATATCAGTATAAACATGGTAATATCTACAACGCAATAAATATATACATGGAAATATCTACACCGCTATGTCTATAAACATGGAAATAACTACACCGCTATCTGTATAAACATGGAAATATCTTCATCGATATCTGTATAAACATGCAAATATCTACACCGCGATCTGTACAAACATGGAAATATCTACATCGCGATCTGTATAAACATGGAAATATCTTCACGACGATCTGTATATACATGGAAATATCTACACCGCTATCTGTATAAACATGGTAATATCTACACCACCATCTATATAAACACGGAAATATCTACATCGCAATCTATATAAACATGGAAATATCTACAATGCCATCTGTAGAAAGATGGAAATATCTACACGGCAATCTGTGTAAACATGGAAATATCTACACCGATATCTGTAAAAACATGGAAATATCTACACCGCTATCTACATAAACATGGAAATATCTACACCGCTATCTGTATAAACATGGAAATATCTACACCGCTATCTGTATAAACATGGAAATACCTACACCGCTATCTGTATAAACATGGAAATATCTACACAGCTATCTCTATAAACATGGAAATATCTACACCGCCTTCTGTATAAACATGGAAAAACCTACAAAGTCATCTGTGTAAACATGGAAATAACTACACCACCATCTGTATAAACATAAAAATATCTTCAATGCCATCTGTATACACCTGGAAATACCCACACGGCAATCTGTGTATACATGGAAACATCAACACCACCATCTGTACAAACATGGAAATATCTACACTGCTATCTACATAAACATGGAAATATCTACACTACGGTCTGTATAAACATGGAAATATCTACACCGGTATCTGTTTAAACAGGGATATATCTACAGCGCCATCTCTATAAACATTGAAATATCTACACTGCAATCTGTAAAAACATGGAAATATCTACACAGTCATCTGAATAAACATGGAAATATCTAAAGCACCATAGGTATAAACATGGAAGTATCTACAATACCATCTGTATACACATGGAAATATCTACACAGACATCTGTATGAATATGGAAATATCTACACAGCCATCTGTATAAACATGGAAATATCCTCACTGCCATCTGTAGAAAGATGGAAATATCTACACCGCTATCTCTATAAATATGGAAATATCTACACCGCCATCTCTATAAACATGAAAATATTTCCACTGCCATCTCCATAAAGATGGCAGTATCTACTCCGCCATGTGTATAAACACGGAAATATCTACACCACCATCTGTGTAAACATGGAAATATCTACACCGCTATCTGTATAAACATGGAAATATCTACACCGCCATCAGCATGTCCATGGAAATATCTACGCCGCCATCTGTACAAACATGGAAATATCTACACGGCCATCTGTGTATAGATGGAAATGTCAACACCTCCATCTGTACAAACGTATAAATATCTACACCGCTATCTCTATAAACATGGAAACATGTGCACTGCCATCTGTAAAAACATGGAAATACCTTTACAGTCATCTGTATAAACATGGAAATATCTACAATGCCATCTGTATACACATGGAAATATCTACACAGCCATCTGTATAAACATGTAAATATCTACACTGCTATCTCTATAAACATGGAAATATCTACACCGCCATCTCTAAAAACATGAAAATATCTACACTGCCATCTCCATAAACATGGAAATAACTCTTCTGCCATCTGTATAAACATGGAAACATCTACACCGCCATCTGGGAGAAAAAGGAAATATCTACAATACCATCTTTATAAAGATATAAATATCTGCACCGTGAGCTGTATAAACAAGGCAATATCTACATCGCTATCTGTATAAACGTGGAAATAGCAACACCGCTATCGGTATAAACATGGAAATATCTACAACGCCATCTATATAAACTTGGAAATATCTACACCGCTATGTCTATAAACATGGAAATACCTACAACGCTATCTCTATAAACATGGAAATAACTACACCGCTATCTGTATAAACATGGAAATATCTACATCGCTATCTGTATAAACATGGAAATATCTACACCGCGATCTGTACAAACATGGAAATACCTACACCGCGATCTGTATAAACATGGAAACATCTTCACGATGATCTGTATATACATGGAAATATCTTCACCGGTATCTGTATAAACATAGTAATGTCTACACCGTGATCTGTATAAACATGGAAATATCTACACAGCGATCAGTATAAACATGGAAATATCTACAACGCTATCTGTATAAACATGGAAATATCTACACAGCTATCTCTATAAACCTGGAAATATCTACACCGCCATCTGTATAAACATGGAAATAACTACAAACTCATCTGTATAAACATGGAAATATCTACACAGCCATCTGTATAAACATGGAAATATCTACACAGCCATCTGTATATACATGGAAATATCTACATCGCTATCTGTATAAATATGGAAATAACTACACCGCTATTTTTATAAACAAGCAAATATCTACAGCGTGATCTGTATAAACATGGAAATATCTACACCGCCATCTCTATAAACATGGAAATATCTACACCCCTATCTGTATAAACATGGAAATATCCACACCGCTATCTCTATAAACATGGAAATATCAACACCGCTATCTCTATGAACATGGAAATATCAGCACCGCAATCTCTATAAACATGGAAATATCTACACCACGATCAGTATAAACATGGAAATATCTACACTGCTATCTGTATAAACATGGAAATATCTCCACTGCTATCTCTATAAACATCGAAATATCTACACCGCCATCTGTATAAACATGAAAATACTTACAAAGTTATCTGTATAAACATGGAAATATCTACACCGCCATCTGTATTAACATGGAAATATCTACACAGCCATGTGTATATACATGGAAATATCTACACCGCTATCTATATAAACATGGAAATAACTACACCGCTATTTGTATAAACATGGAAATATTTACACCGCCATCTACATATCCATTGAAAGATCTGCGCCGCCATCTGTATAAACATGGAAATATCTACACGGTCGTCTGTGTATAGATGGAAATATCAACACCGCCATCTGTACAAACATGGAAATATCTGCACTGATATCTGTATAACCATGGAAATATCTACACCGCGGTCTGTATCAACATGGAAATATTTACACCACTATCTGTATAAACATGGAAATATCTACACCGCTATCTCTATAAACATGGAAATATCTACACCGTGATCTGTATAAACATGGAAATTTTTACACCACTATCTGTATAAAGATGGAAATTTCTACACCTTTATCTGTATAAATATGGAAATATCTACAACGCTATCTCTATAAACATGGAAATATCTACACCGCCATCTGTATAAACATGGAAAAACCTACAAAGTCATCTGTGTAAACATGGAATTATCTACACCACCATCTGTATAAACATGGAAATATCTTCAATGCCATCTGTATACACCTGGAAATACCCACACGGCAATCTGTGTATAGATGAAAACATCAACATCGCCATCTGTACAAACATGGAAATATCTACACTGCTATCTCTATAAACATGGAAATATCTACACTGCGGTCTGTTTAAACATGGAAATATCTACACCGGTATCTGTTTAAACATGGAAATATCTACAGCGCCATCTCTATAAACATTGAAATATCTACACTGCCATCTGTAAAAACATGGAAATATCTACACAGTCATCTGAATAAACATGGAAATATCTAAAGCACCATATGTATAAACATGGAAGTATCTACAATACCATCTGTATACACATGGAAATATCTACACAGACATCTGTATACATATGGAAATATCTACACGGCCGTCTGTATAAACATGGAAATATCTACACTGCCATCTGTAGAAAGATGGAAATATCTACACCGCTATCTCTATAAATATGGAAATATCTACACCGCCATCTCTATAAACATGAAAATATTTCCACTGCCATCTCCATAAAGATGGAAGTATCTACTCCGCCATGTGTATAAACACGGAAATATCTACACCACCATCTGTGTAAACATGGAAATATCTACACCACTATCTGTATAAACATGGAAATATCTACACCGCCATAAGCATGTCCATGGAAATATCTACGCCGCCATCTGTACAAACATGGAAATATCTACACGGCCATCTGTGTATAGATGGAAATATCAATACCTCCATCAGTACAAACATATAAATATCTACACCGCTATCTCTATAAACATGGAAATATCTGCACTGCCATCTGTAAAAACATGGAAATAACTATACAGTCATCTGTTTAAACATGGAAATATCTAAAATGCCATCTGTATACACATGGAAATATCTACACAGCCATCTGTATAAACATGCAAATATCTACACAGCTATCTCTATAAACATGGAAATATCTACACCGCCATCTCTATAAACATGAAAATATCTACACTGCCAACTCCATAAACATAGAACTAACTACTCCGCCATCTGTATAAACATGGAAACATCTACACCGCCATCTGGGTGAACAAGGAAATATCTACAATGCCATCTTTATAAAGATATAAATATCTGCACCGCGAGCTGCATAAACAAGGAAATATCTACATCGCTATCTGTATAAACGTGGAAATAGCAACACCGGTATCGGTATAAACATGGTAATATCTACAACGCCATCTATATAAACATGGAAATATCTACACCGCTATATCTATAAACATGGAAATACCTACACCGCTATCTCTATAAACATGGAAATAACTACACCGCTATCTGTATAAACATGGAAATATCTTCATCGCTATCTGTATAAACATGGAAATATCTACACCGCGATCTGTACAAAATGGAAATATCTACACCGCGATCTGTATAAACATGGAAATATCTTCACCACGATCTGTATATACATGGAAATATCTACACCGCTATCTGTATAAACATGGTAATATCTACACCACCATCTATATAAACACGGAAATATCTACACCGCCATCTATATAAACATGGAAATATCTACAATGCCATCTGTAGAAAGATGGAAATATCTACACGGCAATCTGTGTAAACATGGAAATAACTACACCGACATCTGTAAAAACATGGAAATATCTACACCGCTATCTACATAAACATGGAAATATCTACACAGCTATCTGTATAAACATGGAAATATCTACACCGCTATCTGTATAAACATGGAAATATCTACACAGCTATGTCTATAAACATGGAAATATCTACACCGCCATCTGTATAAACATGGAAAAACCTACAAATTCATCTGTGTAAACATGGAAATATCTACACCACCATCTGTATAAACATAAAAATATCTTCAATGCCATCTGTATACACCTGGAAATACCCACACGACAATCTGTGTATAGATGGAAACATCAACACCGCCATCTGTACAAACATGGATATATCTACACTGCTATCTACATAAACATGGAAATATCTACACAGCTATCTGTATAAACATGGAAATATCTACACCGCTATCTGTATAAACATGGAAATATCTACAAAGCTATCTCTATAAACATGGAAATATCTACACCGCCATCTGTATAAACGTGGAAAAACCTACAAATTCATCTGTGTAAACATGGAAATATCTACACCACCATCTGTATAAACATAAAAATATCTTCAATGCCATCTGTATACACCTGGAAATACCCACACGACAATCTGTGTTTAGATGGAAACATCAACACTGCCATCTGTACAAACATGGAAATATCTACACTGCTATCTATATAAACATGGAAATATCTACACTGCGGTCTGTATGAACATGGAAATATCTACACCGGTATCTGTTTAAACATGGATATATCTACAGCGCCATCTCTATAAACATTGAAATATCTACACTGCCATCTGTAAAAACATGGAAATATCTACACAGTCATCTGAATAAACATGGAAATATCTAAAGCACCATATGTATAAACATGGAAGTATCTACAATACCATCTGTATACACATGGAAATATCTACACAGACATCTGTATAAATATGGAAATATCTACACGGCCATCTGTATAAACATGGAAATATCTACACTGCCATCTGTAGAAAGATGGAAATATCTACACCGCTATCTCTATAAATATGGAAATATCTACACCGCCATCTCTATAAACATGAAATTATTTCCACTGCCATCTCCATAAAGATGGAAGTATCTACTCTGCCATGTGCATAAACACGGAAATATCTACACCACCATCTGTGTAAACATGGAAATATCTACACCGCTATCTGTATAAACATGGAAATATCTACACCGCCATCAGCATGACCATGGAAATATCTACGCCGCCATCTGTACAAACATGGAAATATCTACACGGCCATCTGTGTATAGATGGAAATGTCAACACCTCCATTTGTACAAACATATAAATATCTACACCGCTATCTCTATAAACATGGAAATATGTGCACTGCCATCAGTAAAAACATGGAAATACCTTTACAGTCATCTGTATATACATGGAAATATCTACAATGCCATCTGTATACACATGGAAATATCTACACAGCCATCTGTATAAACATGTAAATATCTACACTGCTATCTCTATGAACATGGAAATATCTACACCGCCATTTCTAAAAACATGAAAATATCTACACTGCCATCTCCATAAACATGGAACTAACTACTCAGCCATCTGTATAAACATGGAAACATCTACACCGCCATCTGGGTGAACAAGGAAATATCTACAATGCCATCTTTATAAAGATATAAATATCTGCACCGCGAGCTGCATAAACAAGGAAATATCTATATCGCTATCTGTATAAACGTGGAAATAGCAACACCGGTATCGGTATAAACATGGAAATATCTACAACGCCATCTATATAAACTTGGAAATATCTACACCGCTATGTCTATAAACATGGAAATACCTACAACGCTATCTCTATAAACATGGAAATAACTACACCGCTATCTGTATAAACATGGAAATATCTACATCGCTATCTGTATAATCATGGAAATATCTACACCGCGATCTGTACAAACATGAAAATATCTACACCGCGATCTGTATAAACATGGAAATATCTTCACCATGATCTGTATATACATGGAAATATCTACACCGGTATGTGTATAAACATGGTAATATCTACACCGCGATCTGTATAAACATGGAAATATCTACACAGCGATCTGTATAAACATGGAAATATCTACAACGCTATCTGTATAAACATGGAAATATCTACACAGCTATCTCTATAAATATGGAAATATCTACACCGCCATCTGTATAAACATGGAAATAACTACAAACTCACCTGTATAAACATGGAAATATCTACACAGCCATCTGTATAAACATGGAAATATCTACAAAGCCATCTGTATATACATGGAAATATCTACATCGCTATCTGCATAAATATGGAAGTAACTACACCGCTATTTTTATAAACAAGCAAATATCAACACCGTGATCTGTATAAACATGGAAATATCTACACCGCCATTTCTATAAACATGGAAATATCTACACCCCTATCTGTATAAACATGGAAATATCCACACCGCTATCTCTATAAACATGGAAATATCAACACCGCTATCTCTATGAACATGGAAATATCTGCACCGCCATCTCTATAAACATGGAAATATCTACACCACAATCAGTATAAACATGGAAATATCTACACTGCTATCTGTTTAAACATGGAAATATCTCCAATGCTATCTCTATAAACATCGAAATATCTACACCGCCATCTGTATAAACATGGAAATAATTACAAAGTTATCTGAATAAACATGGAAATATCTACAACGCCATCTGTATAAACATGGAAATATCTACACAGCCATGTGTATATACATGGAAATATCTACACCGCTATCTATATAAACATGGAAATAACTACACCGATATTTGTATAAACATGGAAATATCTACACCGCCATCTACATATCCATGGAAATATCTGCGCCGCCATCTGTATAAACATGGAAATATCTACACGGTCTTCTGTGCATAGATGGAAATATCTACACCGTCATCTGTACAAACATGGAAATATCTGCACTTCTATCTGTATAACCATGGAAATATCTACACCGCGGTCTGTATAAACATGGAAATATTTACACCACTATATTTATAAACATGGAAATATCTACACCGCTATCTCTATAAACATGGAAATATCCACACCGTGATCTGTATAAACATGGAAATATTTACACCGCTATCTGTATAAAGATGGAAATTTCTACACCGTTATCTGTATAAATATGGAAATATCTACACCGCTATCTCTATAAACATGGAAATATCTGCACCGCCATCTGTATAAACATGGAAATATCTACAATGCCATCTGTATACACATGGAAATACCTACACGGCAATCTGTGTATAGATGGAAACATCAAAACCGCCATCTGTACAAACATGGAAATATCTACACTGCTATCTCTATAAACATGGAAATATCTACACTGCGGTCTGTATAAACATGGAAATATCTACACCGGTATCTGTTTAAACATGGAAATATCTACAGCGACATCTCTATAAACATTGAAATATCTACATTGCCATCTGTAAAAACATGGAAATAACTACACAGTCATCTGAATAAACATGGAAATATCTACACCACCATATGTATAAACATGGAGTTACCTACAATACCATCTGTATACACATGGAAATATTTACACAGACATCTGTATAAATATGGAAATATCTACACGGCCATCTGTAGAAAAATGGAAATATCTACACCGTTATCTCTATAAATATGGAAATATCTACACCGCCGTCTCTATAAACATGAAAATATCTACACTGCCATCTTCTTAAAGATGGAAGTATCTACTCCGCCATGTGTATAAACACGGAAATATCTACACCACCATCTGTGTAAACATGGAAATATCTTCACCGCTATCTGTATAAACATGGCAATATCTACACCGCCATCTGCATGACCATGGAAATATCTACGCCACCATCTGTATAAACATGGAAATATCTACACGGCCATTTGTGTATAGATGGAAATATCAACACCGCCATCTGTAGAAACATGGAAATATCTACACCGCTATCTCTATAAACATGGAAATATCTGCACTGCCATCTGTAAAAACATGGAAATACCTATACAGTCATCTGTATAAACATGGAAATATATAAAATGCCATCTGTATACACATGGAAATATCTACACAGCCATCTGTATAAACATGTAAATATCTACACTGCTATCTCTGTAAACATAGAAATATCTACACCGCCATCTCTATAAACTTGAAAATATCTACACTGCCATCTCCATAAACATGGAACTGACTACTCCGCCATCTGTATAAACATGGAAACATCTACATCGTCATCTGTGTGAACAAGGAAATATCTACAATGCCATCTTTATAAAGATATAAATATCTGCACCGTGAGCTGCATAAACATGGAAATATCTACATCGCTATCTGTATAAACGTGGAAATACCAACACCGCTATCGGTATAAACATGGTAATATCTACAACGCAATCTATATAAACATGGAAATATCTACACCGCTATGTCTATAAACAAGGAAATACCTACACCGCTATCTCTATAAACATGGAAATAACTACACCGCTATCTGTATAAACATGGAAATATCTTCATCGCTATCTGTATAAACATGGAAATATCTACACCGCGATCTGTACAAACATGGAAATATCTACACCGCTATCTGTATAAACATGGAAATATCTTCACCACGATCTGTATATACATGGAAATATCTACACCGCGATCTGTATAAACATGGTAATATCTACACCACCATCTATATAAACACGGAAATATCTACACCGCCATCTATATAAACATGGAAATATCTACAATGCCATCTGTAGAAGATGGAAATAACTACACGGCAATCTGTGTAAACATGGAAATATCTACACCTCTATCTATATAAACATGGAAATATCTACACCGCTATCTGTATAAACATGGAAATTTCTACACCGTTATCTGTGTAAATATGGAAATATCTACACCGCTATCTGTATAAACATGGAAATATCTACACTGCTATCTGTATAAACATGGAAATATCTACACAGCTATCTCTATAAACATGGAAATATCTACACTGCCGTCAGTATAAACATGGAAAAACCTACAAAGTCATCTGTGTAAACATGGAAATATCTACACCACCTTCTGTATAAACATGGAAATATCTTCAATGCCATCTGTATACACCTGGTAATACCCATAAGGCAATCTGTGTATAGATGGAAACATCAACACCGCCATGTGTACAAACATGGAAATATCTACATTGCTATCTCTATAAACATGGAAATATCTACACTGCGGTCTGTATAAACATGGAAATATCTACACCGGTATCTGTTTAAACATGGAAATATCTACAGCGCCATCTCTATAAACATTGAAATATCTACACTGCCATCTGTAAAAACATGGAAATATCTACACAGTCATCTGAATAAACATGGAAATATCTAAAGCACCATATGTATAAACATGGAAGTATCTACAATACCATCTGTATACACATGGAAATATCTACACAGACATCTGTATAAATATGGAAATATCTACACGGCCATCTGTATAAATATGGAAATATCTACACTGCCATCTGTAGAAAGATGGAAATAACTACACCGCTATCTCTATAAATATGGAAATATCTACACCGCCATCTCTATAAACATGAAAATATTTCCACTGCCATCTCCATAAAGATGGAAGTATCTACTCCGCCATGTGTATAAACACGGAAATATCTACACCACCATCTGTGTAAAGATGGAAATATCTACACCGCTATCTGTATAAACATGGAAATATCTACACCGCCATCAGCATGTCCATGGAAATATCTACGCCGCCATCTGTACAAACATGGAAATATCTACACGGCCATCTGTGTATAGATGGAAATATCAACACCTCCATCTGTACAAACATATAAATATCTACACCGCTATCTCTATAAACATGGAAATATCTGCACTGCCATCTGTAAAAACATGGAAATACCTATACAGTCATCTGTATAAACATGGAAATATCTACAATGCCATCTGTATACACATGGAAACGTCTACACAGCCATCTGTATAAACATGTAAATATCTACACTGCTATCTCTATAAAAATGGAAATATCTACACCGCCATCTTTATAAACATGAAAATATCTACACTGCCATCTCCATAAATATGGAACTAATTACTCCCCCATCTGTATAAACAAGGAAACATCTACACCGCCATCTGGGTGAACAAGGAAATATCTACAATGCCATCTTTATAAAGACATAAATATCTGCACCGCGAGCTGCATAAACAAGGAAATATCTACATCGCTATCTGTATAAACGTGGAAATAGCAACACCGCTATCGGTATAAACATGGAAACATCTACAACGCCATCTATATAAACATGGAAATATCTACACCGCTATGTCTATAAACATGGAAATACCTACACCGCTATCTCCATAAACATGGAAATAACTACACCGCTATCTGTATAAACATGGAAATATCTTCATCGCTATCTGTATAAACATGGAAATATCTACACCGCGATCTGTACAAACATGGAAATATCTACACCGCGATCTGTATAAACATGGAAATATCTTCACCATGATCTGTATATACATGGAAATATCTACACCGCTATCTGTATAAACATGGTAATATCTACACCACAATCTATATAAACACGGAAATATCTACACCGCCATCTATATAAACATGGAAATATCTACAATGCCATCTGTAGAAAGACGGAAATATCTACACGGCAATCTGTGTAAACATGGAAATATCTACACCGATATCTGTAAAAACATGGAAATATCTACACCGCTATCTATATAAACATGGAAATATCTACACCGCGATCTGTATAAACATGGAAATATCTATACCGCGATCTTTATAAACATGGAAATATCTAAACAGCTACCTGTATAAACATGGAAATATCTACACAGCTATCTCTATAAACATGGAAATATCTACACCGCCATCTGTATAAACATGGAAATAACTACAAAGTCATCTGTATAAACATGGAAGTATCTACACAGCCATCTGTATAAACATGGAAATATCTACACAGCCATCTGCATATACATGGAAATATCTACACCGCTATCTGTATAAACATGGAAATAACTAAACCGTTATTTTTATATACAAGCAAATATGTACACCGTGATCTGTATAAACATGGAAATATCTACACCGCCATCTCTATAAACATGGAAAAATCTACAACCCTATCTGTATAAACATGGAAATATCCACACCGCTATCTATATAAACATGGAAATAACTTCACCGCTATTTGTATAAACATGGAAATATCTACACCGCCATCTACATATCCATGGAAATATCTGCGCCGCCATCTGTATAAACATGGAAATATCTACACGGTCATCTGTGTATAGATGGAAATATCAACACCGCCATCTGTACAAACATGGAAATATCTGCACTGCTATCTGTATAACCATGGAAATATCTACACCGCGGTCTGTATAAACATAGAAGTATTTACACCACTATCTGTATAAACATGGAAATATCTACACCGCTATCTCTATAAACATGGAAATATCTACACCGTGATCTGTATAAACATGGAAATATTTACACCGCTATCTGTATAAACATGGAAATTTCTACACCGTTATCTGTATAAATATGGAAATATCTACACCGCTATCTCTGTAAAAATGGAAATATCTACACCGCCATCTGTATAAACATGGAAAAACCTACAAAGTCATCTGTGTATACATGGAAATATCTACACCACCATCTGTATAAACATGGAAATATCTTCAATGCCATCTGTATACACCTGGAAATACCCACACGGCAATCTGTGTATACATGGAAACATCAAAACCGCCATCTGTACAAACATGGAAATATCTACACTGCTATCTCTATAAACATGGAAATATCTACACTGCGGTCTGTATAAACATGGAAATATCTACACCGGTATCTGTTTAATCATGGAAATATCTACAGCGCCATCTCTATAAACATTGAAACATCTACACTGCCATCTGTAAAAACATGGAAATATCTGCACAGTCATCTGAATAAACATGGAAATATCTAAAGCACCATATGTATAAACATGGAAGTATCTACAATACCATCTGTATACACATGGAAATATCTACACAGACATCTGTATAAATATGGAAATATCTACACGGCCATCTGTATAAACATGGAAATATCTACACTGCCATCTGTAGAAAGATGGAAATATCTACACGGCTATCTCTATAAATATGGAAATATCTACACTGCCATCTCTATAAACATGAAAATATTTCCACTGCCATCTCCATAAAGATGGAAGTATCTACTCTGCCATGTGTATAAACACGGAAATATCTACACCACCATCTGTGTAAACATGGAAATATCTACACCGCTATCTGTATAAACATGGAAATATCTACACCGCCATCAGCATGTCCATGGAAATATCTACGCCGCCATCTGTACAAACATGGAAATATCTACACGGCCATCTGTGTATAGATTGAAATATCAAGACCTCCATCTGTACAAACATATAAATATCTACACCGCTATCTCTATAAACATGGAACTATCTGCACTGCCATCTGTAAAAACATGGAAGTACCTTTACAGTCATCTGTATAAACATGGAAATATCTACAATGCCATCTGTATACACATGGAAATATCTACACAGACATCTATATAAACATGTAAATATCTACACTGCTATCTCTATAAACATGGAAATATCTACACCGCCATCTCTGTAAACATGAAAATATCTACACTTCCATGTCCATAAACATGGAACTAACTACTCCGCCATCTGTATAAACATGGAAACATCTACACCGCCATCTGGGTGAACAAGGAAATATCTACAATGCCATCTTTATAAAGATATAAATATCTACATCGCTATCTGTATAAACGTGGAAATAGCAACACCGCTATCGGTAAAAACATGGAAATATCTACAACGCCATCTATATAAACCTGGAAATATCTACACCGCTATGTCTATAAACATGGATATACCTACACCGCTATCTCTATAAACATGGAAATAACTACACCGCTATCTGTATAAACATGGAAATATCTAGATCGCTATCTGTATAAACATGGAAATATCTACACCGCGATCTGTATAAACATGGAAATATCTACACCGCGATCTGTATAAACATGGAAATATCTACAACGCTATCTGTATAAACATGGAAATATCTACACAGCTATCTCTATAAACATGGAAATATCTACACAGCCATCTGTATAAACATGGAAATAACTACAAACTCATCTGTATAAACATGGAAATATCTACACAGCCATCTGTATAAACATGGAAATATCTACACAGCCATCTGTATATACATGGAAATATCTACATCGCTATCTGTATAAATATGGAAATAACTACACAGCTATTTTTATAAACAAGCAAATATCTACACCGTGATATGCATAAACATGGAAATATCTATACCGCCATCTCTATAAACATGGAAATATCTACACCCCTATCTTTATAAACATGGAAATATACACACCGCTATCTCTATAAACATGGAAATATCAACACCGCTATCTCTATGAACATGGAAATATCTGCACCGCCATCTCTATAAACATGGAAATATCTACACCACGATCAGTATAAACATGGAAATATCTACATTGCTATCTGTATAAACATGGAAATATCTGCACTGCTATCTCTATAAACATCGAAATATCTACACCGCCATCTGTATAAACATGGAAATACTTACAAAGTTATCTGTATAAACATGGAAATATCTACACCGCCATCTGTATAAACATGGAAATATCTACACAGCCATGTGTATATACATGGAAATATCTACACCGCTATCTATATAAACATGGAAATAACTACACCGCTATTTGTATAAACATGGAAATATCTACACCGCCATCTACATATCCATGGAAATATCTGCAACGCCATCTGTATAAACATGGAAATATCTACACGGTCATCTGTGTATAGATGGAAATATCAACACCGCCATCTGTACAAACATGGAAATATCTGCACTGCTATCTGTATAACCATGGAAATATCTACACCGCGGTCTGTACAAACATGGAAATATTTACACCACTATCTGTATAAATATGGAAATATCTACACCGCTATCTCTATAAACATGGAAATATCTACACTGCGGTCTGTATAAACATGGAAATATCTACACCGATATCTGTTTAAACATGGAAATATCTACAGCGCCATCTCTATAAACATTGAAATATCTACACTGCCATCTGTAAAAACATGGAAATATCTACACAGTCATCTGAATAAACATGGAAATATCTAAAGCACCATATGTATGAACATGGAAGTATCTACAATACCATCTGTATACACATGGAAATATCTACACAGACATCTGTATAAATATGGAAATATCTACACGGCCATCTGTATAAACATGGAAATATCTACACTGCCATCTGTAGAAAGATGGAAATATCTACACCGCTATCTCTATAAATATGGAAATATCTACACCGCCATCTCTATAAACATGAAAATATTTCCACTGCCATCTCCATAAAGATGGAAGTATCTTCTCCGCCATGTGTATAAACACGGAAATATCTACACCAGCATCTGTGTAAACATGGAAATATCTACACCGCTATCTGTATAAACATGGAAATATCTACACCGCCATCAGCATGTCCATGGAAATATCTACGCCGCCATCTGTACAAACATGGAAATATCTACACGGCCATCTGTGTATAGATGGAAATATCAAGACCTCCATCTGTACAAACATATAAATATCTACACCGCTATCTCTATAAACATGGAAATATCTACACTGCCATCTGTAAAAACATGGAAGTACCTTTACAGTCATCTGTATAAACATGGAGATATCTACAATGCCATCTGTATACACATGGAAATATCTACACAGACATCTATATAAACATGTAAATATCTACACTGCTATCTCTATAAACATGGAAATATCTACACCGCCATCTCTATAAACATGAAAATATCTACACTGCCATGTCCATAAACATGGAACTAACTACTCCGCCATCTGTATAAACATGGAAACATCTACACCGCCATCTGGGTGAACAAGGAAATATCTACAATGCCATCTTTATAAAGATATAAATATCTGCACCGCGAGCTGCATAAACAAGGAAATATCTACATCGCTATCTGTATAAACGTGGAAATAGCAACACCGCTATCGGTATAAACATGGAAATATCTACAACGCCATCTATATAAACCTGGAAATATCTACACCGCTATGTCTATAAACATGGATATACCTACACCGCTATCTCTATAAACATGGAAATAACTACACTGCTATCTGTATGAACATGGAAATATCTACATCGCTATGTGTATAAACATGGAAATATCTACACCGCGATCTGTATAAACACGGAAATATCTACACCGCGATCTGTATAAACATGGAAATATCTACAACGCTATCTGTATAAACATGGAAATATCTACACAGCTATCTCTATAAACATGGAAATATCTACACTGCCATCTGTATAAACGTGGAAATAACTACAAACTCATCTGTATAAACATGGAAATATCTACACAGCCATCTGTATAAACATGGAAATATCTACACAGCCATCTGTATATACATGGAAATATCTACATCGCTATCTGTATAAATATGGAAATAACTACACCGCTATTTTTATAAACAAGCAAATATCTACACCGTGATCTGCATAAACATGGAAAAATCTATACCGCCATCTCTATAAACATGGAAATATCTACACCCCTTTCTGTATAAACATGGAAATATACACACCGCTATCTCTATAAACATGGAAATATCAACACCGCTATCTCTATGAACATGGAAATATCTGCACCGCCATCTCTATAAACATGGAAATATCTACACCACGATCAGTATAAACATGGAAATATCTACATTGCTATCTGTATAAACATGGAAATATCTCCACTGCTATCTCTATAAACATCGAAATATCTACACCGCCATGTGTATAAACATGGAAAGACTTACAAAGTTATCTGTATAAACATGGAAATATCAACACCGCCATCTGTATAAACATGGAAATATCTACACAGCCATGTGTATATACATGGAAATATCTACACCGCTATCTATATAAACATGGAAATAACTACACCGCTATTTGTATAAACATGGAAATATCTACACCGCCATCTACATATCCATGGAAATATCTGCGCCGCCATCTGTATAAACATGGAAATATCTACAATGCCATCTGTAGAAAGATGGAAATATCTTCACCGCAATCTGTGTAAACATGGAAATATCTACACCGATATGTGTAAAAACATGGAAATATCTACACCCCTATCTGTATAAACATGGAAATATCCACACCGCTATCTCTATAAACATGGAAAAATCAACACCGCTATCTCTATGAACATGGAAATATCTACACCGCGATCTGTATAAACATGGAAATATCTAAAGAGCTATCTCTATAAACATGGAAATATCTACACCGCAATCTGAATAAACATGGAAATACCTACAAAGTCATCTGTATAAACATGGAAATATCTACAAAGCCATCTGTATAAACATGGAAATATATACACAGCCATCTTTAAATACATGGAAATATCTACGCCGCTATCTGTATAAACATGGAAATAACTACACCGCTATTTGTATAAACAAGGAAATATCTACAACGCCATCTGAATAAACATGGAAATACCTACAAAGTCATCTGTATAAACATGGAAATATCTACAAAACCATCTGTATAAACATGGAAATATCTACAAAGCCATCTGTATATACATGGAAATATCTACAACGCTTTCTATATAAACTTGGAAATAACTACACCGCTATCTGTATAAACATGGAAATATCTCCACTGCTATCTCTATAAACATCGAAATATCTACACCGCCATCTGTATAAACCTGGAAATACTTACAAAGTTATCTGTATAAACATGGAAATATCTACACCGCCATGTGTATAAACAAGGAAATTTCTACACAGCCATGTGTACATACATGGAAATGTCTACACCACACTCTATATAAACATGGAAATATGTACAGCGCTATCTGTATATACATGGAAATATCTACACCACCATGTACATATCCATAGAAATATCTGCACCGGCATCTGTATAAACATGGAAATATCTACACGGTCATCTGGGTATAGATGGAAATATCAACAAAACCATCTGTACAAACATGGAAATATCTGCACCGC
This sequence comes from Pan paniscus, assembly GCF_029289425.2. Taxonomy (NCBI): domain Eukaryota; kingdom Metazoa; phylum Chordata; class Mammalia; order Primates; family Hominidae; genus Pan; species Pan paniscus. Next base: position 14,020,905 of record NC_073254.2, read on the forward strand.
TATCTGTATATACATGGAAATATCTACACCGCAGTCTGTTTAAACAAGGAAATATCTACTCCGCTATCTGTATAAACATGGAAATATCTACACTGCGATTTGTATAAACACGGAAATATCTACAAAGCTATCTCTATAAACTTGGAAATATCAACACCGCCATTTGTATGAACATGGAAATAACTACAATGTCAACTGTATAAACATGGAAATATCTACACAGCCATCTGTATAAACATGGAAATATCTACACAGCCATCTGTATATACATGGAAATATCTACACCACTATCTGTATAAACATGGTAATAACTACACCGCTATTTGTATGAACAAGGAAATATCTACACCGTGACTTGTATAAACATGGAAATATTTACACCATTTTCTGTATAAACATGGAAATTTCTACACCGTTATCTGTATAAATATGGAAATATCTACACCGCTATCTCCATAAACATGGAAATATCTACACCGCCATCTGTATAAACATGGAAATACCTATACAGTCATCTGTGTAAACATGGAAATATCTACACCACCATCTGTATAAACATGGAAATATCTTCAATGCCATCAGTATACACATGGAAATACCTACACGGCAATCTGTGTATAGATGGAAACATCAACACCGCCATCTGTACAAACTTGGAAATATCTACACTGCTATCTCTATAAACATGGAAATATATACATTGCGGTCTGTATAAACATGGAAATATCTACACCGCTATCTGTATAAACATGGAAATATCTACTCCACGATCTGTATAAACATGGAAATATGTACACAGCTATCTGTATAAACATGAAAATATCTGCACCGCTATCTCTATAGACACGGAAATAACTACAAAGCCATCTGTATAAACATGGAAATACCTACACAGTCATGTGTAGGAAAATGGAAATATCTACACTGCCATCTGTATACACATAGAAATATCTACACAGCCCTCTGTATAAATATGGAGATATCTGCATAGGCATCTGTATAAACATGGAAATATCTACAACGCAATCTGTATAAACATGGAAATATCTACACCGCTATCTGTAGAAATATGAAATATCTAAACCGCTATCTCCATAAAAGTGGAAATATCTCCACTGCTATCTGTATAAACATGGAAATATCTTCAATTCTATCTGTATAAACATGGAAATTTCTACACCGCTATCTGTATAACCATGGAAATATCTCCAGTTTTATCTCTATAAACATCTAAATAACAACACCGCCATCTGTACAAACATGGGAATATCTGTACCGCTATCTGTATGAACATGGAAATATCTTCACCACGATCTGTATAAACATGGAAATATCTACACCGCTATCTGTGTAAACATGATAATACCTACACCACCATCTATATAAACATGGAAATATCTACACCGCCATCTATATAAACATGGAAATATCTACAATGCCATCTGTAGAAAGATGGAAATATCTACACCGCAATCTGTGTAAACATAGAAATATCTACACCGATATCTGTAAAAACATGGAAATATCTACACCCCTATCGGTATAAACATGGATATATCCACACCGCTATCTCTATAAACATGGAAAAGCAACACCGCTATCTCTATGAACATGCAAATATCTACACCGCCATCTCTATAAACATGGAAATATCTACACCACGATCAGTATAAACATGGAAATATCTACACCGCTATCTGTATAAACATGGAAATATCTCCACTGCTATCTCTATAAACATCGAAATATCTACACCGGCATCTGTATAAACATGGAAATACTTACAAAGTTATCTGTATAAACATGGAAACATCTTCACTGCCATCTGTGTGAATAAGGACATACATACAATTCCATCTGTATAAAGATATAAATATCTGCACCGCGAGCTGTATAAACATGGAAATATGTACATCGCTATCTGTATAAACGTGGAAATACCAACACCGTTATCGGTATAAACATGGAAATATCTACAACGCCATATATATAAACATGGAAATACCAACACAGTCATGTGTAGGAACATGGAAATATCTACACTGCGATCTGTATAAACATGGAAATATCTACAACGCGATCTGTATAACATGGAAATATCTACACCACTATCTGTATAAACATGGAAATATCTACAAAGCTATCTCTATAAACATGGAAATATCTACACAGCCGTCTGTATATACATGGAAATATCTACACCGCTATCTGTATAAACATGGAAATAAATACACCCCTATTTGTATAAACAAGGAAATATCTACACCACCATCTGTTTAAACATGGAAATATCAACAGAGACATCTCTTTATACATGGAAATATCTACACCGTTATCTGTATAAACATGGAAATATCTGCACTGCCATGTGTAAAAACATGGAAATACCTATACAGTCATCTGTATAAACATGGAAATATCTACAATGCCATCTCTATACACATGGAAATATCTACACAGCCATCTGTATAAACATGTAAATATCTACACTGCTATCTCTCTAAACATGGAATTATCTACACTGCGGTCTGCATAAACATGGAAATATCTACACCGGTATCTGTATAAACATGGAAATATCTACAACAACATCTGTATAAACATGGAAATATATACAGCGATATCTGTATAAACATCGAAATATCTGCAACGCTATCTCTATAAACATGGAAATATCTACAAAGCCATCTGTATAAAGATGGAAATACCTACACAGTCATGTGTAGGAACATGGAAATATCTACACAGCCATCTGTATAAACATAGAAATATCTACACAGCCCTCTGTATAAATATGGAAATATCTGCATAGGCCTCTGTGTAAACATGGAAATATCTGCACCGCTATCTGTATAAACTTGGAAATACCTACACCGCTGTTTCTATAAACATGGAAATATGTACACCGCTATATGTATAAACATGGTAATATCTACACCACCATCTATATAAACATGGAAATATCTACACCGCCAACTGTATAAACATGGAAATATCTACAATGCCATCTGTAGAAAGATGGAAATATCTACACCGCTATCTCTGTAAATATGGAAATATCTACACCACCATCTGTATAAACATGGAAATACCTATACAGTCATCTGTGTAAACATTGAAATATCTACACCAACATCTGTATAAACATGGAAATATCTACAATGCCTTCTGTATACACATGGAAATACCTACACGGCAATCAGTGTATAGATGGAAACATCAACACCGCCATCTGTACAAACATGAAAATATCTACACTGCTATCTCTATAAACATGGAATTACCTACACTGCGGTCTGTATAAACATGAAAATATCTACACAGGTATCTGTATAAACATGGAAATATCTACACCACGATCTGTATAAACATGGAAATATATACAGCGTTATCTGTATAAACATGGAAATATCTGCACCGCTATCTCTATTTACATGGAAATATCTACAAAGCCATCTGTATAAAGATGGAAATATCTACACAGTCATGTGTAGGAACATGGAAATATCTACACTGCCATCTGTATAAACATAGAAATATCTACACATCCCTCTGTATAAATATGGAAATTTTTCATAGGCATCTGAGTAAACATGGAAATATCTGCACCGCTATCTGTATAAACATGGAAATACCTACACCGCTGTCTGAATAAACATGGAAATATGTACACCGCTATGTGTATATATATGGAAATATCTCCACTGCTGTCTGCATAAACATGGAAATATCTCCACCGTTATCTGTATAAACATGCAAATATCTACAGCGCCATCTCTATAAACATTGAAATATATACACTGCCATCTATAAAAACATGGAATTATCTACACAGTCATCTGAATAAACATGGAAATATCTACACAACCATCTGTATATACATGGAAATACCTACAATACCATCTGTATACACATGGAAATATCAACATGGCCATCTGTATAAACATGGAATTATCTACACTGCCATCTGTAGAAAGATGGAAATATCTACACCGCTGTCTCTATAAATATGGAAATATCTACACCGCCATCTCTATAAACATGAAAATATCTACACTGCCATCTCCATAAAGATGGAAGTATCTACTCCGCCATGTGTATAAGCACGGAAATATCTACACCACCATCTGTTTAAACATGGAAATATCTACACCGCTATCTGTATAAACATGGAAATATCTACACCGCCATCTGCATATCCATGGAAATATCTACGCCTCCATCTGTATAAACATGGAAATATCTACACGGCCATCTGTGTATAGATGGAAATATCAACACCGCCATCTGTACAAACATGGAAATATCTACATCGCTATCTCTATAAACATGGAAATATCTGCACTGCCATCTGTAAAAACATGGAAATACCTATACAGTCATCTGTATCAACATGGAAATATCTACAATGCCGTCTGTATACACATGGAAATATCTACACAGCCATCTGTATAAACATGTCAATATCTACACTGCTATCTCTATAAACATGGAAATCTCTACAACCGCCATCTCTATAAACTTGAAAATATCTACACTGCCATCTCCATAAACATGGAACTAACTACTTCGCCATCTGTATAAGCATGGAAACATCTACACCGCCATCTGTGTGAATAAGGAAATATCTACAATGACAACAGTATAAAGATATAAATATCTGCACCGTGAGCTGCATAAACATGGAAATATCTAGATCGCTATCTGTATAAAAGTGGAAATACCAACACCGCTATCGGTATAAACATGGAAATATCTACAGCGCGATCTGTATAAACATGGAAATAACTTCACCACGATCTGTGTAAACATGGAAATATCTACACCGCTATCTGTATAAACATTGTAATATCTACACCTCCATCTATGTAAACATGGAAATATCTACACTGCCATCTGTATAAACATGGAAATATCTACAATGCCATCTGTAGAAAGATGGAAACATCTACACCGCAATCTGTGTAAACATGGAAATATCTACACCGATATCTGTAAAAACATGGAAATATCTACACCGCTATCTGTATAAACATGGAAATATCTACACCGCGATCTGTATAAACATGGAAATATCTAAACCGCGATCTGTATAAACATGGAAATATCTACACCGCAATCTGTATAAACATGGAAATATCTACACAGGTATCTCTATAAACATGGAAATATCTACACCGCCATCTGTATAAACATGGAAATACCTCCAAAGTCATCTGTATGTACATGGAAATATCTACACAGCCATCTGTATAAACATGGAAATATCTACACCGCCATCTGTATATACAGGGAAATATCTACACCGCTATCTGTATAAACCTGGAAATAACTACACCGCTATTTGTATAAACAAGGAAATAGAACCACCGTGATCTGTATAAACATGGAAATATCTACACCGCCGTCTCTATAAACATGGAAATATCTACACCCCTATCTGTATAAACATGGAAATATCCACACCGCTATCTCTGTAAACATGGAAGAATCAACACCGCTATGTCTATGAACATGGAAATATTTACACCACGATCAGTATAAACATCGAAATATCTACACCGCCATCTGTATAAACATGGAAATACTAACAAAGATATCTGTATAAACATGGATATATCTACACCGCCATCTGTATAAACATGGAAATACCTACAATGTCATCTGTATAAACATTGAAATATCTACAAAGCCATCTGTATAAACATGGAAATATCTACACAGCCATCTGTATATACATGGAAATACCTATACAGTCATCTGTGTAAACATGGAAATATCTACACCACCATCTGTATAAACATGGAAATATCTACAATGCCATCTGTATACACATGGAAATACCTACACGGCAATCTGTGTATAGATGGAAACATCAACACCGCCATCTGTACAAACATGGAAATATCTACACTGCTATCTCTATATACATGGGAATATCTACACTGCGGTCTGTATAAACGTGGAAATAACTACACCGGTATCTGTATAAACATGGAAATATCTACACCATGATTGGTATAAACATGGAAATATATACACCACTATCTGTATAAATATGGAAATGTCTGCACCGCTATCTCTATAAACATGGAAATATCTACAAAGACATCTGTATAAACATGGAAATACCTACACAGTCATGTGTAGGAACATTTAAATATCTACACTGCCATCTGTATAGACATAGAAATATCTACACTGCCCTCTGTATAAATATGGAAATATCTGCATAGGCAACTGTGTAAACCTGGAAATATCTGCACCGCTATCTGTATTAACTTGGAAATACTTACACCACTGTCTCTATAAACATGGAAATATGTACACCGCTATGTGTATAAACATGGAAATATCTCCACTGCTCTCTGTATAAACATGGAAATATCTCCATCGTTATCTGTATAAACATGGAAATATCTACAGCGCCATCTCTGTAAACATTGACAAATCTACACTGCCATCTGTAAAAACAAGGAAATATCTACACAGTCATCTGAATAAACATGGAAATATCTACACCACCATCTGTATAAACATGGAAATACCTACAATACCATCTGTATACACATGGAAGTATCTACACGGCCATCAGTATAAACATGGAATTATCTACACTGCCATCTGTAGAAAGATGGAAATATCTACACCGCTATCTCTATAAATATGGAAATATCTACACCGCCATCTCTATAAACATGAAAATATCTACACAGCCATCTCCATAAAGATGGAAGTATCTACTCCGCCATGTGTATAAACACGGAAATATCTACACCACCATCTGTGTAAACATGGAAATATCAACACCGCCATCTGTACAAACATGGAAATACCTACACCGGTATCTCTATAAACATGGAATTATCTGCACTGCCATCTATAAAAACATGGATGTACCTATACAGTCATCTGTATAAACATGGAAATATCTACAATGCCATCTGTATGCACACGGATATATCTACACAGCCATCTGTATAAACATATAAATATCTACACTGCTATCTCTATAAACATGAAAATATCTACACTGCCATCTCCATAAACATGGAACTAACTACTCCGCCATCTGTATAAACATGGAAACATCTACAACGCCATCTGTGTGAATAAGGAAATATCTACAATGCCATCAGTATAAAGATATAAATATCTGCACCGCAAGCTGTATAAACATGGAAATATCTACATCACTATCTGTATAAACGTGGAAATACCAACACTGCTATCGGTATAAACATAGAAATATCTACAACGCCAACTATATAAACATGGAAATATCTACACCGCTATGTCTATAAACTTGGAAATAACTAAACAGCTTTCTCTATAAACATGGAAATTTCTACACCGCTATCTGTATAAACATGGAAATATCTACACCGCTATCTGTATAAACATGGAAATATCTATACCGCGATCTGTATAAACACGGAAATATCTACACAGCTATCTCTATAAACATGGAAATATCTACACCGCCATCTCTATAAACATGGAAATATCTACACCCCAATCTGTATAAACATGGAAATATCCACGCTGCTATCTCTATAAACATGGAAAAATCAACACCGCTATGTCTATGAACATGGAAATATCTACACCGCTATCTCTATAAACATGGAAATATCTACACCGCTATCTGTATAAACATGGAAATATCTACACCGCTATCTGTATAAACATGGAAATATCTACACCGCGATCTGTATAAATATGGAAATATCTACACCGCGATCAGTATAAACATTGAAATAACTTCACCACGATCTGTATAAACATGGAAATATCTACACCGCTATCTGTATAAACATGGTAATATCTACACCACCATCTATATAAACATGGAAATATCTACACCGCCATCTGTATAAACATGGAAATATCTACAATGCCATCTGTAGAAAGATGGAAATATCTACACCGCAATCTGTGTAAACATGGAAATATCTACACCGATATCTGTAAAAACATGGAAATATCTACACACCTATCTGTATAAACATGGAAATATCTACACCGCTATCTCTATAAACATGGAAAAATCAAAACCGCTATCTCTATGAACATGGAAATATCTACACCGCCATCTCTATAAACATGGAAATATCTACACCACGATCAGTATAAACATGGAAATATCTACACCGCTATCTGTATAAACATGGAAATATCTTCACTGCTATCTCTATAAACATCGAAATATCTACACCGCCATCTGTATAAACATGGAAATACTTACAAAGTTATCTTTATAATCATGGAAATATCTACACCGCCATCTGTATAAACATGGAAATATCTACACAGCCATGTGTATAAACATGGAAATGTCTACACCGCTGTCTATATAAACATGGAAATAACTACACCGCTATTTGTATAAACATGGAAATATCTACACCGCCATCTACATATCCATGGAAATATCTTCGCCGCCATCTGTATAAACATGGAAATACCTACACGGCAATCTGTGTATAGATGGAAACATCAACAACACCATCTGTACAAACATGGAAATATCTAGACTGCAATCTCTATAAACATGGAAATATCTACACTGCGGTCTGTATAAACATGGAAATATCTACACCGGTATCTGTATAAACATGGAAATATCTACACCATGATCTGTATAAACATGGAAATATATACACCGCTATCTCTATAAACATGGAAATATCTACAAAGACATCTGTATAAACATGGAAATACCTACACAGTCATGTTTAGGAACATTTAAATATGTACACTTCCATCTGTATAAACAGAGAAATATCTACACAGCCCTCTGTATAAATATGGAAATATCTGCATAGGCATCTGTGGAAACCTGGAAATATATGCACCGCTATCAGTATAAACATGGAAATACCTACACCGCTGTATCTATAAACATGGAAATATGTACACCGCTATGTGTATAAACATGGAAATATCTCCACTGCTCTCTGTATAAACATGGAAATATTTCCCCCGTTATCTGTATAAACATGGAAATATCTACAGCGCCATCTCAATAAACTTTGACAAATCTACAGTGCCATCTGTAAAAACATGGAAATATCCACATAGTCATCTGAATAAACCTGGAAATATCTACACAGCCATCTGTATAAACATGGAAATATCTACACAGCCATCTCTACAAACATGAAAATATCTACACCGCAATCAGTTTAAACGTGGAAAAATCTACACCGCTATCTCTATAAACATGGAAATATCTCCACTGCTATCTCTATAAACATCGAAATATCTACACTGCCATCTGTATAAACATGGAAATACTTACAAAGTTATCGTTATAAACATGGAAATATCAACACCGCCATCTGTGTAAACATGGAAATACCTACACAGCCATGTGTATATTCATTGAAATATCTACACCGCTATCTCTATAAACATGGAAATAACTACACCGCTATCTGTATAAACATGGAAATATCTACACCGCCATCTAAATATCCATGGAAATATCTGCGCCGCCGTCTGCATAAACATGTAAATATCTATATGGTCATCAGTGTATAGATGGAAATATCAACACCGCCATCTGTACAAACATGGAAATATCTACACCGCTATCTGTATAAACTTGGAAATATCTACACCGCGGCCTGTATAAACATGGAAATATCTAAACCGCTATCTGTATAAACATGGAAATATCTACACCGCTATCTCTATAAACATGGAAACATCTACACCGCCATTTGTATAAACATTCAAATATCTACACTGCGGTCTGTATAAACATGGATATTTCTACACCATGATCTGTATAAACATAGAAATATTTACACTGCTATCTGTATAAACATGGAAATATCTACACCGCTATCTCTATAAACATGGAAATATCTACAAAGCCATCTGTATAAACATGGAAATACCAACACAGTCATGTGTAGGAACATGGAAATATCTACACCGCGATCTGTATAAACATGGAAATATCTACACCGCGATCTGTATAACATGGAAATATCTACACCGCTATCTGTATAAACATGGAAATATCTACACAGCTATCTCTATAAACATGGAAATATCTACACCGCAATCTATATAAACATGGAAATACCTACAAAGTCATCTGTATAAACATGGTAACACCTACACCGCCATCTGTGTGAATAAGGAAATATCTATAATGCCATCTGTATAAAGATATAAATATCTGCACCGCGAGCTGTATAAACATGGAAATATCTACATCGCTATCTGTATAAACTGGAAATACCAACACCGCTATCGGTATAAACATGGAAATATCTACAACGCCATCTATATAAACATGGAAATACCTACACCGCTATGTCTATAAACATGGAAATACATACACTGCCATCTGCATATCCATGGAAATATAAACAATGCCATGTGTATAAAGACGGAAATATCTACACGGCAATATGTGTACAGATGGAAATATCAACACCGCCATCTGTACAAACATGGAAATATCTACACCGCTATCTTATAAACATAGAAATACCGACACTGCAGTCTGTATAAACATGGAAATATCTACACCGCTATGTCTATAAACATGGAAATACCTTCACCGCTATTTCTATAAACATGGAAATATCCACACCGCCATCTGCATATCCATGGAAATATCTACAACGCCATCTGTATAAAGATGGAAATATCTACACGGAAATCTGTGTACAGATGGAAATATCAACACCGCCATCTGTACATACATGGAAATATCTACACTGCTATCTGTATAAACATAGAAATACCTACACTGCAGTCTGTATAAACATGGAAATAGGTACACCTGTATCTGTATAAACATGGAAATATCTACACCAAGATCTGTATAAACCTGGAAATATCTACAATGCTATCTCTATAAATATGGAAGTATCTACACCGCCATCTGTATAAACATGGAAATAACTACACAGTCATGTGTAGGAACATGACAATATCTACACCACCGTTTTATAAAGATGGAAATATCTACAAAGTTATCTGTATAAACATGGAAACATCTACACAGGGATGTGTATAAACATGGAAATATGTACAGCACTCTCTGAATAAAGATGGAAATAACTACACCGCTATCTGTAAAAACATGGAAATATCTACACCACTATCTGTAAAAATATGAATATTTACACCGCTATCTCAATAAACATGGAAATATCTACACCGCTATCTCTATAACATGGAAATATCTACACCGCCATCTGTATTAACATGGAAATATCTACACAGTCATCTGTATAAACCTGGAAATATCTACACTGTCATCTATATAAACATGGAAATATCTACAGAGAACTCTGCATAAACATGGAAATATCGACACAGCCATCTGTATAAACATGGAAATATCTACACCGCTATCTGTATAAACATGGAAATATCTACACCACTATGTGTATTAACGTGGAAATATCTCCATTGCTATCTGTATAAACATGGACATACCTCCACCCCAATCTGTATAAACATGAAAATATCTACACCGCTATCTCTATAAACATGGAAATATCTACACTGCCATCTGTACGAACATGGAAATATCTACACAGACATCTGTGGAAATATGGAAATATCTACAACGCTATCTCTATAAACATGGCAATAACTACACCGCTATCTCTATAAACATGGAAATATCTACACCGCTATCTCCATCAACATGGAAATATATACACCGCCATCTCTTTAAACATGGAGACATCTACAACGCCATCTACATAAACAAGAAAATATCTGCATTGCCATCTATATAAACATGGAAATATATACACCGCCATCTCTATAAACATGGAAATATCTACACTGCCATTTGCTGAAAGATGGAAATATCTGCACAGCAATCTGTGCAAAGATGGAAATATCTACACTGCTATCTCTGTAAACATGGAAATATCTACACCGCTATCTGTATAAACATGGAAATATCTATACCGCAGTCTCTATAAACATGGAAATATCTCCACCGCTATCTGTATAAACATGAAAATATCTACACTGCTTTCTGTATAAACATGGACATATCAACACCGCAATCTGTATAAACATGGAAATATCTACAACGCTATGTGTGTAAACATGGAAATATCTACACATCTATCTGTGTAAACTTGGAAATATCTACACAGCTATCTGCGTAAACATGGAAATATCTACACGGCAATCTGTGCAAAGATGGAAATAAGTACACCGCTATCTCTGTAAACATGGAAATATCTACACCGCTACCTGTATAAACATGGAAATATCTACACCGCTGTCTGTATAAACAAGGAAATATCAACACCGCCGTCTGTAGAAACATGGAAATATCTACACCGCAATCTGTATAGTCATGGAAATACCTAAACCGCTATCTGTATAAATATGGAAATATCTACACCGCTATCTCTATAAACATGGAAATACGTACACCACTTTTTCTATAGACATGGAAATATCTACACTGCAATCTCTATATACATGGAAATATCTACACCGCCATCTTTATAAACATGAAAATATCTACACCGCCATCTTCAGAAACATGGATGAATCTACACCGCCATCTGTATAAAGTTGGATATATCTACACCACTATCTGTATAAACATGGAAATATCTTCAATTCCATCTGTATAAACATGGAAATATCTACACCGCCATCTGTATAAAGATGGAAATATCTCCACCGCAATCTGTATAAATATGCAAATACCTACACCGCTCTCTCTATACACATGGAAATATCTACACCGCTATCAGTATAAACATGGAAATATCACCACTCCCATCTGTATAAAGATGGAAATATCTACACCGCGAGCTGTATAAACATGGAAATATCTACACCGCTATCTGTATAAACATGGAAGTAGCAACACCGCTATCTGTATAAACATGGAAATATCTACACCGCTATCTCTATAAACACGAAAATACTTACACCACCATCTCTATAAACATGCAAATATTTACAACGCTATCTCTATAAACATAGAAATAACTACACCGCCATCACCATAAACCTGGAAATATCTACACCGCCATCTGCATAAACATGGAAATATATACACAGACATCTGTATAAACTTGGAAATATCTACACTGACATCTGCAGAAAGATGGAAATATCTACAAAGCGATCTGTATAAACATTTGAATTCCTACACAGCTACCTGTATAAACATGGAAATATCTACACCGCTATGTGTATAAATACGGAAATAACTACACTGCTATCTGTATAAACATGGAAATAACTACACCGCTATCTGTATAAACATGGAAATATCTACACCGCGATCTTTATAAACACGGAAATACCTACACTGTTATCTTTAAAAACATGGAAATACCTACACCGCTATCTCTATAAACAATGAAATATCTACAACGCTATCTATGTAAACATGGAAATATCTACACAGCTATCTGTGTAAACTTGGAAATATCTACACCGCAATCTGTGTAAGCATGGAAATATCTACAACGCTATCTGTGTAAACATGGAAATATTTACAACGCTATCTGTGTAAACAGGGAAATATCTACACTGCTACCTGTAAAACGTGGAAATATCTACACCACTATCTGTATAACCCTGAAAATATATACACCGCTATCTGTATCAACATGTAAATAACTACACCGCTATCTGTATAAACATGGAAATATCTACAATGATATCTCTGTAAACATGGAAATATCGACAAAGCTATCTGTGTAAACTTGGAAATATCTACACCGCTATCTGAGTAAAGTTTGCAATGTCTACACCGCAAACTGTGAAAAGATGGAAATATCTTTACCGCTATATCTGTAAACACGGAAATACCTAACCGCTATATGTATAAACATGGAAATATCTACACCGCTATCTGTAAAAACATGGAAATATCTACATCGCTATCTGTAGAAACAGGGAAATATCTACACCGCCATCAGTATAAACAAGGAAATATCTACATCGCCATCTTTAGAAACATGGAAATATCTACACCGCCATCTGTATAAACATGGAAATACCTACACCGCTACCTGTATAAATATGGAAATGTCTACACTGCTGTCTCTATAAACATGGAAATATTTACACAGCCATCTCTCAAAACATGGAAATATCTACACCGCTAAGTCTATAAACATGAAAATATTTACACCGCTATCTGTATAATCATGGAAATATTTATACCGCTATCTGTAGAAACTTGGAAATATTTACACCGCTATGTCTATAAAAATAGAAATATCTACACCGCTATCTCCATAAACATAAAAATATCTACACGGTTGTTTGTATGAACATGAAAATATCTACACTGCTATCTCTATAATCATAGAAATATCTACATTGCTGTCTGTATAAACATGGAAATATCTACACAGCTATCTGTATAAACATGGAAATAACTACACCGATATCTGTATAAACATGGAAACATCTACACGGAAAGCTGTATAAACATGGAAATATCTAGACAGTCATCTCTATAAACATGGAAATATCTATACCGCTATCTGTATAAACATGGAAATATCCACAACGCTATCTGTATAAACATGGATATACCCACACCGCTATCTGTATAAAGATGGAAATATCTGCACCGCTATCTTTATAAACATGGAAATATCTGCCACTCTATCTGTGTAAACATAGAAATATCTACAAGGCTATTTGTGTAAACATGGAAATATCTGCACCACTATCTGTATAAAGATGGAAATATCTACACCACTATCTGTAAAACGTGGAAATATCTACACCGCTCTCTGTAAAAACCTAGAAATATCTACACCGATATCTGTATAAACATGGAAATATCTACACCGCTATCTGTATAAACAAGGAAATATCTACACCGACATCTGTATAAACATGGAAAAACCTACACCGCTATCTGTATAAGTATGGCAATATCCACACCGCTATCTCTATAAACATGGAAATACCTACACCGCTTTCTCTATAAACATGGAAATATCTACACTGCAATCTCTATATACATGGAAATATCTACACCGCCATCTTTATAAACATGAAAATATCTAAACCGCCATCTTCAGAATCATGGATGTATCTACACCGCCATACGTATAAACATGGAAATATCTACACCACTATCTGTATAAACTTTGAAATACCTTCACTGACATGTGAATAAACATGGAAATATCTACCCGGCCATCTGTATAAAGATGGAAATATCTACACCGCGAGCTGTATAAACATGGAAATATCTACACCGCTATCTGTATAAACATGGAAGTAGCAACACCGTTATCTGTATAAACATGGAAACATCTACACCGCTATCTCTATAAACATGAAAATACGTACACCACCATCTATATAAGCATGGAAATATTTACACCGCTATCTCTATAAACATAGAAATAACTACACCGCCATCCCTATAAACATGGAAATATCTACACCGCCATCTGCATATACATGGAAATATCTACACACACATCTGTGTAAACATGGAAATATCTACACTGCCATCTGTATAAACTTGGAAATATCTACACTGACATCTGAAGAAAGATGGAAATGTCAACAAAGCGATCTGCATAAACATGGGAATTTCAACACCGCTACCTGTATAAACATGGAAATATCTACACCACTATCTGTATCAACATGGAAATAACGACACCGTCTTCTGTATAAACATGGAAATATCTACAATGCTATCTCTGTAAACATGGAAACATCTACACAGCTATCTGTGTAAACTTGGAAATATCTACACCGCAATCTGTGCAAATTTGGCATTACCTACACCGCAATCTGTGCAAACATGGAAATATCTACACTGCTATCTCTGTAAACATGGAAATACCTACACAGCTATCTGTATAAACATGGAAATATCTACACTGCCATGTGCATAAACATGGAAATATCTTCAGCGCCATCTGTATAAACATGGAAATATCTACACGGCCATCTGTACAAACATGGAAATATCTACACTGCCATCTGTATAAACATGGAAATATCTACACCGCTATCTCTATAAACATGGAAATATCTACACCGTTATCTGTATAAACATGGAAATATCTACATCGCTATCTGTATAAACAGGGAAATATCAACACCGCTATCTGTATAAACATGGAAATATCTACACCGCTTTCTGTATAAAGATGGAAATATCTACACCGCAATCTGTGCAAAGATGGAAATGTCTACACTGCTATCTCTGTAAACATGGAAATATCTACACCGATATCTCTATAGACATGGAAATATCTACACCGCTATCTGTATAAACATGGAAATATCTACACTGCTATGTGTATAAAGACGGAAATATCTACACCTCGAGCAGTATAAACATGGAAATATCTACACCGCCATCTGTATAAACATGGAAATACCAACACCGCTATCTGTATAAACATGGAAATATCTACACCGCTATCTCTATAAACATGAAAATACTTACACAACCATCTCTATAAACATGGAAATATTTACACCGCTATCTCTATAAACTTAGAAATAAATAGACTGACATCTCTATAAACATGGAAATATCTACACCGCTATCTGCATAAATATGGAAATATCTAAACAGACATCTGTATAAACATGGAAATATCTACACCGAGATCTCTATAAACATGAAAATATCTACACCGCCATCTTCAGAAACATGGAGGTAGCTACACCGCCATCTGTATACACATGGAAATATCTACACCACTATCTTTATAAACATGGAAATATCTTCACTGTCATCTGTATAAAGATGGAAATATCTACACCGCCATCTGTATAAAGATGGAAATATCTACACCGCAATCTGTATAAATATGGAAATACCTACACCGCTATCTCTATAGACATGGAAATATCTACACCGTTATCTGTATAAACATGGAAATATCTACACTGCCATCTATATAAAGATGGAAATATCTACACCACGAGCTCTATAAACATGGAAATATCTACACCGCTATCTGTATAAACATGGAAATAACAACACCATTATCTGTATAAACATGGAAATATCTACACCGCTATCTCTATAAACATGAAAATACTTACACCACCATCTCTATAAACGTGGAGATATTTACAACGCTATCTCTATAAACATAGAAATAACTACACCGCCATTTCTATAAACATGGAAATATCTACACCGCCATCTGAATAAACATGGAAATATCTACACAGACATCTGTATAAACATGGAAATATCTACACTGCCATCTGTATAAACTTGGAAATATCTACACTGACATCTGCAGAAAAATGGAAATGTCTACAAAGCGATCTGTATAAACATGGGAATTTCTACACCGCTACCTGTATAAACATGGAAATATCTACACCGCTATCTCTATCAACATGGAAATAACTACACCGCAATCTGTATAAACACGGAAATATCTACAATGCTATCTCAGTAAACATGGAAATATCTACAAAGCTATCTGTGTAAACTTGGAAATATCTACAACGCTATCTGTGTAAATTTGGCAATACCTACACCGCAATCTGTGCAAAGATGGAAATACCTACACCGCTATCTCGGTAAACATGGAAATATCTACACCGATGTCTGTATAAACATGGAAATATCTACACTGCCATCTGTATAATCATGGAAATATCTTCAGTGCCATCTGTATAAACATGGAAATATCTACACCGCCATCTGTACACACATGGAAATATCTTCAAAGCCATCTGTATCAACATGGAAATATCTACACTGCCATCTCTATAAACATGGAAATATCTACACCGCCATCTGTATAAATTTGGAAATATCTACACCGCAATCTGTATAAATATGGAAATACCTACACCGCTATCTCTATAGACATGGAAATTTCTACACCGCTATCTGTATAAACATGGAAATATCTACACTGCCATCTGTATAAAGATGGAAATATCTACACCGCGAGCTGTATAAACATGGAAATAGCTACACCGCTATTTGTACAAACATGGAAATACCAACACCGTTATCTGTATAAACATGGAAATATCTACATCGCTAGCTCTATAAACATGAAAATACTTACACCATCATCTCTATAAACATGGAGATATTTACACCGCTATCTCTATAAACATAGAAATAACTACACCGCCATCTCTATAAACATGGAAATATCTACGCCGCCATCTTCATAAACATGGAAATATCTACACAGACATCTGTATAAACATGGAAATATCTACACTGCCGTCTGTATAAACTTGGAAATATCAACACTGACATCTGTAGAAAGATGGAAATGTCTACAAAGCGATCTGTATCAACATGGGAATTTCTACACCGCTACCTGTATAATCATGGAAATATCTACACCGCTATCTGTATCAACATGGAAATAACTACACCACAATCTGTATAAACATGGAAATATGTACAATGCTATCTCTGTAAACATGGAAATATCTACACAGCTATCTGTGTAAACTTGGAAATATCTACACAGCTATCTGCGTAAACATGCAAATATCTACACAGCTATCTGTGTAAACTTGGAAATAACTACACCGCTATCTGTGTAAATTTGGCAATACCTACACCGCAATCTGTGCAAACATGGAAATACCTACACCGCTATCTCTGTAAACATGGAAATATCTACACCGATATCTGTATAAACATGGAAATACCTACACTGCCATCTGTATAAACAAGGAAATATCTACACCGCCATCTGTACACACATGGAAATATCTACAAAGCCATCTGTATAAACATGGAAATATCTACACAGCCATCTCTATAAACATGGAAATATCTACACCGCTATCTGTAGAAACTTGGAAATATCTACATAGCTATCTGTATAAAGAGGGATATATCTCCAACGCTATCAGTATAAACATGGAAATATCTACAACGCTATCTTTATAAACATGGAAATATCTACACCACTATCTGTATAAACATGGAAATATCTACATCGCTAGCTCTATAAACATGAAAATACTTACACCATCATCTCTATAAACATGGAGATATTTACACCGCTATCTCTATAAACATAGAAATAACTACACCGCCATCTCTATAAACATGGAAATATCTACGCCGCCATCTTCATAAACATGGAAATATCTACACAGACATCTGTATAAACATGGAAATATCTACACTGCCGTCTGTATAAACTTGGAAATATCAACACTGACATCTGTAGAAAGATGGAAATGTCTACAAAGCGATCTGTATCAACATGGGAATTTCTACACCGCTACCTGTATAATCATGGAAATATCTACACCGCTATCTGTATCAACATGGAAATAACTACACCACAATCTGTATAAACATGGAAATATGTACAATGCTATCTCTGTAAACATGGAAATATCTACACAGCTATCTGTGTAAACTTGGAAATATCTACACAGCTATCTGCGTAAACATGCAAATATCTACACAGCTATCTGTGTAAACTTGGAAATAACTACACCGCTATCTGTGTAAATTTGGCAATACCTACACCGCAATCTGTGCAAACATGGAAATACCTACACCGCTATCTCTGTAAACATGGAAATATCTACACCGATATCTGTATAAACATGGAAATACCTACACTGCCATCTGTATAAACAAGGAAATATCTACACCGCCATCTGTACACACATGGAAATATCTACAAAGCCATCTGTATAAACATGGAAATATCTACACAGCCATCTCTATAAACATGGAAATATCTACACCGCTATCTGTAGAAACTTGGAAATATCTACATAGCTATCTGTATAAAGAGGGATATATCTCCAACGCTATCAGTATAAACATGGAAATATCTACACCACTATCTGTATAAACATGGAAATATCTACAACGCTATCTGTGTAAACATGGAAATATCTACACAGCTATCTGTGTAAACTTTGAAATATGTACACAGCTATCTGTGTAAAAATGGAAATATCTACAGAGCAATCTGTGCAAAGATGGAAATAGCTACACTGCTATCTCTGTAAACATGGAAATATCTACACCGCTATCTGTATAAACATGGAAATATCTATACCGCAGTCTCTATAAACATAGAAATATCTCCACCATTATCTGAATAAACATGAAAACATCTACAACGCTTTCTGTATAAACATGGACATATCTACACCGCATTCTGTATAAACATGGAAATATCTACAATGCTATGTGTGTAAACATGGAAATATCTACACAGCTATCTGTGTAAACTTGGAAATATCTACACAGCTATCTGCGTAAACATGGAAATATCTACACGGCAATCTGTGCAAAGATGGAAATAACTACAACGCTATCTCTGTAAACATGGAAATATCTACACCGCTACCTGTATAAACCTGGAAATATTTACACCGCTGTCTGTATAAACAAGGAAATATCTACACCGCCATCTGTAGAAACATTGAAATATCTACACCGCAATCTGTATAAACATGGAAATACCGACACCGGTATCTGTATAAATATGGAAATATCTACACCGCTATATCTAAAACATGGAAATAGCTACACCCCTTTCTCTATAAACATGAAAATATCTACAATGCTATCTCTATATACATGGAAATATCTACACCTTCATCTCTATAAATATGAAAATATCTACACCGCCATCTTCAGAAACACGGATGTATCTACACCGCCATCGGTATAAACATGGATATATCTACCCCACTATCTGTATAAACATGGAAATATCTTCACTGCCATCTGTATAAACATGGAAATATCTACACCGCCATCTGTATAAAGATGGAAATATCTACACCGCGAGCTGTATAAAGATGGAAATATCTACACCGCTATCTGTATAAAGATGGAAATACCAACACCGCTATCTGTATAAACATGGAAATACCTACACCGCTATCTCTATAAACATGAAAATATTTACACCACCATCTCTATAAACATGGAAATATTTACACCGCTATCTCTATAAACTGAGAAGTAACTATACCGCCATCTCTATGAACATGGAAATATCTAAACCGCTATGTGCATAAACATGGAAATATCTACGCAGACATCTGTATAAACATGGAAATATCTACACTGCCGTCTGTATAAACTTGGAAATATCAACACTGATATCTGTAGAAAGATGGAACTGTCTGCAAAGCGATCTGTATCAACATGGGAATTTCTACACCGCTACCTGTATAAACATGGAAATATCTACACCGCTATATGCATCAACATGGAAATAACTACACCACAATCTGTATAAACATGGAAATATGTACAATGCTATCTCTGTAAACATGGAAATATCTACACAGCTATCTGTGTAAACTTCGAAATATCTACACCGCTTTCTGTGTAAATTTGGCAATACCTACACCGCAATCTATGCTAAGATGGAAATACCTACACCGCTATCTCTGTAAACATGGAAATATCTACACCGCTACCTGTATAAACATGGGAATATGTACACCGCTATCTGTATAATCATGGACATATCTAAACCGCAATCTGTATAAACATGGAAATATCTACCACGGTATGTGTGTAAACATGGAAATACCTACACAGATATCTGTGTAAACTTTGAAATATCTACACCGCTATCTCTATAAACATGGAAATATCTACACTGCAATCTCTATATACATGGAAATTTCTACACCGCCATCTCTATAAACATGAAAATATCTACACCGCCGTCTTCAGAAACATGGATGTATCTACACCGCCATCTGTATAAACTTGGAAATATCTACACCACTATCTGTGTAAACAAGGAAATATCTTCACTTCTATCTGTATAAACACGGAAATATTTACACCGCCATCTGTATAAAGATGGAAATATCTACACCGCAATCTTTATAAATATGGAAATAGCTATACCGCTACCTCTATAGACATGTAAATAACTACACCGCTATCTGTATAAACATGCAAATATCAACACTGCCATCTGTATAAAGATGGAAATATCTACAACGCTATCTGTATAAACAAGGAAATATCTCCACTGCTATCTGTATAAACATGGAAATATCTACACCGCTTTCTGTATGAACATGGAAATATCTACACCGCTATCTCTATAAACATGGAAATACCAATACCGTTATCTGTATAAACATGGAAATATCTACACCGCTATCTCTATAAACATGAAAATACATACACCACCATCTCTATAAGCATGGAAATATTTACACCGCTATCTCTATAAACATAGAAATAACTACACCGCCATCCCTATAAACATGGAAATATCTACACCGCCTTCTGCATATACATGGAAATATCTACACACACATCTGTATAAACATGGAAATATCTACACTGCCATCTGTATAAACTTGGAAATATCTACACTGACATCTGTAGAAAGATGGAATTGTCTACAAAGCGATCTGTATAAACATGGGAATTTCCACACCGCTACCTGTATAAACATGGAAATATCTACACCACTATTCGTATCAACATGGAAATAACTACACCGCAATCTGTATAAACAAGGAAATATCTACAATGCTATCTCTGTAAACATGGAAATATCTACACAGCTATCTGTGTAAACTTGGAAATATCTACACCGCAATCTGTATAAATTTGGCAATACCTACAACGCAATCTGTGCAAAGATGGAAATATCTACACCGCTATCTCTGTAAACATGGAAATATCTACACAGCTATCTGTATAAACATTGAAATATCTACAGTGCCATCTGTATAAACATGGAAATATCTACAGCGCCATCTGTATAAACATGGAAATATCTACACTGCCATCTGTACAAACATGGAAATATCTACACAGCCATCTGTATAAACATGGAAATATCTACACCGCTATCTCTATAAACATGGAAGTATCTAGACCGTTATCTCTATAAACATGGAAATATCTACATCGCTATCTGTATAAACAGGGAAATATCTCCACCGCTATCTGTATAAACATGGAAATATCTACACCGCTTTCTGTATAAAGATGGAAATATCTACACCGCTATCTGTATAAACATGGAAATATATTCAATGCTATCTGCGTAAACATGGAAATATCTACACAGCTATCTGTGTAAACTTGGAAATATCTACACAGCTATCTGTGTAAAATGGAAATATCTACACAGCAATCTGTGCAAAGATGGAAATATCTACACTGCTATCTCTGTAAACATGGAAATATCTACACCGCTATCTGTATAAACATGGAAATATCTATACAGCAGTCTCTATAAACATGGAAATATCTCCACCGCTATCTGTACAAACATGAAAATATCTACACCGCTATCTGTATAATCATGTACATATCTAAACCGCAATCTGTATAAACATGGAAATATCAACCACGGTATGTGTGTAAACATGGAAATGTCTACACAGCTATCTGTGTAAACTTGGAAATATCTACACAGCTATCTGCGTAAACATGGAAATATCTGCACGGCAATCTGTGCAAAGATGGAAATAAATACACCGCTATCTCTGTAAACATGGAAATATCTACACCGCTACCTGTATAAACATGGAAATATATACACCGCTGTCTGAATAAACAAGGAAATATCTACACCGCCTTCTGTAGAAACATGGAAATATCTACACCGCAATCTGTATAAACATGGAAATACCTACACTGCTATCTGTATAAATATGGACATGTCTACATCGCTATCTCTATAAACATGGAAATATCTACACTGCAATCTCCATATACATGGAAATTTCTACGCCGCCATTTCTATAAACATGAAAATATCTACACCGCCATCTTCAGAAACATGGATGTATCTACACCGCCATCTGTATAAACTTGGAAATATCTACACCACTATCTGTATAAACAAGGAAATATCTTCACTTCTATCTGTATAAACATGGAAATATCTACACCGCCATCTGTATAAAGATGGAAATATCTACACCGCAATCTTTATAAATATGGAAATAGCTATACCACTACCTCTATAGACATGTAAATAACTACACCGCTATCTGTATAAACATGCAAATATCAACACTGCCATCTGTATAAAGATGGAAATATCAACACCGCTATCTGTATAAACAAGGAAATATCTCCACTGCTATCTGTATAAACATGGAAATATCTACACCGCTTTCTGTATGAACATGGAAATATCTACACCACTATCTCTATAAACATGGAAATACCAATACCGTTATCTGTATAAACATGGAAATATCTACACCGCTATCTCTATAAACATGAAAATATATACACCACCATCTCTATAAGCATGGAAATATTTACACCGCTATCTCTATAAACATAGAAATAACTACACCGCCATCCCTATAAACATGGAAATATCTACACCGCCATCTGCATATACATGGAAATATCTGCACACACATCTGTATAAACTTGGAAATATCTACACTGACATCTGCAGAAAGATGGAATTGTCTACAAAGCGATCTGTATAAACATGGGAATTTCCACACCGCTACCTGTATAAACATGGAAATATCTACACCACTATTCGTATCAACAAGGAAATAACTACACCGCAATCTGTATAAACATGGAAATATCTACAATGCTATCTCTGTAAACATGGAAATATCTACACAGCTATCTGTGTAAACTTGGAAATATCTACACCGCAATCTGTGTCAATTTGGCAATACCTACAACGCAATCTGTGCAAAGATGGAAATATCTACACCGATATCTCTGTAAACATGGAAATAACTACACAGCTATCAGTATAAACATGGAAATAACTGCAGTGCCATCTGTACAAACATGGAAATATCTACAGCGCCATCTGTATAAACATGGAAATATCTACACTGCCATCTGTACAAACATGGAAATATCTACACAGCCATCTGTATAAACATGGAAATATCTACACCGCTATCTCTATAAACATGGAAGTATCTACACCGTTATCTCTATAAACATGGAAATATCTACATCGCTATCTGTATAAACAGGGAAATATCTCCACCGCTATCTGTATAAACATGGAAATATCTACACCGCTTTCTGTATAAAGATGGAAATTTCTACACCGCTATCTGTATAAACATGGAAATATATTCAATGCTATCTGCGTAAACATGGAAATATCTACACAGCTATCTGTGTAAACCTGGAAATATCTACACAGCTATCTGTGTAAAAATGGAAATATCTACACAGCAATCTGCGCAAAGATGGAAATATCTACACTGCTATCTCTGTAAACATGGAAATATCTGCACCGCTATCTGTATAAACATGGAAATATCTATACCGCAGTCTCTATAAACATGGAAATATCTCCACCGCTATCTGTATAAACATGAAAATATCTACACCGCTATCTGTATAATCATGGACATATCTAAACAGCAATCTGTATAAACATGGAAATATCTACCACGGTATGTGTGTAAACATGGAAATATCTACACAGCTATCTGTGTAAACTTGGAAATATCTACACAGCTATCTGCGTAAAGATGGAAATATCTACACGGCAATCTGTGCAAAGATGGAAATAACTACAGCACTATTTCTGTAAACATGGAAATATCTACACCGCTACCTGTATAAACATGGAAATATCTACACCGCTGTCTGTATAAACAAGGAAATATCTACACCGCCATCTGTAGAAACATGGAAATATCTACACCGCAATCTGTATAAACATGGAAATACCTACACCGCTATCTGTATAAATATGGAAATATCTACACCGCTATCTCTATAAAAATGGAAATATCTACACTGCAATCTCTATATCCATGGAAATTTCTACACCGACATCTCTATAAACATGAAAATATCTACACCGCCATCTTCAGAAACATGGATGTATCTACACCGCCATCTGTATAAACTTGGAAATATCTACACCACTATCTGTATAAACAAGGAAATAACTTCACTTCTATCTGTATAAACATGGAAATATCTACACCGCCATCTGTATAAAGATGGAAATATCTACACTGCAATCTGTATAAATAAGGAAATAGCTACACCGCTACCTCTATAGACATGTAAATACCTACACCGCTATCTGTATAAAGATGGAAATATCTACACTGCAATCTGTATGAAGATGGAAATATCTACATCGCTATCTGTATGAACAGGGAAATATCTGCACTGCTATCGGTATAAACATGAAGATAACTACACCGCTTTCTGTATAAACATGGAAATATCTACACCGCTATCTGTATAAGCATGGAAATATATACAATGCTATCTGCATAAACATGGAAATATCTACACCGCTATATCTATAAACATGGAAATAACAACACCGTTATCTGTATAAACATGGAAATATCTACACCGCTATCTCTATAAACATGAAAATACTTACACCACCATCTCTATAAGCATGGAAATATTTACACCGCTATCTCTATAAACATAGAAATAACTACACCGCCATCCCTATAAACATGGAAATAACTACACCGCCATCTGCATATACATGGAAATATCTCCACACACATCTGTATAAACATGGAAATATCTACACTGCCATCTGTATAAACATGGAAATATCTACGCTGACATCTCTAGAAAGATGGAAATGTCTACAAAGCGATCTGTATAAACATGGGAATTTCTACACCGCTACCTGTATAAACATGGAAATATCTACACCACTATCTGTATCAACATGGAAATAACTACACCGCAATCTGTATAAACGTGGAAATATCCACAATGCTATCTCTGTAAACATGGAAATATCTACACAGCTATCTGTGTAAACTTGGAAATATCTACACCGCAATCTGTGTAAATTTGGCAATACCTACACCGCAATCTGTGCAAAGATGGAAATATCTACACCGCTATCTCTGTAAACATGGAAATCTCTACACAGCTATCTGTATAAACATGGAAATATCTACAGTGCCATCAGTATAAACATGGAAATATCTACAGCGCCATCTGTAAAAACATGAAAATATCTACACTGCCATCTGTACAAACATGGAAATATCTACACCGTTATCTGTATAAACATGGAAATATCTACATCGCTATCTGTATAAACGGGGAAATATCTCCACCGCTATCTGTATAAACATGGAAATATCTACACCGCTTTCAGAATAAACATGGAATTATCTCCACCGCTATCTGTATAAACATGGAAATATATACAATGCTATCTGCATAAACATGGAAATATCTACACAGCTATCTGTGTAAACTTGGAAATATCTAAACAGCTATCTGTGTAAAAATGGAAATATCTACACAGCAATCTGTGCAAAGATGGAAATATCTACACTGCTATCTCTGTAAACATGGATATATCTACACCGCTATCTGTATAAACATGGAAATATCTATACCGCAGTCTCTATAAACATGGAAATATCTCCACCGCTATCTGTATAAACATGAAAATATCTACACTACTATCTGTATAATCATGGACATATCTAAACCGCAATCTGTATAAACATGGAAATATCTACAACGGTATGTGTGTAAAGATGGAAATACCAACACCGCTATCTGTATAAACATGGAAATATATACACAGACATCTGTTTATACATGGAAATATCTACACCGCCATCTGTATAAACGTGGAAATACCTACACCGCTATATGCATAAACATGGAAATATCTACACCGCAATATGTAAAATCATGGAAATCTCTACACCGATATCTGTATAAATAAGAAATATCTAAACCGCTATCTCTGTAAAAGTGGAAATATCTACACTGCTATCTGTATAAACATGGAAATATTCTCACTGCTATCTCTATGAACATGGGTATATCTACACCGCTATCTCTATAAACATGGAAATATCTACACCGCCATCTGTATAAACATGGAAATATTTACACCGCGACCTGTATAAACATGGAAATATCTACACTGCGACCTGTATAAACATGGAAATATCTACATCACTATCTGTATAAACATGGAAATATCTACACTGCTATCTGTATAAACATGGAAATATCCTCACTGCTATCTCTATGAACATGGGTATATCTACACCGCTATCTCTATAAACATGGAAATATCTACACCGCCATCTGTATAAACATGGAAATATTTACACCGCGACCCGTATAAACATGGAAATATCTACATTGCGGTCCGTATAAACATGGAAATATCTACACCGGTATCTGAATAAATATGGAAATATCTACAACACGATCAGTACAAACATGGAAATATTTACACCGCTATCTCTATAAACATGGAAATATCTGCACCGCTATCTCTTTAAACATGGAAATATCTACAAAGCCATCTGTATAAACATGGAAATACCTACACAGTCATGTGTAGGAACATGGAAATATCTACACTGCCATCAGTATAAACATGGAAATATCTACACAGCCATCTGTATAAATATGGAAATATCTGCATAGGCATCTGTATAAACATGGAAATATCTGCACCGCTATCTGTATAAACATGGAAATATCTACTCCGCAATCTGTATAAACATGGAAATATCTACACATCTATCTCTATAAACATGGAAATACCTACACCACCATCTGTATAAACATGGAAATACCTACAAAGTCATCTGTGTAAACATGGAAATATCTACTCAGCCATCTGTATAAACAAGGAAATATCTACTCAGCCATCTGTATATACATGGAAATATCTACACCGCTATCTGTATAAACATGGAAATATCTACACCGCTATTTGTATAAACAAGGAAATATCTACACCGCCATCTGTTTAAACATGGAAATATATTCACCGACATCTGTTTATACATGGAAATATCTACACCGCTATCTGTATAAACCTGTTAATAACTACACGGCTATCTGAATAAATCTGGAAATATTTGCACGGCTATCCCTATAAACATGGTAATATCAACACCGCGATCTGTATAAACATGGAAATATCTACACCATGATCTGTATAAACATGGAATTATCTACACCGTGATCTATATAAACATGGAAATATCTAAAACGCCATCTCTATAAACATAGAAATATCTACAACACTATCTGTATAAACATGGAAATATCCACACCGCTATCTCTATAAACACGGAAACATCAACACCGCTATCTCTATAAACTTGGAAATATCTACACCGCCATCTCTATAAACATGGAAATTTCTACACCGTGATCAGTATAAACATGGAAATTTCTACACCGCTATCTGCATAAACATGGAAATATCTCCACTGCTATCTCTATGAACATCAAAATATCTACACCACCAGCTGTAAAAACATGGAAACACTTACAAAGTTATCTGAATAAACATGGAAATATCTACACCGCCATCTGTATAAACATGGAAATATCTAAACAGCCATGTGTATATACATGGAAATATCTACCCCGCTATCGATATAAACATGGAAATAACTACACAGCTATTTGTATAAAGATGGAAATATCTCCACTGCTATCTCTGTAAACATCGAAATATCTACACTGCCATCTGCATAAACATGGAAATACTTACAAAGTTATCTGTATAAACATGGAAATATCTACACCGCCATCTGTATAAGCTTGGAAATATCTACACAGGCATGTCTACATACATGGGAATATCTACACCGCTCTCTATATAAACATGGAAAAAGTACACTGCTATCTCTATATACATGGAAATATCTAAACCACCATCTACATATCCATAGATATATCTGCGCCACCATCTGTATAAACATGGAAATATCTACACGGTCATCTGTGTATAGATGGAAATATCAACACCGCCATCTGTACAAACATGGAAATATCTACAACGCAATCTCTATAAACATGGAAATATCTAAACCACGATCAGCATAAACATGGAAATATCTACACCACTATCTCTATAAACATGGAAATAACTCCACTGCTACCTCTATAAACATCGAAATATCTAAACCGCCATCAGTATAAAACTGGAAATACTTACAAAGTTATCTGTATAAACATGGAAATATCTACACCGCGATCTGTATAAACATGGAAATATCTACACCACTATCTGTATAAACATGTAAATATCTACTCAGCTATCTCTATATACATGGAAATATCTACACCGCCATCTGTATAAACACGGAAATAACTACAAACTCATCTGTATAAACATGGAAATATCTACACAGCCATCTGTATAAACATGGAAATATCTACACAGCCATCTGTATATACATGGGAATATCAACACCGCTATCTGTATAAACATGGAAATAACTACACCGCTATTTTTATAAACAAGCAAATACCTACATCGTGTTCTGTATAAACATGGAAATATCTACACCGCCATCTCTATAAACATGGAAATATCTACACCCCTATCTGTATAAACATGGAAATATCCACACCGCTATCTCTTCCAACATGGAAATATCAACACCTCTATCTCTATGAACATGGAAATATCTGCACCCCCATCTCTATAAACATGGAAATATCTACACCACGATCAGTATAAACATGGAAATATCTACACTGCTATCTGTATAAACATGGAAATATCTCCACTGCTATCTCTATAAACATCGAAATATCTACACCGCCATCTGTATAAACATGGAAATACTTACAAAGTTATCTGTATAAACATGGAAATATCTACACCGTCATCTGTAAAAACATGGAAATATCTACACAGCCATGTGTATATACATGGAAATATCTACACCGCTATCTATATAAACATGGAAATAACTACACCGTTAGTTGTATAAACATGGAAATAACTACACCACCATCTACATATCCATGGAAATATCTGTGCTGCCATCTGTATAAACATGGAAATATCTACACGGTCATCTTTGTATAGATGGAAATATCAACATCGCCATCTGTACAAACATGGAATTATCTGCACCGCTATCTGTATAACCATGGAAATATCTACACCGCGGTCTGTATAAACATGGAAATATTTACACCACTATCTGTATAAACATGGAAATATCTACACCGCTATCTCTATAAACATGGGAATATCTACACCGTGATCTGTATAAACATGGAAATACTTATACCACTATCTGTATAAAGATGGAAATTTCTACACCGTTATCTGTATAAATATGGAAATATCTACACCACCATCAGTATAAACATGGAAATATCTACAATGCCATCTGTAGAAAGCCGGAAATATCTACACCGCAATCTGTGTAAACATGGAAATATCTACTCCGATATTTGTAAAAACATGGAAATATCTACCCCGCAATCTGTATAAACATGGAAATATCTACACCGAGATCTGTATGAACATGGAAATATCTACAGCGCCTTCTCTATAAACATTGAAATATCTACACTGCCGTCTCTAAAAATATGGAAATAACTACACAGTCATCTGAATAAACATGGAAATATCTACACCACCATCTGTATAAACATGGAGATACCTACAGTACCATCTGCATACACATGGAAATATCTATACAGACATCTGTATAAATATTTAAATATCTACACCGCCATCTGTATAAACATGGAAATATCTACACTGCCATCTGTAGAAAGATGGAAATATCTACACCGCTATCTCTATAAATATGGAAATATCTACACCGCCAACTCTATAAACATGAAAATAACTACACTGCCATCTCCATAAAGATGGAAGTATCTACTCCGCCATGTGTATAAACACGGAAATATCTACACCACCATCTGTGTAAACATGGAAATATCTACACCGCGATCTGTATAAACATGGAAATATCTACAGCGCCATCTCTATAAACATTGAAATAACTACACTGCCATCTGTAAAAACATGGAAATATCTACACAGTCATCTGAATAAACATGGAAATATCTACACCACTATCTGTATAAACACGGGAATATCTACACCACCATCTGTGTAAACATGGAAATATCTACACCGCTATCAGTATAAACATGGAAATATCTACACCACCATCTGCATGTCCATGGAAATATCTATGCCGCCATCTGTATAAACATGGAAATATCTACACGGCCATCTGGGTATAGATGTAAATATCAACACCGCCATCTGTACAAACATGGAAATATCTACACCGCTATCTCTATAAACATGGAAATATCTGCACTGCCATCTGTAAAAACATGGAAATACCTATACAGTCATCTGTATAAACATAGAAATATCTACAATGCCATCTGTATAAACATGGAAATATCTGCACTGCCATCTGTAAAAACATGGAAATACCTATAAAGTCATCTGTATAAACATGGAAATATCTACAATGCAATCTGTATACACATGGAAATATCTACACAGCCATGTGTATAAACATGTAAATATCTACACTGCTATCTCTATAAACATGGAAATATCTACACCGCCATCTCTATAAAGATGAAAATATCTACACTGCCATCTCCATAAACATGGAACTAACTACTCTGCCATCTGTATAAACATGGAAACATCTACACCGCCATCTGTGTGAATAAGGAATTATCTACAATGCCATCTGTATAAAGATATAAATACCTGCACCGCGAGCTGTATAAACATGGAAATATATACATCTCTATCTGCATAAACGTGGAAATAGCAACACCGCTATCGGTGTAAACATGGAAATATCTACAACGCCATCCATATAAACATGGAAATATCTTCACCGCTATGTCTATAAACATGGAAATACCTACACCGCTATCTCTATAAATATGGAAATATCTACACCGCTATCTGTATAAACATGGAAATATCTACACCGCTATCTGTATAAACATGGAAATATCTACATCGCGATCTGTGTAAACATGGAAATATCTACACCGAGATCTGTATAAACATGGAAATATCTACACCGCGATCTGTATAAACATGGAAATATCTTCACCACGAATTGTATAAACATGGAAATATCTACATCGCTATCTGTACAAACATGGTAATATGTACACCACCATCTATATAAACATGGAAATATCTACACCGCCATCTGTATAAACATGGAAATGTCTGCAATACCATCTGTAGAAAGATGGAAATGTCTACACCGCAATCTGTGTAAACATAGAAATATCTACTCCGATATCTGTAAAAACATGGAAATATCTACACCCCTATCTGTATAAACATGGAAATATCCACACCGCCATCTCTATAAACATGGAAAAATCAACACCGCTATCTCTATGAACATGGAAATATCTACACCGCCATCTCTATAAACATGGAAATACTTACAAAGTTATCTGTATAAACATGGAAATATCTACACCGCCATCTGTATAAACATGGAAATATCTACACAGCCAGGTGTATATACATGGAAATATAGACACCACTATCTATGTAAACATGGAAATAACTACACCGCTATCTGTATAAACATGGAAATATCTACACCGCCATCTACATATCCATGGAAATATCTGCGCCGACATATGTATAAACATGGCAATAACTACACGGTCATCTGTGTATAGATGGAAATATCAACAACGCAATCTGTACAAACATGGAAATATCTGCACCGCTATCTGTATAAACTTGGAAATATCTACACCGCGGTCTGTATAAACATGGAAATATCTACACCGCTATCTCTATAAACATGGAAATATCTACATCGCTATCTCTATAAACATGGAAATATCTACAAAGACATCTGTATAAACATGGAAATACCTACACAGTCATGTGTAGGAACATTTAAATATCTACACTGCCATCTGTAATAAACATAGAAATATCTACACAGCCCTCTGTATAAATATGGAAATATCTGCATAGGCATCTGTGTAAACCTGGAAATATCTGCACCGCTATCTGTATAAACATGGAAATACCTACACCGCTGTCTCTATAAACATGGAAATATCTACACCGGTATCTGTATAAACATGGAAATATCTACACAACGATCTGTATAAACATGGAAATATTTAAACCGATATCTGTATAAACATGGAAATTTCTACTCCGTTATCTGTATAAATATGGAAATATCTAAACCGCTTTCTCTATAAACATGGAAACATCTACACCACCATCTGTATAAACATGGAAATATCTACACCGCTATCAGTATAAACACGGAAATATCTACACCACCATCTGTGTAAACATGGAAATATCTACACCGCTATCTGTATAAACATGGAAATATCTACATGGTGATCTGTATAAATATGGAAATATCTACACCGTGATCTGTATAAACATGGAAATATCTTCACCGCGATCTGTATAAACATGGAAATATCTACACCGCTATCTGTAAAAACATGGTAATATCTACACCACCATCTATATAAACATGGAAATATCTACACCGCCATCTGTATAAACATGGAAATATCTACAAAGCCATCTGTAGAAAGATGGAAATATCTACACCGCAATCTGTGTAAACAGGGAAATATCTACACCGATATCTGTAAAAACATGGAAATATCTACACCGCTATCTGTATATACATGGAAATATCTACACCGCGCTCTGTATAAACATGGAAATATCTACAGCGTCATCTCCATGAACATTGAAATATCTACACTGCCATCTGTAAAAACAAGGAAATATCTACACAGTCATCTGAATAAACATGGAAATATCTACACCACCATCTGTATAAACATAGAAATATCTACACCGCTATCAGTATAAACACGGAAATATCTACACCACCATCTGTGTATACATGGAAATATCTACACCGCTATCTGTATAAACATGGAAATATCTATACCGCCATCTGCATGTCCATGGAAATATCTATGCCGCCATCTGTATAAACATGGAAATATCTACACAGCCATCTGTGTATAGATGGACATATCAACACCGCCATCTGTACAAACATGGAAATATCTACACCGCTATCCCTATAAACATGGAAATATCTGCACTGCCATTTGTAAAAACATGGAAATATCTATGCAGTCATCTGTTTAAACATGGAAATATCTACACAGCCATCTGTATAAACATGTATATATCTACACTGCTATTTCTATAAACATGGAAATATATACACCGCCATCTCTATAAACATGAAAATATCTACACTGCCATCTCCATAAATATGGAACTAACTACTCCGCCGTCAGTATAAACATGGAAACATCTACACCGCCATCTGTGTGAATAAAGAAATATCTACATTGCCATCTGTATAAAGATAAAAATATCTGCACCGCGAGCTGTATAAACATGGAAATATCTACATCGCTATCTGTATAAACGTGGAAATACCAACACTGCTATCGGTATAAACATGGAAATATCTACAACGCCATCTATATAAACATGGAAATATCTACACCGCTATGTCTATAACCATGGAAATACCTACACCGCTATCTCTACAAACATGGAAATATCTACACCGCCATCTGTATAAACATGGAAATACCTATATAGACATCTGTGTAAACATGGAAATATCTACACCACCATCTGTATAAACATGGAAATATCTACAATGCCATCTGTATACACATGGAAATACCTACACGGCAATCTGTGTATAGATGGAAACATCAACACCGCCATCTGTACAAACTTGGAAATATCTACACTGCTATCTCTATAAACTTGGAAATATTTGCACTGCGGTCTGTATAAACATGGAAATGTCTACACCGGTATCTGTATAAACATGGAAATATCTACACCACGAACTGTATAAACATGGAAATATCTGCACCGCTATCTCTATAGACATGGAAATATCTACAAAGCCATCTGTATAAATATGGAAATACCTACACAGTCATGTGTAGGAACATGGAAATATCTACACTGCCATCTGTATAAACCAAGAAATATCTACACAGCACTCTGTATAAATATGGAGATAACTGCATAGGTATCTGTATAAACATGGAAATATCTGCACCGCTATCTGTATAAACATAGAAATACCTACACTGCTGTCTCTATAAACATGGAAATATGTACACCGCTATGTGTATAAACATGGAAATATCTCCACTGCTGTCTGTATATACATGGAAATAACTCCAACGTTATCTGTATAAACATAGAAATATCTACAGCGCCATCTCGGTAAACATTGACATATCTACACCGCAATCTGTAAAAACATAGAAATATCTAGACAGTCATCTGAATAAACATGGAAATATCTACACCACCATCTGTATAAAAATGGAAATACCTACAATACCATCTGTATACACATGGAAATATCTACAGAGACATCTGTATAAATATGGAAATATCTACACCGCCATCTGTATAAACATGGAAATATCTACACGGCCATCTGTGTATAGATGGAAATATCAACAACGCCATCTGTACAAACATGGAAATATCTACACCGCTATCTGTATAAACATGGAAATATCTCCACTGCTATCTCTATAAAGATCGAAATATCTACAACGCCATCTATATAAACATGGAAATATCTACACCGCTATGTCTATAACCATGGAAATACCTACACCGCTATCCCTATAAACATGGAAATAACTACACCGCTATCTGTATAAACATGGAAATATCTACAACGCTATCTCTATAAACATGGAAATATCTACATCGCGATCTGTATAAACATGGAAATATCTACACAGTGGTCTGTATAAACATGGAAATATCTTCACCGCTATCTGTATAAACATGGTAATATCTACACCACCATCTATATAAACATGGAAATTACTACACCACCATCTGTATGAACATGGAAATATCTACAATGCCATCTGTAGAAAAATGGAAATATCTACACCGCAATCGGTGTAAACATGGAAATATCTACACCGATATCTGTAAAAACATGGAAATATCTACACCGCTGTCTGCATAAACATGGAAATATCTACAGCGCGATCTGTATAAACATGGAAATATCTACACCGCGATCTGTATAAACATGGAAATATCTACACCTCTAACTGTATAAACATGGAAATATCTACACAGCTATCTCTATAAACATGGAAATATCTACACCGCCATCTGTATAAACATGGAAATACCTAGAAACTCATCTGTATAAACATGGAAATATCTACAAAGCCATCTGTATAAACATGGAAATATCTACGCAGACATCTGTATATACATGGAAATACCTACACCACTTTCTGCATAAACATGGAAATAACTTCACCGCTATTTGTATAAACAAGGAAATATTTACACCGTGATCAGTATAAACATGGAAATATTTACACAGCTGTCTGTATACTCATGGAAATTTCTACACCGTTATCTGTATAAATATGGAAATATCTACACCGCTATCTCTATAAACATGGAAATAACTACACCGCCATCTGTAAAAACATGGAAATACCTATATAGACATCTGTGTAAACATGGAAATATCTACACCGCTATCTGTATAAACATGGAAATATCTACATGGTGATCTGTATAAATATGGAAATATCTACACCGTGATCTGTATAAACATGGAAATATCTTCACCGCGATCTGTATAAACATGGAAATATCTACACCGCTATCTGTATAAACATGGTAATATCTACACCACCATATATATAAACATGGAAATATCTACACCGCCATCTGTATAAACATGGAAATATCTACAATGCCATCTGTAGAAAGATGGAAATATCTACACCGCAATCTGTGTAAACAGGGAAATATCTACACCGGTATCTGTATAAACATGGAAATATCTACACAATGATCTGTATAAACATGGAAATATTTAAACCAATATCTGTATAAACATGGAAATTTCTACTCCGTTATCTGTATAAATATGGAAATATCTAAACCGCTTTCTCTATAAACATGGAAATATCTACACCGCTATCTGTATGAACATGGAAATATCTACACAGCGATCTCTGTAAACATGGAAATACCTACACCGCCATCTGTATAAACATGGGAATACATACAAAGTTATCTGAATAAACATGGAAATATCTACACAGCGATCTGTGTAAACATGGAAATACCTACACAGCCATCTGTATAAACATGGAAATACCTACACAGCCATCTGTATATACATAGAAATATATACACCGCTATCTGTATAAACATGGAAATAACAACACCGATATTTGTATAAACAAGGAAATATCTACACCGCCATCTGTTTAAACATGGAAATATATACACAGACATCAGTTTATACATGGAAATATCTACACCGCTATCTGTATAAACATGCTAATAACAACACCGCTCTCTGTATAAATGTGGAAATATTTGCACCGATATCCCTATAAACATGGTAATATCAACACCGCGATGTGTATAAATATGGAATTATCTACAACATGATCTGTATAAACATGGAAATATCTTCACTGCTATCTCTATGAACATGGAAGTATCAACACCGCCATCTCTATAAACATGGAAATATCTAAACCGCGATCAGTATAAACATGGAAATATCTACAACGCCATCTCTATAAACATGGAAATATCTACACAGACATGTGTACATACATGGAAATGTCTACAACGCTCTCTATATAAACATGGAAATAAGTAGAGCGCTATCTGTATATACTTGGAAATATCTACACCACCATCTACATATACATAGAAATATCTGCACCGGCATCTGTATAAACATGGAAACATCTACATGGTCATCTGTGTATAGATGGAAATATCAACACCGCCATCTGTACAAACATGTAAATATCTGCACCGCTATCTGTATAAACATGGAAATATCTACACTGTGATCTGTATAAACAAGGAAATATTTACTCCGCTATCTGTATAAACATGGAAATTTCTACACCATTATCTGTATAAATATGGAAATATCTCCACCACCATCTGTATAAACATGGAAATACTTATACAGTCATCTGTATAAACATGGAAATATCTACACCACCATCTGTATAAACATGGAAATATCTACATTGCCATCTGTAGAAAGATGGAAATATCTACACCGCAATCTGTGTAAACATGGAAATATCTACACCGCAGTCTGTATAAACATGGAAATATCTACACCACTATCTGTATAAACATGGAAATATCTACACCGCTATCTCTATAAACATGGAAATATCTACACCGTGATCTGTATAAACATGGAAATATTAACACCGCTATCTGTATAAACATGGAAATTTCTACACCGTTATCTGTATAAATATGGAAATATCTTCACCGCTATCTCTATAAACATGGAAATATCTACACCGCCATCTGTATAAACATGGAAATACCTATACAGTCATCTGTGTAAACATGGAAATATCTACACCACCATCTGTATAAACATGGAAATATCTACAATGCCATCTGTATACACATGGAAATACCTACACGGCAATCTGTGTATAGATGGAAACATCAACACCGCCATCTGTACAAACATGGAAATACCTACACTGCTATCTCTATAAACATGGGAATATCTACACTACGGTCTGTATATACATGGAAATATCTACACCGGTTTCTGTATAAACATGGAAATATCTACACCATGATCTGTATAAACATGGATATATATACACCGCTATCTGTATAAACATGGAAATGTCTGCACCGCTATCTTTATAAACATGGAAATATCTGCAAAGACATTTGTGTAAACATGGAAATGTCTGCACCGCCATCTCTATAAACATGGAATTATCTACAAAGACATCTGTATAAACATGGAAATACCTACACAGTCATGTGTAGGAACATTTAAATATCTACACTGCCATCTGTATAAACATAGAAATATATACACAGCCCTCTGTATAAATATGGAAATATCTGCATAGGCATCTGTGTAAACCTAGAAATATCTGCACCGCAATCTGTATAAACATGGAAATACCTACACCGCTGTCTCTATAAACATGGAAATATGTACACCGCTATGTGTATAAACATGGAAATATCTCCACTGCTCTCTGTATAAACATGGAAATATCTCCACTGTTATCTGTATAAACATGGAAATATCTACAGCGCCATCCCTATAAACATTGAAAAATCTACACTGCCATCTGTAAAAACATGGAGATATCTACACAGTCATCTGAATAAACATGGAAATATCTACACCACCATCTGTACAAACATGGAAATACCTACAATACCATCTGTATACACATGGAAATATCTACACGGCTCTCTGTATAAACATGGAATTATCTACACTGCCATCTGTAGAAAGATGGAAATATCTACACCGCTATCTCTATAAATATGGAAATATCTACACAGCAATCTCTATAAACATGAAAATATCTACACTGCCATCTCCATAAAGATGGAAGTATCTACTCCGCCATGTGTATAAACACGGAAATATCTACACCACCATCTGTGTAAACATGGAAATGTCTACAGCGCTAATTGTATAAACATGGAAATATCTCCACCGCCATCTGCATATCCATGGAAATATCTACACCGCTGAATCTATAAACATGGAAATACCTATACAGCCATGTGTATAAACATGGAAATATCTACAATGACATCTGTATACACATGGAAATATCTACACAGCCATCTGTATTAACATGTAAATATCTACACTGCTATCTCTATAAACATGGAAATATATACACCGCCATCTCTATAAGCATGAAAATATCTACACTGCCATCTCCATAAACATGGAACTAACTTCTCCGCCATCTGTATAAACATGGAAACATCTACACCGCCATCTGTGTGAATAAGGAAATATCTACAATGCCATCTGTATAAAGATATAAATATCTGCACCGCGAGCTGTATAAACATGGAAATATCTACATCGCTATCTGTATAAACGTGGAAATACCAACACCGCTATCGGTATAAACATAGAAATATCTACAACGCCATCTATATAAACATGGAAATATCTACACCGCTATGTCTATAAACATGGAAATAACTGCACCGCTATCTCTATAAACATGGAAATAACACCGCTATCTGTATAAACATGGAAATATCTGCACCGCGATCTTTATAAACATGGAAATATCTACACCGTGATCTGTATAAAGATGGAAATATCTACACAGCTATCTCTATAAACATGGAATTATCTACACCGCCATCTGTATAAACATGGAAATACCTAGAAAGTCATCTGTATAAACATGGAAATATCTACAAAGCCATCTGTATAAACATGGAAATATCTACACAGCCATCTGTATATACATGGAAATATCTACGCCGCTATCTGTATAAACATGGAAATAACTTCACCGCCCTTTGTTTAAACAAGGAAATATCTACACCGTGACTTGTATAAACATGGAAATATTTTCACCGCTATCTGTATAAACATGGATATTTCTACACCGTTATCTCTATAAATATGGAAATATCTACTCTGCTATCTCTATAAACATGGATATATCTACACCGCCATCTGTAAAAACATGGAAATACCAATACAGTCATCTGTGTAAACATGGAAATATCTACACCACCATCTGTATAAACATGGAAATATCTACATCGCTATCTGTATAAACGTGGAAATACCAACACCGCTATCGGTATAAACATGGAAATATCTGCAACGCCATCTATATAAACATGGAAATATCTACACCGCTATGTCTATAAACATGGAAATACCTACACTGCTATCTCTATAAACATGGAAATACCTACAACGCCATCTGTATAAACATGGAAATATCTATACAGTCATCTGTGTAAACATGGAAATATCTACACCACCACCTGTAGAAACGTGGAAATATCCACAATGCCATCTGTATACACATGGAAATACCTACACAGCAATCTGTGTATAGATGGAAACATCAACACCGCCATCTGTAAAAACATGGAAATATCTACACTGCTATCTCTATAAACATGGGAATATCTACACTGCGGTCTGTATAAACATGGAAATATCTACACCGGTATCAGTATAAATATGGAAATATCTACACCATGATCTGTATAAACATGGAAATATATACACCGCTATCTGTATAAACATGGAAATGTCTGCACCGCTATCTCTATAAACATGGAAATATCTACAAAGACATCTGTATAAACATGGAAATACCTACACAGTCATGTGTAGGAACATTTAAATATCTACACTGCCATCTGTATAAACATAGAAATAGCTACACAGCCATCTGTATAAATATGGAAATATGTGCATAGGCATCTGTGTAAACCTGGAAATATCTGCACCGCTATCTGTATAAACATGGAAATACCTACACCGCTGTCTCTATAAACATGGAAATATGTACACCGCTATGTGTATAAACATGGAAATATCTCCACTGCTCTCTGTATAAACATGGAAATATCTCCACCGTTATCTGTATAAACATGGAAATATCTACAGCGCCATCTCTATAAACATTCACAAATCTACAATGACATCTGTAAAAACATGGAAATATCTACACAGTCATCTGAATAAACGTGGAAATATCTACACCACCATGTGTATAAACATGGAAACACCTACAATACCATCTTTATACACATGGAAATATCTACACGGCCATCTGTATAAATATGGAATCATCTACACTGCCATCTGTAGAAAGATGTAAATATCT
This sequence comes from Pan paniscus, assembly GCF_029289425.2. Taxonomy (NCBI): domain Eukaryota; kingdom Metazoa; phylum Chordata; class Mammalia; order Primates; family Hominidae; genus Pan; species Pan paniscus. The sequence continues at coordinate 14,063,407 of NC_073254.2, forward strand.
ACACCGCTATCTCTATAAATATGGAAATATCTACACCGCCATCTCTATAATCATGAAAATATCTACACTGCCATCTCCATAAAGATGGAAGTATCTATTCCGCCATGTGTATAAACATGGAAATATCTACACAACCATCTGTTTCAACATGGAAATACCTACACCGCTCTCTGTATATACATGGAAATATATACTCCGCCATCTGCATATCCATGGAAATATTAACGCCGTCATCTGTATAAACATGGAAATATCTACACGGCCATCTGTGTATAGATGGAAATATCAACACCGCCATCTGTACAAATATGGAAATATCTACACCGCCATTGCATATCCATGGAAATATCTACACCGCTATCTCTATAAACACGGAAATACGTATACAGTCATCTGTATAAACATGGAAACATCTACAATGCCATCTGTATACACATGGAAATATCTACACAGCCATCTGTATAAACATGTAAATATCTACACTGCTATCTCTATAAACATGGAAATATCTACACCGCCATCTCTATAAACATGAAAATATCTACACTGCCATCTCCATAAACATGGAACTAACTACTCCGCCATCTGTATAAACATGGAAACATCTACACCGTCATCAGTGTGAGTTAGGAAATATCTACAATGCCATCTGTATAAAGATATAAATATCTGCACCGCAAGCTGTATAAACATGGAAATATCTACATCGCTATCTGTATAAACGTGGAAATACCAACACCGCTATCGGTATAAACATGGAAATATCTACAATGCCATCTATATAAACATGGACATATCTACACCGCTATGTCTATAAACATGGAAATACCTACACCGCTATCTCTATAAACATGGATATATCTACACCGCTATCTGAGTAAACATGGATATATCTACACCGCTATCTGTATAAACATGGAAATATCTACACCGCGATCTGTATAAACATGGAAATATCTACATCGCGATCTGTATAAACAGGGAAATATCTTCACCACGATCTGTATAAACATGGAAATATCTACACCTCTATCTGTATAAACATGGTAATATCTACACCACCATCTATATAAACATGGAAATATCTACACCGCCATCTGTATAAACATGGAAATATCTACAATGCCATCTGTAGAAAGATGGAAATATCTACAAAGCAATCTGTGTAAACATGGAAATACCTATACCGATATCTGTAAAAACATGGAAATACCTACACACCTATCTGTATAAACATGGAAATATCTACACCGCTATCTCTATAAACATGGAAAAATCAACACCGCTATCTCTATGAACATGGAATTATCTACACCGCCATCTCTATAAACATGGAAATATCTACACCACGATCAGTATAAACATGGAAATATCTCCACTGCTATCTCTATAAACATCGAAATATCTACACCGCCATCTGCATAAACATGGAAATACTTACAAAGTTATCTGTATAAACATGGAAATATCTACACCGCTATCTGTACAAACAAGGAAATATCTACACCGCGATCGGTATAAACATGGAAATATCTACACCGCGATCTGTATAAACATGGAAATATCTTCACCGTGATCTGTATAAACATGGAAATATCTACACTGCTATCTGTATAAACATGGTAATATCCACACCACCATCTATATAAACATGGAAATATCTACACCGCCATCTGTAAACATGGAAATATATACAATGCCATCTGTAGAAAGATGGAAATATCTACACTGCTATCTGTATAAACATGGAAATATCTACACAGCTATCTCTATAAACATGGAAATAACTACACCGCCATCTGTATAAACATGGAAATACCTACAAAGTCATCTGTATAAACATTGAAATATCTACAGTGCCATCTCTATAAACATCGACAAATCTAAACTGCCATCTGTAAAAACATGGAAATATCTACACAGTCATCAGAAGAAACATGGAAATATCTACACCACCATCTGTATAAACATGGAAATACCTACGATACCATCTGTATACACATGGAAATATCTACACAGACATCTGTATAAATATGGAAATATCTAAACGGCCATCTGTATAAACATGGAATTATCTACACTGCCATCTGTAGAAAGATGGAAATATCTACACCGCAATCTGTGTGAACATGGAAATATCTACAACGATATCTGTAAAAACATGGAAATATCTACACCGCTATCTGTGTAAACATGCAAATATCTACACCGCGATCTGTATAAACAGGGAAATATGTACACCGCGATCGGTATAAACATGGAAATATCTACACCGCTATCTGTATAAACATGGAAATATCTACACCGCTATGTGTATTAACGTGGAAATATCTCCTTTGCTATCTGTATATACATGGACATATCAACACCGCAATCTGTATAAACATGAAAATAACTACACCGCTATCTCTATAAACATGGAAATATCTGCACTGCCATCTGTAAAAACATGGAAATACCTATACAGTCATCTGTATAAACATTGAAATATTTACAATGCCATCTGTATACACATGGAAATATCTACACAGCCATCTGTATAAACATGTAAATATCTACACTGCTATCTCTATAAACATGGAAATATCTACACAGCCATCTCTATAAACATGAAAATACCTACACTGCCATCTCCATAAACATGGAACTAACTACTCCGCCATCTGTATAAACATGGAAACATCTACACCGCCATCTGTATAAACATTGAAATATTTACAATGCCATCTGTATACACATGGAAATATCTACACAGCCATCTGTATAAACATGTAAATATCTACACCGCTACCTGTATAAATATGGAAATGTCTACACTGCTAACTCTATAAACATGGAAATATCTACACCACTTGAACTATACACATGGAAATATCTACACCGCAATTTCTGTAAACATGGAAACATCTACACTGCCATCTATGTAAACATGAAAACATCTACACTGCCATATTGAGAAACATGGCTGTATCTACACCGCTATCTCTATAAACATGGAAATATCTACACCGACATCTATATTAACATGGAAATATCTGCACAGTCATCTGTGTAAACCTGGAAATATCTACACTGTCATCTATATAAACATGGAAATATCTAAAGAGAACTCTGTATAAACATGGAAATATCGGCACAGCCATCAGTATAAACATGGAAATATCTACACCGCTATCTGTATAAACCTGCTAATAACTACACCGCTATCTGTATAAATGTGGAATTATTTGCACCGCTATCCGTATAAACATGGTAATATCAACACCGCGATCTGTATAAAGATGGAAATATCTACACCATGATCTGTATAAACATGGAAATATCTACACCGTGATCTCTACAAACATGGAAATATCTGCACCGCTATCTGTATAAACATGGAAATATCTACACCGCGGTCTTTATAAACATGGAAATATCTTCTCCGCTATCCATATAAACATGGAAATACCTACACCGCTATCTCTATAAACATGGAAATATCTACACCCCTATCTGAATAAACATGGAAATATCCACACAGCTATCTGTATAAACATGGAAAAATCAACACCACTATCTCTATGAACATGGAAATATCTACACCGCCAACTCTATAAACATGGAAATATCTACACCGTGATCAGTATAAACATGGAAATATCTACACCGCTATCTGTATAAACATGGAAATATCTCCACTGCTATCTCTATAAACATCGAAATATCTACACCGCCATCTGTATAAACATGGAAATACTTACAAAGTTATCTTTATAAACATGGAAATATCTACACTGCCATCTGTATAAACATGGAAATATCTACACAGCCATGTGTACATACATGGAAATAATTACACCGCTCTCTATGTAAACATGGAAATAAGAACAGCGCTATCTGAGTATACATGGAAATATCTACAGCACCATCTACATATCCATAGAAATATCTGCGCCGCCATCTGTATAAACATGGAAATATCAACACGGTCATGTGTGTATAGATGGAAATATCAACACCGCCATCTGTACAAACATGGAAACATCTGCACCGCTATCTGTATAAACTTGGAAATATCTACACCGCGGTCTTTATAAACATGGAAATATCTACTCCGCTATCCATATAAACATGGAAATATCTACACCGCTATCTCTATAAACATGGAAATATCTACACCGTAATCTGTATAAATATGGAAATATCTACACCGTTATCTCTATAAACATGGAAATATCTACACCGCCATCTGTATAAACATGGAAATACCTATACACTCATCTGTGTAAACATGGAAATATCTACTCCACCATCTGTATAAACATGGAAATATCTACAATGCCATCTGTATACACATGGAAATACTTACATTGCAATCTGTGTATAGATGGAAACATCAACAACGTCATCTGTACAAACATGGAAATATCTACACTGCTATCTCTATATACATGGAAATATCTACACTGCGGTCTGTATAAACATGGAAATATCTACACCGGTATCTGTATAAACATGGAAATATCTACACCACGATCTGTATAAACATGGAAATATATACACCGCTATCTCTATAAACACGGAAATATCTGCACAGCTGTCTCTATAAACATGGAAATATCTACAAAGACATCTGTATAAACATGGAAATACCTACACAGTCATGTGTAGAAACATTTAAATATCTACACTGCCATCTGTATAAACATAGAATTATGTACACAGCCCTCTGTATAAATATGGAAATATCTGTATAGGCATATGTATAAACATGGAAATATCTGCACCGCTATGTGTATAAACATGGAAATACCTACACCGCTGTCTCTATAAACATGGAAATATGTACACCGCTATGTGTATAAACATGGAAATATCTCCACTGCTCTCTGTATAAACATGGAATTATGTCCACCGTTATCTGTATAAACACGGAAATATCTTAGGCGCCATCCCTATAAACATTGAAATATCTACACTGCCATCTTTAAAAACATGGAAATATCTACACAGTCATCTGAATAAACATGGAAATATCCACACCACCATATGTATAACCATGGAATTACCTACAATACCATCTGTATAGACATGGAAATATCTACACAGACATCTGTATAAATATGGAAATATCTACACCGTCATCTCTATAAACATGGAAATATCTACACTGTCATCTGTAGAAAGATGGAAATATCTACACGGCTATCTCTATAAATATGGAAATATCTACACCACCATCTCTATAAACATGAAAATATCTACACTGCCACCTCAATAAAGATGGAAGTATCTACTCCACCATGTGTATAAACACGGAAATATCTACACCAACATCTGTGTAAACATGGAAATATCTACACCGCTATCTGTATAAACATGGAAATATCTACACGGCCATCTGTATAAACATGGAAATATCTACACAGCTATCTCTATAAACATGAAAATATCTACACCGCCATCTGTATAAACATGGAAATACCTAGAAAGTCATCTGTATAAACATGGAAATATCTACACAGCCATCTGTATAAACAAGGAAATATCTACACAGCCATCTGTATATACATGGAAATATCTACACTGCTATCTGTATAAACATGGGAATAACTACACCTCTATTTGAATAAACAAGCAAATATCAACACCGTGATCTGTATAAACATGGAAATATCTACACCGCCATCTCTATAAACATGGAAATATCTACACCCCTATCTGTATAAACATGGAAATATCCACACCGCTATCTCTATAAACATGGAAATATCAACACCGCTATCTCTATGAACATGGAAATATCTACACCACCATCTCTATAAACATGGAAATATCTACACCACGATCAGTATGAACATGGAAATATCAACACCGCTATCTGTATAAACATGGAAATATCTACAACGCGATCTGTATAAACATGGAAATATCTACACGGTTATCTCTATAAACATGGAAATATCTACACCGCCATCTGTATAAACATGGAAGTACCTATACAGTCATCTGTGTAAACATGGAAATATCTACTCCACCATCTGTATACACATGGAAATACTTACATGGCAATCTGTGTATAGATGGAAACATCAACACCGCCATCTGTACAAACATGGAAATATCTACACTGCTATCTCTATAAACATGGAAATATCTACACTGCGGTCTGTATAAACATGGAAATATCTACACCGGTATCTGTATAAACATGGAAATATCTACACCATGATCTGTTTAAACATGGAAATATATACACCGCTATCTCTATAAACACGGAAATATCTGCACAGCTGTCTCTATAAACATGGAAATATCTACAAAGACATCTGTATAAACATGGAAATACCTACACAGTCATGTGTAGAAACATTTAAATATCTACACTGCCATCTGTATAAACATAGAATTATCTACACAGCCCTCTGTATAAATATGGAAATATCTGTATGGGCATATGTATAAACATGGAAATACCTGCACCGCTATCTGTATAAACATGGAAATACCTACACCGCTGTCTCTATAAACATGGAAATATGTACACCGCTATGTGTATAAACATGGAAATATCTCCACTGCTCTCTGTATAAACATGGAAATATGTCCACCGTTATCTGTATAAACACGGAAATATCTACAGCGCCATCCCTATAAACATTGAAATATCTACACTGCCATCTTTAAAAACATGGAAATATCTACACAGTCATCTGAATAAACATGGAAATATCCACACCACCATCTGTATAACCATGGAATTACCTACAATACCATCTGTATAGACATGGAAATATCTACACAGACATCTGTATAAATATGGAAATATCTACACCGTCATCTCTATAAACATGGAAATATCTACACTGTCATCTGTAGAAAGATGGAAATATCTACACCGCTATCTGTATAAATATGGAAATATCTACACCACCATCTCTATAAACATGAAAATATCTACACTGCCACCTCCATAAAGATGGAAGTATCTACTCCGCCATGTGTATAAACATGGAAATAAATACACCAACATCTGTGTAAACATGGAAATATCTACACCGCTATCTGTATAAACATGGAAATATCTACACGGCCATCTGTATAAACATGGAAATATCTACACAGCTATCTCTATAAACATGAAAATATCTACACCGCCATCTGTATAAACATGGAAATATCTACACTGCTATCTGTATAAACATGGGAATAACTACACCTCTATTTGTATAAACAAGCAAATATCAACACCGTGATCTGTATAAACATGGAAATATCTACACCGCCATATCTATAAACATGGAAATATCTACACCCCTATCTGTATAAACATGGAAATATCCACACCGCTATCTCTATAAACATGGAAAAATCAACACCGCTATCTCTATGAACATGGAAATATCTACACCACCGTCTCTATAAACATGGAAATATCTACACCACGATCAGTATAAACATGGAAATATCAACACCGCTATCTGTATAAACATGGAAATATCTACACCGTGATCTGTATAAACATGGAAATATCTACACCGTTATTTCTATAAACATGGAAATATCTACACCGCCATCTGTATAAACATGGAAGTACCTATACAGTCATCTGTGTAAACATGGAAATATCTACTCCACCATCTGTATAAACATGGAAATATCTACAATGCCATCTGTATACACATGGAAATACTTACATGGCAATCTGTGTATAGATGGAAACATCAACACCGCCATCTGTACAAACATGGAAATATCTACACTGCTATCTCTATAAACATGGAAATATCTATACTGCGGTCTGTATAAACATGGAAATATCTACACTGGTATCTGTATAAACATGGAAATATCTACACCACGATCTGTTTAGACATGGAAATATATACACCGCTATCTCTATAAACACGGAAATATCTGCACCGCTATCTGCATAAACATGGAAATACCTACACCGCTGTCTCTATAAACATGGAAATATGTACACCGCTATGTGTATAAACATGGAAATATCTCCACTGCTCTCTGTATAAACATGGAAATATGTCCACCGTTATCTGTATAAACACGGAAATATCTACAGCGCCATCCCTATAAACATTGAAATATCTACACTGCCATCTTTAAAAACATGGAAATATCTACACAGTCATCTGAATAAACATGGAAATATCCACACCACCATCTGTATAACCATGGAATTACCTACAATACCATCTGTATAGACATGGAAATATCTACACAGACATCTGTATAAATATGGAAATATCTACACCGTCATCTCTATAAACATGGAAATATCGACACTGTCATCTGTAGAAAGATGGAAATATCTACACCGCTATCTATATAAATATGGAAATATCTACACCACCATCTCTATAAACATGAAAATATCTACACTGCCACCTCCATAAAGATGGAAGTATCTACTACGCCATGTGTATAAACACGGAAATAAATACACCAACATCTGTGTAAACATGGAAATATCTACACCGCTATCTGTATAAACATGGAAATATCTACACGGCCATCTGTATAAACATGGAAATATCTACACAGCTATCTCTATAAACATGAAAATACCTACACCGCCATCTGTATAAACATGGAGATACCTAGAAAGTCATCTGTATAAACATGGAAATATCTACACAGCCATCTGTATAAACAAGGAAATATCTACACAGCCATCTGTATATACATGGAAATATCTACACTGCTATCTGTATAAACATGGGAATAACTACACCTCTATTTGAATAAACAAGCAAATATCAACACCGTGATCTGTATAAACATGGAAATATCTACACCGCCATCTCTATAAACATGGAAATATCTACACCCCTATCTGTATAAACATGGAAATATCCACACCGCTATCTCTATAAACATGGAAAAATCAACACCGCTATCTCTATGAACATGGAAATATCTACACCACCATCTCTATAAACATGGAAATATCTACACCACGATCAGTATGAACATGGAAATATCAACACCGCTATCTGTATAAACATGGAAATATCTACACCGCGATCTGAATAAATATGGAAATATCTACACCGTTATCTCTATAAACATGGAAATATCTACACCGCCATCTGTATAAACATGGAAATACCTATACACTCATCTGTGTAAACATGGAAATATCTACTCCACCATCTGTATAAACATGGAAATATCTACAATGCCATCTGTATACACATGGAAATACTTACATGGCAATCTGTGTATAGATGGAAACATCAACACCGCCATCTGTACAAACATGGAAATATCTACACTGCTATCCCTATATACATGGAAATATCTACACTGCGGTCTGTATAAACATGGAAATATCTACACCGGTATCTGTATAAACATGGAAATATCTACACCACGATCTGTATAAACATGGAAATATATACACCGCTATCTCTATAAACACGGAAATATCTGCACAGCTGTCTCTATAAACATGGAAATATCTACAAAGACATCTGTATAAACATGGAAATACCTACACAGTCATGTGTAGAAACATTTAAATATCTACACTGCCATCTGTATAAACATAGAATTATCTACACAGCCCTCTGTATAAATATGGAAATATCTGTATAGGCATATGTATAAACATGGAAATATCTGCACCGCTATCTGTATAAACATGGAAATACCTACACCGCTGTCTCTATAAACATGGAAATATGTACACCGCTATGTGTATAAACATGGAAATATCTCCACTGCTCTCTGTATAAACATGGAAATATGTCCACCGTTATCAGTATAGACACGGAAATATCTACAGCGCCATCCCTATAAACATTGAAATATCTACACTGCCATCTTTAAAAACATGGAAATATCTACACAGTCATCTGAATAAACATGGAAATATCCACACCACCATCTGTATAACCATGGAATTACCTACAATACCATCTGTATAGACATGGAAATATCTACACAGACATCTGTATAAATATGGAAATATCTACACCGTCATCTCTATAAACATGGAAATATCTACACTGTCATCTGTAGAAAGATGGAAATATCTACACGGCTATCTCTATAAATATGGAAATATCTACACCACCATCTCTATAAACCTGAAAATATCTACACTGCCACCTCAATAAAGATGGAAGTATCTACTCCACCATGTGTATAAACACGGAAATATCTACACCAACATCTGTGTAAACATGGAAATATCTACACCGCTATCTGTATAAACATGGAAATATCTACACGGCCATCTGTATAAACATGGAAATATCTACACAGCTATCTCTATAAACATGAAAATATCTACACCGCCATCTGTATAAACATGGAAATACCTAGAAAGTCATCTGTATAAACATGGATATATCTACACAGCCATCTGTATAAACAAGGAAATGTCTACAGAGCCATCTGTATATACATGGATATATCTACACTGCTATCTGTATAAACATGGGAATAACTACACCTCTATTTGAATAAACAAGCAAACATCAACACCGTGATCTGTATAAACATGGAAATATCTACACCGCCATCTCTATAAACATGGAAATATCTACACCCCTATCTGTATAAACATGGAAATATCCACACCGCTATCTCTATAAACATGGAAAAATCAACACCGCTATCTCTATGAACATGGAAATATCTACACCACCATCTCTATAAACATGGAAATATCTACACCACGATCAGTATGAACATGGAAATATCAACACCGCTATCTGTATAAACATGGAAATATCTACACCGCGATCTGTATAAACATGGAAATATCTACACCGTTATCTCTATAAACATGGAAATATCTACACCGCCATCTGTATAAACATGGAAATACCTATACAGTCATCTGTGTAAACATGGAAATATCTACTCCACCATCTGTATAAACATGGAAATATCTACAATGACATCTGTATACACATGGAAATACTTACATGGCAATCTGTGCATAGATGGAAACATCAGCACCGCCATCTGTACAAACATGGAAGTATCTACACTGCTATCTCTATAAACATGGAAATATCTACACTGCGGTCTGTATAAACATGGAAATATCTACACCGGTATCTGTATAAACATGGAAATATCTACACCACGATCTGTTTAAACATGGAAATATATACACCGCTATCTCTATAAACACGGAAATATCTGCACAGCTGTCTCTATAAACATGGAAATATCTACAAAGACATCTGTATAAACATGGAAATACCTACACAGTCATGTGTAGAAACATTTAAATATCTACACTGCCATCTGTATAAACATAGAATTATCTACACAGCGCTCTGTATAAATATGGAAATATCTGTATGGGCATATGTATAAACATGGAAATATCTGCACCGCTATCTGCATAAACATGGAAATACCTACACCGCTGTCTCTATAAACATGGAAATATGTACACCGCTATGTGTATAAACATGGAAATATCTCCACTGCTCTCTGTATAAACATGGAAATATGTCCACCGTTATCTGTATAAACACGGAAATATCTACAGCGCCATCCCTATAAACATTGAAATATCTACACTGCCATCTTTAAAAACATGGAAATATCTACACAGTCATCTGAATAAACATGGAAATATCCACACCACCATCTGTATAACCATGGAATTACCTACAATACCATCTGTATAGACATGGAAATATCTACACAGACATCTGTATAAATATGGAAATATCTACACCGTCATCTCTATAAACATGGAAATATCTACACTGTCATCTGTAGAAAGATGGAAATATCTACACCGCTATCTATATAAATATGGAAATATCTACACCACCATCTCTATAAACATGAAAATATCTACACTGCCACCTCCATAAAGATGGAAGTATCTACTACGCCATGTGTATAAACACGGAAATAAATACACCAACATCTGTGTAAACATGGAAATATCTACACCGCTATCTGTATAAACATGGAAATATCTACACGGCCATCTGTATAAACATGGAAATATCTACACAGCTATCTCTATAAACATGAAAATACCTACACCGCCATCTGTATAAACATGGAGATACCTAGAAAGTCATCTGTATAAACATGGAAATATCTACACAGCCATCTGTATAAACAAGGAAATATCTACACAGCCATCTGTATATACATGGAAATATCTACACTGCTATCTGTATAAACATGGGAATAACTACACCTCTATTTGAATAAACAAGCAAATATCAACACCGTGATCTGTATAAACATGGAAATATCTACACCGCCATCTCTATAAACATGGAAATATCTACACCCCTATCTGTATAAACATGGAAATATCCACACCGCTATCTCTATAAACATGGAAAAATCAACACCGCTATCTCTATGAACATGGAAATATCTACACCACCATCTCTATAAACATGGAAATATCTACACCACGATCAGTATGAACATGGAAATATCAACACCGCTATCTGTATAAACATGGAAATATCTACACCGCGATCTGAATAAATATGGAAATATCTACACCGTTATCTCTATAAACATGGAAATATCTACACCGCCATCTGTATAAACATGGAAATACCTATACACTCATCTGTGTAAACATGGAAATATCTACTCCACCATCTGTATAAACATGGAAATATCTACAATGCCATCTGTATACACATGGAAATACTTACATGGCAATCTGTGTATAGATGGAAACATCAACACCGCCATCTGTACAAACATGGAAATATCTACACTGCTATCCCTATATACATGGAAATATCTACACTGCGGTCTGTATAAACATGGAAATATCTACACCGGTATCTGTATAAACATGGAAATATCTACACCACGATCTGTATAAACATGGAAATATATACACCGCTATCTCTATAAACACGGAAATATCTGCACAGCTGTCTCTATAAACATGGAAATATCTACAAAGACATCTGTATAAACATGGAAATACCTACACAGTCATGTGTAGAAACATTTAAATATCTACACTGCCATCTGTATAAACATAGAATTATCTACACAACCCTCTGTATAAATATGGAAATATCTGTATAGGCATATGTATAAACATGGAAATATCTGCACCGCTATCTGTATAAACATGGAAATACCTACACCGCTGTCTCTATAAACATGGAAATATGTACACCGCTATGTGTATAAACATGGAAATATCTCCACTGCTCTCTGTATAAACATGGAAATATGTCCACCGTTATCTGTATAAACACGGAAATATCTACAGCGCCATCCCTATAAACATTGAAATATCTACACTGCCATCTTTAAAAACATGGAAATATCTACACAGTCATCTGAATAAACATGGAAATATCCACACCACCATCTGTATAACCATGGAATTACCTACAATACCATCTGTATAGACATGGAAATATCTACACAGACATCTGTATAAATATGGAAATATCTACACCGTCATCTCTATAAACATGGAAATATCTACACTGTCATCTGTAGAAAGATGGAAATATCTACACGGCTATCTCTATAAATATGGAAATATCTACACCACCATCTCTATAAACCTGAAAATATCTACACTGCCACCTCAATAAAGATGGAAGTATCTACTCCACCATGTGTATAAACACGGAAATATCTACACCAACATCTGTGTAAACATGGAAATATCTACACCGCTATCTGTATAAACATGGAAATATCTACACGGCCATCTGTATAAACATGGAAATATCTACACAGCTATCTCTATAAACATGAAAATATCTACACCGCCATCTGTATAAACATGGAAATACCTAGAAAGTCATCTGTATAAACATGGATATATCTACACAGCCATCTGTATAAACAAGGAAATGTCTACAGAGCCATCTGTATATACATGGATATATCTACACTGCTATCTGTATAAACATGGGAATAACTACACCTCTATTTGAATAAACAAGCAAATATCAACACCGTGATCTGTATAAACATGGAAATATCTACACCGCCATCTCTATAAACATGGAAATATCTACACCCCTATCTGTATAAACATGGAAATATCCACACCGCTATCTCTATAAACATGGAAAAATCAACACCGCTATCTCTATGAACATGGAAATATCTACACCACCATCTCTATAAACATGGAAATATCTACACCACGATCAGTATGAACATGGAAATATCAACACCGCTATCTGTATAAACATGGAAATATCTACACCGCGATCTGTATAAACATGGAAATATCTACACCGTTATCTCTATAAACATGGAAATATCTACACCGCCATCTGTATAAACATGGAAATACCTATACAGTCATCTGTGTAAACATGGAAATATCTACTCCACCATCTGTATAAACATGGAAATATCTACAATGACATCTGTATACACATGGAAATACTTACATGGCAATCTGTGTATAGATGGAAACATCAACACCGCCATCTGTACAAACATGGAAATATCTACACTGCTATCTCTATAAACATGGAAATATCTACACTGCGGTCTGTATAAACATGGAAATATCTACACCGGTATCTGTATAAACATGGAAATATCTACACCACGATCTGTTTAAACATGGAAATATATACACCGCTATCTCTATAAACACGGAAATATCTGCACAGCTGTCTCTATAAACATGGAAATATCTACAAAGACATCTGTATAAACATGGAAATACCTACACAGTCATGTGTAGAAACATTTAAATATCTACACTGCCATCTGTATAAACATAGAATTATCTACACAGCCCTCTGTATAAATATGGAAATATCTGTATGGGCATATGTATAAACATGGAAATATCTGCACCGCTATCTGTATAAACATGGAAATACCTACACCGCTGTCTCTATAAACATGGAAATATGTACACCGCTATGTGTATAAACATGGAAATATCTCCACTGCTCTCTGTATAAACATGGAAATATGTCCACCGTTATCTGTATAAACACGGAAATATCTACAGCGCCATCCCTATAAACATTGAAATATCTACACTGCCATCTTTAAAAACATGGAAATATCTACACAGTCATCTGAATAAACATGGAAATATCCACACCACCATCTGTATAACCATGGAATTACCTACAATACCATCTGTATAGACATGGAAATATCTACACAGACATCTGTATAAATATGGAAATATCTACACCGTCATCTCTATAAACATGGAAATATCTACACTGTCATCTGTAGAAAGATGGAAATATCTACACCGCTATCTATATAAATATGGAAATATCTACACCACCATCTCTATAAACATGAAAATATCTACACTGCCACCTCCATAAAGATGGAAGTATCTACTACGCCATGTGTATAAACACGGAAATAAATACACCAACATCTGTGTAAACATGGAAATATCTACACCGCTATCTGTATAAACATGGAAATATCTACACGGCCATCTGTATAAACATGGAAATATCTACACAGCTATCTCTATAAACATGAAAATACCTACACCGCCATCTGTATAAACATGGAGATACCTAGAAAGTCATCTGTATAAACATGGAAATATCTACACAGCCATCTGTATAAACAAGGAAATATCTACACAGCCATCTGTATATACATGGAAATATCTACACTGCTATCTGTATAAACATGGGAATAACTACACCTCTATTTGAATAAACAAGCAAATATCAACACCGTGATCTGTATAAACATGGAAATATCTACACCGCCATCTCTATAAACATGGAAATATCTACACCCCTATCTGTATAAACATGGAAATATCCACACCGCTATCTCTATAAACATGGAAAAATCAACACCGCTATCTCTATGAACATGGAAATATCTACACCACCATCTCTATAAACATGGAAATATCTACACCACGATCAGTATGAACATGGAAATATCAACACCGCTATCTGTATAAACATGGAAATATCTACACCGCGATCTGAATAAATATGGAAATATCTACACCGTTATCTCTATAAACATGGAAATATCTACACCGCCATCTGTATAAACATGGAAATACCTATACACTCATCTGTGTAAACATGGAAATATCTACTCCACCATCTGTATAAACATGGAAATATCTACAATGCCATCTGTATACACATGGAAATACTTACATGGCAATCTGTGTATAGATGGAAACATCAACACCGCCATCTGTACAAACATGGAAATATCTACACTGCTATCCCTATATACATGGAAATATCTACACTGCGGTCTGTATAAACATGGAAATATCTACACCGGTATCTGTATAAACATGGAAATATCTACACCACGATCTGTATAAACATGGAAATATATACACCGCTATCTCTATAAACACGGAAATATCTGCACAGCTGTCTCTATAAACATGGAAATATCTACAAAGACATCTGTATAAACATGGAAATACCTACACAGTCATGTGTAGAAACATTTAAATATCTACACTGCCATCTGTATAAACATAGAATTATCTACACAACCCTCTGTATAAATATGGAAATATCTGTATAGGCATATGTATAAACATGGAAATATCTGCACCGCTATCTGTATAAACATGGAAATACCTACACCGCTGTCTCTATAAACATGGAAATATGTACACCGCTATGTGTATAAACATGGAAATATCTCCACTGCTCTCTGTATAAACATGGAAATATGTCCACCGTTATCTGTATAAACACGGAAATATCTACAGCGCCATCCCTATAAACATTGAAATATCTACACTGCCATCTTTAAAAACATGGAAATATCTACACAGTCATCTGAATAAACATGGAAATATCCACACCACCATCTGTATAACCATGGAATTACCTACAATACCATCTGTATAGACATGGAAATATCTACACAGACATCTGTATAAATATGGAAATATCTACACCGTCATCTCTATAAACATGGAAATATCTACACTGTCATCTGTAGAAAGATGGAAATATCTACACGGCTATCTCTATAAATATGGAAATATCTACACCACCATCTCTATAAACCTGAAAATATCTACACTGCCACCTCAATAAAGATGGAAGTATCTACTCCACCATGTGTATAAACACGGAAATATCTACACCAACATCTGTGTAAACATGGAAATATCTACACCGCTATCTGTATAAACATGGAAATATCTACACGGCCATCTGTATAAACATGGAAATATCTACACAGCTATCTCTATAAACATGAAAATACCTACACCGCCATCTGTATAAACATGGAAATACCTAGAAAGTCATCTGTATAAACATGGATATACCTACACAGCCATCTGTATAAACAAGGAAATGTCTACAGAGCCATCTGTATATACATGGATATATCTACACTGCTATCTGTATAAACATGGGAATAACTACACCTCTATTTGAATAAACAAGCAAATATCAACACCGTGATCTGTATAAACATGGAAATATCTACACCGCCATCTCTATAAACATGGAAATATCTACACCCCTATCTGTATAAACATGGAAATATCCACACCGCTATCTCTATAAACATGGAAAAATCAACACCGCTATCTCTATGAACATGGAAATATCTACACCACCATCTCTATAAACATGGAAATATCTACACCACGATCAGTATGAACATGGAAATATCAACACCGCTATATGTATAAACATGGAAATATCTACACCGCGATCTGTATAAACATGGAAATATCTACACCGTTATCTCTATAAACATGGAAATATCTACACCGCCATCTGTATAAACATGGAAATACCTATACAGTCATCTGTGTAAACATGGAAATATCTACTCCACCATCTGTATAAACATGGAAATATCTACAATGACATCTGTATACACATGGAAATACTTACATGGCAATCTGTGCATAGATGGAAACATCAGCACCGCCATCTGTACAAACATGGAAGTATCTACACTGCTATCTCTATAAACATGGAAATATCTACACTGCGGTCTGTATAAACATGGAAATATCTACACCGGTATCTGTATAAACATGGAAATATCTACACCACGATCTGTTTAAACATGGAAATATATACACCGCTATCTCTATAAACACGGAAATATCTGCACAGCTGTCTCTATAAACATGGAAATATCTACAAAGACATCTGTATAAACATGGAAATACCTACACAGTCATGTGTAGAAACATTTAAATATCTACACTGCCATCTGTATAAACATAGAATTATCTACACAGCCCTCTGTATAAATATGGAAATATCTGTATGGGCATATGTATAAACATGGAAATATCTGCACCGCTATCTGCATAAACATGGAAATACCTACACCGCTGTCTCTATAAACATGGAAATATGTACACCGCTATGTGTATAAACATGGAAATATCTCCACTGCTCTCTGTATAAACATGGAAATATGTCCACCGTTATCTGTATAAACACGGAAATATCTACAGCGCCATCCCTATAAACATTGAAATATCTACACTGCCATCTTTAAAAACATGGAAATATCTACACAGTCATCTGAATAAACATGGAAATATCCACACCACCATCTGTATAACCATGGAATTACCTACAATACCATCTGTATAGACATGGAAATATCTACACAGACATCTGTATAAATATGGAAATATCTACACCGTCATCTCTATAAACATGGAAATATCAACACTGTCATCTGTAGAAAGATGGAAATATCTACACCGCTATCTATATAAATATGGAAATATCTACACCACCATCTCTATAAACATGAAAATATCTACACTGCCACCTTCATAAAGATGGAAGTATCTACTACGCCATGTGTATAAACACGGAAATAAATACACCAACATCTGTGTAAACATGGAAATATCTACACCGCTATCTGTATAAACATGGAAATATCTACACGGCCATCTGTATAAACATGGAAATATCTACACAGCTATCTCTATAAACATGAAAATACCTACACCGCCATCTGTATAAACATGGAAATACCTAGAAAGTCATCTGTATAAACATGGAAATATCTACACAGCCATCTGTATAAACAAGGAAATATCTACACAGCCATCTGTATATACATGGAAATATCTACACTGCTATCTGTATAAACATGGGAATAACTACACCTCTATTTGAATAAACAAGCAAATATCAACACCGAGATCTGTATAAACATGGAAATATCTACACCGCCATCTCTATAAACATGGAAATATCTACACCCCTATCTGTATAAACATGGAAATATCCACACCGCTATCTCTATAAACATGGAAAAATCAACACCGCTATCTCTATGAACATGGAAATATCTACACCACCATCTCTATAAACATGGAAATATCTACACCACGATCAGTATGAACATGGAAATATCAACACCGCTATCTGTATAAACATGGAAATATCTACACCGCGATCTGTATAAACATGGAAATATCTACACCGTTATCTCTATAAACATGGAAATATCTACACCGCCATCTGTATAAACATGGAAATACCTATACAGTCATCTGTGTAAACATGGAAATATCTACTCCACCATCTGTATAAACATGGAAATATCTACAATGCCATCTGTATACACATGGAAATACTTACATGGCAATCTGTGTATAGATGGAAACATCAACACCGCCATCTGTACAAACATGGAAATATCTACACTGCTATCTCTATAAACATGGAAATATCTACACTGCGGTCTGTATAAACATGGAAATATCTACACCGGTATCTGTATAAACATGGAAATATCTACACCACGATCTGTTTAAACATGGAAATATATACACCGCTATCTCTATAAACACGGAAATATCTGCACAGCTGTCTCTATAAACATGGAAATATCTACAAAGACATCTGTATAAACATGGAAATACCTACACAGTCATGTGTAGAAACATTTAAATATCTACACTGCCATCTGTATAAACATAGAATTATCTACACAGCCCTCTGTATAAATATGGAAATATCTGTATGGGCATATGTATAAACATGGAAATATCTGCACCGCTATCTGTATAAACATGGAAATACCTACACCGCTGTCTCTATAAACATGGAAATATGTACACCGCTATGTGTATAAACATGGAAATATCTCCACTGCTCTCTGTATAAACATGGAAATATGTCCACCGTTATCTGTATAAACACGGAAATATCTACAGCGCCATCCCTATAAACATTGAAATATCTACACTGCCATCTTTAAAAACATGGAAATATCTACACAGTCATCTGAATAAACATGGAAATATCCACACCACCATCTGTATAACCATGGAATTACCTACAATACCATCTGTATAGACATGGAAATATCTACACAGACATCTGTATAAATATGGAAATATCTACACCGTCATCTCTATAAACATGGAAATATCTACACTGTCATCTGTAGAAAGATGGAAATATCTACACCGCTATCTATATAAATATGGAAATATCTACACCACCATCTCTATAAACATGAAAATATCTACACTGCCACCTCCATAAAGATGGAAGTATCTACTACGCCATGTGTATAAACACGGAAATAAATACACCAACATCTGTGTAAACATGGAAATATCTACACCGCTATCTGTATAAACATGGAAATATCTACACGGCCATCTGTATAAACATGGAAATATCTACACAGCTATCTCTATAAACATGAAAATACCTACACCGCCATCTGTATAAACATGGAGATACCTAGAAAGTCATCTGTATAAACATGGAAATATCTACACAGCCATCTGTATAAACAAGGAAATATCTACACAGCCATCTGTATATACATGGAAATATCTACACTGCTATCTGTATAAACATGGGAATAACTACACCTCTATTTGAATAAACAAGCAAATATCAACACCGTGATCTGTATAAACATGGAAATATCTACACCGCCATCTCTATAAACATGGAAATATCTACACCCCTATCTGTATAAACATGGAAATATCCACACCGCTATCTCTATAAACATGGAAAAATCAACACCGCTATCTCTATGAACATGGAAATATCTACACCACCATCTCTATAAACATGGAAATATCTACACCACGATCAGTATGAACATGGAAATATCAACACCGCTATCTGTATAAACATGGAAATATCTACACCGCGATCTGAATAAATATGGAAATATCTACACCGTTATCTCTATAAACATGGAAATATCTACACCGCCATCTGTATAAACATGGAAATACCTATACACTCATCTGTGTAAACATGGAAATATCTACTCCACCATCTGTATAAACATGGAAATATCTACAATGCCATCTGTATACACATGGAAATACTTACATGGCAATCTGTGTATAGATGGAAACATCAACACCGCCATCTGTACAAACATGGAAATATCTACACTGCTATCCCTATATACATGGAAATATCTACACTGCGGTCTGTATAAACATGGAAATATCTACACCGGTATCTGTATAAACATGGAAATATCTACACCACGATCTGTATAAACATGGAAATATATACACCGCTATCTCTATAAACACGGAAATATCTGCACAGCTGTCTCTATAAACATGGAAATATCTACAAAGACATCTGTATAAACATGGAAATACCTACACAGTCATGTGTAGAAACATTTAAATATCTACACTGCCATCTGTATAAACATAGAATTATCTACACAACCCTCTGTATAAATATGGAAATATCTGTATAGGCATATGTATAAACATGGAAATATCTGCACCGCTATCTGTATAAACATGGAAATACCTACACCGCTGTCTCTATAAACATGGAAATATGTACACCGCTATGTGTATAAACATGGAAATATCTCCACTGCTCTCTGTATAAACATGGAAATATGTCCACCGTTATCTGTATAAACACGGAAATATCTACAGCGCCATCCCTATAAACATTGAAATATCTACACTGCCATCTTTAAAAACATGGAAATATCTACACAGTCATCTGAATAAACATGGAAATATCCACACCACCATCTGTATAACCATGGAATTACCTACAATACCATCTGTATAGACATGGAAATATCTACACAGACATCTGTATAAATATGGAAATATCTACACCGTCATCTCTATAAACATGGAAATATCTACACTGTCATCTGTAGAAAGATGGAAATATCTACACGGCTATCTCTATAAATATGGAAATATCTACACCACCATCTCTATAAACCTGAAAATATCTACACTGCCACCTCAATAAAGATGGAAGTATCTACTCCACCATGTGTATAAACACGGAAATATCTACACCAACATCTGTGTAAACATGGAAATATCTACACCGCTATCTGTATAAACATGGAAATATCTACACGGCCATCTGTATAAACATGGAAATATCTACACAGCTATCTCTATAAACATGAAAATATCTACACCGCCATCTGTATAAACATGGAAATACCTAGAAAGTCATCTGTATAAACATGGATATATCTACACAGCCATCTGTATAAACAAGGAAATGTCTACAGAGCCATCTGTATATACATGGATATATCTACACTGCTATCTGTATAAACATGGGAATAACTACACCTCTATTTGAATAAACAAGCAAATATCAACACCGTGATCTGTATAAACATGGAAATATCTACACCGCCATCTCTATAAACATGGAAATATCTACACCCCTATCTGTATAAACATGGAAATATCCACACCGCTATCTCTATAAACATGGAAAAATCAACACCGCTATCTCTATGAACATGGAAATATCTACACCACCATCTCTATAAACATGGAAATATCTACACCACGATCAGTATGAACATGGAAATATCAACACCGCTATATGTATAAACATGGAAATATCTACACCGCGATCTGTATAAACATGGAAATATCTACACCGTTATCTCTATAAACATGGAAATATCTACACCGCCATCTGTATAAACATGGAAATACCTATACAGTCATCTGTGTAAACATGGAAATATCTACTCCACCATCTGTATAAACATGGAAATATCTACAATGACATCTGTATACACATGGAAATACTTACATGGCAATCTGTGCATAGATGGAAACATCAGCACCGCCATCTGTACAAACATGGAAGTATCTACACTGCTATCTCTATAAACATGGAAATATCTACACTGCGGTCTGTATAAACATGGAAATATCTACACCGGTATCTGTATAAACATGGAAATATCTACACCACGATCTGTTTAAACATGGAAATATATACACCGCTATCTCTATAAACACGGAAATATCTGCACAGCTGTCTCTATAAACATGGAAATATCTACAAAGACATCTGTATAAACATGGAAATACCTACACAGTCATGTGTAGAAACATTTAAATATCTACACTGCCATCTGTATAAACATAGAATTATCTACACAGCCCTCTGTATAAATATGGAAATATCTGTATGGGCATATGTATAAACATGGAAATATCTGCACCGCTATCTGCATAAACATGGAAATACCTACACCGCTGTCTCTATAAACATGGAAATATGTACACCGCTATGTGTATAAACATGGAAATATCTCCACTGCTCTCTGTATAAACATGGAAATATGTCCACCGTTATCTGTATAAACACGGAAATATCTACAGCGCCATCCCTATAAACATTGAAATATCTACACTGCCATCTTTAAAAACATGGAAATATCTACACAGTCATCTGAATAAACATGGAAATATCCACACCACCATCTGTATAACCATGGAATTACCTACAATACCATCTGTATAGACATGGAAATATCTACACAGACATCTGTATAAATATGGAAATATCTACACCGTCATCTCTATAAACATGGAAATATCTACACTGTCATCTGTAGAAAGATGGAAATATCTAAACCGCTATCTATATAAATATGGAAATATCTACACCACCATCTCTATAAACATGAAAATATCTACACTGCCACCTTCATAAAGATGGAAGTATCTACTACGCCATGTGTATAAACACGGAAATAAATACACCAACATCTGTGTAAACATGGAAATATCTACACCGCTATCTGTATAAACATGGAAATATCTACACGGCCATCTGTATAAACATGGAAATATCTACACAGCTATCTCTATAAACATGAAAATATCTACACCGCCATCTGTATAAACATGGAAATACCTAGAAAGTCATCTGTATAAACATGGATATATCTACACAGCCATCTGTATAAACAAGGAAATGTCTACAGAGCCATCTGTATATACATGGATATATCTACACTGCTATCTGTATAAACATGGGAATAACTACACCTCTATTTGAATAAACAAGCAAATATCAACACCGTGATCTGTATAAACATGGAAATATCTACACCGCCATCTCTATAAACATGGAAATATCTACACCCCTATCTGTATAAACATGGAAATATCCACACCGCTATCTCTATAAACATGGAAAAATCAACACCGCTATCTCTATGAACATGGAAATATCTACACCACCATCTCTATAAACATGGAAATATCTACACCACGATCAGTATGAACATGGAAATATCAACACCGCTATATGTATAAACATGGAAATATCTACACCGCGATCTGTATAAACATGGAAATATCTACACCGTTATCTCTATAAACATGGAAATATCTACACCGCCATCTGTATAAACATGGAAATACCTATACAGTCATCTGTGTAAACATGGAAATATCTACTCCACCATCTGTATAAACATGGAAATATCTACAATGACATCTGTATACACATGGAAATACTTACATGGCAATCTGTGCATAGATGGAAACATCAGCACCGCCATCTGTACAAACATGGAAGTATCTACACTGCTATCTCTATAAACATGGAAATATCTACACTGCGGTCTGTATAAACATGGAAATATCTACACCGGTATCTGTATAAACATGGAAATATCTACACCACGATCTGTTTAAACATGGAAATATATACACCGCTATCTCTATAAACACGGAAATATCTGCACAGCTGTCTCTATAAACATGGAAATATCTACAAAGACATCTGTATAAACATGGAAATACCTACACAGTCATGTGTAGAAACATTTAAATATCTACACTGCCATCTGTATAAACATAGAATTATCTACACAGCCCTCTGTATAAATATGGAAATATCTGTATGGGCATATGTATAAACATGGAAATATCTGCACCGCTATCTGCATAAACATGGAAATACCTACACCGCTGTCTCTATAAACATGGAAATATGTACACGGCTATGTGTATAAACATGGAAATATCTCCACTGCTCTCTGTATAAACATGGAAATATGTCCACCGTTATCTGTATAAACACGGAAATATCTACAGCGCCATCCCTATAAACATTGAAATATCTACACTGCCATCTTTAAAAACATGGAAATATCTACACAGTCATCTGAATAAACATGGAAATATCCACACCACCATCTGTATAACCATGGAATTACCTACAATACCATCTGTATAGACATGGAAATATCTACACAGACATCTGTATAAATATGGAAATATCTACACCGTCATCTCTATAAACATGGAAATATCTACACTGTCATCTGTAGAAAGATGGAAATATCTAAACCGCTATCTATATAAATATGGAAATATCTACACCACCATCTCTATAAACATGAAAATATCTACACTGCCACCTTCATAAAGATGGAAGTATCTACTACGCCATGTGTATAAACACGGAAATAAATACACCAACATCTGTGTAAACATGGAAATATCTACACCGCTATCTGTATAAACATGGAAATATCTACACGGCCATCTGTATAAACATGGAAATATCTACACAGCTATCTCTATAAACATGAAAATACCTACACCGCCATCTGTATAAACATGGAAATACCTAGAAAGTCATCTGTATAAACATGGAAATATCTACACAGCCATCTGTATAAACAAGGAAATATCTACACAGCCATCTGTATATACATGGAAATATCTACACTGCTATCTGTATAAACATGGGAATAACTACACCTCTATTTGAATAAACAAGCAAATATCAACACCGAGATCTGTATAAACATGGAAATATCTACACCGCCATCTCTATAAACATGGAAATATCTACACCCCTATCTGTATAAACATGGAAATATCCACACCGCTATCTCTATAAACATGGAAAAATCAACACCGCTATCTCTATGAACATGGAAATATCTACACCACCATCTCTATAAACATGGAAATATCTACACCACGATCAGTATGAACATGGAAATATCAACACCGCTATCTGTATAAACATGGAAATATCTACACCGCGATCTCTATAAACATGGAAATATCTACACCGTTATCTCTATAAACATGGAAATATCTACACCGCCATCTGTATAAACATGGAAATACCTATACAGTCATCTGTGTAAACATGGAAATATCTACTCCACCATCTGTATAAACATGGAAATATCTACAATGCCATCTGTATACACATGGAAATACTTACATGGCAATCTGTGTATAGATGGAAACATCAACACCGCCATCTGTACAAACATGGAAATATCTACACTGCTATCTCTATAAACATGGAAATATCTACACTGCGGTCTGTATAAACATGGAAATATCTACACCGGTATCTGTATAAACATGGAAATATCTACACCACGATCTGTTTAAACATGGAAATATATACACCGCTATCTCTATAAACACGGAAATATCTGCACAGCTGTCTCTATAAACATGGAAATATCTACAAAGACATCTGTATAAACATGGAAATACCTACACAGTCATGTGTAGAAACATTTAAATATCTACACTGCCATCTGTATAAACGTAGAATTATCTACACAGCCCTCTGTATAAATATGGAAATATCTGTATGGGCATATGTATAAACATGGAAATATCTGCACCGCTATCTGTATAAACATGGAAATACCTACACCGCTGTCTCTATAAACATGGAAATATGTACACCGCTATGTGTATAAACATGGAAATATCTCCACTGCTCTCTGTATAAACATGGAAATATGTCCACCGTTATCTGTATAAACACGGAAATATCTACAGCGCCATCCCTATAAACATTGAAATATCTACACTGCCATCTTTAAAAACATGGAAATATCTACACAGTCATCTGAATAAACATGGAAATATCCACACCACCATCTGTATAACCATGGAATTACCTACAATACCATCTGTATAGACATGGAAATATCTACACAGACATCTGTATAAATATGGAAATATCTACACCGTCATCTCTATAAACATGGAAATATCTACACTGTCATCTGTAGAAAGATGGAAATATCTACACCGCTATCTATATAAATATGGAAATATCTACACCACCATCTCTATAAACATGAAAATATCTACACTGCCACCTCCATAAAGATGGAAGTATCTACTACGCCATGTGTATAAACACGGAAATAAATACACCAACATCTGTGTAAACATGGAAATATCTACACCGCTATCTGTATAAACATGGAAATATCTACACGGCCATCTGTATAAACATGGAAATATCTACACAGCTATCTCTATAAACATGAAAATACCTACACCGCCATCTGTATAAACATGGAGATACCTAGAAAGTCATCTGTATAAACATGGAAATATCTACACAGCCATCTGTATAAACAAGGAAATATCTACACAGCCATCTGTATATACATGGAAATATCTACACTGCTATCTGTATAAACATGGGAATAACTACACCTCTATTTGAATAAACAAGCAAATATCAACACCGTGATCCGTATAAACATGGAAATATCTACACCGCCATCTCTATAAACATGGAAATATCTACACCCCTATCTGTATAAACATGGAAATATCCACACCGCTATCTCTATAAACATGGAAAAATCAACACCGCTATCTCTATGAACATGGAAATATCTACACCACCATCTCTATAAACATGGAAATATCTACACCACGATCAGTATGAACATGGAAATATCAACACCGCTATCTGTATAAACATGGAAATATCTACACCGCGATCTGAATAAATATGGAAATATCTACACCGTTATCTCTATAAACATGGAAATATCTACACCGCCATCTGTATAAACATGGAAATACCTATACACTCATCTGTGTAAACATGGAAATATCTACTCCACCATCTGTATAAACATGGAAATATCTACAATGCCATCTGTATACACATGGAAATACTTACATGGCAATCTGTGTATAGATGGAAACATCAACACCGCCATCTGTACAAACATGGAAGTATCTACACTGCTATCCCTATATACATGGAAATATCTACACTGCGGTCTGTATAAACATGGAAATATCTACACCGGTATCTGTATAAACATGGAAATATCTACACCACGATCTGTATAAACATGGAAATATATACACCGCTATCTCTATAAACACGGAAATATCTGCACAGCTGTCTCTATAAACATGGAAATATCTACAAAGACATCTGTATAAACATGGAAATACCTACACAGTCATGTGTAGAAACATTTAAATATCTACACTGCCATCTGTATAAACATAGAATTATCTACACAGCCCTCTGTATAAATATGGAAATATCTGTATAGGCATATGTATAAACATGGAAATATCTGCACCGCTATCTGTATAAACATGGAAATACCTACACCGCTGTCTCTATAAACATGGAAATATGTACACCGCTATGTGTATAAACATGGAAATATCTCCACTGCTCTCTGTATAAACATGGAAATATGTCCACCGTTATCTGTATAAACACGGAAATATCTACAGCGCCATCCCTATAAACATTGAAATATCTACACTGCCATCTTTAAAAACATGGAAATATCTACACAGTCATCTGAATAAACATGGAAATATCCACACCACCATCTGTATAACCATGGAATTACCTACAATACCATCTGTATAGACATGGAAATATCTACACAGACATCTGTATAAATATGGAAATATCTACACCGTCATCTCTATAAACATGGAAATATCTACACTGTCATCTGTAGAAAGATGGAAATATCTACACGGCTATCTCTATAAATATGGAAATATCTACACCACCATCTCTATAAACCTGAAAATATCTACACTGCCACCTCAATAAAGATGGAAGTATCTACTCCACCATGTGTATAAACACGGAAATATCTACACCAACATCTGTGTAAACATGGAAATATCTACACCGCTATCTGTATAAACATGGAAATATCTACACGGCCATCTGTATAAACATGGAAATATCTACACAGCTATCTCTATAAACATGAAAATATCTACACCGCCATCTGTATAAACATGGAAATACCTAGAAAGTCATCTGTATAAACATGGATATATCTACACAGCCATCTGTATAAACAAGGAAATGTCTACAGAGCCATCTGTATATACATGGATATATCTACACTGCTATCTGTATAAACATGGGAATAACTACACCTCTATTTGAATAAACAAGCAAATATCAACACCGTGATCTGTATAAACATGGAAATATCTACACCGCCATCTCTATAAACATGGAAATATCTACACCCCTATCTGTATAAACATGGAAATATCCACACCGCTATCTCTATAAACATGGAAAAATCAACACCGCTATCTCTATGAACATGGAAATATCTACACCACCATCTCTATAAACATGGAAATATCTACACCACGATCAGTATGAACATGGAAATATCAACACCGCTATCTGTATAAACATGGAAATATCTACACCGCGATCTGTATAAACATGGAAATATCTACACCGTTATCTCTATAAACATGGAAATATCTACACCGCCATCTGTATAAACATGGAAATACCTATACAGTCATCTGTGTAAACATGGAAATATCTACTCCACCATCTGTATAAACATGGAAATATCTACAATGACATCTGTATACACATGGAAATACTTACATGGCAATCTGTGCATAGATGGAAACATCAGCACCGCCATCTGTACAAACATGGAAGTATCTACACTGCTATCTCTATAAACATGGAAATATCTACACTGCGGTCTGTATAAACATGGAAATATCTACACCGGTATCTGTATAAACATGGAAATATCTACACCACGATCTGTTTAAACATGGAAATATATACACCGCTATCTCTATAAACACGGAAATATCTGCACAGCTGTCTCTATAAACATGGAAATATCTACAAAGACATCTGTATAAACATGGAAATACCTACACAGTCATGTGTAGAAACATTTAAATATCTACACTGCCATCTGTATAAACATAGAATTATCTACACAGCCCTCTGTATAAATATGGAAATATCTGTATGGGCATATGTATAAACATGGAAATATCTGCACCGCTATCTGTATAAACATGGAAATACCTACACCGCTGTCTCTATAAACATGGAAATATGTACACCGCTATGTGTATAAACATGGAAATATCTCCACTGCTCTCTGTATAAACATGGAAATATGTCCACCGTTATCTGTATAAACACGGAAATATCTACAGCGCCATCCCTATAAACATTGAAATATCTACACTGCCATCTTTAAAAACATGGAAATATCTACACAGTCATCTGAATAAACATGGAAATATCCACACCACCATCTGTATAACCATGGAATTACCTACAATACCATCTGTATAGACATGGAAATATCTACACAGACATCTGTATAAATATGGAAATATCTACACCGTCATCTCTATAAACATGGAAATATCTACACTGTCATCTGTAGAAAGATGGAAATATCTACACCGCTATCTATATAAATATGGAAATATCTACACCACCATCTCTATAAACATGAAAATATCTACACTGCCACCTTCATAAAGATGGAAGTATCTACTCCGCCATGTGTATAAACACGGAAATAAATACACCAACATCTGTGTAAACATGGAAATATCTACACCGCTATCTGTATAAACATGGAAATATCTACACGGCCATCTGTATAAACATGGAAATATCTACACAGCTATCTCTATAAACATGAAAATATCTACACCGCCATCTGTATAAACATGGAAATACCTAGAAAGTCATCTGTATAAACATGGAAATATCTACACAGCCATCTGTATAAACAAGGAAATATCTACACAGCCATCTGTATATACATGGAAATATCTACACTGCTATCTGTATAAACATGGGAATAACTACACCTCTATTTGAATAAACAAGCAAATATCAACACCGTGATCTGTATAAACATGGAAATATCTACACCGCCATCTCTATAAACATGGAAATATCTACAACCCTATCTGTATAAACATGGAAATATCCACACCGCTATCTCTATAAACATGGAAAAATCAACACCGCTATCTCTATGAACATGGAAATATCTACACCACCATCTCTATAAACATGGAAATATCTACACCACGATCAGTATGAACATGGAAATATCAACACCGCTATCTGTATAAACATGGAAATATCTACACCGCGATCTGTATAAACATGGAAATATCTACACCGTTATCTCTATAAACATGGAAATATCTACACCGCCATCTGTATAAACATGGAAATACCTATACAGTCATCTGTGTAAACATGGAAATATCTACTCCACCATCTGTATAAACATGGAAATATCTACAATGACATCTGTATACACATGGAAATACTTACATGGCAATCTGTGTATAGATGGAAACATCAACACCGCCATCTGTACAAACATGGAAGTATCTACACTGCTATCTCTATAAACATGGAAATATCCACACTGCGGTCTGTATAAACATGGAAATATCTACACCGGTATCTGTATAAACATGGAAATATCTACACCACGATCTGTTTAAACATGGAAATATATACACCGCTATCTCTATAAACACGGAAATATCTGCACAGCTGTCTCTATAAACATGGAAATATCTACAAAGACATCTGTATAAACATGGAAATACCTACACAGTCATGTGCAGAAACATTTAAATATCTACACTGCCATCTTTATAAACATAGAATTATCTACACAGCCCTCTGTATAAATATGGAAATATCTGTATGGGCATATGTATAAACATGGAAATATCTGCACCGCTATCTGTATAAACATGGAAATACCTACACCGCTGTCTCTATAAACATGGAAATTTGTACACCGCTATGTGTATAAACATGGAAATATCTCCACTGCTCTCTGTATAAACATGGAAATATGTCCACCGTTATCTGTATAAACACGGAAATATCTACAGCACCATCCCTATAAACATTGAAATATCTACACTGCCATCTTTAAAAACATGGAAATATCTACACAGTCATCTGAATAAACATGGAAATATCCACACCACCATCTGTATAACCATGGAATTACCTACAATACCATCTGTATAGACATGGAAATATCTACACAGACATCTGTGTAAATATGGAAATATCTACACCGTCATCTCTATAAACATGGAAATATCTACACTGTCATCTGTAGAAAGATGGAAATATCTACACCGCTATCTATATAAATATGGAAATATCTACACCACCATCTCTATAAACATGAAAATATCTACACTGCCACCTCCATAAAGATGGAAGTATCTACTCCGCCATGTGTATAAACACGGAAATAAATACACCAACATCTGTGTAAACATGGAAATATCTACACCGCTATCTGTATAAACATGGAAATATCCACACGGCCATCTGTATAAACATGGAAATATCTACAAAGCTATCTCTATAAACATGAAAATATCTACACCGCCATCTGTATAAACATGGAAATACCTAGAAAGTCATCTGTATAAACATGGAAATATCTACACAGCCATCTGTATAAACAAGGAAATATCTACACAGCCATCTGTATATACATGGAAATATCTACACTGCTATCTGTATAAACATGGGAATAACTACACCTCAATTTGTATAAACAAGCAAATATCAACACCGTGATCTGTATAAACATGGAAATATCTACACCGCCATCTCTATAAACATGGAAATATCTACACCCCTATCTGTATAAACATGGAAATATCCACACCGCTATCTCTATAAACATGGAAAAATCAACACCGCTATCTCTATGAACATGGAAATATCTACACCACCATCTCTATAAACATGGAAATATCTACACCACGATCAGTATAACCATGGAAATATCAACACCGCTATCTGTATAAACATGGAAATATCTACACCGCGATCTGTATAAACATGGAATTATCTACACCGTTATCTCTATGAACATGGAAATATCTACACCGCCATCTGTATAAACATGGAAATACCTATACAGTCATCTGTGTAAACATGGAAATATCTACTCCACCATCTGTATAAACATGGAAATATCTACAATGACATCTGTATACACATGGAAATACTTACATGGCAATCTGTGTATAGATGGAAACATCAACACCGCCATCTGTACAAACATGGAAATATCTACACTGCTATCTCTATAAACATGGAAATATCTACACTGCGGTCTGTATAAACATGGAAATATCTACACCGGTATCTGTATAAACATGGAAATATCTACACCACGATCTGTTTAAACATGGAAATATATACACCGCTATCTCTATAAACACGGAAATATCTGCACAGCTGTCTCTATAAACATGGAAATATCTACAAAGACATCTGTATAAACATGGAAATACCTACAGAGTCATGTGCAGAAACATTTAAATATCTACACTGCCATCTGTATAAACGTAGAATTATCTACACAGCCCTCTGTATAAATATGGAAATATCTGTATGGGCATATGTATAAACATGGAAATACCTGCACCGCTATCTGTATAAACATGGAAATACCTACACCGCTGTTTCTATAAACATGGAAATATGTACACCGCTATGTGTATAAACATGGAAATATCTCCACTGCTCTCTGTATAAACATGGAAATATGTCCACCGTTATCTGTATAAACACGGAAATATCTACAGCGCCATCCCTATAAACATTGAAATATCTACACTGCCATCTTTAAAAACATGGAAATATCTACACAGTCATCTGAATAAACATGGAAATATCCACACCACCATCTGTATAACCATGGAATTACCTACAATACCATCTGTATAGACATGGAAATATCTACACAGACATCTGTATAAATATGGAAATATCTACACCGTCATCTCTATAAACATGGAAATATCTACACTGTCATCTGTAGAAAGATGGAAATATCTACACGGCTATCTCTATAAATATGGAAATATCTACACCACCATCTCTATAAACATGAAAATATCTACACTGCCACCTCAATAAAGATGGAAATATCTACTCCACCATGTGTATAAACACGGAAATATCTACACCAACATCTGTGTAAACATGGAAATATCTACACCGCTATCTGTATAAACATGGAAATATCTACACGGCCATCTGTATAAACATGGAAATATCTACACAGCTATCTCTATAAACATGAAAATATCTACACCGCCATCTGTATAAACATGGAAATACCTAGAAAGTCATCTGTATAAACATGGAAATATCTACACAGCCATCTGTATAAACAAGGAAATATCTACACAGCCATCTGTATATACATGGAAATATCTACACTGCTATCTGTATAAACATGGGAATAACTACAACTCTATTTGAATAAACAAGCAAATATCAACACCGTGATCTGTATAAACATGGAAATATCTACACCGCCATCTCTATAAACATGGAAATATCTACACCCCTATCTGTATAAACATGGAAATATCCACACCGCTATCTCTATAAACATGGAAAAATCAACACCGCTATCTCTATGAACATGGAAATATCTACACCACCATCTCTATAAACATGGAAATATCTACACCACGATCAGTATGAACATGGAAATATCAACACCGCTATCTGTATAAACATGGAAATACCTACACCGCGATCTGTATAAACATGGAAATATCTACACCGTTATCTCTATAAACATGGAAATATCTACACCGCCATCTGTATAAACATGGAAATAACTATACAGTCATCTGTGTAAACATGGAAATATCTACTCCACCATCTGTATAAATATGGAAATATCTACAATGCCATCTGTATACACATGGAAATACTTACATGGCAATCTGTGTATAGATGGAAACATCAACACCGCCATCTGTACAAACATGGAAGTATCTACACTGCTATCTCAATAAACATGGAAATATCTACACCGGTATCTGTATAAACATGGAAATATCTACACCGGTATCTGTATAAACATGGAAATATCTACACCACGATCTGTTTAAACATGGAAATATATACACCGCTATCTCTATAAACACGGAAATATCTGCACAGCTGTCTCTATAAACATGGAAATATCTACAAAGACATCTGTATAAACATGGAAATACCTACACAGTCAGGTGTAGAAACATTTAAATATCTACACTGCCATCTGTATAAACGTAGAATTATCTACACAGCCCTCTGTATAAATATGGAAATATCTGTATGGGCATATGTATAAACATGGAAATATCTGCACCGCTATCTGTATAAACATGGAAATACCTACACCGCTGTCTCTATAAACATGGAAATATGTACACCGCTATGTGTATAAACATGGAAATATCTCCACTGCTCTCTGTATAAACATGGAAATATGTCCACCGTTATCTGTATAAACACGGAAATATCTACAGCGCCATCCCTATAAACATTGAAATATCTACACTGCCATCTTTAAAAACATGGAAATATCTACACAGTCATCTGAATAAACATGGAAATATCCACACCACCATCTGTATAACCATGGAATTACCTACAATACCATCTGTATAGACATGGAAATATCTACACAGACATCTGTATAAATATGGAAATATCTACACCGTCATCTCTATAAACATGGAAATATCTACACTGTCATCTGTAGAAAGATGGAAATATCTACACCGCTATCTATATAAATATGGAAATATCTACACCACCATCTCTATAAACATGAAAATATCTACACTGCCACCTCCATAAAGATGGAAGTATCTACTCCGCCATGTGTATAAACACGGAAATAAATACACCAACATCTGTGTAAACATGGAAATATCTACACCGCTATCTGTATAAACATGGAAATATCTACACGGCCATCTGTATAAACATGGAAATATCTACAAAGCTATCTCTATAAACATGAAAATATCTACACCGCCATCTGTATAAACATGGAAATACCTAGAAAGTCGTCTGCATAAACATGGAAATATCTACACAGCCATCTGTATAAACAAGGAAATATCTACACAGCCATCTGTATATACATGGAAATATCTACACTGCTATCTGTATAAACATGGGAATAACTACACCTCTATTTGTATAAACAAGCAAATATCAACACTGTGATCTGTATAAACATGGAAATATCTACACCGCCATCTCTATAAACATGGAAATATCTACACCCCTATCTGTATAAACATGGAAATATCCACACCGCTATCTCTATAAACATGGAAAAATCAACACCGCTATCTCTATGAACATGGAAATATCTACACCACCATCTCTATAAACATGGAAGTATCTACACCACGATCAGTATGAACATGGAAATATCAACACTGCTATCTGTATAAACATGGAAATATCTACACCGCGATCTGTATAAACATGGAAATATCTACACCGTTATCTCTATAAACATGGAAATATCTACACCGCCATCTGTATAAACATGGAAATACCTATACAGTCATCTGTGTAAATATGGAAATATCTACTCCACCATCTGTATAAATATGGAAATATCTACAATGACATCTGTATACACATGGAAATACTTACATGGCAATCTGTGTATAGATGGAAACATCAACACCGCCATCTGTACAAACATGGAAATATCTACACGGCTATCTCTATAAACATGGAAATATCTACACTGCGGTCTGTATAAACATGGAAATATCTACACCGGTATCTGTATAAACATGGAAATATCTACACCACGATCTGTTTAAACATGGAAATATATACACCGCTATCTCTATAAACACGGAAATATCTGCACAGCTGTCTCTATAAACATGGAAATATCTACAAAGACATCTGTATAAACATGGAAATACCTACACAGTCATGTGTAGAAACATTTAAATATCTACACTGCCATCTGTATAAACGTAGAATTATCTACACAGCCCTCTGTATAAATATGGAAATATCTGTATGGGCATATGTATAAACATGGAAATACCTGCACCGCTATCTGTATAAACGTGGAAATACCTACACCGCTGTCTCTATAAACATGGAAATATGTACACCGCTATGTGTATAAACATGGAAATATCTCCACTGCTCTCTGTATAAACATGGAAATATGTCCACCGTTATCTGTATAAACACGGAAATATCTACAGCGCCATCCCTACAAACATTGAAATATCTACACTGCCATCTTTAAAAACATGGAAATATCTACACAGTCATCTGAATAAACATGGAAATATCCACACCACCATCTGTATAACCGTGGAATTACCTACAATACCATCTGTATAGACATGGAAATATCTACACAGACATCTGTATAAATATGGAAATATCTACACCGTCATCTCTATAAACATGGAAATATCTACACTGTCATCTGTAGAAAGATGGAAATATTTACACCGCTATCTCTATAAATATGGAAATATCTACACCACCATCTCTATAAACATGAAAATATCTACACTGCCACCTCCATAAAGATGGAAGTATCTACTCCGCCATGTGTATAAACACGGAAATATCTACACCAACATCTGTGTAAACATGGAAATATCTACACCGCTATCTGTATAAACATGGAAATATCTACACGGCCATCTGTATAAACATGGAAATATCTACACAGCTATCTGTATAAACATGAAAATATCTACACTGCCATCTGTATAAACATGGAAATACCTAGAAAGTCATCTGTATAAACATGGAAATATCTACACAGCCATCTGTATAAACAAGGAAATATCTACACAGCCATCTGTATATACATGGAAATATCTACACTGCTATCTGTATAAACATGGGAATAACTACACCTCAATTTGTATAAACAAGCAAATATCAACACCGTGATCTGTATAAACATGGAAATATCTACACCGCCATCTCTATAAACATGGAAATATCTACACCCCTATCTGTATAAACATGGAAATATCCACACCGCTATCTCTATAAACATGGAAAAATCAACACCGCTATCTCTATGAACATGGAAATATCTACACCACCATCTCTATAAACATGGAAATATCTACACCACGATCAGTATAACCATGGAAATATCAACACCGCTATCTGTATAAACATGGAAATATCTACACCGCGATCTGTATAAACATGGAAATATCTACACCGTTATCTCTATAAACATGGAAATATCTACACCGCCATCTGTATAAACATGGAAATACCTATACAGTCATCTGTGTAAACATGGAAATATCTACTCCACCATCTGTATAAACATGGAAATATCTACAATGACATCTGTATACACATGGAAATACTTACATGGCAATCTGTGTATAGATGGAAACATCAACACCGCCATCTGTACAAACATGGAAATATCTACACTGCTATCTCTATAAACATGGAAATATCTACACTGCGGTCTGTATAAACATGGAAATATCTACACCGGTATCTGTATAAACATGGAAATATCTACACCACGATCTGTTTAAACATGGAAATATATACACCGCTATCTCTATAAACACGGAAATATCTGCACAGCTGTCTCTATAAACATGGAAATATCTACAAAGACATCTGTATAAACATGGAAATACCTACAGAGTCATGTGCAGAAACATTTAAATATCTACACTGCCATCTGTATAAACGTAGAATTATCTACACAGCCCTCTGTATAAATATGGAAATATCTGTATGGGCATATGTATAAACATGGAAATACCTGCACCGCTATCTGTATAAACATGGAAATACCTACACCGCTGTTTCTATAAACATGGAAATATGTACACCGCTATGTGTATAAACATGGAAATATCTCCACTGCTCTCTGTATAAACATGGAAATATGTCCACCGTTATCTGTATAAACACGGAAATATCTACAGCGCCATCCCTATAAACATTGAAATATCTACACTGCCATCTTTAAAAACATGGAAATATCTACACAGTCATCTGAATAAACATGGAAATATCCACACCACCATCTGTATAACCATGGAATTACCTACAATACCATCTGTATAGACATGGAAATATCTACACAGACATCTGTATAAATATGGAAATATCTACACCGTCATCTCTATAAACATGGAAATATCTACACTGTCATCTGTAGAAAGATGGAAATATCTACACGGCTATCTCTATAAATATGGAAATATCTACACCACCATCTCTATAAACATGAAAATATCTACACTGCCACCTCAATAAAGATGGAAATATCTACTCCACCATGTGTATAAACACGGAAATATCTACACCAACATCTGTGTAAACATGGAAATATCTACACCGCTCTCTGTATAAACATGGAAATATCTACACGGCCATCTGTATAAACATGGAAATATCTACACAGCTATCTCTATAAACATGAAAATATCTACACCGCCATCTGTATAAACATGGAAATACCTAGAAAGTCATCTGTATAAACATGGAAATATCTACACAGCCATCTGTATAAACAAGGAAATATCTACACAGCCATCTGTATATACATGGAAATATCTACACTGCTATCTGTATAAACATGGGAATAACTACAACTCTATTTGAATAAACAAGCAAATATCAACACCGTGATCTGTATAAACATGGAAATATCTACACCGCCATCTCTATAAACATGGAAATATCTACACCCCTATCTGTATAAACATGGAAATATCCACACCGCTATCTCTATAAACATGGAAAAATCAACACCGCTATCTCTATGAACATGGAAATATCTACACCACCATCTCTATAAACATGGAAATATCTACACCACGATCAGTATGAACATGGAAATATCAACACCGCTATCTGTATAAACATGGAAATACCTACACCGCGATCTGTATAAACATGGAAATATCTACACCGTTATCTCTATAAACATGGAAATATCTACACCGCCATCTGTATAAACATGGAAATAACTATACAGTCATCTGTGTAAACATGGAAATATCTACTCCACCATCTGTATAAATATGGAAATATCTACAATGCCATCTGTATACACATGGAAATACTTACATGGCAATCTGTGTATAGATGGAAACATCAACACCGCCATCTGTACAAACATGGAAGTATCTACACTGCTATCTCAATAAACATGGAAATATCTACACCGGTATCTGTATAAACATGGAAATATCTACACCGGTATCTGTATAAACATGGAAATATCTACACCACGATCTGTTTAAACATGGAAATATATACACCGCTATCTCTATAAACACGGAAATATCTGCACAGCTGTCTCTATAAACATGGAAATATCTACAAAGACATCTGTATAAACATGGAAATACCTACACAGTCATGTGTAGAAACATTTAAATATCTACACTGCCATCTGTATAAACGTAGAATTATCTACACAGCCCTCTGTATAAATATGGAAATATCTGTATGGGCATATGTATAAACATGGAAATATCTGCACCGCTATCTGTATAAACATGGAAATACCTACACCGCTGTCTCTATAAACATGGAAATATGTACACCGCTATGTGTATAAACATGGAAATATCTCCACTGCTCTCTGTATAAACATGGAAATATGTCCACCGTTATCTGTATAAACACGGAAATATCTACAGCGCCATCCCTATAAACATTGAAATATCTACACTGCCATCTTTAAAAACATGGAAATATCTACACAGTCATCTGAATAAACATGGAAATATCCACACCACCATCTGTATAACCATGGAATTACCTACAATACCATCTGTATAGACATGGAAATATCTACACAGACATCTGTATAAATATGGAAATATCTACACCGTCATCTCTATAAACATGGAAATATCTACACTGTCATCTGTAGAAAGATGGAAATATCTACACCGCTATCTATATAAATATGGAAATATCTACACCACCATCTCTATAAACATGAAAATATCTACACTGCCACCTCCATAAAGATGGAAGTATCTACTCCGCCATGTGTATAAACACGGAAATAAATACACCAACATCTGTGTAAACATGGAAATATCTACACCGCTATCTGTATAAACATGGAAATATCTACACGGCCATCTGTATAAACATGGAAATATCTACAAAGCTATCTCTATAAACATGAAAATATCTACACCGCCATCTGTATAAACATGGAAATACCTAGAAAGTCGTCTGCATAAACATGGAAATATCTACACAGCCATCTGTATAAACAAGGAAATATCTACACAGCCATCTGTATATACATGGAAATATCTACACTGCTATCTGTATAAACATGGGAATAACTACACCTCTATTTGTATAAACAAGCAAATATCAACACTGTGATCTGTATAAACATGGAAATATCTACACCGCCATCTCTATAAACATGGAAATATCTACACCCCTATCTGTATAAACATGGAAATATCCACACCGCTATCTCTATAAACATGGAAAAATCAACACCGCTATCTCTATGAACATGGAAATATGTACACCACCATCTGTATAAACATGGAAATATCTACACCACGATCAGTATGAACATGGAAATATCAACACTGCTATCTGTATAAACATGGAAATATCTACACCGCGATCTGTATAAACATGGAAATATCTACACCGTTATCTCTATAAACATGGAAATATCTACACCGCCATCTGTATAAACATGGAAATACCTATACAGTCATCTGTGTAAATATGGAAATATCTACTCCACCATCTGTATAAACATGGAAATATCTACAATGACATCTGTATACACATGGAAATACTTACATGGCAATCTGTGTATAGATGGAAACATCAACACCGCCATCTGTACAAACATGGAAATATCTACACGGCTATCTCTATAAACATGGAAATATCTACACTGCGGTCTGTATAAACATGGAAATATCTACACCGGTATCTGTATAAACATGGAAATATCTACACCACGATCTGTTTAAACATGGAAATATATACACCGCTATCTC
Organism: Pan paniscus; assembly: GCF_029289425.2. Taxonomy (NCBI): domain Eukaryota; kingdom Metazoa; phylum Chordata; class Mammalia; order Primates; family Hominidae; genus Pan; species Pan paniscus. Next base: position 14,105,657 of record NC_073254.2, read on the forward strand.
TATAAACACGGAAATATCTGCACAGCTGTCTCTATAAACATGGAAATATCTACAAAGACATCTGTATAAACATGGAAATACCTACACAGTCATGTGTAGAAACATTTAAATATCTACACTGCCATCTGTATAAACGTAGAATTATCTACACAGCCCTCTGTATAAATATGGAAATATCTGTATGGGCATATGTATAAACATGGAAATACCTGCACCGCTATCTGTATAAACGTGGAAATACCTACACCGCTGTCTCTATAAACATGGAAATATGTACACCGCTATGTGTATAAACATGGAAATATCTCCACTGCTCTCTGTATAAACATGGAAATATGTCCACCGTTATCTGTATAAACACGGAAATATCTACAGCGCCATCCCTATAAACATTGAAATATCTACACTGCCATCTTTAAAAACATGGAAATATCTACACAGTCATCTGAATAAACATGGAAATATCCACACCACCATCTGTATAACCGTGGAATTACCTACAATACCATCTGTATAGACATGGAAATATCTACACAGACATCTGTATAAATATGGAAATATCTACACCGTCATCTCTATAAACATGGAAATATCTACACTGTCATCTGTAGAAAGATGGAAATATTTACACCGCTATCTCTATAAATATGGAAATATCTACACCACCATCTCTATAAACATGAAAATATCTACACTGCCACCTCCATAAAGATGGAAGTATCTACTCCGCCATGTGTATAAACACGGAAATATCTACACCAACATCTGTGTAAACATGGAAATATCTACACCGCTATCTGTATAAACATGGAAATATCTACACGGCCATCTGTATAAACATGGAAATATCTACACAGCTATCTGTATAAACATGAAAATATCTACACTGCCATCTGTATAAACATGGAAATACCTAGAAAGTCATCTGTATAAACATGGAAATATCTACACAGCCATCTGTATAAACAAGGAAATATCTACACAGCCATCTGTATATACATGGAAATATCTACACTGCTATCTGTATAAACATGGGAATAACTACACCTCAATTTGTATAAACAAGCAAATATCAACACCGTGATATGTATAAGCATGGAAATATCTACACCGCCATCTCTATAAACATGGAAATATCTACACCCCTATCTGTATAAACATGGAAATATCCACACCGCTATCTCTATAAACATGGAAAAATCAACACCGCTATCTCTATGAACATGGAAATATATACACCACAATCTCTATAAACATGGAAATATCTACACCACGATCAGTATAAACATGGAAACATCAACAACGCTATCTGTATAAACATGGAAATATCTACACCGCGATCTGTATAAACATGGAAATATCTACACCGTTATCTCTATAAACATGGAAATATCTACACGGCCGTCTGTATAAACATGGAAATACCTATACAGTCATCTGTGTAAACATGGAAATATCTACTCCACCATCTGTATAAACATGGAAATATCTACACCGCGATCTGTATAAACATGGAAATATCTACACCAACATCTGTATAAACATGTAAATATGTACACCGCTATCTGTATAAACATGCTAATACTTGCTATGTTATCTTTATAAACATGGAAATATCTACAACGCCATCTGTATAAACATGCAAATATCTACACAGCCATCTGTATATACATGGAAATATCTACACCGCTATCTATATAAACATGGAAATAACTTCACCGCTATCTGTATAAACATGGAAATATCTACACCGCCATCTACATATCCATGGAAATATCTGCGCCACCGTCTGTATAAACATGGAAATGTTCTACACGTTCATCTGTGTATAGACGGAAATATCAACACCGCCATCTGTACAAACATGGAAATATCTGCACCTCTATCTGTATAAACATGGAAATATCTACACTGCGGTCTGTATAAACATGGAAATATCTACACCGCTATATGTATAAACAAGGAAATATCTACACTGCTATCTCAATAAACAAGGAAATATCTACACTGCTATCTCAATAAACATGGAAATATCTACACCGCCAAGTCTATAAACATGGATATATCTACACCGCGATCAGTATAAACATGGAAATATCTACACCGCTATCTGTATAAACATGGAAATTTCTCCACTGCTATCTCTATAAACATCGAAATATCTACACCGCCATCTGTATAAACATGGAAATACTTACAAAGTTATCTGTATAAACATGGAAATATTTACACCGCCATCTGTAAAAACATGGAAATATCTACACAGCCATGTGTATATACATGGAAATATCTACACCGCTCTCTATATAAACATGGAAAAAACTGCACCGCTATCTGTATAAACATGGAAATATCTCCACTGCTATCTCTATAAACATCGAAATATCTACACCGCCATCTGTATAAAGATGGAAATACTTAGAAAGTTATCTGTATATACATGGAAATATCTACACCGCCATCTGTATAAACATGGAAATATCTACACAGCCATGTGTACATACATGGAAATAACTACACCGCTCTCTATATAAACATGGAAATATCTATACCGCTATCTCCATCAACATGGAAATATACACACCGCCATCTCTTTTAACATGGAGGTATCTACAACGCCATCTACATAAACAAGAAAATATCTACACTGCCATCTACATAAACATGGAAATATCTACACTGCCATTTGTAGAAAGATGGAAATATCTACACCGCCATCTGTATAAGCGTGGAAATATCTACACCGCTATCTGTATAAACATGGAAATACCTAACCCGCAATCTGTATAAACATGGAAATATCTTCACCGCGATCTGTATAAACATGGAAATATCTAAACCGGTATCTGTGTAAACATGGAAATATCCACACAGCTATCTCTATAAACATGGAAATATCTAAACCGCCATCTGAATAAACATGGAAATACCTACAAAGTCATCTGTATAAACATGTAAATATCTAAACAGCCATCTGTATAAACATGGAAATATCTACACAGCCATCTGTATATACATGGAAATATCTACACCGCTATCTGTATAAACATGGACATATCTACACCTCTATTTGTATAAACAAGGAAATATCTACACCGCCATCTGTTTAAACATGGAAATATATACACAGACATTTGTTTATACATGGAAATATCTACACCACCATCTATATAAACATGCTAATAACTACACCGCTATCTGTATAAATGTGGAAATATTTGCACCGCTATCCCTATAAACATGGTAATATCAACACCGCGATCTGTATAAACATGGAAATATCTACACCATGATGTGTATAAACATGGAAATATCTACACCGCGATCTGTATAAACATGGAAATATCTACACCGTGATCTGTATAAACATGGATATATCTACACCGCCATCTCTATAAAAATGGAAATATCTACACCCCTATCTGAATAAACATGGAAATATCCACACAGCTATCTGTATAAACATGGAAAAATCAACACCACTATCTCTATGAACATGGAAATATCTACACCGCCAACTCTATAAACATGGAAATATCTACACCGCGATCAGTATAAACATGGAAATATCTACACCTCTATCTGTATAAACATGGAAATATCTCCACTGCTATCTCTATAAACATCGAAATATCTACACCGCCATCTGTATAAACATGGAAATACTTACAAAGTTATCTTTATAAACATGGAAATATCTACACCGCCATCTGTATAAACATGGAAATATCTACACAGCCCTGTGTACATAAATGGAAATAATTACACCGCTCTCTATATAAACATGGAAATAAGAACAGCGCTATCTGAGTATACATGGAAATATCTACACCACCATCTACATATCCATAGAAATATCTGCGCCGCCATCTGTATAAACATGGAAATATCAACACGGTCATGTGTGTATAGATGGAAATATCAACACCGCCATCAGTACACACATGGAAACATCTGCACCGCTATCTGTATAAACTTGGAAATATCTACACCGCGGTCTTTATAAACATGGAAATATCTACTCCGCTATCCATATAAACATGGAAATATCTACACCGCTATCTCTATAAACATGGAAATATCAACACCGCTATCTGTATAAACATGGAAATATCTACACCGTGATCTGTATAAACATGGAAATATCTACACCGTTATCTCTATAAACATGGAAATATCTACACCGCCATCTGTATAAACATGGAAATACCTATACAGTCATCTATGTAAACATGGAAATATCTATTCCACCATCTGTATAAACATGGAAATATCTACAATGCCATCTGTATACACATGGAAATACTTACATGGCAATCTGTGTATAGATGGAAACATCAACACCGCCATCTGTACAAACATGGAAATATCTACACTGCTATCTCTATAAACATGGAAACATCTACACTGCGGTCTGTATAAACATGGAAATATCTACACCGGTATCTGTATAAACATGGAAATATCTACACCACGATCTGTATATACATGGAAATATATACACCGCTATCTCTATAAACACGGAAATATCTGCACAGCTGTCTCTATAAACATGGAAATATCTACAAAGACATCTGTATAATCATGGAAATACCTACACAGTCTTGTGTAGAAACATTTAAATATCTACACTGCCATCTGTATAAACATAGAATTATCTACACAGCCCTCTGTATAAATATGGAAATATCTGTATAGGCATATGTATAAACATGGAAATATCTGCACCGCTATCTGTATAAACATGGAAATACCTACACCGCTGTCTCTATAAACATGGAAATATGTACACCGCTATGTGTATAAACATGGAAATATCTCCACTGCTCTCTGTATAAATATAGAAATATGTCCACCGTTATCTGTATAAACACGGAAATATCTACAGCGCCACCTCTATAAACATTGAAATATCTACACTGCCATCTTTAAAAACATGGAAATATCTACACAGTCATCTGAATAAACATGGAAATATCCACACCACCATCTGTATAACCGTGGAATTACCTACAATACCATCTGTATAGACATGGAAATATCTACACAGACATCTGTATAAATATGGAAATATCTACACCGTCATCTCTATAAACATGGAAATATCTACACTGTCATCTGTAGAAAGATGGAAATATCTACACCGCTATCTCTATAAATATGGAAATATCTACACCACCATCTCTATAAACATGAAAATATCTACACTGCCACCTCGATAAAGATGGAAGTATCTACTCCGCCATGTGTATAAACACGGAAATATCTACACCAACATCTGTGTAAACATGGAAATATCTACACCGCTATCTGTATAAACATGGAAATATCTACACGGCCATCTGTATAAACATGGAAATATCTACACAGCTATCTCTATAAACATGAAAATATCTACACCGCCATCTGTATAAACATGGAAATACCTAGAAAGTCATCTGTATAAACATGAAATATCTACACAGCCATCTGTGTAAACAAGGAAATATCTACACAGCCATCTGTATATACATGGAAATATCTACACTGCTATCTGTATAAACATGGGAATAACTACACCTCAATTTGTATAAACAAGCGAATATCAACACCGTGATCTGTATAAACATGGAAATATCTACACCGCCATCTCTATAAACATGGAAATATCTACACCCCTATCTGTATAAACATGGAAATATCCACACCGCTATCTCTATAAACATGGAAAAATCAACACCGCTATCTCTATGAACATGGAAATATATACACCACCATCTCTATAAACATGGAAATATCTACACCACGATCAGTATAAACATGGAAACATCAACACCGCTATCTGTATAAACATGGAAATATCTACACCGCGATCTGTATAAACATGGAAATATCTACACCGTTATCTCTATAAACATGGAAATATCTACACCGCCGTCTGTATAAACATGGAAATACCTATACAGTCATCTGTGTAAACATGGAAATATCTACTCCACCATCTGTATAAACATGGAAATATCTACACCGCGATCTGTATAAACATGGAAATATCTACACCAACATCTGCATAAACATGTAAATATGTACACCGCTATCTGTATAAACATGCTAATACTTGCTATGTTATCTGTATAAACATGGAAATATCTACAACGCCATCTGTATAAACATGCAAATATCTACACAGCCATCTGTATATACATGGAAATATCTACACCGCTATCTATATAAACATGGAAATAACTACACCGCTATCTGTATAAACATGGAAATATCTACACCGCCATCTACATATCCATGGAAATATCTGCGCCACCGTCTGTATAAACATGGAAATGTTCTACACGTTCATCTGTGTATAGACGGAAATATCAACACCGCCATCTGTACAAACATGGAAATATCTACACCGCGGTCTGTATAAACATGGAAATATCTACACCGCTATATGTATAAACATGGAAATATCTACACTGCTATCTCAATAAACAAGGAAATATCTACACTGCTATCTCAATAAACATGGAAATATCTACACCGCCAACTCTATAAACATGGAAATATCTACACCGCGATCAGTATAAACATGGAAATATCTACACCGCTATCTGTATAAACATGGAAATTTCTCCACTGCTATCTCTATAAACATGGAAATATCTACACCGCCATCTGTATAAACATGGAAATACCTATACACTCATCTGTGTAAACATGGAAATATCTACTCCACCATCTGTATAAACATGGAAATATCTACAATGCCATCTGTATACACATGGAAATACTTACATGGCAATCTGTGTATAGATGGAAACATCAGCACCACCATCTGTACAAACATGGAAATATCTACACTGCTATCTCTATATACATGGAAATATCTACACTGCGGTCTGTATAAACATGGAAATATCTACACCGGTATCTGTATAAACATGGAAATATCTACACCACGATCTGTATAAACATGGAAATATATACACCGCTATCTCTATAAACACGGAAATATCTGCACAGCTGTCTCTATAAACATGGAAATATCTACAAAGACATCTGTATAAACATGGAAATACCTACACAGTCATGTGTAGAAACATTTAAATATCTACACTGCCATCTGTATAAACATAGAATTATCTACACAGCCCTCTGCATAAATATGGAAATATCTGTATAGGCATATGTATAAACATGGAAATATCTGCACCGCTATCTGTATAAACATGGAAATACCTACACCGCTGTCTCTATAAACATGGAAATATGTACACCGCTATGTGTATAAACATGGAAATATCTCCACTGCTCTCTGTATAAACATGGAAATATGTCCACCGTTATCTGTATAAACACGGAAATATCTACAGCGCCATCCCTATAAACATTGAAATATCTACACTGCCATCTTTAAAAACATGGAAATATCTACACAGTCATCTGAATAAACATGGAAATACCCACACCACCATCTGTATAACCATGGAATTACCTACAATACCATCTGTATAGACATGGAAATATCTACACAGACATCTGTATAAATATGGAAATATCTACACCGTCATCTCTATAAACATGGAAATATCTACACTGTCATCTGTAGAAAGATGGAAATATCTACACCGCTATCTCTATAAATATGGAAATATCTACACCACCATCTCTATAAACATGAAAATATCTACACTGCCACCTCCATAAAGATGGAAGTATCTACTCCGCCATGTGTATAAACACGGAAATATCTACACCAACATCTGTGTAAACATGGAAATATCTACACCGCTATCTGTATAAACATGGAAATATCTACACGGCCATCTGTATAAACATGGAAATATCTACACAGCTATCTGTATAAACATGAATATATCTACACTGCCATCTGTATAAACATGGAAATACCTAGAAAGTCATCTGTATAAACATGGAAATATCTACACAGCCATCTGTATAAACAAGGAAATATCTACACAGCCATCTGTATATACATGGAAATATCTACACTGCTATCTGTATAAACATGGGAATAACTACACCTCAATTTGTATAAACAAGCAAATATCAACACCGTGATCTGTATAAACATGGAAATATCTACACCGCCATCTCTATAAACATGGAAATATCTACACCCCTATCTGTATAAACATGGAAATATCCACACCGCTATATCTATAAACATGGAAAAATCAACACCGCTATCTCTATGAACATGGAAATATCTACACCACCATCTCTATAAACATGGAAATATCTACACCACGATCAGTATAAACATGGAAACATCAACACCGCTATCTGTATAAACATGGAAATATCTACACCGCGATCTGTATAAACATGGAAATATCTACACCGCCGTCTGTATAAACATGGAAATACCTATACAGTCATCTGTGTAAACATGGAAATATCTACTCCACCATCTGAATAAACATGGAAATATCTACACCGCGATCTGTATAAACATGGAAATATCTACAACGCCATCTGTATAAACATGCAAATATCTACACAGCCATCTGTATATACATGGAAATATCTACACCGCTATCTATATAAACATGGAAATAACTACACCGCTATCTGTATAAACATGGAACTATCTACACCGCCATCTACATATCCATGGAAATATCTGCGCCACCGTCTGTATAAACATGGAAATGTTCTACACGTTCATCTGTGTATAGACGGAAATATCAAGACCGCCATCTGTACAAACATGGAAATATCTGCACCGCTATCTGTATAAACATGGAAATATCTACACCGCGGTCTGTATAAACATGGAAATATCTACACCGCTATATGTATAAACATGGAAATATCTACACTGCTATCTCAATAAACAAGGAAATATCTACACTGCTATCTCAATAAACATGGAAATATCTACACCGCCAACTCTATAAACATGGATATATCTACACCGCGATCAGTATAAACATGGAAATATCTACACCGCTATCTGTATAAACATGGAAATTTCTCCACTGCTATCTCTATAAACATCGAAATATCTACACCGCCATCTGTATAAACATGGAAATACTTACAAAGTTATCTGTATAAACATGGAAATATTTACACCGCCATCTGTAAAAACATGGAAATATCTACACAGCCATGTGTATATACATGGAAATATCTACACCGCTCTCTATATAAACATGGAAAAAACTGCACCGCTATCTGTATAAACATGGAAATATCTCCACTGCTATCTCTATAAACATCGAAATATCTACACCGCCATCTGTATAAAGATGGAAATACTTAGAAAGTTATCTGTATATACATGGAAATATCTACACCGCCATCTGTATAAACATGGAAATATCTACACAGCCATGTGTTCATACATGGAAATAAATACACCGCTCTCTATATAAACATGGAAATATCTATACCGCTATCTCCATCAACATGGAAATATACAAACCGCCATCTCTTTTAACATGGAGGTATCTACAACGCCATCTACATAAACAAGAAAATATCTACACGGCCATCTACATAAACATGGAAATATCTTCTCTGCCATTTGTAGAAAGATGGAAATATCTACACCGCCATCTGTATAAGCGTGGAAATATCTACACCGCTATCTGCATAAACATGGAAATACCTAACCCGCAATCTGTATAAACATGGAAATATCTTCACCGCGATCTGTATAAACATGGAAATATCTAAACCGGTATCTGTGTAAACATGGAAATATCCACACAGCTATCTCTATAAACATGGAAATATCTAAATCGCCATCTGTATAAACATGGAAATACCTACAAAGTCATCTGTATAAACATGTAAATATCTAAACAGCCATCTGTATAAACATGGAAATATCTACACAGCCATCTGTATATACATGGAAATATCTACACCGCTATCTCTATAAACATGGACATATCTACACCGCTATTTGTATAAACAAGGAAATATCTACACCGCCATCTGTTTAAACATGGAAATATATACACAGACATTTGTTTATACATGGAAATATCTACACCACCATCTATATGAACATGCTAATAACTACACTGCTATCTGTATAAATTTGGAAATATTTGCACCGCTATCCCTATAAACATGGTAATATCAACACCGCGATCTGTATAAACATGGAAATATCAACACCATGATGTGTATAAACATGGAAATATCTACACCGCGATCTGTATAAACATGGAAATATCTACACCGTGATCTGTATAAACATGGAAATATCTACACCGCCATCTCTATAAACATGGAAATATCTACACCCCTATCTGAATAAACATGGAAATATCCACACAGCTATCTGTATAAACATGGAAAAATCAACACCACTATCTCTATGAACATGGAAATATCTACACCGCCAACTCTATAAACATGGAAATATCTACACCGCGATCAGTATAAACATGGAAATATCTACACCGCTATCTGTATAAACATGGAAATATCTCCACTGCTATCTCTATAAACATCGAAATATCTACACCGCCATCTGTATAAACATGGAAATACTTACAAAGTTATCTTTATAAACATGGAAATATCTACACCGCCATCTGTATAAACATGGAAATATATACACAGCCATGTGTACATAAATGGAAATAATTACACCGCTCTCTATATAAACATGGAAATAAGAACAGCGCTATCTGAGTATACATGGAAATATCTACACCACCATCTACATATCCATAGAAATATCTGCGCCGCCATCTGTATAAACATGGAAATATCAACACGGTCATGTGTGTATAGATGGAAATATCAACACCGCCATCAGTACACACATGGAAACATCTGCACCGCTATCTGTATAAACTTGGAAATATCTACACCGCGGTCTTTATAAACATGGAAATATCTACTCCGCTATCCATATAAACATGGAAATATCTACACCGCTATCTCTATAAACATGGAAATATCTACACCGTAATCTGTATAAATATGGAAATATCTACACCGTTATCTATATAAACATGGAAATATCTACACCGCCATCTGTATAAACATGGAAATACCTATACACTCATCTGTGTAAACATGGAAATATCTACTCCACCATCTGTATAAACATGGAAATATCTACAATGCCATCTGTATACACATGGAAATACTTACATGGCAATCTGTGTATAGATGGAAACATCAACACCGCCATCTGTACAAACATGGAAATATCTACACTGCTATCTCTATATACATGGAAATATCTACACTGCGGTCTGTATAAACATGGAAATATATACACCGCTATCTCTATAAACACGGAAATATCTGCACAGCTGTCTCTATAAACATGGAAATATCTACAAAGACATCTGTATAAACATGGAAATACCTACACAGTCATGTGTAGAAACATTTAAATATCTACACTGCCATCTGTATAAACATAGAATCATCTACACAGCCCTCTGTATAAATATGGAAATATCTGTATAGGCATATGTATAAACATGGAAATATCTGCACCGCTATCTGTATAAACATGGAAATACCTACACCGCTGTCTCTATAAACATGGAAATATGTACACCGCTATGTGTATAAACATGGAAATATCTCCACTGCTCTCTGTATAAACATGGAAATATGTCCACCGTTATCTGTATAAACACGGAAATATCTACAGCGCCATCCCTATAAACATTGAAATATCTACACTGCCATCTTTAAAAACATGGAAATATCTAAACAGTCATCTGAATAAACATGGAAATATCCACACCACCATCTGTATAACCATGGAATTAACTACAATACCATCTGTATAGACATGGAAATATCTACACAGACATCTGTATAAATATGGAAATATCTACACCGTCATCTCTATAAACATGGAAATATCTACACTGTCATCTGTAGAAAGATGGAAATATCTACACGGCTATCTCTATAAAAATGGAAATATCTACACCACCATCTCTATAAACATGAAAATATCTACACTGCCACCTCCATAAAGATGGAAGTATCTACTCCACCATGTGTATAAACACGGAAATATCTACACCAACATCTGTGTAAACATGGAAATATCTACACCGCTATCTGTATAAACATGGAAATATCTACACGGCCATCTGTATAAACATGGAAATATCTACACAGCTATCTCTATAAACATGAAAATATCTACACCGCCATCTGTATAAACATGGAAATACCTAGAAAGTCATCTGTATAAACATGGAAATATCTACACAGCCATCTGTATAAACAAGGAAATATCTACACAGCCATCTGTATATACATGGAAATATCTACACTGCTATCTGTATAAACATGGGAATAACTACACCTCTATTTGAATAAACAAGCAAATATCAACACCGTGATCTGTATAAACATGGAAATATCTACACCGCCATCTCTATAAACATGGAAATATCTACACCCCTATCTGTATAAACATGGAAATATCCACACCGCTATCTCTATAAACATGGAAAAATCAACACCGCTATCTCTATGAACATGGAAATATCTACAACACCATCTCTATAAACATGGAAATATCTACACCACGATCAGTATGAACATGGAAATATCAACACCGCTATCTGTATAAACATGGAAATATCTACACCGCGATCTGTATAAATATGGAAATATCTACACCGTTATCTCTATAAACATGGAAATATCTACACCGCCATCTGTATAAACATGGAAATACCTATACACTCATCTGTGTAAACATGGAAATATCTACTCCACCATCTGTATAAACATGGAAATATCTACAATGCCATCTGTATACACATGGAAATACTTACATGACAATCTGTGTATAGATGGAAACATCAACACCACCATCTGTACAAACATGGAAATATCTGCACTGCTATCTCTATATACATGGAAATATCTACACTGCGGTCTGTATAAACATGGAAATATCTACACCGGTATCTGTATAAACATGGAAATATCTACACCACAATCTGTATAAACATGGAAATATATACACCGCTATCTCTATAAACACGGAAATATCTGCACAGCTGTCTCTATAAACATGGAAATATCTACAAAGACATCTGTATAAACATGGAAATACCTACACAGTCATGTGTAGAAACATTTAAATATCTACACTGCCATCTGTATAAACATAGAATTATCTACACAGCCCTCTGTATAAATATGGAAATATCTGTATAGGCATATGTATAAACATGGAAATATCTGCACCGCTATCTGTATAAACATGGAAATACCTACACCGCTGTCTCTATAAACATGGAAATATGTACACCGCTATGTGTATAAACATGGAAATATCTCCACTGCTCTCTGTATAAACATGGAAATATGTCCACCGTTATCTGTATAAACACGGAAATATCTACAGCGCCATCCCTATAAACATTGAAATATCTACACTGCCATCTTAAAAACATGGAAATATCTACACAGTCATCTGAATAAATATGGAAATATCCACACCACCATCTGTATAACCATGGAATTACCTACAATACCATCTGTATAGACATGGAAATATCTACACAGACATCTGTATAAATATGGAAATATCTACACCGTCATCTCTATAAACATGGAAATATCTACACTGTCATCTGTAGAAAGATGGAAATATCTACACCGCTATCTCTATAAATATGGAAATATCTACACCACCATCTCTATAAACATGAAAATATCTACACTGCCACCTCCATAAAGATGGAAGTATCTACTCCACCATGTGTATAAACACGGAAATATCTACACCAACATCTGTTTAAACATGGAAATATCTACACCGCTATCTGTATAAACATGGAAATATCTACACGGCCATCTGTATAAACATGGAAATATCTACACAGCTATCTCTATAAACATGAAAATATCTACACTGCCATCTGTATAAACATGGAAATACCTAGAAAGTCATCTGTATAAACATGGAAATATCTACACAGCCATCTGTATAAACAAGGAAATATCTACAGAGCCATCTGTATATACATGGAAATATCTACACTGCTATCTGTATAAACATGGGAATAACTACACCTCTATTTGAATAAACAAGCAAATATCAACACCGAGATCTGTATAAACATGGAAATATCTACACCGCCATCTCTATAAACATGGAAATATCTACACCCCTATCTGTATAAACATGGAAATATCCACACCGCTATCTCTATAAACATGGAAAAATCAACACCGCTATCTCTATGAACATTGTAATATCTACACCACCATCTCTATAAACATGGAAATATCTACACCACGATCAGTATGAACATGGAAATATCAACACCGCTATCTGTATAAACATGGAAATATCTACACCGCGATCTGTATAAACATGGAAATATCTACACCATTATCTCTATAAACATGGAAATAACTACTCCGCCATCTGTATAAACATGGAAATACCTAAACAGTCATCTGTGTAAACATGGAAATATCTACTCCACCATCTGTATAAACATGGAAATATCTACAATGACATCTGTATACACATGGAAATACTTACATGGCAATCTGTGTATAGATGGAAACATCAACACCGCCATCTGTACAAACATGGAAATATCTACACTGCTATCTCTATAAACATGGAAATATCTACACTGCGGTCTGTATAAACATGGAAATATCTACACCGGTATCTGTATAAACATGGAAATATCTACACCACAATCTGTATAAACGTGGAAATATATACACCGCTATCTCTATAAACACGGAAATATCTGCACAGCTGTCTCTATAAACATGGAAATATCTACAAAGACATCTGTATAATCATGGAAATACCTGCACAGTCTTGTGTAGAAACATTTAAATATCTACACTGCCATCTGTATAAACATAGAATTATCTACACAGCCCTCTGTATAAATATGGAAATATCTCTATAGGCATATGTATAAACATGGAAATATCTGCACCGCTATCTGTATAAACATGGAAATACCTACACCGCTGTCTCTATAAACATGGAAATATGTACACCGCTATGTGTATAAACATGGAAATATCTCCACTGCTCTCTGTATAAATATAGAAATATGTCCACCGTTATCTGTATAAACACGGAAATATCTAGAGCGCCATCCCTATAAACATTGAAATATCTACACTGCCATCTTTAAAAACATGGAAATATCTACACAGTCATCTGAATAAACATGGAAATATCCACACCACCATCTGTATAACCGTGGAATTACCTACAATACCATCTGTATAGACATGGAAATATCTACATAGACATCTGTATAAATATGGAAATATCTACACCGTCATCTCTATAAACATGGAAATATCTACACTGTCATCTGTAGAAAGATGGAAATATCTACACCGCTATCTCTATAAATATGGAAATATCTACACCACCATCTCTATACACATGAAAATATCTACACTGCCACCTCAGTAAAGATGGAAGTATCTACTCCGCCATGTGTATAAACACGGAAATATCTACACCAACATCTGTGTAAACATGGAAATATCTACACCGCTATCTGTATAAACATGGAAATATCTACACGGCCATCTGTATAAACATGGAAATATCTACACAGCTATCTCTATAAACATGAAAATATCTACACCGCCATCTGTATAAACATGGAAATACCTAGAAAGTCATCTGTATAAACATGGAAATATCTACACAGCCATCTGTATAAACAAGGAAATATCTACACAGCCATCTGTATATACATGGAAATATCTACATTGCTATCTGTATAAACATGGGAATAACTACACCTCAATTTGAATAAACAAGCAAATATCAACACCGTGATCTGTATAAACATGGAAATATCTACACCGCCATCTCTATAAACATGGAAATATCTACACCCCTATCTGTATAAACATGGAAATATCCACACCGCTATCTCTATAAACATGGAAAAATCAACACCGCTATCTCTATGAACATGGAAATATATACACCACCATCTCTATAAACATGGAAATATCTACACCACGATCAGTATAAACATGGAAACATCAACACCGCTATCTGTATAAACATGGAAATATCTACACCGCGATCTGTATAAACATGGAAATATCTACACCGTTATCTCTATAAGCATGGAAATATCTACACCGCCGTCTGTATAAACATGGAAATACCTATACAGTCATCTGGGTAAACATGGAAATATCTACTCCACCATCTGTATAAACATGGAAATATCTACACTGCGATCTGTATAAACATGGAAATATCTTCACCACGATCTGTATAAACATGGAAATATGTACACCGCTATCTGTATAAACATGCTAATATTTGTTATGTTATCTGTATAAACATGGAAATATCTACAACGCCATCTGTATAAACATGCAAATATCTACACAGCCATCTGTATATACATGGAAATATCTACACCGCTATCTATATAAACATGAAAATAACTACACCGCTATCTGTATAAACATGGAAATATCTACACCGCCATCTACATATCCATGGAAATATCTGCGCCACCGTCTGTATAAACATGGAAACATTCTACACGTTCATCTGTGTATAGACGGAAATATCAACACCGCCATCTGTACAAACATGGAAATATCTGCACCGCTATCTGTAAATATGGAAATATCTACACCGCGGTCTGTATAAACATGGAAATATCTACACCGCTATCTGTATAAACATGGAAATATCTACACCGCCATCAGTATAAACATGGAAATACCTTTACTGTCATCTGTGTAAACATGGAAATATCTACACCACCATCTGTATAAACATGGAAATATCTACAATGCCATCTGTATACACATGGAAATACCTACACGGCAATCTGTATAAGCATGTCAATATCTACACTGCTATCTCTATAAACATGGAAATATCTACACCACCATCTCTATAAACATGAAAATATCTGCACTGCCATCTCCATAAACATGGAAATAACTACTTCGCCATCTGTATAAACATGGAAACATCTGCACCGCCATCTGTGTGAATAAGGAAATATCTACAATGCCATCTGTATAAAGATATAAATATCTGCACCGCGAGCTGTATAAACATGGAAATATCTACATCGCTGTCTGTACAAACGTGGAAATACCAACACCGCTATCGGAATAAACATGGAAATATCTACAACGCCATCTATATAAACATGAAAAGATCTACACCGCTATGTCTATAAACATGGAAATACCTACACCGCTATCTCTATAAACATGGAAATATATACACCACTATCTGTATAAACATGGAAATATCTACACCGCGATCTGTATAAACATGGAAATAACTTCACCACGATCTGTATAAACATGGAAATATCTACACAGCTATCTGTATAAACATGGTAATATCTACACCACCATCTATATAAACATGGAAATACCTGCAATGTCATCTGTATAAACATGGAAATATCTACAATGCCATCTGAAGAAAGATGGAAATATCTACACCGCAATCTTTGTAAACATGGAAATATCTACACACAGCTATCTGTGTAAACTTAGAAATATCTACACAGCTATCTGTGTAAAAATGGAAATATCTACACAGCAATCTGTGCAAAGATAGAAATATATACACTGCTATCTCTGTAAACATGGAAATATCTACACCGCTATCTGTATAAACATGGAAATATCTATACCGCAGTCTCAATAAACATGGAAATACCTCCACCGCTATCTGTATAAACATGGAAATATCTACACCGCAATCTGTATAAACATGGAAATACCTAAACCGCTATCTGCATAAATATGGAAATATCTACACCGCTATCTCTATAAACATGGAAATATCTACACTGCAATCTCTATATACATGGAAATTTCTACACCGCCATCTCTATAAACATGAAAATAACTACACCGCCATCTTCAGAAACATAGATGTATCTACACCGCCATCTGTATAAACTTGGAAATATCTACACCACTATCTGTATAAACAAGGAAATATCTTCACTTCTATCTGTATAAACATGGAAATATCTACACCGCCATCTGTATTAAGATGGAAATATCTACACCGCAATCTGTATAAATATGGAAATAGCTACACCGCTACCTCTATAGACATGAAAATATCTACACCGCTATCTGTATAAACATGGAAATATCTACACTGCAATCTGTATAAAGATGGAAATATCTACACCGCTATCTCTATAAACAGGGAAATATCTCCACCGCTATCTGTATAAAGATGGAGATATCTACACCGCTTTCTGTATAAACATGGAAATATCTACACCGCTATCTGTATAAACATGGAAGTATATACAATGCTATCTGCGTAAACATGGAAATATCTACACCGCTATCTCTATAAACATGGAAATACCAACACCGTTATCTGTATAAACATGGAAATATCTTCACCAAGATCTGTATATACATGGAAATATCTACACCGCTATCTGTATAAACATGGTAATATCTACACCACCATCTATATAAACATGGAAATATCTACACCGCCATCTATATAAACATGGAAATATCTACAATGAAATCTGTAGAAAGATTGAAATATCTACCCCACAATCTGTGTAAACATCGAAACACCTACACCGATATCTGTAAAAACATGGAAATATCTACACCGCTATCTGTATAAACATGGAAATATCTACACTGCGATATGTATAAAGATGGAAATATCTACACCGCTATCTATATAAACATGGAAATATCTACACAGCTATCTCTATAAACATGGAAATACCTACACCGCCATCAGTATAAACATGGAAATACCTACAAAGTCATCTGTATAAACATGGAAATATCTACACAGCCATCTGTATGTACATGGAAATATCTACACCGCTATCTGTATAAACATGGAAATAACCTCACCACTATTTGTATAAAGAAGCAAATATCTACACCGTGAACTGTATAAACATGGAAATATCTACACCGCCATCTCTATGAACATGGAAATATCTACACCCCTATCTGTATAATCATGGAAATATCCACACCTCTATCTCTATAAACATGGAAAAATCAACACTGCTCTCTCTATGAACATGGAAATATCTACACCGCCATTTGTATGAACATGGAAATAACTACACCACGATCACAATAAACATGGAAACATCTACACCGCTATCTGTATAAACATGGAAATATCTCCAGTGCTATCTCTATAAACATCGAAATATCTACACCACCATCTGTATAAACATGGAAATATCTACACAGCCACGTGTATATACATGGAAATATCTACACAGCCACGTGTATATACATGGAAATATCTACATCGCTATCTATACAAACATGGAAATAACTACACTGCTATCTGTATAAACATGGAAATAACTACACCACCATATACATATCCATGGAAATATCTGCGCCGCCATCTGTATAAACATGGAAATATCTACACGGTCATCTGTGTTTAGATGGAAATATCAACACCGCCATCTGTACAAACATGGAAATATCTGCACCGCTATCTGTATAACCATGGAAATATCTACACCGCGGTCTGTATAAACATGGAAAGATCTACACCGCTATCTGTATAAACATGGAAATATCTACACCACTCTCTCTATAAACATGGAAATATCTACACCGTGATCTGTATAAACATGGAAATATTTATACTGCTATCTGTATAAACATCGAAATTTCTACACCGTTATCTGTATAAATATGTAAATATCTACACCGCTATCTGTATAAACATGGAAATATCTACACCGCTATCTGTATAAACATGGAAATATCTACACCGCGATCTGTATAAACATGGAAATATCTACACCGCGATCTGTATAAACATGGAAATGTCTTCACCACAATCTGTATAAACATGGAAATATCTACACCGCTACCTGTATAAACATGGAAATACTTACAAAGTTATCTGTATAAACATGGAAATATCTACACCGCCATCTGTATAAACATGGAAATATCTACACAGCCATGTGTGTATACATGGAAATAACTACACCGCTATCTATATAAACATGGAAATATCTACACCGTGATCTGTATAAACATGGAAATATTTATACCGCTATCTGTATAAACATGTAAATTTCTACACCATTATCTGTATAAATATGGAAATATCTACACCACTATCTCTATAAACATGGAAATATCTACACCATTATCTGTATAAAGATGGAAATATATACACCGCTATCTGTATAAACATGGAAATAACTGCACCGCTATCTCTATAAACATGGAAATATGTACACCGCTATGTGTATAAACATGGAAATATCTCCACTGCTCTCTGTATAAATATGGAAATATCTCCACCGTTATCTGTATAAACATGGAAATATCTACAGCGCCATCTCTATAAACATTGAAATATCTACACTGTCATCTCTAAACACATGGAAATATCTACACCGCCAACTGTATAAACATGGAAATATCTACACCACCATCTGTATAAACATGGAAATACCTTCAATACCATCTGTATACACATGGAAATACCTACACAGACATCTGTATAAATATGGAAATAACTACACGGCCATCTGTATAAACATGGAAATATCTACACTGCCATTTGTAGAAAGATGGAAATATCTACAACGCTATCTCTGTAAATATGGAAATATCTACACCGCCATCTGTATAAACATGAAAATATCTACACTGCCATCTCCATAAAGATGGAAGTATCTACTCCGCCATGGTATAAACACGGAAATATCTGCACCACCATCTGTGTAAACATGGAAATATCTTCACCGCTATCTGTATAAACATGGAAATATCTACACCGCCATCTGCATGTCCATGGAAATTTCTACGCCGCCATCTGTATAAACATGGAAATATCTGCACGGCCATCTGTGTATAGATGGAAATACCAACACTGCCATCTGTACAAACATGGAAATATCTACACCACTATCTCTATAAACATGGAAATATCTGCACTGCCATCTGTAAAAACATGGAAATACCTATACAGTCATCTGTATAAACATGGAAATATCTACAATGCCATCTGTATACACATGGAAATATCTACACAGCCATCTGTATAAACATGTAAATATCTACACTGCTATCTCTGTAAACATGGAAATATCTACACCGCCAACTCTAAAAACATGAAAATATCTACACTGCCCTCTCCATAAATATGGAACTAACTACTCCGCCATCTGTATAAACATGGAAACATCTACACCGCCATGTGTGTGAACAAGGAAATATCTACAATGCCATCAGTATAAAGATATAAATATCTGCACCGCGAGCTGTATAAACATGGAAATATCTACATCGCTATCTGTATAAACGTGGAAATACCAACACCGCTATTGGTATAAACATGGAAATATCTACAACGCCATCTATATAAACATGGAAATATGTACACCGCTATGTCTATAAACATGGAAATACCTACACCACTATCTCTATAAACATGGAAATATCTACACCGCTATCTGTATAAACATGGAAATATCTACACCGCGATCTGTATGAACATGGAACTATCTACACCGCGATCTGTATAAACATGGAAATATCTTCACCGCGATCTGTATATACATGGAAATATCTACACCGCTATCTGAATAAACATGGAAATATCTACACAGCTATCTCTCTAAACATGGAAATACCGACACCGCCATCTGTATAAACATGGAAATAACCACAAAGTCATCTGCATAAACATGGAAATATCTACACCGCTGTCTGTATAAACATGGAAATAACTACAACGCTATTTGTTTAAACAAGCAAATATCTACACCGTGATCTGTATAAACATGGAAATATTTACACTGCCATCTCTATAAACATGGAAATATCTACACCCCTATCTGTATAAACATGGAAATATCCACACCGCTATCTTTGTAAACATGGAAAAATCAACACCGCTATCTCTATGAACATGGAAATACCTACACCGCCAGCTCTATAAACATGGAAATAACTACACCACGATCAGTATAAACATGGAAAAATCTACACCGCTATCTGTATAAACATGGAAATATCTCCACTGCTATCTCTATAAACATCGAAATATCTACACCGCCATCTGTATAAACATGGAAATACTTACAAAGTTTTCTGTATAAACATGGAAATATCTACACCGCCATCTGTATAAACATGGAAATACCTACACCACCATCTGTATAAACATGGAAATATCTACAATGCCATCTGTATACACATGGAAATACCTACACGGCAATCTGTGTAGATGTAAATATCAACACTGCCGTCTGTACAAACTTGGAAATGTCTACACTGTTATCTCTATAAACTTGTAAATATATACACTGCCATTTGTATAAACATGGAAATATCTACACCGGTATCTGTATAAACATGGAAATATCTACACCACTATCTGTATAAACATGGAAATGTATACACCGTTATCTGTATAAACATGGAAATATCTGCACTGCTATCTCTATACACATGGAAATATCTCCAAAGCCATCTGTATAAACATGGAAATACCTACACAGTCATTTGTAGGAACATGGAAATATCTACACTCCCATCTGTATAAACATAGAAATATCTACACAGCCCTCTCTATAAATATGGAGATATCTTCATAGGCATCTGTATAAACATGGAAATATCTACACCGCAATCTGTATAAACATGGAAATATCTACACCGCTATCTGTATAAACATGGAAATATCTACAACGACATCTATATAAACATGGAAATATCTACACCGCTATGTCTATAAACATGGAAATAACTACACCGCTATCTCTATAAACATGGAAATTTCTACACCGCTATCTGTATAAACATGGAAATATCTACACCGCTATCTGTATAAACATGGAAATAACTACACCGCGATCTGTATAAACATGGAAATATCTACAAAGCTATCTCTATAAACATGGAAATATCTACACCATTATCTGTATAAATATGGAAATATCTACACCGCTATCTCTATAAACATGGAAATATCTACACCACCATCTGCATAAACATGGAAATAACTATGCAGTCATCTGTGTAAACATGGAAATATCTTCACCACCATCTGTATAAACATGGAAATATCTACAATGCCATCTGTATACACATGGAAATACCTACACGGCAATCTGTGTATAGATGGAAACATCAACACCGCCATCTGTACAAACATGGAAATATCTACACTGCTATCTCTATAAACATGCAAATATCTACACCGCTATCTCTATAAACATGGAAATATCTGCACTGCCATCTGTAAAAACATGGAAATACCTATACTGTCATTTGTATAAACATGGAAATATCTACAATGCCATCTGTATACACATGGAAATATCTACACAGCCATATGTATAAACATGTAAATATCTACACTGCTATCTCTATAAACATGGAAATATCTACACCGCCATCTCTATAAACATGAAAATATCTACACTGCCATCTCCATAAACATATAACTAACTACTCCGCTATCTGTATAAACATGGAAACATCTACACCGCCATCTGTGTGAATAAGGAAATATCTGCAATGCCGTCTGTATAAAGATACATATATCTGCACCAAGAGCTGTAGAAACATGGAAATATCTACATCGCTATCTGTATAAACGTGGAAATACCAACACCGCTATCGGTATAAACATGGAAATATCTACAACGCCATCTATATAAACATGGAAATATCTACACTGCCATCTGTCAAAACATGGAAATATCTACACAGTCATCTGAATAAACATGGAAATATCTACAACACCATCTGTATAAACATGGATATACCTACAATACCATCTGTATACACATGGATATATCTACACAGTCATCTGTATAAATATGGAAATATCTACACCGCCATCTGTATAAACATGGAAATATCTACACTGCCATCTGTAGAAAGATGGAAATATCTACACCGCTATCTCTATAAATATGGAAATATCTACACCGCCATCTCTATAAACATGAAAATATCTACACTGTCATCTCCATAAAGATGGAAGTATCTACTCCGCCATGTGTATAAACACGGAAATATCTACACCACAATCTGTGTAAACATGGAAATATCTACACCGCGATCTGTATAAACATGGGAATATCTACACAGCTATCTCTATAAACATGGAAATATCTACAATGTCATCTATATAAACATGGAAATATCTACACAGACATCTGTATATACATGGAAATATCTACAATGCCATCTGAATACACATGGAAATACAAACACGGCAATCTGTTTATAGATGGAAACATCAACACCGCCTTCTGTACAAACATGGAAATGTCTACAGTTCTATCTCTATAAACATGGAAATATCTACACTGCGGTCTGTATAAACATGGAAATATCTACACCGGTATCTGTATAAACATGGAAATATCTACACCACGATCTGCAAAAACATGGAAATATATACACCGCAATCTGTGTAAACATGGAAATATCTGCACCACTATCTCAATAAACATGGAAATATCTACAAAGACATCTGTATAAACATGGAAATAACTACAAAGTCATGTGTAGGAACATTTAAATATCTACACTGACATCTGTATAAACATGGAAATATCTACACTGCCATCTGTATAAATATGGAAATATCTGCATAGGCATCTGTATAAACATGGAAATATCTGCACCGCTATCAGTATAAACATGGAAAAACCTACACCGCTGTCTCTATAAACATGGAAATATGTACACCGCTATGTGTATAAACATGGAAATATCTCCACTGCTCTCTGTATATACATGGAAATATCTCCATCGTTATCTGTATAAACATGGAAATATCTATAGCGCCATCTCTATAAACATTGAAATATCTACACAGCCATCTGTCAAAACATGGAAATATCTACACAGTCATCTGAATAAACATGGAAATATCTACAACACCATCTGTATAAACATGGATATACCTACAATACCATCTGTATACACATGGAAATATCCACACAGACATCTGAATAAATATGGACATATCTACACCGCCATCTGTATAATCATGGAAATATCTACAAAGACATCTGTATAAACATGGAAATACCTACAGAGTCATGTGTAGGAACATTTAAATATCTTCACTGCCATCTGTATAAACATGGAAACATCTACACTGTCATCTGTATAAATATGGAAATATCTGCATAGGCATCTGTATAAACATGGAAATATCTGCACCGCTATCTGTATAAACATGGAAATACCTACACCGCTGTCTCTATAAACATGGAAATATGTACACCGCTATGTGTATAAACATGGAAATATCTCCACTGCTCTCTGTATAAACATGGAAATATCTCCACCGTTATCTGTATAAACATGGAAATATCTACAGCGCCATCTCTATAAACATTGAAATATCTACACTGCCATCTGCCAAAACGTGGAAATATCTACACAGTCATCTGAATAAACATGGAAATATCTATAACACCATCTGTATAAACATGGATATACCTGCAATACCATCTGTATACACATGGAAATATCTACACAGACATCTGTATAAATATGGAAATATCTTCACCGCCATCTGTATATATATGGAAATATCTACACCGCTATCTATATAAATTTGGAAATAACTACACCGCTATCTGCATAAACATGGAAATATCTCCACTGCTATCTCTATAAACATTGAAATATCTACACCGCCATCTGTATAAACATGGAAATACTTACAAAGTTATCTGTATAAACATGGAAATATCTACACCGCCATCTGTATAAACATGGAAATATCTACACAGCCATTTGTACATACATGGAAATGTCTACACCGCTGTCTATATAAACATGGAAATATGTACAGCGCTATCTGTATATACATGGAAATATCTCCACCACCATCTACATATCCATAGAAATATCTGCACCGGCATCTGTATAAACATGGAAATATCTACACGGTCATCTGTGGATAGATGGAAATATCAACAACGCCATCTCTACAAACATGGAAATGTCTGCACCGCTATCTGTATAAAGATGGAAATATCTACACCGTGATCTGTATAAACATGGAAATATTTACACCGCTATCTGTATAAACATGGAAATTTCTACACCGTTATCTGTGTAAATATGGAAATATCTACACCGACATCTGTATAAACATAGAAATATTTATACAGTCATCTGTATTAACATGGAAATATCTACACCACCGTCTGTATAAACATGGAAATATCTACAATGCCATCTGTAGAAAGATGGAAATACCTACACCGCAATCTGTGTAAACATGGAAATATCTACACCGATATCTGGAGAAACATGGAAATATCTACACTGCTATCTGCATGAAGATGGAAATATCTACACCGCGATCTTTATAAACATGGAAATATCTACACCGCGATCTGCATAAACATGGAAATATCTACACCGGTATCTGTATAAACATGGAAATATCTACACCACGATCTGTATAAACATGGAAATATATACACCGCTGTCTGTATAAACATGGAAACATCTGCACCGCTATCTCTATAGACATGGAAATATCTACAAAGCCATCTGTATAAACATGGAAATACCTTCACAGTCATGTGTAGGAACATGGAAATATCTACACTGCCATCTGTTTACACATAGAAATATCTACACAGCCCTCTGTATAAATATGGAGATATCTGCATAGGCATCTGTATAAACATGGAAATATCTACACCGCAATCTGTATAAATATGAAATATCTAAACCGCTATCTCTATAAAAGTGGAAATATCTCCACTGCTATCTGTATAAACATGGAAATATCTTCAATTCTATCTGTATAAACATGGAAATATCTACACCGCCATCTGTATAACCATGAAAATATCTCCACTGCTATCTCTATAAACATCGAAATATCCACACCGCCATCTCTATAAACATGGAAATACTTACAAAGTTATCTGTATAAACATGGAAATATCTACACCGCTATCTGTATAAACATGGAAATATCTACACAGCCATGTGTATATACATGGAAATATCTACATCGCTATCTATATAAACATGGAAATAACTACACCGCTATCTGTATAAACATGGAAATACCTACACCGCCATCTACATATCCATGGTAATATCTGCGGCGCCTTCTGTGTAAACATGGAAATATCTACACGGTCATCTGTGTATAGATGGAAATATCAACACCGCCATCTGTACAAACATGGAAATATCTGCTCCGCTATCTGAATAAACATGGAAATATCTACACCGCGGTCTCTATAAACATGGAAATATCTACACCACTATCTGTACAAACATGGAAATATCCACACCGCTATCTCTATAAACATGGAAATATCCACACCGTGATCTGTATAAACATGGAAATATTTACACCGCTATCTGTATAAACATGGAAATAACTATGCAGTCATCTGTGTAAGCAGGGAAATATCTACACCGTGATCTGTAGAAACATGGAAATATCTAAAACGCTATCTCTATAAACATGGAAATATCTACACTG
Organism: Pan paniscus; assembly: GCF_029289425.2. Taxonomy (NCBI): domain Eukaryota; kingdom Metazoa; phylum Chordata; class Mammalia; order Primates; family Hominidae; genus Pan; species Pan paniscus. The sequence goes on from NC_073254.2 coordinate 14,133,168, forward strand.
CCATCTGTAAAAACATGGAAATATCCATACAGTCATCTGCATAAACATGGAAATATCTACAATGCCATCGGTATACACATGGAAATATCTACACAGCCATCTGTATAAACATGTAAATATCTACACTGTTATCTCTATAAACATGGAAATATCTACACCGCTATCTCTATAAACATGAAAATATCTACACTGCCATCTCCGTAAACATATAACTAACTACTCCGCCATCTGTATAAACATGGAAACATCTACACCGCCATCTGTGTGAATAAGGAAATATCTGCAATGCCATCTGTATAAAGATATAAATATCTGCACCGCGAGCTGTAGAAACATGGAAATATCTACATCGCTATCTGTTTAAACGTGGAAATACCAACACCGCTATCAGTATAAACATGGAAATATCTACAACGCCATCTATATAAACATGGAAATATCTACACTGCCATCTGTCAAAACATGGAAATATCTACACAGTCATCTGAATAAACATGGAAATATCTACAACACAATCTGTATAAACATGGATATACCTACAATACCATGTGTATACACATGGATATATCTACACAGACATCTGTATAAATATGGAAATATCTACACCGCCATCTATATAAACAAGGAAACATCTACACTGCCATGTGTAGAAAGATGGAAATATCTACACCGCTATCTCTATAAATATGGAAATATCTACACCGCCATCTCTATAAACATGAAAATATCTACACTGTCATCTCCATAAAGATGGAAGTATCTACTCCGCAATGTGTATAAACACGGAAATATCTACACCACCATCTGTGTAAACATGGAAATATCTACACCGCGATCTGTATAAACATGGAAATATCTACACAGATATCTCTATAAACATGGAAATATCTACACCGCCATCTGTATAAACATGGAAATACCTACAATGTCATCTATATAAACATGGAAATACCTACACAGCCATCTGTATATACATGGAAATATCTACACCACTACCTGTATGAACATGGAACTAACTACACCGCTATTTGTATAAACAAGGAAATATTTACACCGTGACTTGTATAAACATGGAAATATTTACACCTCTATATGTATAAACATGGAAATTTCTACACCGTTATCTGTATAAATATGGAAATATCTACACCGCTATCTCTATAAACATGGAAATATCTACACCGCCATCTGTAAACATGGAAATACCTATACAGTCATCTGTGTAAACATGGAAATATCTACACCGTGATCTGTATAAACATGGAAATATTTACACCGCTATCTGTATAAACATGGAAATTTCTACACCGTTATCTGTGTAAATATGGAAATATCTTCACCCCTATCTCTATAAAGATGGAAATATCTACATCGCCATCTGTATAAACATGGAAATACCTACACAGTCATCTGCGTAAACATGGAAATATCTACACCACCATCTGTATAAACATGGAAATATCTACAATGCCATCTGAATACACATGGAAATACCAACACGGCAATCTGTGTATAGATGGAAACATCAACACCGCCTTCTGTACAAACATGGAAATGTCTACAGTGCTATCTCTATAAACATGGAAATATCTACACTGCGGTCTGTATAAACATGGAAATATCTACACCGGTATCTGTATAAACATGGAAATATCTACACCGCGATCTGTAAAAACATGGAAATATATACACCGCTATCTGTGTAAACATGGATATATCTGCACCACTATCTCTATAAACATGGAAATATCTACAAAGACATCTGTATAAACATGGAAATACCTACAAAGTCATGTGTAGGAACATTTAAATATCTACAATGACATCTGTATAAACATGGAAATATCTACACTGCCATCTGCATAAACATGGAAATATCTGCACCGCTATCTGTATAAACATGGAAATACCTACACCGCTGTCTCTATAAACATGGAAATATGTACACCGCTATGTGTATAAACATGGAAATATCTCCACTGCTCTCTGTATAAGCATGGAAATATCTCCATCGTTATCTGTATAAACATGGAAATATCTATAGCGCCATCTCTGTAAACATTGAAATATCTACAATGCCATCTGTCAAAACATGGAAATATCTACACAGTCATCTGAATAAACATGGAAATATCTACAACACCATCTGTATAAACATGGATATACCTACAATACCATCTGTATACACATGGAAATATCCACACAGACATCTGTATAAATATGGACATATCTACACCGCCATCTGTATAAACATGGAAATATCTACACTGCCATCTGTAGAAAGACGGAAATATCTACACCGCTATCTCTATAAATATGGAAATATCTACACCGCCATCTCTATAAACATGAAAATATCTACACTGTCATCTCCATAAAGATGGAAGTATCTACTCCGCCATGTGTATAAACACGGAAATATCCACACCGCAATCTGTGTAAACATGGAAATATCTACACCACGATCTGTATAAACATGGAAATATCTACACAGCTATCTCTATAAACATGGAAATATCTTCACCGCCATCTGTATAAACATGGAAATACCTACAATGTCATCTATATAAACATGGAAATATCTACACAGCCATCTTTATATACATGGAAATATCTACACCACTACCTGTATGAACATGGAAATAACTACACCGCTATTTGTATAAACAAGGAAATATCTACACCGTGACTTGTATAAACATGGAAATATTTACACCGCTATATGTATAAACATGGAAATTTCTACACCATTATCTGTATAAATTTGGAAATATCTGCACCGCTATCTCTATAAACGTGGAAATATCTACACGGCCATCTGTATAAACATGGAAATACCTTTACAGTCACCAGTGTAAACATGGAAATATCTACACCACCATCTGTATAAACATGGAAATATCTACAATGCCATCTGTATACACATGGAAATACCTACAAGGAAATCTGTGTATAGATGGAAATTTCAACACCGCCATCTGTACAAACTTGGAAATATCTACACTGCTATCTCTATAAACATGGAAATATATACACGGCGGTCTGTATAAACATGGAAATATCTACACCGGTATCTGTATAAACATGGAAATATCTACACCACGATCTGTATAAACATGGAAATATATACACCGCTATCTCTATAAACATGGAAATATCTGCACCGCTATCTCTATAGACATGGAAATATCTACAAAGCCATCTGTATAAACATGGAAATACCTACACAGTCATGTGTAGGAACATGGAAATATCTACACTGCCATCTGTATACACATAGAAATATGTACACAGCCCTCTGTATAAATATGGAGATATCTGCATAGGCATCTGTATAAACATGGAAATATCTACACAGCTATCTGTATAAACATGGAAATATCTACTCCGCGGTCTGTATAAACATGGAAATATCTACTCCGCTATCTGTATAAACGTGGAAATATCTACACCGCTATCTGTATAAACATGGAAATTTCTACACCGTTATCTGTGTAAATATGGAAATATCTACACCGCCATCTGTATAAACATGGAAATACTTATACAGTCATCTGTTTTAACATGGAAATATCTACACCACCGTCTGCATAAACATGGAAATATCTACAATGCCATCTGTAGAAAGATGGAAATATCTACACCGCAGTCTGTGTAAACATGGAAATAACTACACCGCTATCTGTATAAACATGGAAATATCTACACCGTGATCTGTATAAACATGGAAATATTTCCACTGCTCTCTGTATAAACATGGAAATTTCTACACCGTTATCTGTATAAATATGGAAATATCTACACCGCCATCTGTTTAAACATGGAAATACCTATACAGTCATCTGTGTAAACATGGAAATATCTACACCACCATCTGTATAACCATGGAAATATCTACAATGCCATCTGTATACACATGGAAATACCTACATGGCAATCTGTGTATAGATGGAAACATCAACACCGCCATCTGTACAAACATGGAAATATCTACAGTGCTATCTCTATAAACATGGAAATATCTAAACGGCGGTCTGTATAAACATGGAAATATCTACAACACCATCTGTATAAACATGGAAATATCTACTCCATGGTCTGTATAAACATGGAAATATATACACCGCTATCTGTGTAAACATGGAAATATCTGCACCACTATCTCTATAAACATGGAAATATCTACAAAGACATCTGTATAAACATGGAAATACCTACACAGTCATGTGTAGAAACATTTAAATATCTACACTGCCATCTGTATAAACATGGAAACATCTACACTGTCATCTGTATAAATATGGAAATATCTGCATAGGCATCTGTATAAACATGGAAATATCTGCACCGCTATCTGTATAAACATGGAAATACCTACACCGCTGTCTCTATAAACATGGAAATATGTACACCGCTATGTGTATAAACATGGAAATATCTCCACTGCTCTCTGTATAAACATGGAAATATCTCCACCGTTATCTGCATAAACATGGAAATATCTACAGCGCCATCTCTATAAACATTGAAATATCTACACTGCCATCTGCCAAAACCTGGAAATATCTACACAGTCATCTGAATAAACATGGAAATATCTATAACACCATCTGTATAAACATGGATATACCTAAAATACCCTCTGTATACACATGGAAATATCTACACAGACATCTGTATAAATATGGAAATATCTTCACCGCCATCTGTATATACATGGAAATATCTACACCGCTATCTATATAAACTTGGAAATAACTACACCGCTATCTGTATAAACATGGAAATATCTCCACTGCTATTTCTATAAACATTGAAATATCTACACCGCCATCTGTATAAACATGGAAATACTTACAAAGTTATCTGTATAAACATGGAAATATCTACACCGCCATCTGTATAAACATGGAAATATCTACACAGCCATTTGTACATACATGGAAATGTCTACACCGCTGTCTATATAAACATGGAAATAAGTACAGCGCTATCTGTATATACATGGAATTATCTACACCACCATCTACATATCCATAGAAATATCTGCACCGGCATCTGTATAAACATGGAAATATCTACACGGTCATCTGTGTATAGATGGAAATATCAACACCGCCATCTGTACAAACATGGAAATGTCTGCACCGCTATCTGTATAAACATGGAAATATCTACACCGTGATCTGTATAAACATGGAAATATTTACACTGCTAACTGTATAAACATAGAAATTTCTACACCGTTATCTGTGTAAATATGGAAATATCTACACCGCCATCTGTATAAACATGGAAATACTTATACAGTCATCTGTATTAACATGGAAATATCTACACCACCGTCTGTATAAACGTGGAAATATCTACAATGCCATCTGTAGAAAGATGGAAATATCTACACCGCAGTCTGTGTAAACATGGAAATAACTACACCGCTATCTGTATAAACATGGAAATATCTACACCGCTATCTGTATAAACATGGAAATATCTATAATGCCATCTGTAGAAAGATGGTAATATCTACACCGCAATCTGTGTAAACATGGAAATATCTACACCGATATCTGGAAAAACGTGGAAATTACTACACTGCTATCTCTATGAAGATGGAAATATCTACACCGCGATCTTTATAAACTTGGAAATATCCACACCGCGATCTGCATAAACATGGAAATATCTACACAGCTATCTGTATAAACATGGAAATATCTACACAGTTATCTCTATAAACATGGAAATATCCACACCGCCATCTGTATAAACATGGAAATACCTACAAAGTCATCTGTATGAACCTGGAAATATCTACATAGCCGTCTTTATATACATGGAATTATCTACGCCGCTATCTGTATAAACATGTAAATAACTACACCGCTACTTGTTTAATCAAGGAAATATCTACACCGTGACTTGTATAAACATGGAAATATTTACACCGCTATCTGTAAAAACATGGAAATTTCTACACCGTTATCTGTATAAATATGGAAATATCTACACCGCTATCTCAATAAACATGGAAATATCTACAATGCCATCTGTATACACATGGAAATACCTACACAACAATCTGTGTATAGATGGAAACATCAACACCGCCATCTGTACAAACATGGAAATATCTACAATGCTATCTCTATAAACAAGGAAATATCTACAACGGTATCTGTATAAACATGGAAATATCAACACCATGATCTGTATAAACATGGAAATATACACACCGCTATCTGTATAAACATGGAAATGTCTCCAACGCTATCTCTATAAACATGGAAATATCTACAATGGCATCTGTATAAACATGGAAATGCCTACACAGTCATGTGTAGGAACATTTAAATATCTACACTGCCATCTGTATAAACATAGAAATATCTACACAGCCCTCTGTATAAATATGGAAATATCTGCATAGTCATCTGTGTAAACCTGGAAATATCTGCACCGCTATGTGTATAAACATGGAAATACCTACACCACTGTCTCTAAAAACATGGAAATATGTACACCACTATGTGTACAAACATGGAAATATCTCCACTGCTCTCTGTATAAACATGGAAATATCTCCACTGTTATCTGTATAAACATGGAAATATCTAGAGCGCCATCTCAATAAACATTGAAAAATCTACACTGCCATCTGTAAAAACATGGAAATATCTACACAGTCATCAGAATAAACGTGGAAATATCTATACCAACATCTGTATAAACATGGAAATACCTACAATACCATCTGTATACACATGGAAATATCAACATGGCCATCTGTATAAACATGGAATTATCTACACTGCCATCTGTAGAAAGATGGAAATATCTACACTGCTATCTCTATAAATATGGAAATATCTACACCGCCATCTCTATAAACATGAAAATATCTACACTGCCATCTCCATAAAGATGGAAGTATCTACTCCGCCATGTGTATAAGCACGGAAATATCTACACCACCATCTGTTTAAACATGGAAATATCTACACCGCTATCTGTATAAACATGGAAATATCTACACCGCCATCTGCATATCCATGGAAATATCTCCGCCTCCATCTGTATAAACATGGAAATATCTACACGGCCATCTGTGTATAGTTGGAAATATCAACACCGCCATCTGTAGAAATATGGAAATATCTAAACCGCTATCTCTATAAACATGGAAATATCTGCACTGCCATCTGTAAAAACATGGAAATAACTTTACAGTCATCTGTATAAACATGGAAATATCTACAATGCCATCTGTATACACATGGAAATATCTACACAGCCATCTGTATAAACATGTAAATATCTACACTGCTATCTCTATAACCATGGAAATATCAACACCGCCATCTCTATAAACATGAAAATATCTACACTGCCATCTCCATAAACATGGAACTAACTACTCCACCATCTGTATAAACATGGAAACATCTACACCGCCATCTGTGTGAATAAGGAAATATCTACAATGCCATCTGTATAAAGATATAAATATCTGCACCGCGAGCTGTAAAAACATGGAAATATCTACATCGCTATATGTATAAACGTGGAAATATCTACACCGCTATCTGTATAAACATGGAAATATGTACACCGCGATCTGTATAAACATGGAAATATCTACAAAGCTATCTCTATAAACATGGAAATATCTACACCACCATCTGTATAAACATGGAAATACCTACAATGTCATCTGTATAAACATGGAAATATCTACAAAGCCATGTGTATAAACATGGAAATATCTACACCGCTATCTGTATAAACATGGAAATACCTACACCGCTATCTCTATAAACATGGAAATATCCACACCGCCATCAGCATATCCACGGAAATATCTACAACACCATCTGTATAAAGATGGAAATATCTACACGGCAATCTGTGTACAGATGGAAATATCAACACCGCCATCTCTACAAACATGGAAATATCTACACCGGTATCTGTATAAACATGGAAATATCTACACCACGATCTGTATAAACCTGGAAATATCTACACTGCTATCTCTATAAATATGGAAACATCTACACCACCATCTGTATAAACATGGAAACAACTACACAGTCATGTTTAGGAACGTGGAAATACCTACACCACCGTTTGTGTAAAAATGGAAATATGAACAAAGTTATCTGTATAAACATGGAAATATCTACACAGTGATCTGTATAAACATGGACATATGTACAGCACTCTCTGAATAAAGATGGAAATATCTACACCGCTATCTGTAAAAACATGGAAATATCTACACCACTATCTGTATAAATATGGAAATATTTACACCGCTATCTCAATAAACATGGAAATATCTACACCGCTATCTCTATAAACATGGAAATATCTACACCGCCATCTGTATTAACATGGAAATATCTACGGAGTCATCTGTATAAACCTGGAAATATCTACAATGTCATCTATATAAACATGGAAATAACTACAGAGAACTCTGTATAAACATGGAAATATCGACACAGCCATCAGTATAAACATGGAAATATCTACACCGCTATCAGTATAAACATGGAAATATCTACACCACTATGTGTATTAACGTGGAAATATCTCCATTGCTATCTGTATAAACATGGTAATATCTACAACGCTATCTCTATAAACATGGAAATATCTACACTGCCATCTGTACAAACATGGTAATATCTACACAGTCATCTGTAGAAATATGGAAATATCTACACCGCTATCTCTATAAACATGAAAATACTTACACCACCATCTCTATAAACATGGAGATATTTACATCGCTATCTCTATAAACATGGAAATCTCTACACCGTTATCTGTATAAACATGGAAATATCCACACCGCTATCTGTATAAACATTTAAATATCTACATCGCTATCTGTGTAAACAGGAAATATCTCCACCGCTCTCTGTATAAACATGTAAATATCAACACCGCTAACTGTATAAACATGGAAATATCTATACCGCTATCTGTATAAACATGGAAATATCTACACAGCTATCTTTGTAAACTTGGAAATATCTACACAGCTATCTGTGTAAAAATGGAAATACCTACACAGCAATCTGTTCAAAGATGGAAATATCTACACTGCTGTCTCTGTAAACATGGAAATATCTACACCGCTATATGTATAAACATGGAAATATCAATACTGCAGTCTCTATAAACATGGAAATATCTCCACCGCTATCTGTATATACATGAAAATATCTACACCGCTTTCTGTTTAAACATGGAGATATCTACACCGCAATCTCTATTAACATGGAAATATCTACAACGCTATGTGTGTAAACATGGAAATATCTACAAAGCTATCTGTGTAAACTTGGAAATATCTACACAGCTATCTGCGTAAACATGGAAATATCTACACAGCAATGTGTGCAAAGATGGAAATAACTACACCGCTATCTCTGTAAACATGGAAATATCTACACAGCTACCTGTATAAACATGGAAATAGCTACACCGCTGTCTGTATGAAGAAGGAAATATCTGCACAGCCATCTGTAGAAACATGGAAATATCTGCACCGCAATCTGTATAAAATGGAAATACCTACACCGCTATATGTATAAATATGGAAATGTCTACACCGCTACCTCTATAAACATGGAAATACCTACACCAATTTCTGTATAAACATGGTAATATCTACACCGCTGTCTGTATAAACAAGGAAATATCTACACCGCCATCTGTAGAAAAGTGGAAATATCTACACCGCAATCTGTATAAACATGGAAATACCTACACCGCTATCTGTATAAATATGGAAATGTCTACACCGCTATCTCTATAAACATGGAAATACCTAAACCACTTTCTCTTTAAACATGGAAATATCTACACTGCAATCTCTATATACATGGAAATATCTACACCGCCATCTCTATAAACATGAAAATATCTACACCACCATCTTCAGAAACATGGATGTATCTACACCGCCATCTGTTTAAACTTGGAAATATCTACACCACTATCTGTATAAACATGGAAATATCTTCCATTCTATCTGTATAAACATGGAAATATCTACACCGCCATCTGTATAAAGATGGAAGTATCTACACCGCAATCTGTATAAATATGGAAACACCTACACCGCTATCTCTATAGACATGGAAAAATCTACACCGCTATCTGTATAAACATGGAAATATCTCCACTCCCATCTGTATAAAGATGGAAATATCTATACCGCGAGCTGTATTAACATGGAAATATCTACACCGCTATCTGTATAAACATGGAAGTAGCATCACCGCTATCTGTATAAACATGGAAATATCTACACCGCTGTCTCTATAAACATGAAAATACTTACACCACCATCTCTACAAACATGGAAATATTTACACCGCTATCTCTATAAACATAGAAATAACTACAGCGCCGTCACTATAAACATGGAAATATCTACACCGCCATCTGCATAAACATGGAAATATATACACAGACATCTTTAGAAACATGGAAATATCTACACCGCCATCTGTATAAACATGGAAATACCTACACCGCTCCCTGTATAAATATGGAAATGTCTACACTGCTATCTCTATAAACATGGAAATACCTACACCACTTGCACTATAAACATGGAAATATCTACACCGCAATCTCTGTAAACATGGAAATATCTACACCGCCATCTATGTAAACATGATAATATGTACACTGCCATACTCAGAAACATGGCTGTATCTACACCGCCGTCTGTATAAACATGGAAATATCTACACCACTCTCTGTATAAAGATGGAAATATTTAAACCGCTATCTCTATAAACATGGAAATATCTACACCGCTATCTCTATAAACATGGAAATATCTACACTGCCATCTGTATTAACATGCAAATATCTACACAGTCATCTGTATAAACCGGGAAATAGCTACACTGTCATCTATATAAACATGGAAATATCTACAGAGAACTCTGTATAAACATGGAAATATCGGCACAGCCATCTGTATAAACATGGAAATATCTTCACCGCTATCTGTATAAACATGGAAATATCTACACCGCTATGTGTATTAACGTGGAAATATCTCCATTGCTATCTGTATAAACATGGACAAATCTCCACCACAATCTGTATAAACATGAAAATATCTACACCGCTATCTCTATAAACATGGAAATATCTACACTGCCATCTGTACAAACATGGAAATATCTACACAGTCATCTGTATAATCACGGAAATATCTACACCGCCATCTCTATAAACATGGAAATATCTACACCCCTATCTGTATAAATATGGATAATCCACACCACTATCTCTATAAACATGGAAAAATCAACACCGCTATCTCTATGAACATGGAAATATCTACACCGCCATCTCTATAAACCTGGAAATATCTACACCGCGATCAGTATAAACATGGAAATATCTACACCGCTATCTGTATAGACATGGAAATATCTGCACTGCTATCTCTATAAACATCGAAATATCTACACCGCCATCTGTATAAACATGGAAATACTTACAAAGTTATCTGTATAAACATGGAAATATCTACACCGCCATCTTTATAAACGTGGAAATATATACACAGCCATGTGTATATACATGGAAATATCTACACCGCTATCTATATAAATATGGAAATAATTACACCGCTTTCTGTATAAACATGGAAATAACTACACCGCTAATTTTTTAAAGTAGGAAATATCTACACCGCCATCTGTTTAAACATGGAAATATATACACAGACATCTGTTTATACCTGGAAATATATACACCGCTATCTGTATAAACATGCTAATAACTACACTGGTCTCTGCACAAATATGGAAATATTTGCACCGCTATCCCTATAAACATGGTAATATCATCACCGCGATCTGTATAAACATGGAATTATCTACACCACGATCTGTATAAACATGGAAATATCTACACCGCGATCTGTATAAACATGGAAATATCTACACCGTGATCTGTATAAACATGGAAATATCTACACCCCCATCACTATAAACATGGAAATATCTGCACCCCTATCTGTATAAACATGGAAATATCCACACACCTATCTCTATAAACATGGAAAAATCAACAACGCTATCTCTATGAACATGGAAATATCTACACCGCCATCTCTATAAACATGAAAATATCTACACCACGATCAGTATAAACGTGGACATATCTACACCGCTATCTCTATAAACATGGAATTACCTCCAAAGCTGTCTCTATAAACATCGAAATATCTACACCGCCATCTATATAAACATGGAAACACTTACAAATTTATAGGTATAAACTTGGAAATATCAACACCGCCATCTGTATAAACATGGAAATACCTACACAGCCATGTGTATATACATGGAAATATCTACACCGCTATCTATATAAACATGGAAATAACTACACCGCTATCTGTATAAACATGGAAATATCTACACCGCCATCTACATATCCATGGAAATATCTGCGCTGCCGTCTGTATAAACATGGAAACAGCTACACGGTCATCTGTGTATAGATGGAAATATCAACACCGCCATCTGTACAAACATGGAAATACCTACTCCGCTATCTGTATAAACATGGAAATATCTACACCGCTATCTGTATAAACATGGAAATATATATACCACTATCTCTATAAACATGGAAATAACTATACCGTGATCTGTATAAACATGGAAATATTTACACCGATATCTGTATAAACATGGAAATTTCGACAGCGTTATCTGTATAAATATGGAAATATCTACACCGCTATCTGTATAAACATGGAAATATCTACACGGCCATCTGTATAGACATGGAAATACCTCTACAGTCATCTGTGTAAACATGGAAATATCTAAACCACCATCTGTATAAACATGGAAATATCTACAATGCCATCTGTATACACATGGAAATACCTACACGGCAATCTGTGTATAGACGGAAACATCAACACTGCCATCTGTACAAACATGGAAATATCTACACTGCTATCTCTATAAACATGGAAATAACTACACCGCCATCTGTATAAACATGGAAATATCTACACAGTCAATTGTATAAACATGGAAATATCTACACAACCATCTGTATATACATGGAAATATCTACACCGCTATCTGTATGAACATGGAAATAACTACACCGCTATTTGTATAAACAAGGAAATATCTACACCGTGATCTGTATAAACATGTAAATATCTACACCGCTATTTGTATAAACAAGGAAATAACTACACCGCTATCTGTATAAACATGGAAATAACTACACCGCTATTTGTATAAACAAGGAAATATCTACACCGTGATCTGTATAAACATGGAAATAACTACACCGCTAATTGTATAAACAAGAAATATCTACACCGCCATTTGTTTAAACATGGAAATATATACACAGACATCTGTTTATACCTGGAAATCTCTACACCGCTATCTGTATAAACATGCTAATAACTACACCGCTCTCTGCACTAATGTGGAAATATTTGCACCGCTATCCCTATAAACATGGTAATATCAACACCGTGATCTGTATAAACATGGAATTATCTACACCACGATCTGTATAAACAGGGAAATACCTACACCGCGATCTGTATAAACATGGAAATATCTACACCGTGATCTGTATAAATATGGAAATATCTACACCGCCATCTCTATAAACATGGAAATATCTACACCCCTATCTGTATGAACATGGAAATATCCACACCCCTATCTCTATAAACATGGAAAAATCAACACCGCTATCTCTATGAACATGGAAATATCTACACCGCCATCTCTATAAACATGAAAATATCTACACCACGATCAATATAAACGTGGAAATATCTACACCGCTATCTCTATAAACATGGAAATATCTCCACTGCTATCTCTATAAACATCGAAATATCTACACCGCCATCTATATAAACATGGAAACACTTACAAATTTATCGGTATACACTTGGAAATATCAACACGGCCATCTGTATAAACATGGAAATACCTACACAGCCATGTGTATATACATGGAAATATCTACACCGCTATCTATATAAACATGGAAATAACTACACTGCTATCTGTATAAACATGGAAATATCTACAACGCCATCTACATATCCATGGAAATATCTGTGCCGCCGTCTGTATAAACATGGAAACAGCTCCTCGGTCATCTGTGTATAGATGGAACTATCAACAACGCCATCTGTACAAACTTGGAAATACCTACTCCGCTATCTGTATAAACATGGAAATATCTACACTGCGGTCTGTATAAACATGGAAATATCTAAACCGGTATCTGTATAAACATGGAAATATCTACACCGCTATCTCTATGAACATGGAAATATCTACACCGTGATCTGTATAAACATGGAAATATTTACACTGCTATCTGTATAAACATGGAAATATCTACACCGTTATCTGTATAAATATGGAAATACCAACTCCGCTATCTGTATAAACATGGAAATATCTACACCGCCATCTGTATAAACATGGAAATATCTACACTGCGGTCTGTAGAAACATGGAAATTTCTACACCACGATCTGTATAACATGGAAATATCTACACCGCTATCTGTATAAACATGGAAATATCTACACAGCTATCTCTATAAACATGGAAATATCTACACAGCCGTCTGTATATACATGAAAATATCTACACCGCTATCTGTATAAACATGGAAATAAATACACCCCTATTTGTATAAACAAGGAAATATCTACACCACCATCTGTTTAAACATGGAAATATCTACAGAGACATCTGTTTATACATGGAAATATCCACACCGCTATCTGTATAAACATGGATATATCTGCACTGCCATCTGTAAAAACATGGAAATAACTATACAGTCATCTGTATAAACATGGAAATATCTACAATGCCATCTGTATACACATGGAAATATCTACACAGCCATCTCTATAAACATGTAAATATCTACACTGCAATCTCTATAAGCATGGAAATATCTACACCGCCATCTCTATAAACATGAAAATACCTACACTGCCATCTCCATAAACATGGAACTCACTACTCCGCCGTCTGTATAAACATGGAAACATCTACACAGCCATCTGTGTGAATAAGGAAATATCTACAATGCCATCTGTATAAAGATATAAATATCTGCACCGCGAGCTGTCTAAACATGGAAATATCTACATCGCTATCTGTGTAAACGTGGAAATACCAACACCGCTATCGGTATAAACATGGAAATATCTACAACGCCATCTATATAAACATGGAAATATCTACACCGCTATGTCTATAAACATGGACATACCTACACCGCTATCTCTATGAACTTGGAAATATCCACACCGCCATCTGCATATCCTTGGAAATATCTACAACTCCATCTGTATAAAGATGGAAATATCTGCACGGCAATCTGTGTACAGATGGAAATATCAACACCGCCATCAGTACAAACATGGAAATATCTACACCGCTATCTCTATAAACATAGAATTCCCTACACTGCAGTCTGTATAAACATGGAAATATCTACACCGCTATGTCTATAAACATGGAAATACCTACACCGCTATCTCTATAAACATGGAAATATCCACACCTCCGTCTGCATATCCGTGGAAATATGTACAACGCCATCTGTATAAAGATGGAAATATCTACACCGCTATATCTATAAACATGGAAATATCTACACCGTGATCTGTATAAACATGGAAATTTCTACACCGTTATCTGTATAAATATGGAAATATCTTCACCGCTATCTCTATAAACATGGAAATATCTACTCCGCCTTCTGTATAAACATGGAAATACCTATACAGTCATCTGTGGAAACATGGAAATATCTACACCACCATCTGTATGGACATGGAAATATCTACAATGCCATCTGTATACACATGGAAATACCTACACGGCAATCTGTGTATAGATGGAAACATCAACACCGCCATCTGTACAAACATGGAAATATCTACACCGCTATCTCTATAAACATGGAAATATCTGCACTGCCATCTGTAAAAACATGGAAATACCTGTACAGTCATCTGTGTAAACATGGAAATATCTACAATGCCATCTGTATACAAATGGAAATATCTACACAGCCATCTGTATAAACATGTAAATATCTACACTGCTATCTCTATAAACATGGAAATATCTACACCGCCATCTCTATGAACATCAAAATATCTACACTGCCATCTCCATAAACATGGAACTGACTACTCCACCATCTGTATAAACATGGAAACATCTACGCCACCATCTGTGTGGATACTGAACTTACTACAATGCCATCTGTGTAAAGATATAAACATCTCCACCGCGAGCTGTATAAACATGGAAATATCTACATCGCTATCTGTATAAACGTGGAAATAGCAACACCGCTATCACTATAAACATGGAAATATCTACAACGCCATCTATATAAACATGGAAATATCTACACCGCTATGTCTATAAACATGGAAATACCTACTCCGCTATCTCTATAAACATGGAAATATCCACACCGCCATCTGCATATCCGTGGAAATATCTACAACGTCATCTGTATAAAGATGGAAATATCTACACGGCAATCTGCGTACAGATGGAAATATCAACACCGCCATCTGTACAAACATGGAAATATCTATAGCGCTATCTCTATAAACATGGAAACATCTATACAGCTATCTCTATAAACATAGAAATATCTACACCGCCATCTGTATAAACATGGAAATACCTACAAATTCATCTGTATAAACATGGAAATATCTACACAGCCATCTGTATAAACATGGAAATATCTGCACAGCCATCTGTGTACACATGGAAATATCTACACCGCTATCTGTATAAACATGGAAATATCTACACCGCTATCTGTATAAACATGGAAATAACTACACCGCTATTTGTATAAACAAGGAAATATCTACACCATGATCTGTATAAACATGTAAATATCTACACCGCTATTTGTATAAACAAGGAAATATCTACACCGCTATCTGTGTAAACATGGAAATAACTACACCGCTATTTGCATAAACAAGGAAATATCTACACCGTGATCTGTATAAACATGGAAATAACTACACCGCTATCTCTATAAAGATGTAAATATCTAAACCGCTATCTCCATCAACATGGAAATATATACACCGCCATCTCTTTAAACATGGAGATATCTACAACGCCATCTACATAAACAAGAAAATATCTACGTTGCCATCTATATAATCATGGAAATATGTACACCGCCATCTCTGTAAACATGGAAATATCTACACTGCCATTTGTAGAAAGATGGAAATATCTGCACCGCCATCTGTATAAATGTGGAAATATCTACACCGCTATCTGTATAAACATGGAAATATCTACACCGCAATCTGTATAAACATGGAAATATCTACACCGCTATCTGTATAAATATGAAATATCAAAACCGCTATCTCTATAAAAATGGAAATATCTACACAGCTATCTGTATAAACATGGAAATATCTACACAGCTATCTCTATAAACATGGAAATATCTACACCGCCATCTGTATAAACATGGAAATACCTACAAAGTCATCTGTATAAACATGGAAATATCTACACAGCCATCTGTATAAACGAGCAAATATATACACCGTGATCTGTATAAACATGGAAATATCTACACCGTCATCTCTATAAACATGGAAATATCTACACCCCTATCTGTATAAACATGGAAATATCCACACCGCTATCTCTATAAACAAGGAAAAATCAACACCGCTATCTCTATGAACATGGAAATATCTACACCACCATCTCTATAAACATGGAAATATCTACACCACGATCAGTATAAACATGGAAATATCAACACCGCTATCTGTATAAACATGGAAATATCTACACCGCGATCTGTGTAAACATGGAAATATCTACACCGCGATCTGTATAAACATGGAAATATCTTCACCACGATCTGCATAAACATGGAAATATGTACACCGCTATCTGTATAAACATGGTAATACTTGCTATGTCATCTATATAAACATGGAAATATCTACAAGGCCATCTGTATAAACATGGAAATATCTACACAGCCATCTGTATATACATGGAAATATCTACACCACTATCTATATAAATATGGAAATATCTACACCGCCATCTCTATAAACATGAAAATAGCTACACTGCCATCTCCATAAAGATGGAAGTATCTACTCCACCATGTGTATAAACAAGGAAATATCTAAACCACCATCTGTGTAAACATGGAAATATCTACACCGCTATCTGTATAAACATGGAAATATCTACACCGCTATCTGCATGTCCATGGAAATATCTACACCGCCATCTGTATAAACATGGAAATGTCCACACGACCATCTGTGTATAGATGGAAATATCAACACCGCCTTCTGTACAAACATGGAAATATCTACACTGCTATCTCTATAAACATGGACATAACTGCACTGCCATCTGTAAAAACATGGAAATACCTATACAGTCATCTGTATAAACATGGTAATACCAACACCACCATCTATATAAACATGGAAATATCTACACCGCCATCTGTATAAACATGGAAATATCTACAATGCCATGTGTAGAAAGATGTAAATATCTACACAGCAATCTGTGCAAACATGGAAATATCTACACCGATATCTGTAAAAACATGGAAATATCTACAACCCTATCTGTATAAACATGGAAATCTCTACACCGCTATCTCTATAAACATGGAAAAATTAACACCACTATCTCTATGAACATGGAAATATCTACACCGCCATCTCTATAACCATGGAAATATCTACACCACGATCAGTATAAACATGGAAATATCTACACCGCTATCTGTATAAACATGGAAATATCTCCACTGCTATCACTATAAACATCGAAATGTCTACACCGCCATCTGTATAAACATGGAAATACTTACAAAATTATCTGTATAAACATGGAAATATCTACGCTGCCATCTGTATAAACATGGAAATATCTACACAGCCATGTGTATATACATGGAAATATCTACACCGCTATCTATATAAACATGGAAATAACTACACCGCTATTTGTATAAACATGGAAATATCTAAACCGCCATCTACATATCCATGGAAATATCTGCGCCGCCATCTGTATAAACAAGGAAATATCTACACGGTCATCTGTTTTAGATGGAAATATCAAAACCGCCATCTGTACAAACATGGGAATATCTGCACCGCTATCTGTATAAACATGGAAATATCTACACCGCGGTGTGTATAAACATGGAAATATCTACACCGCTATCTGTATAAACATGGAAATATCCACATCGCTATCTCTATAAACATGGAAATATGTACACTGTGATCTGTATAAACATGGAAATTTCTCCACCGTTATCTATATAAATATGGAAATATCTTCACCGCTCTCTCTATAAAAATGGAAATATCTACACCCCCTTCTGTATAAACATGGAAATACCTATACAGTCATCTGTGTAAACATGGAAATACCTACACCACCATCTGTTTAAACTTGGAAATATCTACAATGCCATCTGTATACACATGGAAATACCTACACGGCAATCTGTGTATAGATGGAAACATCAAAACCGCCATCTGTACAAACATGGAAATATCTACACCGCTATCACTATAAACATGGAAATATCTGCACTGCCATCTGTGAAAACATGGAAATAACTGTACAGTCATCTGTGGAAACATGGAAATATCTACACCACCATCTGTATAAACATGGAAATACCTACAAATTCATCTGTATAAACATGGAAATATCTACACAGCCATCTGTATAAACGTGGAAATATCTACACAGCCATCTGTATACACATGGAAATATCTACACTGCTATCTGTATAAACATGGAAACAACTACACCGCTATTTGTATAAACAAGGAAATATCTACACCATGATCTGTATAAACATGTAAATATCTACACCGCTATTTGTATAAACAAGGAAATATCTACACCGCTATCTGTATAAACATGGAAATATCTACAACGCTATTTGTATAAACAAGGAAATATCTACACCGTGATCTGTATAAACATGGAAATATCTACAGCGCCATCTCTATAAACATTGACAAATCTACACTGCCATCTATAAAAACATGGAATTATCTACACAGTCATCTGAATAAACATGGAAATATCTACACCACCATCTGTATATACATGGAAATACCTACAATACCATCTGTATACACATGGAAATATCAACATGGCCATCTGTATAAACATGGAATTATCTACACTGCCATCTGTAGAAAGATGGAAATATCTACACCGCTATCTCTATAAATATGGAAATATCTACACCGCCATCTCTATAAACATGAAAATATCTACACTGCCATCTCCATAAAGATGGAAGTATCTACTCCGCCATCTGTATAAGCACGGAAATATCTACACCACCATCTGTTTAAACATGGAAATATCTACACCGCTATCTGTATGAACATGGAAATATCTACACCGCCATCTGCATATCCATGGAAATATCTACGCCTCCATCTGTATAAACATGGAAATATCTACACGGCCATCTGTGTATAGATGGAAATATCAACACCGCCATCTGTACAAACATGGAAATATCTACATCGCTATCTCTGTAAACATGGAAATATCTGCACTGCCATCTGTAAAAACATGGAAATACCTATACAGTCATCTGTATCAACATGGAAATATCTACAATGCCGTCTGTATACACATGGAAATATCTACACAGCCATCTGTATAAACATGTCAATATCTACACTGCTATCTCTATAAACATGGAAATCTCTACACCGCCATCTCTATAAACTTGAAAATATCTACACTGCCATCTCCATAAACATGGAACTAACTACTTCGCCATCTGTATAAGCATGGAAACATCTACACCGCCATCTGTGTGAATAAGGAAATATCTACAATGACATCAGTATAAAGATATAAATATCTGCACCGCGAGCTGTATAAACATGGAAATATCTAGATCGCTATCTGTATAAAAGTGGAAATACCAACACCGCTATCGGTATAAAGATGGAAATATCTACACCGCGATCTGTATAAACATGGAAATAACTACACCACGATCTGTATAAACATAGAAATATCTACACCGCTATCTGTATAAACATGGAAATATCTACAATGCCATCTGTAGAAAGATGGAAATATCTACACCGCAATCTGTGTAAACATGGAAATAACTACACCGATATCTGTAAAAACATGGAAATATCTACACCGCTATCTGTATAAACATGGAAATATCTACACCGCGATCTGTATAAACATGGAAATATCTACACCGCGATCTGTATAAACATGGAAATATCTACACCGCTATCTGTATAAACATGGAAATATCTACACATCTATCTCTATAAACATGGAAATATCTACACCGCCATCTGTATAAACATGGAAATACCTCCAAAGTCATCTGTATAAACATGGAAATATCTACACAGCCATCTGTATAAACATGGAAATATCTACACCGCCATCTGTATATACATGGAAATATCTACACCGCTATCTGTATAAACCTGGAAATAACTACACCGCTATTTGTATAAACAAGGAAATAGCTACACCGTGATCTGTATAAACATGGAAATATCTACACCGCCGTCTCTATAAACATGGAAATATCTACAACCCTATCTGTATAAACATGGAAATATCCACACTGCTATCTCTATAAACATGGAAAAATCAACCCCGCTATGTCTATGAACATGGAAATATCTTCACCGCCATCTCTATAAACATGGAAATATCTACACCACGATCAGTATAAACATGGAAATATCTACACCGCTATCTGTTTAAACATGGAAATGTCTCCACTGCGAACTCTATAAACATCGAAATATCTACACCGCCATCTGTATAAAAATGGAAATACTTACAAAGATATCTGTATAAACATGGAAATATCTACACCGCCATCTGTATAAACATGGAAATAGCTACAATGCCATCTGTAGAAAGATGGAAATATCCACACCGCAATCTTTGTAAACATGGAAATATCTACACAGATATCTGTAAAAACATGGAAATATCTGCACCGCTATCTCTATTTACATGGAAATATCTACAAAGCCATCTGTATAAAGATGGAAATACCTACACAGTCATGTGTAGGAACATGGAAATATCTACACTGCCATCTGTATAAACATAGAAATATCTACACATCCCTCTGTATAAATATGGAAATTTCTGCATAGGCATCTGTGTAAACATGGAAATATCTGCACCGCTATCTGTATAAACATGGAAATACCTACACCGCTGTCTCTATAAACATGGAAATATGTACACCGCTATGTGTATAAACATGGAAATAGCTCCACTGCTGTCTGTATAAACATGGAAATATCTCCACCGTTATCTGTATAAACATGTAAATATCTACAGCGCCATCTCTATAAACATTGAAATATATACACTGCCATCTATAAAAACATGGAATTATCTACACAGTCATCTGAATAAACATGGAAATATCTACACCACCATCTGTATATACATGGAAATACCTACAATACCATCTGTATACACATGGAAATATCAACATGGCCATCTGTATAAACATGGAATTACCTACACTGCCATCTGTAGAAAGATGGAAATATCTACACTGCTATCTCTATAAATATGGAAATATCTACACCGCCATCTCTATAAACATGAAAATATCTACACTGACATCTCCATAAAGATGGAAGTATCTACTCCGCCATGTGTATAAGCACGGAAATATCTACACCACCATCTGTTTAAACATGGAAATATCTACACCGCTATCTGTATAAACATGGAAATATCTACACCGCCATCTGCATATCCATGGAAATATCTACGCCTCCATCTGTATAAACATGGGAATATCTACACGGCCATCTGTGTATAGATGGAAATATCAACACCGCCATCTGTACAAACATGGAAATATCTACATCGCTATCTCTGTAAACATGGAAATATCTGCACTGCCATCTGTAAAAACATGGAAATACCTATACAGTCATCTGTATCAACAAGGAAATATGTACAATGCCGTCTGTATACACATGGAAATATCTACACAGCCATCTGTATAAACACGTCAATATCTACACTGCTATCTCTATAAACATGGAAATCTCTACACCGCCATCTCTATAAACTTGAAAATATCTACACTGCCATCTCCATAAAAATGGAACCAACTACTTCGCCATCTGTATAAGCATGGAAACATCTACACCGCCATCTGTGTGAATAAGGAAATATCTACAATGACATCAGTATAAAGATATAAATATCTGCACCGCGAGCTGTATAAACATGGAAATATCTAGATCGCTATCTGTATAAAAGTGGAAATACCAACACCGCTATCGGTATAAACATGGAAATATCTACACCGCGATCTGTATAAACATGGAAATAACTACACCACGATCTGTATAAACATGGAAATATCTACACCGCTATCTGTATAAACATGGAAATATCTACAATGCCATCTGTAGAAAGATGGAAATATCTACAACGCTATCCCTATAAATATGGAAATATCTACACCGCCATCTCTAAAAACATGAAAATATCTACACTGCCATCTCCATAATGATGGAAGTATCTACTCCGCCATGTGTATAAGCACGGAATTATCTACACCACCATCTGTTTAAACATGGAAATATCTACACCGCTATCTGTATAAACATGGAAATATCTACACCGCCATCTGCATATCCATAGAAATATCTACGCCTCCATCTGTATAAACATGGAAATATCTACACGGCCATCTGTGTATAGATGGAAATATCAACACCGCCATCTGTACAAAGATGGAAATATCTACATCGCTATCTCTGTAAACATGGAAATATCTGCACTGCCATCTGTAAAAACATGGAAATACCTATACAGTCATCTGTATCAACATGGAAATGTCTACAATGCCGTCTGTATACACTTGGAAATATCTACACAGCCATCTGTATAAACATGTCAATATCTACACTGCTATCTCTATAAACATGGAAATCTCTACACCGCCATCTCTATAAACTTGAAAATATCTACACTGCCATCTCCATAAACATGGAACTAACTACTTCGCCATCTGTATAAGCATGGAAACATCTACACCGCCATCTGTGTGAATAAGGAAATATCTACAATGACATCAGTATAAAGATATAAATATCTGCACCGCGAGCTGTATAAACATGGAAATATCTAGATCGCTATCTGTATAAAAGTGGAAATACCAACACCGCTATCGGTATAAACATGGAAATATCTACACCACGATCTGTATAAACATGGAAATAACTACACCACGAACTGTATAAACATGGAAATATCTACACCGCTATCTGTATAAACATGGTAATATCTACACCACCATCTATGTAAACATGGAAATATCTACACCGCCATCTGTATAAACATGGAAATAGCTACAATGCCATCTGTAGAAAGATGGAAATATCTACACCGCAATCTGTGTAAACATGGAAATATCTACACCGATATCTGTAAAAACATGGAAATATCTACACCGCTATCTGTATAAACATGGAAATATCTACACCGCGATCTGTATAAACATGGAAATATCTACACCGCTATCTGTATAAACATGGAAATATCTACACAGCTATCTCTATAAACATGGAAATATCTACACCGCCATCTGTATAAACATGGAAATACCTCCAAAGTCATGTGTATAAACATGGAAATATCTGCACAGCCATCTGTATAAACATGGAAATATCTACACCGCCATCTGTATATACATGGAAATATCTACACCGCTATCTGTATAAACCTGGAAATAACTACACCGCTATTTGTATAAACAAGGAAATAGCTACACCGTGATCTGTATAAACATGGAAATATCTACACCGCCGTCTCTATAAACATGGAAATATCTACACCCCTACCTGTATAAACATGGAAATATCCACACCGCTATCTCTATAAACATGGATAAATCAACCCCGCTATGTCTATGAACATGGAAATATCTACACCGCCATCTCTATAAACATGAAAATATCTACACCACGATCAGTATAAACATGGAAATATCTACACCGCTATCTGTATAAACATGGAAATGTCTCCACTGCGAACTCTATAAACATCGAAATATCTACACCGCCATCTGTATAAAAATGGAAATACTTACAAAGATATCTGTATAAACATGGAAATATCTACACCGCCATCTATATAAACATGGAAATACCTACAATGTCATCTGTATAAACATGGAAATATCTACAAAGCCATGTGTATAAACATGGAAATATCTACACAGCCATCTGTATATACATGGAAATACCTATACAGTCATCTCTGTAAACATGGAAATATCTACACCACCATCTATATAAACATTGAAATATCTACAATGCCATCTGTATACACATGGAAATACCTACACGGCAATCTGTGTATAGATGGAAACATCAACACCGCCATCTGTACAAACATGGAAATATCTACACTGCTATCTCTATAAACATGGGAATATCTACACTGCGGTCTGTATAAACGTGGAAATAACTACACCGGTATCTGTATAAACATGGAAATATCTACACCATGATCGGTATAAACATGGAAATGTATACACCGCTATCTGTATAAACATGGAAATGTCTGCACCGCTATCTCTATAAACATGGAAATATCTACAAAGACATCTGTATAAACATGGAAATACCTACACAGTCATGTGTAGGAACATTTAAATATCTACACTGCCATCTGTATAAACATAGAAATATCTAAACAGCCCTCTGTATAAATATGGAAATATCTGCATAGGAATCTGTTTAAACCTGGAAATATCTGCACCGCTATCTGTATAAACTTGGAAATACCTACACCACTGTCTCTATAAACATGGAAATATGTACACCGCTATGTGTATAAACATGGAAATATCTCCACTGCTCTCTGTATAAACATGGAAATATCTCCACCGTTATCTGTATAAACATGGAAATATCTACAGCGCCATCTCTATAAACATTGACAAATCTACACTGCCATCTGTAAAAACATGGAAATATCTACACAGTCATCTGAATAAACATGGAAATATCTACACCACCATCTGTATAAACATGGAAATACCTACAATACCATCTGTATACACATGGAAGTATCTACACGGCCATCTGTATAAACATGGAATTATCTACACTGCCATCTGTAGAAAGATGGAAATATCTACACCGCTATCTCTATAAATATGGAAATATCTACACCGCCATCTCTATAAACATGAAAATATCTACACAGCCATCTCCATAAAGATGGAAGTATCTACTCCGCCATGTGAATAAACACGGAAATATCTGCACCACCATCTGTGTAAACATGGAAATATCAACACAGCCATCTGTACAAACATGGAAATTTCTACACCGGTATCTCTATAAACATGGAATTATCTGCACTGCCATCTGTAAAAACATGGAAGTACCTATACAGTCATCTGTATAAACATGGAAATATCTACAATGCCATCTGTATACACATGGAAATATCTAAACAGCCATCTGTATAAGCATGTAAATATCTACACCGCGATCTGTATAAACATGGAAATATCTACACCACGATCTGTATAAACATGGACATATCTTCACCACGATCTGTATAAACATGGAAATATCTACACCGCTATCTGTATAAACATGGCAATATCTACACCACCATCTATATAAACATGGAAATATCTACACCAACATCTGTATAAACATGGAAATATCTACAATGCCATCTATAGAAAGATGGAAATATCTATACCGCAATCTGTGTAAACATGGAAATATCTACACCGATATCTGTAAAAACATGGAAATATCTACATCGCTATCTCTATAAACTTGGAAATATCTACACCACGATCTGTATAAACATCTAAATATCTACACCACGATCTGTATAAACATGGAAATATCAACACCGCTATCTGTATAAACATGGAAATATCTACAAAGCTATCACTATAAACATGGAAAATCTACACCGCCATCTTTATAAACATGCAAATACCTACAAAGTCATCTGTATAAATATGGAAATATCTACACAGCCATCTGTATAAACATGGAAATATCTACACATCCATCTGTATAATCATGGAAATATCTACACCGCTATCTGTATAAACCTGGAAATAACTACACCGCTATTAGTATAAACAAGGAAATATCTACACCGTGATCTGTATAAACATGGAAATATCCACACCGCGATCTCTATAAACATGGAAATATCTACACCCCTATCTGTATAAGCATGGAAATATCCACACCGCTGTCTCTATAAACATGGAAAAATCAACACCGCTATGTCTATGAACATGGAAATATCTACACCGCCATCTCTATAAACATGGAAATACCTACACCACGATCAGAAAAAACATGGAAATATCTACACCGTTATCTGTATAAACATGGAAATATCTCCACTGCTATCTCTATAAACATGGAAATATCTACACCGCCATCTGTATAAACATGGAAATACTTACAAAGTTATCTGTATAAACATGGAAATATCTACACCGCCATCTGTATAAACATGGAAATATCTACACAGCCCTGTGTATATACATGGAAATAACTTCACCGCTATCTATATAAACATGGAAATAACTACACCGCAATCTGTATAAACATAGAAATATCTACACTGCCTTCTACATATCCATGGAAATATCTGCGCCGCCATCTGTATAAACATGGAAATATCTACACGGTCATCTGTGTATAGATGAAAATATCAACACCGCCATCTGTACAAACATGGAAATATCTGCACCGCTATTTGTATAAACATGGAAATATCTACACCGCGGTCTGTATAAGCATGGAAATACCTATACAGTCATCTGTGTAAACATGGAAATATCTACACCACCATCTGTATAAACATGGAAATATCTTCAATGCCATCTGTATACACATGGAAATACCTATACGGCACTCTGTGTATAAATGGAAACATCAACACCGCCATCTGTACAAACAAGGAAATATCTACACTGCTATCTCTATAAATATGGAAATATCTACACTGCGGTCTGTATAAACATGGAAATATCTACACCGGTATCTGTATAAACATGGAAATATCAACACCATGATCTGTATAAACATGGAAATATATACACCACTATCTGTATAAACATGGAAATAACTGCACCGCTCTCTCTATAAACATGGAAATATCTACAAAGACATCTGTATAAACATGGAAATACCTACACAGTCATGTGTAGGAACATTTAAATATCTACACTGCCATCTGTATAGACATAGAAATATCTACAAAGCCATCTGTATAAATATGGAATTATCTGCATAGGCATCTGTGTAAACAAGGAAATATCTGCCCCGCTATCTGTATAAACATGGAAATACCTACTCCGCTGTCTCTATAAACATGGAAATATGTACACCGCTATGTGTATAAACATGGAAATATCTCCACTGCTCTCTGTATAAACATGGAAATATCTCCACCGTTATCTGTATAAACATGGAAATATCTACAGCGCCATCTCTATAAACATTGAAATATCTACACTGCCATCTGTAAAAACATGGAAATATCTACACCGCCAACTGTATAAACATGGAAATATCTACACCACCATCTGTATAAACATGGAAATACCTGCAATACCATCTGTTTACACATGGAAATATCTACACACACATCTGTATAAATATGGAAATAACTACACGGCCATCTGTATAAACATGGAAATATCTACACTGCCATCTGTAGAAAGATGGAAATATCTACACCGCTATCTCTATAAATACGGAAATATCTACACCGCCATCTCTATAAACATGAAAATATCTACACTGCCATCTCCATAAAGATGGATGTATCTACTCCGCTATGTGTATAAACACGGAAATATCTGCACCACCATCTGTGTAAACATGGAAATATCTTCACCGCTCTCTGTATAAACATGGAAATATCTACACCGCCATCTGTATGTCCATGGAAATATCTACTACGCCATCTGTATAAACATGGAAATATCTACACGGCCATCTGTGTATAGATGGAAATATCAACACCGCCATCTGTACAAACATGGAAATATCTACACCACTATCTCTATAAACATGGAAATATCTGCACTGCCATCTGTAAAAACATGGAAATACCTATACAGTCATCTGTATAAACATGGAAATATCTACAATGCCATCTGTATACCCATGGAAATATCTACACAGCCATCTGTATAAACATGTAAATATCTACACTGCTATCTCTATAAACATGGAAATATCTACACCGCCGTCTCAATAAACATGCAAATATCTACACTGCCATCTCCATAAATATGGAACTAACTACTCCGCCATCTGTATAAACATGGAAACATCTACACCACCATCTGAGTGAACAAGGAAATATCTACAATGCCATCTGTATAAAGATATAAATATCTGCACCGCGAGCTGTATAAACATAGAAATATCAACATCGCTATCTGTATAAATGTGGAAATACCAACACCGCTATTGGTATAAACATGGAATTATCTACAACGCCATCTATATAAACATGGAAATATGTACACCACTATGTCTATAAACATGGAAATACCTACACCGCTATCTCTATAAACATGAAAATATCTGCACCGCTATCTGTATAAACATGGAAATATCTATACCGCTATCTGTATAAACATGGAAATATCTACACCGTGATCTGTATAAACATGGAAATATCTACACAGCTATCTATATAAACAAGGAAATATCTACACCGCCATCTGTATAAACATGGAAATAACTACAAAGTCATCTGTATAAACATGGAAATATCTACACAGCCATCTGTATAAACATGGAAATATCTACACAGCCATCTGCATAAACATGGAAATATCTACACCGCTATCTGTAAAAACATGGAAATAACTAAACCGTTATTTTTATAAACAAGCAAATATCTACTCCGTGATCTGTATAAACATGGAAATCTCTACACCGCCATCTCTATAAACATGGAAATATCTACACCCCTATTTGTATAAACATGGAAATATCCACACCGCTATCTATATAAACATGGAAAAATCAACACCGCTATCTCTATGAACATGGAAATATGTGCACCGCCATCTCTATAAACATGGAAATATCTACACCACGATCAGTATAAACATGGAAATATCTACACCGCTATCTGCATAAACATGGAAATATCTCCACTGCTATCTCTATGAACATCGAAATATCTACACCGCCATCTGTATAAACATGGAAATACTTACAAAGTTATCTGTATAAGCATGCAAATATCTACACCGCCATCTGTATAAACATGGAAATATCTACACAGCCATGTGTATATACATGGAATTATCTACACAGCTATCTATATAAACATGGAAATAACTACACCGCTATCTGTATAAACATGGATATATCTACACTGCCATCTACATATCCATGGAAATATCTGCGCCGCCATCTGTATTAACATGGAAATATCTACACGGTCATCTGTGTATAGATGGAAATATCAACACCGCCACCTGTACAAACATGGAAATATCTGCACCGCTATCTGTATAACCATGGAAATATCTACACCGCGGTCTGTACAAACATGGAAATATCTACACCACTATCTGTATAAACGTGGAAATATCTACACGGCTATCTCTATAAACATGGAAATATCTACACCGTGATCTGTATAATCATGGAAATATTTACAACGCTGTCTGTATAAAGATGGAAATTTCTGCACCGTTATCTGTATAAATATGGAAATATATACACCGCTATCTCTATGAACATGGAAATATCTACACTGCCATCTCTATAAAAATGGATATATCTACACCACAATCAGTATAAACGTGGAAATATCTACACCGCTATCTTTATAAACATGGAAATATCTCCACTGCTATCTCTATAAACATCGAAATATCTACACCGCCATCTGTATAAACATGGAAATACTTTCAAAGTTATCTTTATAAACATGCAAATATCTACACCGCCATCTGTGTAAACATGGAAATATCTACACACCCATGTGTACATACATGGAAATATCTACACCGCTGTCTGTATAAACATGGAAATATCTACACCGCAATCAGTATAAACATGGAAATATCTACACCGCGATCTGTATAAACATGCAAATATCTTCACCACGTTCTGTATAAACATGGAAATATCTAGACCGCTATCTCTATAAACATGGAAATATCTGCAATGCCATCTGTAGAAAGATGGAAATATCTACACCGCAATCTGTGTAAACATGGAAATATCTACACTGATATCTGTAAAAACATGGAAATATCTACACCGCGATGTGCATAAACATGGAAATATCTACACCGCCATCTGTATAAACATGGAAATACCTACAAAGTCATCTGTATAAACATGGAAATATCTACACAGCCATCTGTATAAACATGGAAATATCGACACCGCTATCTGTATAAACATGGAAATAACTACACCGCTATTTGTATAAAAAAGGAAATATCTACACCGTGATCTGTATAAAAATGGGAATATGTACACCGCTATTTGTATAAACAAGGAAATATCTACACCGCTATCTGTACAAACATGGAAATAACTACACCGCTATTTGTATAAACAAGGAAATATCTACACCGTGATCTGTATAAACATGGAAATAACTACACCGCTAATTGTATAAACAAGGAAATATCTACACCGCCATCTGTTTAAACATGGAAATATATACAGAGACATCAGTTCATACATCAAAATAACTACACCGCTATCTGTATAAACATGCTAATAACTACACCGCTCTCTGCATAAATGTGGAAATATTTGCACCGCTATCCGTATAAACATGGTAATATCAACACCGCGATCTGTATAAACATGGAAATATCTACAACATGATCTGTATAAACATGGAAATAACTACACCACGATCTGTATAAACATGGAAATATCTACACCGTGATCTGTATAAACATGGAAATATCTACACCGCCATCTCTATAAACACAGAAATATCTACACCCCTATCTGTATAAACTTGGAAATATCCACAACCCTATCTCTAAAAACATGGAAAAATCAACACCGCTATCTCTATGAACATGGAAATATCTACACCACCATCTCTATAAACATGAAAATATCTACACCGTGATCAGTATAAACGTGGAAATATCTACACCGCTATCTCTATAAACATGGAAATATCTGCACTGCTATCTCTATAAACATCGAAATATCTACACCGCCATCTGTATAAAGATGGAAATACTTACAAAGTTATCAGTATAAACATGGAAATATCAACACCGCCATCTGTATTAACATGGAAATACCAACACAGCCATGTGTAACTACATAGAAATATCTACTACGCTATCTATATAAACATGGAAATACCTACACCGCTATCTCTATAAACATGGAAATATCTACACCGCCATCTGTATAAACATGGAAATATCTACACTGCGGTCTGTATAAACATGGAAGTTTCTACACCACGATCTGTATAAACATGGAAATATTTACACCGCTAACTGTATAAACATGGAAATATCTAAACCGCTATCACTATAAACATGGAAATATCTACGAAGCCATCTGTATAAACATGGAAATACCAACACAGTCCTGTGTAGGAACATGGAAATATCTACACCGCGATCTGTATAAACATGGAAATATCTACACCGCGATCTGTATAACATGGAAATATCTACACCGCGATCTGTATAAACATGGAAATATCTACACAGCTATCTCTATAAGCATGGAAATATCTACACCGCAATCTGTATAAACATGGAAATACCTACAAAGTCATCTGTTTAAACATGGAAATATCTACACAGCCATCTGTATAAACATGGATATATCTACACCGCTATCTCTATGAACATGGAAATATCTACACCGCCATCTCTATAAACATGGAAATATCTACACCGCCATCTGTATGTCCATGGAAATATCTACTACGCCATCTGTATAAACATGGAAATATCTACACGGCCATCTGTGTATAGATGGAAATATCAACACCGCCATCTGTACAAACATGGAAATATCTACACCACTATCTCTATAAACATGGAAATATCTGCACTGCCATCTGTAAAAACATGGAAATACCTATACAGTCATCTGTATAAACATGGAAATATCTACAATGCCATCTGTATACCCATGGAAATATCTACACAGCCATCTGTATAAACATGTAAATATCTACACTGCTATCTCTATAAACATGGAAATATCTACACCGCCGTCTCAATAAACATGCAAATATCTACACTGCCATCTCCATAAATATGGAACTAACTACTCCGCCATCTGTATAAACATGGAAACATCTACACCACCATCTGAGTGAACAAGGAAATATCTACAATGCCATCTGTATAAAGATATAAATATCTGCACCGCGAGCTGTATAAACATAGAAATATCAACATCGCTATCTGTATAAATGTGGAAATACCAACACCGCTATTGGTATAAACATGGAATTATCTACAACGCCATCTATATAAACATGGAAATATGTACACCACTATGTCTATAAACATGGAAATACCTACACCGCTATCTCTATAAACATGAAAATATCTGCACCGCTATCTGTATAAACATGGAAATATCTATACCGCTATCTGTATAAACATGGAAATATCTACACCGTGATCTGTATAAACATGGAAATATCTACACAGCTATCTCTATAAACAAGGAAATATCTACACCGCCATCTGTATAAACATGGAAATAACTACAAAGTCATCTGTATAAACATGGAAATATCTACACAGCCATCTGTATAAACATGGAAATATCTACACAGCCATCTGCATAAACATGGAAATATCTACACCGCTATCTGTAAAAACATGGAAATAACTAAACCGTTATTTTTATAAACAAGCAAATATCTACTCCGTGATCTGTATAAACATGGAAATCTCTACACCGCCATCTCTATAAACATGGAAATATCTACACCCCTATTTGTATAAACATGGAAATATCCACACCGCTATCTATATAAACATGGAAAAATCAACACCGCTATCTCTATGAACATGGAAATATGTGCACCGCCATCTCTATAAACATGGAAATATCTACACCACGATCAGTATAAACATGGAAATATCTACACCGCTATCTGCATAAACATGGAAATATCTCCACTGCTATCTCTATGAACATCGAAATATCTACACCGCCATCTGTATAAACATGGAAATACTTACAAAGTTATCTGTATAAGCATGCAAATATCTACACCGCCATCTGTATAAACATGGAAATATCTACACAGCCATGTGTATATACATGGAATTATCTACACAGCTATCTATATAAACATGGAAATAACTACACCGCTATCTGTATAAACATGGATATATCTACACTGCCATCTACATATCCATGGAAATATCTGCGCCGCCATCTGTATTAACATGGAAATATCTACACGGTCATCTGTGTATAGATGGAAATATCAACACCGCCATCTGTACAAACATGGAAATATCTGCACCGCTATCTGTATAACCATGGAAATATCTACACCGCGGTCTGTACAAACATGGAAATATCTACACCACTATCTGTATAAACGTGGAAATATCTACACGGCTATCTCTATAAACATGGAAATATCTACACCGTGATCTGTATAATCATGGAAATATTTACAACGCTGTCTGTATAAAGATGGAAATTTCTGCACCGTTATCTGTATAAATATGGAAATATATACACCGCTATCTCTATGAACATGGAAATATCTACACTGCCATCTCTATAAAAATGGATATATCTACACCACAATCAGTATAAACGTGGAAATATCTACACCGCTATCTTTATAAACATGGAAATATCTCCACTGCTATCTCTATAAACATCGAAATATCTACACCGCCATCTGTATATACATGGAAATACTTTCAAAGTTATCTTTATAAACATGCAAATATCTACACCGCCATCTGTGTAAACATGGAAATATCTACACACCCATGTGTACATACATGGAAATATCTACACCGCTGTCTGTATAAACATGGAAATATCTACACCGCGATCAGTATAAACATGGAAATATCTACACCGCGATCTGTATAAACATGCAAATAACTTCACCACGTTCTGTATAAACATGGAAATATCTAGACCGCTATCTCTATAAACATGGAAATATCTGCAATGCCATCTGTAGAAAGATGGAAATATCTACACCGCAATCTGTGTAAACATGGAAATATCTACACTGATATCTGTAAAAACATGGAAATATCTACACCGCGATGTGCATAAACATGGAAATATCTACACCGCCATCTGTATAAACATGGAAATACCTACAAAGTCATCTGTATAAACATGGAAATATCTACACAGCCATCTGTATAAACATGGAAATATCGACACCGCTATCTGTATAAACATGGAAATAACTACACCGCTATTTGTATAAAAAAGGAAATATCTACACCGTGATCTGTATAAAAATGGGAATATGTACACCGCTATTTGTATAAACAAGGAAATATCTACACCGCTATCTGTACAAACATGGAAATAACTACACCGCTATTTGTATAAACAAGGAAATATCTACACCGTGATCTGTATAAACATGGAAATAACTACACCGCTAATTGTATAAACAAGGAAATATCTACACCGCCATCTGTTTAAACATGGAAATATATACAGAGACATCAGTTCATACATCAAAATAACTACACCGCTATCTGTATAAACATGCTAATAACTACACCGCTCTCTGCATAAATGTGGAAATATTTGCACCGCTATCCGTATAAACATGGTAATATCAACACCGCGATCTGTATAAACATGGAAATATCTACAACATGATCTGTATAAACATGGAAATAACTACACCACGATCTGTATAAACATGGAAATATCTACACCGTGATCTGTATAAACATGGAAATATCTACACCGCCATCTCTATAAACACAGAAATATCTACACCCCTATCTGTATAAACTTGGAAATATCCACAACCCTATCTCTAAAAACATGGAAAAATCAACACCGCTATCTCTATGAACATGGAAATATCTACACCACCATCTCTATAAACATGAAAATATCTACACCGTGATCAGTATAAACGTGGAAATATCTACACCGCTATCTCTATAAACATGGAAATATCTGCACTGCTATCTCTATAAACATCGAAATATCTACACCGCCATCTGTATAAAGATGGAAATACTTACAAAGTTATCAGTATAAACATGGAAATATCAACACCGCCATCTGTATTAACATGGAAATACCAACACAGCCATGTGTAACTACATAGAAATATCTACTACGCTATCTATATAAACATGGAAATACCTACACCGCTATCTCTATAAACATGGAAATATCTACACCGCCATCTGTATAAACATGGAAATATCTACACTGCGGTCTGTATAAACATGGAAGTTTCTACACCACGATCTGTATAAACATGGAAATATTTACACCGCTAACTGTATAAACATGGAAATATCTAAACCGCTATCACTATAAACATGGAAATATCTACGAAGCCATCTGTATAAACATGGAAATACCAACACAGTCCTGTGTAGGAACATGGAAATATCTACACCGCGATCTGTATAAACATGGAAATATCTACACCGCGATCTGTATAACATGGAAATATCTACACCGCGATCTGTATAAACATGGAAATATCTACACAGCTATCTCTATAAGCATGGAAATATCTACACCGCAATCTGTATAAACATGGAAATACCTACAAAGTCATCTGTTTAAACATGGAAATATCTACACAGCCATCTGTATAAACATGGATATATCTACACCGCTATCTCTATGAACATGGAAATATCTACACCGCCATCTCTATAAACATGGAAATATCTACACCGCCATCTGTATGTCCATGGAAATATCTACTACGCCATCTGTATAAACATGGAAATATCTACACGGCCATCTGTGTATAGATGGAAATATCAACACCGCCATCTGTACAAACATGGAAATATCTACACCACTATCTCTATAAACATGGAAATATCTGCACTGCCATCTGTAAAAACATGGAAATACCTATACAGTCATCTGTATAAACATGGAAATATCTACAATGCCATCTGTATACCCATGGAAATATCTACACAGCCATCTGTATAAACATGTAAATATCTACACTGCTATCTCTATAAACATGGAAATATCTACACCGCCGTCTCAATAAACATGCAAATATCTACACTGCCATCTCCATAAATATGGAACTAACTACTCCGCCATCTGTATAAACATGGAAACATCTACACCACCATCTGAGTGAACAAGGAAATATCTACAATGCCATCTGTATAAAGATATAAATATCTGCACCGCGAGCTGTATAAACATAGAAATATCAACATCGCTATCTGTATAAATGTGGAAATACCAACACCGCTATTGGTATAAACATGGAATTATCTACAACGCCATCTATATAAACATGGAAATATGTACACCACTATGTCTATAAACATGGAAATACCTACACCGCTATCTCTATAAACATGAAAATATCTGCACCGCTATCTGTATAAACATGGA
Organism: Pan paniscus; assembly: GCF_029289425.2. Classification (NCBI taxonomy): domain Eukaryota; kingdom Metazoa; phylum Chordata; class Mammalia; order Primates; family Hominidae; genus Pan; species Pan paniscus. The sequence goes on from NC_073254.2 coordinate 14,170,999, forward strand.
AATATCTATACCGCTATCTGTATAAACATGGAAATATCTACACCGTGATCTGTATAAACATGGAAATATCTACACAGCTATCTCTATAAACAAGGAAATATCTACACCGCCATCTGTATAAACATGGAAATAACTACAAAGTCATCTGTATAAACATGGAAATATCTACACAGCCATCTGTATAAACATGGAAATATCTACACAGCCATCTGCATAAACATGGAAATATCTACACCGCTATCTGTAAAAACATGGAAATAACTAAACCGTTATTTTTATAAACAAGCAAATATCTACTCCGTGATCTGTATAAACATGGAAATATCTACACCGCCATCTCTATAAACATGGAAATATCTACACCCCTATTTGTATAAACATGGAAATATCCACACCGCTATCTATATAAACATGGAAAAATCAACACCGCTATCTCTATGAACATGGAAATATGTGCACCGCCATCTCTATAAACATGGAAATATCTACACCACGATCAGTATAAACATGGAAATATCTACACCGCTATCTGCATAAACATGGAAATATCTCCACTGCTATCTCTATGAACATCGAAATATCTACACCGCCATCTGTATAAACATGGAAATACTTACAAAGTTATCTGTATAAGCATGCAAATATCTACACCGCCATCTGTATAAACATGGAAATATCTACACAGCCATGTGTATATACATGGAATTATCTACACAGCTATCTATATAAACATGGAAATAACTACACCGCTATCTGTATAAACATGGATATATCTACACTGCCATCTACATATCCATGGAAATATCTGCGCCGCCATCTGTATTAACATGGAAATATCTACACGGTCATCTGTGTATAGATGGAAATATCAACACCGCCATCTGTACAAACATGGAAATATCTGCACCGCTATCTGTATAACCATGGAAATATCTACACCGCGGTCTGTACAAACATGGAAATATCTACACCACTATCTGTATAAACGTGGAAATATCTACACGGCTATCTCTATAAACATGGAAATATCTACACCGTGATCTGTATAATCATGGAAATATTTACAACGCTGTCTGTATAAAGATGGAAATTTCTGCACCGTTATCTGTATAAATATGGAAATATATACACCGCTATCTCTATGAACATGGAAATATCTACACTGCCATCTCTATAAAAATGGATATATCTACACCACAATCAGTATAAACGTGGAAATATCTACACCGCTATCTTTATAAACATGGAAATATCTCCACTGCTATCTCTATAAACATCGAAATATCTACACCGCCATCTGTATATACATGGAAATACTTTCAAAGTTATCTTTATAAACATGCAAATATCTACACCGCCATCTGTGTAAACATGGAAATATCTACACACCCATGTGTACATACATGGAAATATCTACACCGCTGTCTGTATAAACATGGAAATATCTACACCGCGATCAGTATAAACATGGAAATATCTACACCGCGATCTGTATAAACATGCAAATAACTTCACCACGTTCTGTATAAACATGGAAATATCTAGACCGCTATCTCTATAAACATGGAAATATCTGCAATGCCATCTGTAGAAAGATGGAAATATCTACACCGCAATCTGTGTAAACATGGAAATATCTACACTGATATCTGTAAAAACATGGAAATATCTACACCGCGATGTGCATAAACATGGAAATATCTACACCGCCATCTGTATAAACATGGAAATACCTACAAAGTCATCTGTATAAACATGGAAATATCTACACAGCCATCTGTATAAACATGGAAATATCGACACCGCTATCTGTATAAACATGGAAATAACTACACCGCTATTTGTATAAAAAAGGAAATATCTACACCGTGATCTGTATAAAAATGGGAATATGTACACCGCTATTTGTATAAACAAGGAAATATCTACACCGCTATCTGTACAAACATGGAAATAACTACACCGCTATTTGTATAAACAAGGAAATATCTACACCGTGATCTGTATAAACATGGAAATAACTACACCGCTAATTGTATAAACAAGGAAATATCTACACCGCCATCTGTTTAAACATGGAAATATATACAGAGACATCAGTTCATACATCAAAATAACTACACCGCTATCTGTATAAACATGCTAATAACAACACCGCTCTCTGCATAAATGTGGAAATATTTGCACCGGTATCCGTATAAACATGGTAATATCAACACCGCGATCTGTATAAACATGGAAATATCTACAACATGATCTGTATAAACATGGAAATAACTACACCACGATCTGTATAAACATGGAAATATCTACACCGTGATCTGTATAAACATGGAAATATCTACACCGCCATCTCTATAAACACAGAAATATCTACACCCATATCTGTATAAACTTGGAAATATCCACACCCCTATCTCTAAAAACATGGAAAAATCAACACCGCTATCTCTATGAACATGGAAATATCTACACCGCCATCTCTATAAATATGAAAATATCTACACCGTGATCAGTATAAACGTGGAAATATCTACACCGCTATCTCTATAAACATGGAAATATCTGCACTGCTATCTCTATAAACATCGAAATATCTACACCGCCATCTGTATAAAGATGGAAATACTTACAAAGTTATCGGTATAAACATGGAAATATCAACACCGCCATCTGTATTAACATGGAAATACCAACACAGCCATGTGTAACTACATAGAAATATCTACTACGCTATCTATATAAACATGGAAATACCTACACCGCTATCTCTATAAACATGGAAATATCTACACCGCCATCTGTATAAACATGGAAATATCTACACTGCGGTCTGTATAAACATGGAAGTTTCTACACCACGATCTGTATAAACATGGAAATATTTACACCGCTAACTGTATAAACATGGAAATATCTAAACCGCTATCACTATAAACATGGAAATATCTACGAAGCCATCTGTATAAACATGGAAATACCAACACAGTCCTGTGTAGGAACATGGAAATATCTACACCGCGATCTGTATAAACATGGAAATATCTACACCGCGATCTGTATAACATGGAAATATCTACACCGCGATCTGTATAAACATGGAAATATCTACACAGCTATCTCTATAAGCATGGAAATATCTACACCGCAATCTGTATAAACATGGAAATACCTACAAAGTCATCTGTTTAAACATGGAAATATCTACACAGCCATCTGTATAAACATGGATATATCTACACCGCTATCTCTATGAACATGGAAATATCTACACCGCCATCTCTATAAACATGGAAATATCTACACCGCCATCTGTATAAACATGGAAATATCTACACAGCTATCTGTATAAACATGGAAATACCTACACCGCTATCTGTATAAACATGGAAATATCTACACTGCGATCTGTATAAACATGGAAATATCTACACCGCGATCTGTATAAACATGGAAATATCTTCACCACGATCTGTATAAACATGGAAATATCTACACCACTATCTGTATAAACATGGTAATATCTACACCACCATCTATACAAACATGGAAATATCTACACCGCCATGTGTATAAACATGGAAATATCTACACCGCCATCTGTATAAACATGGAAATATCTACACCGCAATCTGGGCAAACATGGAAATATCCACAACAATATCTGTAAAAACATGGAAAAAACTACACCGCTATCTGTATAAACATGGAAATATCTACACCGCGATCTGTGTAAACATGGAAATATCTACACCGCGATCTGTATAAACATGGAAATATCTACAGCGCTATCTCCATAAACATGGAAGCATCTACACAGCTCTCTCTATAAACATGGAAATATCTACACCGCCATCTGTATAAACATGGAAATACCTACAAAGTCATCTTTATAAACATGGAAATATCTACAGAGCCATCTGTATAAACATGGAAATATCAACACCGCCATCTGTACAAACATGGAAATATCTACACCGCTCTCTGCATAAACATGGAAATATCTACACCGCAGCCTGTATAAACATGGAAATATCTAAACCGCTATCTGTATAAACATGGAAATATCTACACCGCTATCTCTATAAACATGGAAATATCTACACCATGATCTGTATAAACATGGAAATATTTACAGATCTATCTGTATAAACATGAAAATATGTACACCGTTATCTGTATAAATATGGAAATACCTACACCGCTATCTCTATAAACAAGGAAATATCTACACCGCCATCTGCATAAACATGGAAATATCTACACTGCGGTCTGTATAAACATGGAAATATCTTCACAGCCATCTGTATAAACATGGAAATATCAACACCGCCATCTGTACAAACATGGAAATATGTACACCGCTATCTTATAAACACAGAAATATCTACACAGCCATCTGTATAAACATGGAAATATCTACAGAGCCGTCTGTATATACATGGAAATATCTACACTGCTATCTGTATAAACATGGAAATAAATACACCACTATTTGTATAAACAAGGAAATATCTACACCACCATCTGTTTAAACATGGAAATATCTACAGAGACATCTGTTTATACATGGAAATATCTACACCGCTATCTGTATAAACAAGGAAATATCAGCACTGCCATCGGTAAAAACATGGAAATACCTATACAGTCATCTGTATAAACATGGAAATATCTACAATGCCATCTGTATACACATGGAAATATCTACACAGCCATCTGTATAAACATGTAAATCTCTACACTGCTATCTCTATAAACATGGAAATATCTACACCGCCATCTCTATAAACATGAAAATATCTACACTGCCATCTCCATAAACATGGAACTAACTACTCCGCCATCTGTATAAACATGGAAACATCTGCACCGCCATCTGTGTGAATAAGGAAATATCTACAATGCCATCTGTATAAAGATATAAATATCTGCACCGCGAGCTGTATAAACATGGAAATATCTACATCGCTATCTGTATAAACGTGGAAATACCAACACCGCTATCGGTATAAACATGGAAATATCTACAACGCCATCTATATAAACATGGAAATACCTACACCGCTATGTCTATAAACATGGAAATACCTATACCGCCATCTGCATATCCATGGAAATATATACAATGCCATCTGTATAAAGATGGAAATATCTACACGGCAATCTGTGTACAGATGGAAATATCAACACCGCCATCTGTACAAACATGGAAATATCTACACCGCTATCTTATAAACATAGAAATACCGACACTGCAGTCTGTATAAACATGGAAATATCTACACCGCTATGCCTATAAACATGGATATACCTACACAGCTATCTCTATAAACATGGAAATATCTACACCGCCATCTGTATAAACATGGTAATACCTACAAAGTCATCTTTATAAACATGGAAATATCTACACAGCCATCTGTATAAACATGGAAATATCAACACCGCCATCTGTACAAACATGGAAATATCTACACCGCCATCTGTATAAACATGGAAATACTTACAAAGTTATCGGTATAAACATGGAAATATCAACACCGCCATCTGTATTAACATGGAAATACCAACACAGCCATGTGTAACTACATAGAAATATCTACTACACTATCTATATAAACATGGAAATACCTACACCGCTATCTCTATAAACATGGAAATATCTACACCGCCATCTGTATAAACATGGAAATATCTACACTGCGGTCTGTATAAACATGGAAGTTTCTACACCACGATCTGTATAAACATGGAAATATTTACACCGCTAACAGTATAAACATGGAAATATCTAAACCGCTATCACTATAAACATGGAAATATCTACAAAGCCATCTGTATAAACATGGAAATACCAACACAGTCCTGTGTAGGAACATGGAAATATCTACACCGCGATCTGTATAAACATGGAAATATCTACACCGCGATCTGTATAACATGGAAATATCTACACCGCGATCTGTATAAACATGGAAATATCTACACAGCTATCTCTATAAGCATGGAAATATCTACACCGCAATCTGTATAAACATGGAAATACCTACAAAGTCATCTGTTTAAACATGGAAATATCTACACAGCCATCTGTATAAACATGGATATATCTACACCGCTATCTCTATGAACATGGAAATATCTACACCGCCATCTCTATAAACATGGAAATATCTACACCGCCATCTGTATAAACATGGAAATATCTACACAGCTATCTGTATAAACATGGAAATACCTACACCGCTATCTGTATAAACATGGAAATATCTACACTGCGATCTGTATAAACATGGAAATATCTACACCGCGATCTGTATAAACATGGAAATATCTTCACCACGATCTGTATAAACATGGAAATATCTACACCACTATCTGTATAAACATGGTAATATCTACACCACCATCTATACAAACATGGAAATATCTACACCGCCATGTGTATAAACATGGAAATATCTACACCGCCATCTGTATAAACATGGAAATATCTACACCGCAATCTGGGCAAACATGGAAATATCCACAACAATATCTGTAAAAACATGGAAAAAACTACACCGCTATCTGTATAAACATGGAAATATCTACACCGCGATCTGTGTAAACATGGAAATATCTACACCGCGATCTGTATAAACATGGAAATATCTACAGCGCTATCTCCATAAACATGGAAGCATCTACACAGCTCTCTCTATAAACATGGAAATATCTACACCGCCATCTGTATAAACATGGAAATACCTACAAAGTCATCTTTATAAACATGGAAATATCTACAGAGCCATCTGTATAAACATGGAAATATCAACACCGCCATCTGTACAAACATGGAAATATCTACACCGCTCTCTGCATAAACATGGAAATATCTACACCGCAGCCTGTATAAACATGGAAATATCTAAACCGCTATCTGTATAAACATGGAAATATCTACACCGCTATCTCTATAAACATGGAAATATCTACACCATGATCTGTATAAACATGGAAATATTTACAGATCTATCTGTATAAACATGAAAATATGTACACCGTTATCTGTATAAATATGGAAATACCTACACCGCTATCTCTATAAACAAGGAAATATCTACACCGCCATCTGCATAAACATGGAAATATCTACACTGCGGTCTGTATAAACATGGAAATATCTTCACAGCCATCTGTATAAACATGGAAATATCAACACCGCCATCTGTACAAACATGGAAATATCTACACCGCTATCTTATAAACACAGAAATATCTACACAGCCATCTGTATAAACATGGAAATATCTACAGAGCCGTCTGTATATACATGGAAATATCTACACTGCTATCTGTATAAACATGGAAATAAATACACCACTATTTGTATAAACAAGGAAATATCTACACCACCATCTGTTTAAACATGGAAATATCTACAGAGACATCTGTTTATACATGGAAATATCTACACCGCTATCTGTATAAACAAGGAAATATCAGCACTGCCATCGGTAAAAACATGGAAATACCTATACAGTCATCTGTATAAACATGGAAATATCTACAATGCCATCTGTATACACATGGAAATATCTACACAGCCATCTGTATAAACATGTAAATATCTACACTGCTATCTCTATAAGCATGGAAATATCTACACCGCCATCTCTATAAACATGAAAATATCTACACTGCCATCTCCATAAACATGGAACTAACTACTCCGCCATCTGTATAAACATGGAAACATCTGCACCGCCATCTGTGTGAATAAGGAAATATCTACAATGCCATCTGTATAAAGATATAAATATCTGCACCGCGAGCTGTATAAACATGGAAATATCTACATCGCTATCTGTATAAACGTGGAAATACCAACACCGCTATCGGTATAAACATGGAAATATCTACAACGCCATCTATATAAACATGGAAATACCTACACCGCTATGTCTATAAACATGGAAATACCTACACCGCCATCTGCATATCCATGGAAATATATACAATGCCATCTGTATAAAGATGGAAATATCTACACGGCAATCTGTGTACAGATGGAAATATCAACACCGCCATCTGTACAAACATGGAAATATCTACACCGCTATCTTATAAACATAGAAATACCGACACTGCAGTCTGTATAAACATGGAAATATCTACACCGCTATGTCTATAAACATGGAAATACCTACACAGCTATCTCTGTAAACATGGAAATATCTACACCGCCATCTGTATAAACATGGAAATACCTACAAAGTCATCTTTATAAACATGGAAATATCTACACAGCCATCTGTATAAACATGGAAATATCAACACCGCCATCTGTACAAACATGGAAATATCTACACCGCTCTCTGTATAAACATGGAAATACCTACACCGCAGCCTGTATAAACATGGAAATATCTAAACCGCTATCTGTATAAACATGGAAATATCTACACCGCTATCTCTATAAACATGGAAATATCTACACCGTGATCTGTATAAACATGGAAATATTTACACTTCTATCTGTATAAACATGGAAATATGTACACCGTTATCTGTATAAATATGGAAATACCTACACCACTATCTCTATAAACATGGAAATATCTACACCGCCATCTGTATAAACATGGAAATATCAACACTGCGGTCTGTATAAACATGGAAATATCTACACAGCCATCTGTATAAACATGGAAATATCAACACCGCCATCTGTATAAACATGGAAATATCTACACCGCTATGTGTATTAACGTGGAAATATCTCCATTGCTATCTGTATAAACATGGACATACCTCCACCCCAATCTGTATAAACATGAAAATATCTACACCGCTATCTCTATAAACATGGAAATATCTACACTGCCATCTGTACGAACATGGAAATATCTACACAGTCATCTGTAGAAATATGGAAATATCTACAACGCTATCTCTATAAACATGGCAATAACTACACCGCTATCTCTATAAACATGGAAATATCTACACCGCTATCTCCATCAACATGGAAATATATACACCGCCATCTCTTTAAACATGGAGATATCTACAACGCCATCTACATAAACAAGGAAATATCTACATTGCCATCTATATAAACATGGAAATATATACACCGCCATCTCTATAAACATGGAAATATCTACACTGCCATTTGCAGAAAGATGGAAATATCTGCACCGCCATCTGTATAAACGTGGAAATAGCTACACCGCTATCTGTATAAACATGGAAATATCTACACCGCAATCTGTATAAACATGGAAATATCTACAACGCTATCTGTACAAATATGAAATATCAAAACCGCTATCTCTATAAAAATGGAAATATCTACACAGCTATCTGTATAAACATGGAAAAATCCTCTCTGCTATCTCTATGAACATGGATATATCTACACCGCTATCTCTCTTAACATGGAAATATCTACACCGCCCTCTCTATAAACATGGAAATATCTACACCGCCATCTGTATAAACATGGAAATATCTACACAGCTATCTGTATAAACATGGAAATACCTACACAGCTATCTGTATAAACATGGAAATATCTACACTGCAATCTGTATAAACATGGAAATATCTACACCGCGATCTGTATAAACATGGAAATATCTACACCGCTATCTGTATAAACATGGTAATATCTACACCACCATCTATACAAACATGGAAATATCTACACCGCCATGTGTATAAACATGGAAATATCTACACCGCAATCTGGGCAAACATGGAAATATCCACAACAATATCTGTAAAAACATGGAAAAAACTACACCGCTATCTGTATAAACATGGAAATATCTACACCGCGATCTGTATAAACATGGAAATATCTACACCGCGATCTGTATAAACATGGAAATATCTACAGCGCTATCTCCATAAACATGGAAAAATCTACACAGCTCTCTCTATAAACATGGAAATATCTACACCGCCATCTGTATAAACATGGAAATACCTACAAAGTCATCTTTATAAACATGGAAATATCTACAGAGCCATCTGTATAAACATGGAAATATCAACACCGCCATCTGTACAAACATGGAAATATCTTCACCGCTCTCTGTATAAACATGGAAATATCTACACCGCAGCCTGTATAAACATGGAAATATCTAAACCGCTATCTGTATAAACATGGAAATATCTACACCGCTATCTCTATAAACATGGAAATATCTACACCGTGATCTGTATAAACATGGAAATATTTACAGTTCTATCTGTATAAACATGAAAATATGTACACCGTTACTGTAAAAATATGGAAATACCTACACCGCTATCTCTATAAACAAGGAAATATCTGCACCGCCATCTGCATAAACATGGAAATATCTACACTGCGGTCTGTATAAACATGGAAATATCTTCACAGCCATCTGTATAAACATGGAAATATCAACACCGACATCTGTACAAACATGGAAATATCTACAACGCTATCTCTATAAACATGGAAATATCTACAAAGCCATCTGTATAAACATGGAAATACCAACACAGTCATGTGTAGGAACATGGAAATATCTACACCGCGATCTGTATAAACATGGAAATATCTACACCGCGATGTGTATAACATGGAAATATCTACACCGCTATCATTATAAACATGGAAATATCTACACAGCTATCTCTATAAACATGGAAATATCAACACCGCAATCTATATAAACATGGAAATACCTACAAAGTCATCTGCTTAAACATGGAAATATCTACACAGCCATCTGTATAAACATGGAAATATCTACAGAGCCGTCTGTATATACATGGAAATATCTACACCGCTATCTCTATGAACATGGAAATATCTACACCGCCATCTCTATAAACATGAAAATATCTACACCGCGATCAGTATAAACGTGGAAATATCTACACCGCTATCTCTATAAACATGGAAATATCTCCACTGCTCTCTCTATAAACATCGAAATATCTACTCCGCCATCTGTATAAACATGGAAATACATACAAAGTTATCGGTATAAACATGGAAATATTAACACCGCCATCTGTATAAACATGGAAATACCTACACAGACATGTGTATATACATGGAAATATCTACACCGCTATCTAAATAAAAATGGAAATAACTACACCGCTATCTGTATAAACACGGAAATATCTACACCGCCATCTACATATCCATGGAAATACCTGCGCCGCCGTCTGTATAAACATGGAAATATCTACACGTTCATCTGTGTGTAGATGGAAATATCAACACCGCCATCTGTACAAACGTGGAAATATCTACACCGCTATCTGTAAAAACATGGAAATATCTACACCGCCATCTGTATAAACATGGAAACATCTACACTGCGGTCTGTATAAACATGGAAATTTCTACACCACGATCTGTATTAACACGGAAATATTTACACCGCTATCTGTATAAACATGGAAATATCTACACCGCTATCTCTATAAACATGGAAATATCTACAAAGCCATCTGTATAAACATGGAAATACCAACAGAGTCATGTGTAGGAACATGGAAATATCTACACCGCGAGCTGTATAAACACGGAAATATCTACACCGGTATCTGTATAAACAAGGAAATATCTACACCATGATCTGTATAAACATGTAAATATCTCCACCACTCTTTGTATAAACAAGGAAATATCAACACCGCTATCTGTATAAACATGGAAATAACTACACCGCTATTTGTATAAACAAGGAAATATCTACACCGTGATCTGTATAAACATGGAAATAACTACACCGCTATCTCTATAAACATGGAAATATCTACACCGCTATCTCCATCAACATGGAAATATATACACCGCCTTCTCTTTAAACATGGAGATATCTACAACACCATCTACATAATCAAGAAAATATCTACGTTGCCATCTATATAAACATGGAAATATACACACCGCCATCTCTATAAACATGGAAATATCTACACTGCCATTTGTAGAAAGATGGAAATATCTGCACCGCCGTCTGTATAAACGTGGAAATATCTACACCGCTATCTGTATAAACATGGAAATATCTACACCGCAATCTGTATAAACATGGAAATATCTACACCGCTATCTGTATAAATATGAAATATCAAAACCGCTATCTCTATAAAATGGAAATATCTACACAGCTATCTGTATAAACATGGAAATATCCTCACTGCTATCTCTATGAACATGGATATATCTACACCGCTATCTCTATGAACATGGAAATACCTACACCGCCATCTCTATAAACATGGAAATATCTACACCGCCATCTGTATAAACATAGAAATATCTACACATCTATCTGTATAAACATGGAAATATCTTCACCACGATCTGTATAAACATGGAAATATCTACACAGCTATCTGTATAAACATGGTAATATCTACACCACTATCTATATAAACATGGAAATATCTACACCGCCATGTGTATAAACATGGAAATATCTACACCGCCGTCTATATAAACATGGAAATATCTACACCGCAATCTGTGTAAACATGGAAATATCTACACCAATATCTGTAAAAACATGGAAATATCTACACCGCGATCTGCATAAACATGGAAATATCTACAGCGCTATCGCTATAAACATGGAAACGTCTACACAGCTATCTCTATAAACATGGAAATATCTACACCGCCATCTGTATAAACATGGAAATACCTACAAAGTCATCTGTATAAACATGGAAATATCTACACAGCCATCTGTATAAACATGGAAATATCTACACAGCCATCTGTATATACATGGAAATATCTTCACCGCTATCTGTATAAACATGGAAGTAACTACACCGCTATTTGTATAAACAAGGAAATATCTACACCATGATCTGTATAAACATGTAAATATCTACACCGCTATTTGTATAAACAAGGAAATATCTACACCGCTCTCTGAATAAACATGGGAATAACTACACCGCTATTTGTATAAACAAGGAAATATCTACACCGTGATCTGTATAAATATGGAAATAACTACACCGCTAATTGTATAAACAAGGAAATATCTACATCGCCATCTGTTTAAACGTGGAAATATATACACAGACATCTGTTTATACATGGAAATATCTACACCGCTATCTGTATAAACATGCTAATAACTACACAGCTCTCTGCATAAATGTGGAAATATTTGCACCGCTATCCCTATAAACATGGTAATATCAACACCGCGATCTGTATAAATTTGGAAATATCTACACCATGATCTGTATAAACATGGAAATATCTACACCGCGATCTGTATAAACATAGAAATATCTACACCGTGATCTGTATAAACATGGAAATATCTACACCGCCATCTCTATAAACATGGAAATATCTACACCCCTATCTGTATAAACATGGAAATATCCACACCCCTATCTCTATAAACATGGAAAAATGAACACCGCTATCTCTATGAACATGGAAATATCTACACCGCTATCTGTAAAAACTTGGAAATATCTACACCGCTATCTGTATAAACATAGAAATACCTAAACTGCAGTCTGTATAAACATGGAAATATCTACACCGGTATGTGTATAAACATGGAAATATCTACACCATGATCTGTATAAACATGGAAATATTTTCACCACTATCTGTATAAACCTGGAAATATCTACAATGCTATCTCTATAAATACGGAAATATCTACATCGCCATCTGTATAACCTTGGAAATAACTACACAGTCATGTGTAGGAACATGGAAATATCTACAGCACCGTTTGTATAAAGCTGGAAATACCTACAACGTTATCTGTATAAACATGGAAATATCTACACAATGATCTGTATAAACATGGAAATATGTACAGCACTCTCTGAATAAAGATGGAACTATCTACACCGCTATTTTTAAAAACATGGAAATATCTAAACCACTATCTGTATAAATATGGAAATATTTACACCGCTATCTCAATAAACATGGAAATATCTACACCGCTATCTCTATAAACATGGAAATATCTACACCGCCATCTGTATAAACATGGAAATATCTACACTGCTATCTGTATAAACATGGAAATAACTGCACCGCGATCTGTATAAACATGGAAATATCTACAACGCGATCTGTATAAACACGGAAAAATCTACACTGCCATCTGTATTAACATGGAGATATCTACACAGTCATCTGTATAAACCTGGAAATTTCTGCACTGTCATCTATATAAACATGGAAATATCTACAGAGAACTCTGTATAAACATGGAAATATCGGCACAGCCGTCTGTATAAACATGGAAATATCTACACTGCTATCTGTATAAACATGGAAATATCTACACCGCTATGTGTATTAACGTGGAAATATCTCCATTGCTATCTGTATAAACATGGACATATCTCCACCGCAATCTGTATAAACATGAAAATATCTACACCGCTATCTCTATAAACATGGAAATATCTGCACTGCCATCTGTAAAAACATGGAAATACCTATACAGTCATCTGTATAAACATGGAAATATTTACAATGCCATCTGTATACACTTGGATATATCTACACAGCCATCTGTAAAAACATGGAAATATCTACACAGTCATCTGTAGAAATATGGAAATATCTACACCGCTATCTCTATAAACATGAAAATACTTACACCACCATCTCTATAAACATGGAGATATTTACACCGCTATCTCTATAAACACAGAAATAACTACACCCCCATTTCTATAAACATGGAAATATCTACACCGCCATCTGAATAAACATGGAAATATCTAAACAGACATCTGTATAAACATGGAAATATCTACACTGCCATCTGTATAAACCTGGAAATATCTACACTGACATCTATAGAAAACTGGAAATGTCTACAAAGCGATCTGTATAAATATGGGAATTTCTACACCGCTACCTGTATAAACATGGAAATATCTACACCGCTATCTTTATCAACATGGAAATAACTACACCGCAATCTGTATAAACACGGAAATATCTTAAATGCTATCTCAGTAAACATGGAAATATCTACACAGCTATCTGTGTAAACTTGGAAATATCTACACCGTTATCTGTGTAAATTTGACAATACCTACACCGCAAACTGTGAAAAGATGGAAATACCTACACCGCTATCTCTGTAAACATGAAAATATCTACACCGATATCTGTATAAACATGGAAATATCAACACTGCCATCTGTATAAACATGGAAATATCTACAGCGCCATCTGTATAAACATGGAAATATCTACACCACGATCTGTACACACATGGAAATATCTACACAGCCATCTGTATTAACATGGATATATCTACACTGCTATCTCTATAAACATGGAAATGTCTACACCGCTATCTTTATAAACATGGAAATATCTACATCGCTATCTGTATAATCAGGGAAATATCTCCACCGCTATCTGTATAAACATGGAAATATCTATGCCGCTATCTGTATAAACATGGAAATATCTACACCGATATCTGTATAAACATGGAAATATCTACAAATCTATCTGTGTAAACATGGAAATATCTACACAGCTCTCAGTGTAAACTTGGAAATGTCTACACAGCTATGTGTGTAAAAATGGAAATATCTACACTGCAATCTGTGCAAAGATGGAAATATCTACACTGCTATCTCTGTAAACATGGAGATATCTACACCGCTATCTGTATAAAGATGGAAATATCTATACCGCAGTCTCTATAAACATGGAAATATCTCCACCGCTATCTGTATAAACATGAAAATATCTACACTGCTTTCTGTATAAACATGGACATATCAACACCGCAATCTGTATAAACATGGAAATATCTACAACGCTGTGTCTGTAAACATGGAAATATCTACACATCTATCTGTGTAAACTTGGAAATATCTACACAGCTATCTGCGTAAACATGGAAATATCTACACGGCAATCTGTGCAAAGATGGAAATAAGTACACCGCTATCTCTGTAAACATGGAAATATCTACACCGCTACCTGTTTAAACATGGAAATATCTACACCGCTGTCTGTATAAACAAGGAAATATGTACACCGCGGTCTGTAGAAACATGGAAATATCTACACCGCAATCTGTATAGTCATGGAAATACCTACACCGCTATCTGTATAAATATGGAAATATCTACACCGCTATCTCTATAAACATGAAAATACGTACACCACTTTCTCTATAAACATGGAAATATCTACACTGCAATCTCTATATACATGGAAATATCCACACCGCCATCTCTATAAACATGAAAATATCTACACCGCCATCTTCAGAAACATGGATGAATCTACACCGCCATCTGTACAAACTTGGAAATATCTACACCACTATCTGTAGAAACATGGAAATATCTACACCGCTATCTCTATAAACATGGAAATAATTACACCGCTATCTCCATAAACATGGAAATATCTACACCGCTATCTCCATCAACTTGGAAATATACACACCGCCATCTTTTTAAACATGGAGGTATCTTCAACACCATCTACATAAACAAGAAAATATCTACACTGCCATCTATATAAACATGGAAATATCTACACGGCCATCTCTATAAACATGGAAATATCTGCACTGCCATTTGTAGAAAGATGGAAATATATACATCGCCATCTGTATAAGCGTTGAAATATCTACACCGCTATCTGTATAAACATGGAAATACCAACACCGCTGTCTCTATAAACATGGAAATATGTACACCGCTATGTGTATAAACATGGAAATATCTCCACTGCTGTCTCTATTAACATGGAAATATCTACACCGCGATCTGTATAAATATGGAAATATCTACACCGTTATCTGTATAAACATGGAAATATCTGAAAAGCTATCTCTATAAACATGGAAATACCTACACCGCCATCTGTATAAACATGGAAATACCTACAAAGTCATCTGTATAAACATGGAAATATCTACACTGCCATCTGTATAAACATGGAAATATCTACACAGCCATCTGTATATACATGGAAATATCTACACCGCTATCTGTATAAACATGGAAATAACTACACCACTATTCGTATAAACAAGGAAATATCTACACCGCCATCTGTTTAAACATGGAAATATATACAGAGACATCTGTTTATACATGGAAATATCTACACCGCTATCTGTATAAACATGCTAATATCTACATCGCTATCCGTATAAATGTGGAAATATTTGCACCGCTATCCCTATAAACATGGTAATATCAACACAGCGATGTGTATAAACATGGAAATATCTACACCATGATCTGTATAAACATGGAAATATCTACACCGCGATCTGTATAAACATGGAAATATCTGCACCGTTATCTGTATAACCATGGAAATATATAGACAGCCATCTCTATAAACATGGAAATATCTACACCCCTATCTGTATAAACATGGAAATATCCACACAGCTATCTGTATAAACATGGAAAAATCAACACCGCTATCTCTATGAACATGGAAATATCTACACCGCGATCTTTATAAACATGGAAATATCTCCATTGCTATCTCTATAAACATCGAAATATCTACACCGCCATCTGTATGAACATGGAAATACTTACAAAGTTATCTGTATAAACATGGAAATATCTACACCGCCATCTGTATAAACATGGAAATATCTACACAGCCATGTGTATATACATGGAAATATCTACACCGCTATCTATATAAACATGGAAAAAACTACACCGCTATCTCTATAAACATGGAAATATCTACACCGCCATCTGTATAAACATGGAAATAACTACAAAGTCATCTGTATAAACATGGAAATATCTACAGAGCCCTCTGTATAAATATGGAAATTTCTGCATAGGCATCTGTGTAAACATGGAAATATCTGCACCGCTATCTGTATAAACATGGAAATACCAACACCGCTGTCTCTATAAACATGGAAATATCTACACCGCTATGTGTATAAACATGGAAAATCTACACTGCCATCTGTAGAAAGATGGAAATATGTACACCGCTATCTCTATAAATATGGAAATATCTACATCGCCATCTCTATAAACATGAAAATATCTATTCTACCATCTCCATAAGGATGGAAGTATCAACTCCGCCATGTGTATAACCACGGAAATATCTACACCACCATCTGTGTAAACATGGAAATATCGACACTGCCATCTGCATGTCCATGGAAATATCTATGCCGCCATATGTATAAACATGGAAATATCTACACGGCCATCTGTGTATAGATGGAAATATCAACACCGCCATCTGTACAAACTTGGAAATATCTACATCGCTATCTCTATAAACATGGAAATATCTGCACTGCCATCTGTAAAAACATGGAAATACCTATACAGTCATCTGTATAAACATGGAAATATCTACAATGCCATCTGTATACACATGGAAATATCTACACAGCCATCTGTATAAACATGTCAATATCTACCTTGCTATCTCTATAAACATGGAAATATCTACACCGCCATCTCTATAAACATGAAAATATCTACACTGCCATCTCCATAAACATGGAACTAACTACTTCGCCATCTGTATAAACCTGGAAACATCTACACCGCCATCTGTGTGAATAAGGAAATATCTACAATGCCATCTGTATAAAGATATAAATATCTGCACCGCGAGCTGTAAAAACATGGAGATATCTACATCGCTATCTGTATAAATGTGGAAATACCAACACCGCTATCGGTATAAACATGGAAATATCTACAACGCCATCTATATAAACATGGAAATATCTACACTGCTATGTCTATAAACATGGAAATAACTACACCGCTATCTCTATAAACATGGAAGTTTCTACACCGCTATCTGTATAAACATGGAAATAACTACACGGCTATCTGTATAAACATGGAAATATCTACACCGCGATCTGTATAAACAAGGAAATATTTACACCGCTATCTGTATAAACATGGAAATTTCTACACCGTTATCTGTATAAATATGGAAATTTCTACACCGCTATCTCTATAAACATGGAAATATCTACACCGCCATCTGTATAAACATGGAAATACCTATACAGTCATCTGTGTAAACAAGGAAATATCTACACCACCATCTGTATAAACATGGAAATATCTACAATGCCATCTGTATACACATGGAAATACCTACACGGAAATCTGTGTATAGATGGAAACATCAACACCGCCATCTGTACAAACTTGGAAATATCTACACTGCTATCTCTATAAACATGGAAATATATACACGGCGGTCTGCATAAACATTGAAATATCTACACCGGTATCTGTATAAACATGGAAATATCTACACCACGATCTGTATAAACATGGAAATATATACACCGCTATCTCTATTAACATGGAAATATCTGCACCGCTATCTCTATAGACATGGAAATATCTACAAAGCCATCGGTATAAACATGGAAATACCTACACAGTCATGTGTAGGAACATGGAAATATCTACACTGCCATCTGTATACACATAGAAATATCTACACAGCCCTCTGTATAAATATTGAGATATCTGCATAGGCATCTGTATAAACATGGAAATATCTACACTGCAATCTGTATAATCATGGAAATATCTACACCGCTATCTGTATAAATATGAAATATCTAAACCGCTATCTCTATATAAGTGGAAATATCTACACTGCTATCTGTATAAACATGGAAATATCATCAATTCTATCTGTATAAACATGGAAATGTCTACACCGCCATCTGTATAAACATGCAATTATCTCCACTGCTATCTCTATAAGCATCGAAATATCTACACCGCAATCTATGTAAACATGTAAATATCTACACTGCCATATTCAGAAACATGGCTGTATCTACACCGCCATCTGTATAAACATGGAAATATCTACACCACTATCTGTATAAAGATGGAAATATTTATACCGCTATCTCTATAAACATGGAAATATCTACACCGCTATCTTTATAAACATGGAAATATCTACACCGCCATCTGTATTAACATGGAAATATCTACACAGTCATCTGTATAAACCTGGAAATATCTACACTGTCATCTATATAAACATGGAAATATCTACAGAGAACTCTGTATAAACATGGAAATATCGACAAAGCCATCTGTATATACATGGAAATATCTACACCGCTATCTGAATAAACATGGAAATATCTACACCGCTATGTGTATTAACGTGGAAATATCTCCATTGCTACCTGTATAAACATGGACAAATATCCACCGCAATATGTATAAACATGAAAATATCTACACCGTTATCTCTATACACATGGAAATATCTACACTGTCATCTGTACAAACATGGAAATATCTACACAGTCATCTGTAGAAACATGGAAATATCTACACCGCTATCTCTATAAACATGGAAATAACTACACCGCTATCTCCATAAACATGGAAATATGTACACCGCTATCTCCATCAACATGGAAATATACACACCGCCATCTTTTTAAACATGGAGGTATCTACAACGCCATCTACATAAACAAGAAAATATCTACACTGCCATCTATATAAACATGGAAATATCTACACCGCCATCTCTATAAACATGGAAATATCTGCACTGCCATTTGTAGAAACATGGAAATATCTACACCCCCATCAGTATAAGCGTTGATATATCTACACCGCTATCTGTATAAACATGGAAATATCTACACCGCGATCTGTATAAACATGGAAATATCTAAACCGCTATCTGTGTAAACATGGAAATATCCACAAAGCTATCTCTACAAACATGGAAATATCTACACCGCCATCTGTATATACATGGAAATATCTACACCGCTATCTGTATAAACATGGAAATATCTACACTGCTATTTGTATAAACAAGGAAATATCTACACCGCTATCTGTATAAACATGGAAATATCTACACTGCTATTTGTATAAACAAGGAAATATCTACACCGACATCTGTTTAAACATGGAAATATATACACAGACATCTGTTTATACATGGAAATATCTACACTGCTATCTGTATAAACATGCTAATAACTACACCTCTATCTGTATAAATGTACAAATATTTGCACCGCTATCCCTACAAACATGGTAATATCAACACCGCGATCTGTATAAACATGGCAATATCTACACCACGATCTGTATAAACATGGAAATATCTACACCACCATCTGTATAAACATGGAAATATCTACACAGTGATCTGTATAAACATGGAAATATCTACACCGCCATCTCTATAAACATGGAAATATCTACACCCCTATCTGTATAAACATGGAAATATCCACACAGCTATCTCTACAAACATGGAAAAATCAACACCGCTATCTCTATGAACATGGAAATATCTACACCGCCAACTCTATAAACATGGAAATATCTACAACGCGATCAGTATAAACATGGAAATATCTACACCGCTATCTGTATAAACATGGAAATACCTCCACTGCTATCTCTATAAACATCGAAATATCTACACTGCCATCTGTATAAACATGGAAATACTTACAAAGTTATCTGTACAAACATGGAAATATTTACACCGCCATCTGTATAAACATGGAAATATCTACACAGCCATGTGTGTATACATGGAAATATCTACACCGCTATCTATATAAACATGGAAAAAACTACACCTCTATCTGTATAAACATGGAAATATCTACACCGCCATCTACATATCCATAGAAATATATGTGCCGCCATATGTATAAACATGGAAATATCTACACGGTTATCTGTGTATAGATGGAAATATCAACACCGACATCTGTACAAACATGGAAATACCTGCACCGCTATCTGTAAAAACATGGAAATATCTACACCGCGGTCTGTATAAACATGGAAATATCTACACAGCTATCTCTATAAACATGGAAATATCTACACCGCCATCTGTATAAACATGGAAATACCTATACAGTCATCTGTGTAAACAAGGAAATATCTACACCACCATCTGTATAAACATGGAAATATCTACAATGCCATCTGTATACACATGGAAATACCTACACGGAAATCTGTGTATAGATGGA
Source organism: Pan paniscus (assembly GCF_029289425.2). Taxonomy (NCBI): domain Eukaryota; kingdom Metazoa; phylum Chordata; class Mammalia; order Primates; family Hominidae; genus Pan; species Pan paniscus. The sequence continues at coordinate 14,193,066 of NC_073254.2, forward strand.
AACATCAACACCGCCATCTGTACAAACTTGGAAATATCTACACTGCTATCTCTATAAACATGGAAATATATACACGGCGGTCTGCATAAACATTGAAATATCTACACCGGTATCTGTATAAACATGGAAATATCTACACCACGATCTGTATAAACATGGAAATATATACACCGCTATCTCTATTAACATGGAAATATCTGCACCGCTATCTCTATAGACATGGAAATATCTACAAAGCCATCGGTATAAACATGGAAATACCTACACAGTCATGTGTAGGAACATGGAAATATCTACACTGCCATCTGTATACACATAGAAATATCTACACAGCCCTCTGTATAAATATTGAGATATCTGCATAGGCATCTGTATAAACATGGAAATATCTACACTGCAATCTGTATAATCATGGAAATATCTACACCGCTATCTGTATAAATATGAAATATCTAAACCGCTATCTCTATATAAGTGGAAATATCTACACTGCTATCTGTATAAACATGGAAATATCATCAATTCTATCTGTATAAACATGGAAATGTCTACACCGCCATCTGTATAAACATGCAATTATCTCCACTGCTATCTCTATAAGCATCGAAATATCTACACCGCAATCTATGTAAACATGTAAATATCTACACTGCCATATTCAGAAACATGGCTGTATCTACACCGCCATCTGTATAAACATGGAAATATCTACACCACTATCTGTATAAAGATGGAAATATTTATACCGCTATCTCTATAAACATGGAAATATCTACACCGCTATCTTTATAAACATGGAAATATCTACACCGCCATCTGTATTAACATGGAAATATCTACACAGTCATCTGTATAAACCTGGAAATATCTACACTGTCATCTATATAAACATGGAAATATCTACAGAGAACTCTGTATAAACATGGAAATATCGACAAAGCCATCTGTATATACATGGAAATATCTACACCGCTATCGGAATAAACATGGAAATATCTACACCGCTATGTGTATTAACGTGGAAATATCTCCATTGCTACCTGTATAAACATGGACAAATATCCACCGCAATATGTATAAACATGAAAATATCTACACCGTTATCTCTATACACATGGAAATATCTACACTGTCATCTGTACAAACATGGAAATATATACACAGTCATCTGTAGAAACATGGAAATATCTACACCGCTATCTCTATAAACATGGAAATAACTACACCGCTATCTCCATAAACATGGAAATATGTACACCGCTATCTCCATCAACATGGAAATATACACACCGCCATCTTTTTAAACATGGAGGTATCTACAACGCCATCTACATAAACAAGAAAATATCTACACTGCCATCTATATAAACATGGAAATATCTACACCGCCATCTCTATAAACATGGAAATATCTGCACTGCCATTTGTAGAAACATGGAAATATCTACACCCCCATCAGTATAAGCGTTGATATATCTACACCGCTATCTGTATAAACATGGAAATATCTACACCGCGATCTGTATAAACATGGAAATATCTAAACCGCTATCTGTGTAAACATGGAAATATCCACAAAGCTATCTCTACAAACATGGAAATATCTACACCGCCATCTGTATATACATGGAAATATCTACACCGCTATCTGTATAAACATGGAAATATCTACACTGCTATTTGTATAAACAAGGAAATATCTACACCGACATCTGTTTAAACATGGAAATATATACACAGACATCTGTTTATACATGGAAATATCTACACTGCTATCTGTATAAACATGCTAATAACTACACCTCTATCTGTATAAATGTACAAATATTTGCACCGCTATCCCTACAAACATGGTAATATCAACACCGCGATCTGTATAAACATGGCAATATCTACACCACGATCTGTATAAACATGGAAATATCTACACCACCATCTGTATAAACATGGAAATATCTACACAGTGATCTGTATAAACATGGAAATATCTACACCGCCATCTCTATAAACATGGAAATATCTACACCCCTATCTGTATAAACATGGAAATATCCACACAGCTATCTCTACAAACATGGAAAAATCAACACCGCTATCTCTATGAACATGGAAATATCTACACCGCCAACTCTATAAACATGGAAATATCTACAACGCGATCAGTATAAACATGGAAATATCTACACCGCTATCTGTATAAACATGGAAATACCTCCACTGCTATCTCTATAAACATCGAAATATCTACACTGCCATCTGTATAAACATGGAAATACTTACAAAGTTATCTGTACAAACATGGAAATATTTACACCGCCATCTGTATAAACATGGAAATATCTACACAGCCATGTGTGTATACATGGAAATATCTACACCGCTATCTATATAAACATGGAAAAAACTACACCTCTATCTGTATAAACATGGAAATATCTACACCGCCATCTACATATCCATAGAAATATATGTGCCGCCATATGTATAAACATGGAAATATCTACACGGTTATCTGTGTATAGATGGAAATATCAACACCGACATCTGTACAAACATGGAAATACCTGCACCGCTATCTGTAAAAACATGGAAATATCTACACCGCGGTCTGTATAAACATGGAAATATCTACACAGCTATCTCTATAAACATGGAAATATCTACACCGCCATCTGTATAAACATGGAAATACCTATACAGTCATCTGTGTAAACAAGGAAATATCTACACCACCATCTGTATAAACATGGAAATATCTACAATGCCATCTGTATACACATGGAAATACCTACACGGAAATCTGTGTATAGATGGAAACATCAACACCGCCATCTGTACAAACTTGGAAATATCTACACTGCTATCTCTATAAACATGGAAATATATACAGGGCGGTCTGCATAAACATTGAAATATCTACACCGGTATCTGTATAAACATGGAAATATCTACACCACGATCTGTATAAACATGGAAATATATACACCGCTATCTCTATTAACATGGAAATATCTGCACCGCTATCTCTATAGACATGGAAATATCTACAAAGCCATCGGTATAAACATGGAAATACCTACACAGTCATGTGTAGGAACATGGAAATATCTACACTGCCATCTGTATACACATAGAAATATCTACACAGCCCTCTGTATAAATATTGAGATATCTGCATAGGCATCTGTATAAACATGGAAATATCTACACTGCAATCTGTATAATCATGGAAATATCTACACCGCTATCTGTATAAATATGAAATATCTAAACCGCTATCTCTATATAAGTGGAAATATCTACACTGCTATCTGTATAAACATGGAAATATCATCAATTCTATCTGTATAAACATGGAAATGTCTACACCGCCATCTGTATAAACATGCAATTATCTCCACTGCTATCTCTATAAGCATCGAAATATCTACACCGCAATCTATGTAAACATGTAAATATCTACACTGCCATATTCAGAAACATGGCTGTATCTACACCGCCATCTGTATAAACATGGAAATATCTACACCACTATCTGTATAAAGATGGAAATATTTATACCGCTATCTCTATAAACATGGAAATATCTACACCGCTATCTTTATAAACATGGAAATATCTACACCGCCATCTGTATTAACATGGAAATATCTACACAGTCATCTGTATAAACCTGGAAATATCTACACTGTCATCTATATAAACATGGAAATATCTACAGAGAACTCTGTATAAACATGGAAATATCGACAAAGCCATCTGTATATACATGGAAATATCTACACCGCTATCTGAATAAACATGGAAATATCTACACCGCTATGTGTATTAACGTGGAAATATCTCCATTGCTACCTGTATAAACATGGACAAATATCCACCGCAATATGTATAAACATGAAAATATCTACACCGTTATCTCTATACACATGGAAATATCTACACTGTCATCTGTACAAACATGGAAATATCTACACAGTCATCTGTAGAAACATGGAAATATCTACACCGCTATCTCTATAAACATGGAAATAACTACACCGCTATCTCCATAAACATGGAAATATGTACACCGCTATCTCCATCAACATGGAAATATACACACCGCCATCTTTTTAAACATGGAGGTATCTACAACGCCATCTACATAAACAAGAAAATATCTACACTGCCATCTATATAAACATGGAAATATCTACACCGCCATCTCTATAAACATGGAAATATCTGCACTGCCATTTGTAGAAACATGGAAATATCTACACCGCCATCAGTATAAGCGTTGATATATCTACACCGCTATCTGTATAAACATGGAAATATCTCCACCGCCATCTACATACCCATGGAAATATCTGCGCCGCCATCTGCATAAACATGGAAATATCTACACGGTCATCTGTGTATAGATGGAAATATCAACACCGCCACCTTTACAAACATGGAAATATCTGCACCGCTATCTGTATAAACATGGAAATATCTTCACCGCGGTCTGTATACACATGAAAATATGTAAACCGCTATCTGTATAAATATGGAAATATCTACACCGCTATCTCTATAAACATGGAAATAACTACACCGTGATCTGTATAAACATGGAAATATTTACACCACTATCTGTATAAACATGGAAATATCTACACCGTTATCTGTATAAATATGGAAATATCTACACCGCTATCTTTATAAACATGGAAATATCTACACCACCATCTCTATAAACATGGAAATATCTACACTGCTGTCTCTGTAAACATGGAAATATCTTCAATGCCATCTGGAAAAACATGGATATACCTGTACAGTCATATGTATAAACATGGAAATATCTACACCACCATCTGTATAAACACGGAAATATCTACAATGCCATCTGTATACACATGGAAATACTTACACGTCAATCTGTGTATAGATGGAAACATCAAAACCGCCATCTGTACAAACATGGAAATATCTACACCGCTATCTGTATAAACATGGAAATATCTACACTGCGGTCTGTATAAACATGGAAATTTCTACACCGGTATATGTAAACATGGAAATATCTACACCACGATCTGTATAAACATGGAAATATTTACACCGCTATCTGAATAAACATCGAAATATCTACACCGATATCTCTATAAACATGGAAATATCTACAAAGCCATCTGTATAAACATGAAAATACCTGGCACAGTCATGTGCAGGAACATGGAAAAATCTACACTGCCATCTGTATAAACATGGAAATATCTACAGAGCCCTCTGTATAAATATGGAAATATCTGCATAGGCATCTGTATAAAGGTGGAAATATCTGCACCGCTATCTGTATAAACGTGGAAATACCTACACCGCTGTCTCTATAAACATGGAAATATGTACACCGCAATGTGTATAAACATGGAAATATCTCCACTGCTGTCTGTATAAATATGGAAATATCTACACTGTGATCTGTATAAACATGGAAACATCTACACCGCGATCTGTATAAACATGGAAATATCTACACAGCTATCTCTATAAACAAGGAAATACCTACACCGCGATCTGTATCAACATGGAAATACCCACAAAGTCATCTGTATGAACATGGAAATATCTACACAGCCATCTGTATAAACTTGGAAATATCTACACAGCCATCTGTATACACATGGAAATATCTACACCGCTATCTGTATAAACATGGAAATAACTACACCGCTATTTGTATAAACAAGGAAATATGTATACCGCCATCTGTTTAAACATGGAAATATATACACAGACATCTGTTTATACATGGAGATATCTACACCGCTATCTGTATAAACATGCTAATAACTACACCGCTATCTCTATAAATGTGGAAATATTTGCACCTCTATCCCTATAAACATGGGAATATCAGCACCACGATCTGTATAAACATGGAAATTTCTACACCGTGATCTGTATAAATAAGGAAATATCTACACCGCGATCTGTATAAACATGGAAATATCTACACCGTGATCTGTATAAACATGGAAATATCTACACCGCCATCTCTATAAACATGGAAATATATACACCCCTATCTGTATAAACATGGAAATATCCACACAGCTATCTCTATAAACATGGAAAAATCAACACCGCTATCTCTATGAACATGGAAATATCTACTCCGCCATCTCTATAAACATGGAAATATCTACACCGTGATCAGGATAAACATGGAAATATCTGCACCGCTATCTGTATAAACATGGAAATATCTCCACTGCTATCTCTATAAACATCGAAATATCTACACCGCCATCTTTATAAACATGGAAATTCTTACAAAGTTATCTGTATAAACATGGAAATATCTACACCGCCATCTGTATAAACATGGAAATATCTACACAGCCATGTGTATATACATGGAAATATCTACACCGCTATCTACATAAGCATGGAAATAACTACACTGCTATTTGTATAAACATTGAAATATCTCCACTGCTATCTCTATAAACATCGAAATATCTACATCACCATCTGTATAAACATGGAAATACTTACAAAGTTATCTGTATAAACATGGAAATATCTATACCGCCATCTGTATAAACATGGAAATATCTACACAGCCATGTGTATATACATGGAAATATCTACACCGCTTTCTATATAAGCATGGAAATAACTACACCGCTATTTGTATAAACATTTAAATATCTCCACTGCTATCTCTATAAACATCGAAATATCTACACCGCCATCTGTATAAACATGGAAATACTTACAAAGTTATCTGTATAAACATGGAAATATCTACACCGCCATCTGTATAAACATGGAAATATCTACACAGCCATGTGTACATACATGGAAATATCTACACCGTTCTCTATATAAACATGGAAATAACTACACCGCTATCTGTATGTACATGGAAATATCTACACCGCCATCTACATATCCATAGAAATATCTGCGCCGCCATCTGTATAAACATGGAAATATCTACATGGTCATCTGTGTATAGATGGAAATATCAACACCGCCATCTGTACAAACATGGAAATATCTGCACCGCTATCTGTATAAACATGGAAATATCTACACCGCGGTCTGTGTAAACATGGAAATATCTACACCGGTATCTCTATAAACATGGAAATATCTACACCGTGATCTGTATAAACATGGATATATTTACACCGATATCTGTATAAAGATGGAAATTTCTACACCGTTATCTGTATAAATATGGAAATATCTACACCGCTATCTCTATAAACATGGAAATATGTACAACGCCATCTGTATAAACATGGAAATACCTATACAGTCATCTGTGTAAACATGGAAATATCTACACCACCATCTGTATAAACATGGAAATATCTACAATGCCATCTGTATACACATGGAAATACCTACACGGCAATCTGTGTATAGATGGAAACATCATCACCGCCATCAGTACAAACATGGAAACATCTACATTGCTATCTCTATAAACATGGAAATATCTACACCGCTATCTGTATAAACATGGAAATACCTACACCGCTATCTGTATAAACATGGAAATATCTACAACGCTATCTGTGTAAACATGGAAATATCTACAACGCCATCTGTGTAAACATGGAAATATCTACACAGCTATCTTTGTAAACTCGGAAATATCTACACCACTATCTGTGTAAGGATGGAAATACCTACACCGCAATCTGTGCAAAGATGGAAATATCTACACCGCTATCTCTGTACACACGGAAATATCAACACCACCATCTGCATAAACATGGAAATATCTACACTGCCATCTGTATAAACATGGAAATATCTACACAGCCATCTGTATAAACATGGAAATATCTACACCGCTATCTGTATTAGCATGGAAATACCTACACCGCTATCTGTATAAACATGAAAATATCAACACCGCTATCCGTATAAACACGGAAATATCTACACCGCTATCCATATAAACATGGAAATATCTACACCGCTATCACTATAAACATGGAAACTCCTACACCGCTATCACTATAAACATGGAAATATCTAGACCGCTATATGTATAAATATGGAAATATCTACACCGCTATCTCTATAAACATGGAAATATCTACACCACTATCTGTATAAACATGGAAATGTCTACACCGCTATCTCAATAAACATGGAAATATCTACAACGCTCTCTGTGTAAACATGGAAATATCTACAACGCCATCTGTGTAAACATGGATATATCTACACAGCTATCTTTGTAAACTCGGAAATATCTACACCACTATCTGTGTAAAGATGGAAATACCTACACCGCAATCTGTGCAAAGATGGAAATATCTACACCGCTATCTCTGTAAACACGGAAATATCAACACCACCATCTGCATAAACATGGAAATATCTACACTGCCATCTGTATAAACATGGAAATATCTCCACAGCCATCTGTATAAACATGGAAATATCTACACCGCTATCTGTATTAGCATGGAAATACCTACACCGCTATCTGAATAAACATGAAAATATCAACACCGCTATCCGTATAAACACGGAAATATCTACACCGCTATCCATATAAACATGGAAATATCTACACCACTATCTGTATAAACATGGAAATGTCTACACCGCTATCTCAATAAACATGGAAATATCTACACCGCCATCTGTGTTAACATGGAAATATCTACACCGCTAGCTGTATAAAAATGGAAATTTCTACACCGCTATCTTTAAAAACGTGGAAATATCTACACCGCTATCTGTATAAACATGGAAATATCTTCACCGCCATCTCTATAAACATGGAAATATCTACACCGCCATCTTAAAGACATGGAAATATCTACACACTCATCTGTATAAACATGGAAATATCTACACCATCATCTGTATAAACATGGAAATATCTACACTGCCAGGAGCTCAAGAGCAGCCTGGGCAATACAGCAAGGCCTCATCTCTACAGAAAGATTAGAAATATTAGCTGGCCATGGTCGTGTGCACCTGTAGTCCCAGCTTCTTGGGAGGCTGAGGTGGGAGGGTCTACGGAGCCCAGGATTTTAAGGCTGCAGTGAGCTTGGATAACGACTGCACTCCAACCTGGATGACAGAACAAGAACCTGTTTTAAAAAAAAAAAAGAAAAAAAAACCTAAAAACTAAAAACTGGATGTAGTTTGCTAGTAACTAAACAGCAAATTAATTGTAACATGCTTACATATCAACGATGTCTTTCTTCTTTGATCATAAACCTGCTCACTAAGAAGCTGCTGAAGTCCATGGTAGTGACAGGTACATGTCTGCATCCTTGTCCTGACCTGCATCTTCTTTGATTGTCCCCATCTTTGTCTCCGACTGGCACTGCCGAACCGTCTTGCTACATTATCAATGTTGTACTGAACCGGACTGCTAACTGATCAATGTTGTCGAGCTCACTGCACAAAGCTGTTCTTACAAGGTAGATTTCTGCCTGGAATAGCCATACTTACACTGTTTATATTCCTTACTCCTGACCCATCCAACGCAGCACAAGTTCTATTTATTGCCATAGAAACATAGGTCATTTGGAAACACCTCCTTCATTTCTATGGAATGTTCAAACATTTCTGACATTTTGGACTCTGTTCTAGCCTCTTGTTAAATATATCCAGAAAAGAGACAAAGCTTTATGGGTGGGCTATATGCACACATATGCTATAGAATAAGCTATCTAAATGCTTAAAAATACTTTCCATCTGTCACCGCACCTTAATAGGTACACAGAAATTAAGTATGTGTATATCTGTCTGTATAGATACGTATAAATATATATCACCAAAACAAAAACTCATTCTCTTACTTATACATAGGTAGAATATAGGTGAATATACATATACATTTATATTTAGAACAAAAAAACCCTCAGCCTCTTTAGGGCCATGTGTTTTCTCTGAGTAATTGTCACAATTAATTAAAATACATGTGTATGCCTTTTTAGATAAATTTCATCAGACCAGTTTCTGTCTAGTTGGAAAATAATAACTGCCTATTTGCTAAGTGCCCCTGCCCCCATACTATGTTCCAGTGAACTAAAGACCTCTGGCAATCATATATTTACAACTCAGCAAGATTAAACAATTTATTGTTATTTATGACATCCAAGCTGGATCTTCTGTATTATATTCCACATTAGCATCTATCACCTTACATTTGGGAGATCCTGTCCAAAAAATGATTATGCCTCCTAACCAAACATTCAGCAGGGCTGCAGGAACAGGCCCCCTGAACAAACATCCTGCCAAAATACTTTAAAGCACCGTGAGCTGCCACAGCTGTGCATTTTCAGATGACTCAGCAGATTAGCGTGGAGTCTCTTAGCCTCTGCTTGGTCTGTTCCTTTCAGTGATCTCTCACATGGCCCAGTCCATTCGGTTTGAAAATCCTCATGAAATGAGCAGATTATGATCTGGCTTCAGTAGAGGGCCATGGGGTGGGCATGGAGGGGAGAGGGTTTGCTCTTAACACAGCCTGATCCTCAGAAAGGTTTCAGATGGAAAAGCATGGCACTGACTCAGCTCATGCTTCACAGGAAATAATGCACAGACCACACCAAAAAAGCCCTTTATGTTGTGTGAAAGTCTATGCCAGAGCAGCTGCTGCCACCTCATGTACTGTGATAGAGTGTGCATGTGTGTGTTTGTGTGTGCATGAGTGTGAGTATGCACACAAATGTGTGCTGGGAGGAGGAGGAGATCACACCTTCCACAGTCGCCACCTCAGCCTTAGCTAGCAGCGTGGAGAATTGCCAAAAGTCAACAGGAAGCTGCACCAAAGCAACTGTGATCACCACATCAGCAGGCGCTTTCTGGTTAGTAAAGCTACTGGGACTGAAAAACACACACGATCTCGTCCTTCTTTTATTTTAATCAGAGCAAAATATTTTTATAATAATTGTGTTATATGAATAAATAATTCATAACGCTGTAACCCATTATCACATTCAATCCTCCCAACAACCCTAGAAGATATGTAGACAAGTATTATTACTTTCCCTATTTTTATAAATGAGGAAATAAACCCCAGGAGGCTAGGCGACTTCCCCACGGTCATAGAAGTTGCAAACAGTAGTATCATGATTCAAATCCAAAGCTTCTCCTTTTGTCTTTATCATTTTAATTTTGAAGGTAATGCATATGCATGTATGATCTTTTAAATCCAGAGATGTATATGGAATAGATAGGAAAAGGGACTCTCCTTCCCCATTATACACCCCCTCCACCCAAGCTATATACACTGTTGACTAGAGTATGTCCTTTCAATCCTATTTTCTGTGCCTACATTATATACAGAAAAGCAGGATTACGTTACACACAATATTCCAGTCATTGCTGTTTTTCACCAACAAGCTATCATTCACATCTTTTTCATACTACATATAAATTTATATCCTTTATTTTAGGGGTGTATATTGTGCAGTTGTGTCATAAATTATGTACCTGTTCTCTGTTGAACATATAGATTTTTTCTGAGTTTTTCCTTAGCAAAATGCTGCAGTGAGTACCCTTGTACACAGATGTTTGTACATTTGTTCTAGAAAAATCTACAGTAAAGATTCTTAGATTAAGAGATTCCCAGGTTATTAGAAAACTACTCTATTAATTTGGATATATACTTCCAAATTGCCTGACCAAAAAGTTATGTCAATTTAACTTCTATGAACAGTATACAAACATGACAATTTTCCATCACCTACACCAACTCTGGGTAATTTCATCTTTTTTACAAGTTGATGGATTGTTTTAATTTATATTTCTCTGGTTATTAATAAGGTTGGCCACCTGTTCATGTGTTATTATTGATGATATTTGTATTGAATTGTTTGAATTTTCTTGATTTCAAAAAACGTTTTACATGTCATAGATATTAAATATTTGTTGTAAAACTCTCCTTCCAGTATTGTGTATGTGTTTGGTCAAGTAGAATAAACTCTCGTCCTCTGATTTCAGATTCCTTTCTCTTTCCATTAGAAATCCCTAAATGTAAAACTACATATTGATAGCTAAAAACCAGGATGTTTACTAGAGAAAAAGAATACAAAGGCAATAATTAAATATTATATTTATACAAAATACCTACTAGTACAAACTTAAAAAGAGAAAGTAAAAGTCAAATGCTTCTACGACTTCAGACTAAGAAAAAGAACTTTTGAGGTTGAATGTTCCTGAAATTTTTCTTTTCATACAACTACGGACATGACTTCAAAAGTTGATGTGACTAAAAAATGTAAGATATGAAAGATATTTAAAGACTCAGAGAAGGTGGATTTTCATTTTAACAAGTCACATATATATTCTAGATATCCTCTTATTCGTAACTAAGAGAGTCAAATCAGATGAAAGACTCTAAAAATTTCCCTTTGACTGTGTTAAGTAGAAGTAGTAGAGGCATATTGGCCAAATCTTGAGTGTTTGCAAATTGACTATTAAGGCTATAGGCTGGCACAGGTCATTGAAGCCCTAGCTTTTTATCTTTAATTTTAAAATCCCCAAACAATGTATACTAATTTTTCTTGTCCATTATTTCCAAATAATCTTGTTTAAAGGTTATTACAGTGCTTGCTCATGTTACTGTTGTCTAACAGAAGGGTATCCGGGGCCTTAAAACTGAGAGGGTTAGGATTAATGATTCCAATACCTATGCTTGGACATCTCCAAAAGTGGGTTCCAACTTCTTGTCCTCAAGTCTGTATAGAAACTAGCAAACTTCCAGAGTTCACAAAAGGCTCAAAGAGAACAGATGTTTTATAGAAAATTCTTAGAGCAAGTTTCACGCATAATGTTGCTGATGCGTGTCTGCCTTTTCAATAAACATCACTATGCTTTATCACAAGATTTAATAAAGCAGCTTAGTTAAAAATGCCATCTGGGTCTCTGGACACATTAAACAAAGCTTAAAATAACCACCCCAGCAACTGGGAGGACCCAGCTGTTCTCATAATCTGTCCCACTCCTTTTACTTCCCCATAAAAAGAGTGAATGAAGACCACAGACTAAAAGCATCCAGAAGGAACTGACACAAACAGGGAGATAGTTGGAGCCAAGGGCTCCTGTAAGTTTGCTATTGCTCACATAATAGATTTGCTAATTCCACAACCTGCGGATGGTGATTAAGAACGGGAAGCAGAAAGAGGGAAGAGAGAATCATAGAAGGGCTCATTCAAGTTTTCTAATGTATCACAAACCTGTCCTCCCTAATGTCTGGATCATAGCAGCCCATTCCATTCACCTATTCTGTAGTGAACTCCAATAGAAAATACAAAGCCATCACCACCCAGTTCTTTCTCCCTTCTAGAGATGAGATATTAGCCACCCAATCCCAGATTCTCAGATCCATTCCAGGAAAGAAGCCCTAGGTATTGAAGCACAGCTTTCCCTCCCTCCCTTCTTTCTTCCACCCCAAGATTTGTTCCCCAGATAGTTCTAGTAAATGCAAAACCAAGTATATTCTCATTCTTTAGAGCAACCAGCTTTTCATGGCCAACTGGAATCAAACACAACCTGCACAAACATCTATCTGGAGGACACTCCCAAGGCTCCTACTGAGCCAGCCTTCTGCATACCACTGCATTTCAGCTTCCTAGTTCACAAGACACTGAGACATTCTTGAATTCTGCAAGGTGCACTGTGTGTTAATATCTTGGCTGCTCATCATGTGGCCAATAAAGGGCATGACTAGTCAACAAATAAATTTTCTCTTGGCTAAAACTTGCAACAAAACTGTAAGCTGTTTACCAAGGGGCCCACTACAGGTTATATTCAATATATACAGTCAAATCATAACTATCTGAGATATATTCAGTTGACCATACACCTTTATATTTCAGTAAAAGGTCTTTACATTTCCCAGTGCTATCGATGTTACAAAGTGCTTTCATATGCAGTGCTTCATCTGATTTCCAGGATAATTAAATGATCCTGTCATACCTGATTTTTAGATGAGGAAACAAGTGGTTTCTGGGTATTTCAAGAGGCTAACGCATCTGCCCTCCAACTTGTATGTGAAAACCAAAAACAAAATTCCAAGGCCCTTCAACCATCTGAATGGACTTTGACTCTTTTGGTCAATATATGGCAGAGCTAGGAAAAGAAGGTGAGTCTTCCAGCTGCTGATACAGGGTTTTTTCTGCCATACTCCATTACCTCCAAGGCTAAAGTCAAAAGAGGGTGTGGTTATCACATGAAAAAATCTGGTTTGGATTTCCCAAATGTGTATGTAGCATTTGGGGATTTACCTTAATTTAACCTACAGTTCTTTTGGGTTGTAACAGTCTGACTCCATTTTTGAAAACAAAACAAAATCGATTTTAAATGCTGAATTATAGATCTTTGCTGTCCAGTATGGTAGCTACTAACCACTTATGGTTATTTGCATTTCTATTTTAATTAATTAAAATTCAGTAAAATGCAAAATTCAGTTCTTCAGTTGCTCTAGCCACATTTCAAGTGTTACAGTAGTCACATATGGCTAGTGGCTGGGACAATGCAGATTATAGAACAGTTCCATCATCAAAGAAACTTCTATTGAACAGTGCTAGTATATAATGTCATCTCCAGAGAAAGAAGACTTTAGAAAAAGTCAGAAATGGCCGGGTGCAGTGGCTCACACGTGTAATCCCAGCACTTTGGGAGGCCAAGGCAGGCAGATCCCTTGAGGTCAGGAGTTCAAGACCAGCCTGGCCAACATGGTGAAACCCCGTCTCTGGTAAAAATACAAAAAATTAGCTAGGCGTGGTGGTGCATGCCTGTAACCCCAGCTACTCAGGAGGCTGAGTTGGGAGAATCACTGGAACCCAGGAGACAGAAGTTGTAGTGAGCCAAGATTGTGCCACTGCACTCTAGCCTGGGTGACAGAGCAAGACTCCATCTCAAAAAAAAAAAAAAAGAAAAAGAAAAAGTCAGAAACATCTTGAGGCAGGCATAGTGCTGTCATCTGTCCAATATTGAAGATGATTTAAGGATAAGAAAGAAGAAGAGAACAAAGAAGAGAAAAAGAAGTTGCCTTAGGTGTACCTACCCAGAAAAGGACAAGGGCATTCCTGTAGTCATTGTGTTGTATTTTAGCTCTTAAACTTTTTAAGAGATTAGAATAATTTGACACATAGAAGATCTAAACCACTGAAGAGGCTCTGAAGCAGATAAAAGTAGAAAGAAAATAAAAAACTAATTAGTTACAAACTAAGCTTAACCACAATTCGTTTAAACGATACTATTTACTCTTCACATGATTGGTTTTTCTTTTGCTTTATAGTATGACATAGTTTATATCTTTAAAGGGGAATTAAAATATTTCTGGGAATTTTTAAAAGTAAGTTCACACAGCCACATAAAAACTACAGAAACAGATAAAACCTATCTTCTCATTTATTCCCTAATCCATTCAAATTAAATATAAAAATCCAAGCAGCCACAGTGATATTCAAAAAAGCAAAAGTGAGACAAAACAAAATTCATTTGTCACCTGTGGAGGTAGTTAGCTCACCTAATCTTCACTCCAAACACCAGTAATTTTTAAAAGACAGAAATAAACATATGTTCTGCCTTCCCGGAAGGAACTATGTTTCAGGGTAGCCAAATAACCCAGTTGTGAAGAAAATGGTCTGCTTATAGAAAAATGCCAGCTAAAGCATGTAGATAGAATTAGAGAATTAGAAATTCACCATTTTGAAACCCCTAATGAAATAATCAACTCAAGCAAGGATCATTAATAAATGCTAAAACAATCAAGTAACTATTGATACAGAATATAACTGAATATACACATGGTACAAAGTTCACGTCACAGACTACTGGCTTGACCCAAGGGGGAATATAGCAGAGGAGATAGGCAGTGATCACCCTAACCTTGCGATCATCTCACCATCACTAATGATGGGATGTGAATACACATTATTGCCTATGAAATAGTCTTTAAAAAAAGAAGTTGAACCTGAATCTAACTAAACCTTGCAATGGGCTGAACGTGTATGTCTTCCCCAAATTAATATGTTGACATCCTAACCCCAAAGGTGCTGGTATTAAAAGGTGGGGCCTTTAGGGGGTCATTAGATCATAAGGACAGAGGCTTCATGATTGGAATTAGTGCCCTTATAAAAGAGGCCCCAGAGAGCTAGCTAGTCTCTCCCACTATGTGAGGGCCCAGCAAGAAGGCCAATCTATGAACCAGAAAGTTGGTCCTAACCAGATATCAAAACCACATGCTCCTTGATTTTAAACTTGCTAGCCTCTAGGACTGTGAGAAATAAATTTCTGTTCTTTATAAGTCATCCAGTTTTTGGTATTTTGTTATAGCAGGCCTAAAAGCCTTTAGAACTAACTTCCAGTTAACCAGGAAAAAACAGAGTGAAAAGTTAAATGACACCATAAAAAGCAACCAGAAAATTCCAGAAGGGGAAATATTCTACAGGACAACTGACTAGTTTTTCAACAAGTCAATTTCACTAAATAAATACATAAACAAAGAGTATGGGTATTTTCCAGGTTAAAAAAGTCTTGAGCTAAATAATCAAATGCAATGTGTATCCCTTGATTAGAAGAAACTAATTTGAACAAACCAGCCACAAAAGATATTTCAGGGAGACCAAGCTGGAAGGATCACTTGAGGCCAGGAGTTTGAGACCAGCCTGGGCAACGTAGTAAGACCTCCATCTCTACAAAAACAATAAATTAGCTGGGCATGGTGGTGTGCACCTCTAGTCCTAGCTACTCAGGAAGCTGAGGCAGGAAGATCACTTGAGCCCAGGAGTTTGAGGCTGCAATGAGCTATGATTGTTTCACTGCACTTCAGGCTGTGTGAAAGAGCAAGACTTTGTCTCAAAAAATAAGAGGACATTTCATAATAATTGAGGAAATCTGAATGTGGACTGGGTAATAAATGATATAAAAAAGCCATTTTTTATTTTGTTTGAAAACATGATTTTGTAACTATACAGGAAAATGTTCTTATTTTTTTAGAAATCTGTACTAAAGAATTTAGGGGTAAAATATCATTTTCTTTAATATACTTTCAAACACAAGCAAAAAATAGTCATGACACAAATATAGCAAAATGTTTACAATCTATGTTCTATGCTTGCCTGTGAGTGCCATTAATCTCATCTGTCTCCTTTTCTGAAAGTTTGAAAATTTCAAAGTTTTATAATAAATTTTTTTACATCCCATAATTTTATAATAATTTTTTTAAAGTTTGAAGCAAATCAACAACTATAGCTTCAAAAATATCCTGACCCACAATAAACATTGAACAGGGTATATTTCTCCCATTTCCTAAAAAAGTTGGCCCAGGAAGGAGTATGAGAGCTGCCATAGCTCTCCCAAGGCTCATTATTCTCCATCACTCCATGGGAAATCCCAAAATAAATTTTTAAAAAAGTTGTTTAAATTTATAATGTTTTTGATTCTATAATAATTTTATAATAAAATAATTGTAAAATGTTTTTGATTTTATAATTTATAAAAATTTTTATACGTTTATGTTTGAAATGTCTATTTCAAACTTTATGAGATATTAAAATATAAGTAATATAGTTCATCATTTTAGAAATGCCATGCTTTTCTTCTCCAGCAATTACATAATCAAAGAGTAACTGTAGTTTTTCCTAGAACATTGCTTTGTAGGCTGGGCATGGTGGTTCATGACACTTTAGGAGGCCAAGGCAGGCAGATCTCTTGAGATCAGGAGTTTGAGACTAGACTGGGCAACAGAGAAACCCTATGAGTAGTAAAAACACAAAAATCAGCTGTGCATAGTGGCGTGCACCTATAGCCCCAGCTACTCAGGAGGCTGAGGTGGGAAGATCACCTGAATCTGGGGAGGTCAAGGCTACAGTGAGCCAAGACTGTACCATTGCACTCCAGCCTGGGCAACAAAGTGAGACCCTGTGTCAAAAAAAAATGAAATTTAATTGAAAAAAAGAAAATTGCTTTGTAAAATTAATTTTTCAATCAAAACCAAGATTTTTCAGATATAGAGAATGCAGCCCACTGGTCAGATTTGTCAGTTCAAAGAGAATAAATTCTAGTTTCCTATTTTTCTAGCCTGCTTATGATTATCAAATAGGATATCAAAAAAGACCAAAGCCTTTGGGATCCATGTTCAGTATTCCTGAGTCTAACTCAGGATGCCAAATCAGGAGACAAGCACATTCTCATCAATTTTCAATCATTCGAGACCAATTTTGCTTATAATTATCCAGTTCTTTTAGACCACCTTTCTCCTGAAGCCAGCCTTATGGCTATTCACTTCACTTTAGCATAAGCCCCCAAGAAGGTGAACAAAATGAGGAAACGATTGGTTAAAGTTGGCATTTGAAATTCTGAAACATGTCCACCATTCCCTTCACCCATGCCCGCCCCTCTTAGAAGTAGTACTTTCAGATTATTTCAGAGTCGATGCTTCTATGTGGATTGTGTCATCTGTCCTTTATAACAGCTAGTGCGTTTAATTTGACTCTATTTTCAGCATATATTGACCTATGCTAATTATCTGTTAAAATAAATTCCACTCTTAGAGTTAATAAAGTGTGTGTGTCATGGAAGACCCATTGAAGTAAGAAGCTGAGGAGCCCTTATGGTAAAGTGGGACAAGAAATAATAAGACATAATAATTTTCCCATGCAAATCAACAACCGTAGCTTCAAAAATATCTTGACCCACAACAAGTATTGGACAGGCCATGTTTCTCTCACTCCCTAAAAAATTGGCTCGGGAAGGAGTATGAGAGCTCCCATAGCTCTCCCAAGGCTCATTATTCTCCATCACTCCACAGGAACAGCCTGTCAGAGAAGAGTGAAAGACCATTTGTCAACCTCTCTTCAACTCCCTGATTCTAGCCAAACTTCATCAATCTCAAGTGAGGAGCCAGAGAGAAATCAAACCCCATATATCCAGCATCATTGTCTACTGGAGTCAAAAATCACAATTCCACTACCCACCCCAACACCATTGGCCCTGTTTCTCCCAATTGCTTTTTATTGTGTTTTTTAAAAAATCCTCTTTCCCCATCCCTGCAACACCGAGAAGGAGGAATTATAGTAGATAAATATGAAGCATGGAGATCCTTTAAAAATGTTTTTAATAATAAATGAGAAAATGAAAAGGAGAGGGTTGGGAAGGAAGGAGGGAATTCAAATGCCAGGGAATTGTGCAGTTTCGCTTTTAAAGATGTTAACACTCATTTATACATCTGCAAGACACTCCCCTTAAAGAAAAGTTCTATGAGTGTGGGTCTGGTTGCATGAATAAGGATAAAATTACTTTTTTAGACGATGTTTCCCACATATCATTCAGAGACCCCTGAAGTTAGGTATCCCTCTTGTAGATGTCCTTGAGATGCTGCTGGACCTGGGAAAGAGGAAACTGGGATACGGGTCTATGCCAAAAGGTGCTTCTAGTTACAGGACAGAGAGGAAAGGGGCAGAGGGAGAAAAACACGAGGTCTGAGAATCTGGATTGCAGAAGACTACCGAGGTCGTGGGAGAAGGGAGAGAAAACAAGGATGAAAAGCGAAAGGGGAAGAGGCATGAAATGTTGTCAAATGTCAAAAGGCATTTGGAGAGAAGTTGGGAATTGCATTAAGAAAACCACTGCAAATCTCGTTTCAGACCATTTAGAGATATGCCCCCTGGGAACTGCGAGCTCAGGCTGTTTAGCATCAAACAAATGGATCCACTCCATCCCTACCCTAATTAAATAAATCATTCAGTAATTCCACTGGGTTAAAAAACCAAAATATTAAAAACCTTCAGGGCCTACTCTTGCCAAATATGTCAGGGATCGTGTGTGTGTGTGTGTGTGTGTGTGTGTGTGTGTGTGTGTGTGTTCTGAGACACCACTACTGTTAAATAGGCAGAGCTAAGACTTAGGGGACTGGCAGATTATTGCAAAAAGGGCACGGGGCAGAGGGACTATGTTGTGAGCCTGGGAAAGAAGTTTGTGTGGGGACTGTGGGCAGTGAACGCGTTGGGAACAATATGGAAAACTGGGAGCTGCCTTGGAATCTACAGGGCCGGGTAAGAGAATGTCCGAAAGAAAAATGAGCAGGTGCGGGATGTGTGCAGAGTCGGAGAAGAGTCCAGGGCGCCCGGAGTGGCTCCAGGAACGACGGACACCCCTCAAGGCTTTTGGGGGCAGTGGGTACTAATAGAACCCAGTGTCCGGGGTGCGCCGGGGAGGCTGCAAGCACGGTGGGAGTGGGGCGCTGGAGGGTGAGGACGCGGGAGTGAGGAAGCAAAGCCTGGGCCGGGCAGGGGCCTCCCAGCTGGGCCTGGAGGCAGCAGGGGAACAAGGGCTAGGAGAGGGCATGGCGGCAGCGCGGCGGGAAGCGAGGGGCATCTGGACACTCACCCCGTTGGCCGCGGCCATCTGCCCCACGATCTCGATGGCCGTCCTGCTAAAGTACCTGCCGTCGCTGCCCACCACCGTGGTGCAGCCCCGACGGTCGCGCAGGTCAATGGACGATAGCACGCTCTGGATGAATTTGGGCAGGTAGTTGCGCTGGCCCTGGAAGAGGCCGGTAGGTCGCCGCAGAACCCCGCCGCCGGCCCGCCGCGAGTCCTCGTAGGGCACGGTGGGCACTGTCAGCACCGGGATGGGGCTCCCCTCCGTGGTGCCTCCTGGCCGGTCCTGCTGTGGCTCCTGGGGCCGGAGGGAATCTGCAGTCTGCCGGGGGCCTCCACCAGCCTGGCCGCGTGCCGGGACTCCGCCTCGCGCCCGGGCCCCCTCTCCGGCAGGTCGGCACCCTGCGCCCTGCGCCCGCCCGCCTGGGGACCGCCCGCCCCTCCTCTCCACGCGGCCGCTCGCTGACTCCCTCGGTGGAGATTGCTTCTGCCTTCCTGTAAAGTTTTCTCCCGCCCACCTTCTCCGCTGCCAGACCGCCCGAGGTGTCCTCAGTTTCTCCCCAAGTTGGACTCACTTTCGGGGTGTCCCAAAAGCCTGATTCCAGGGCCTGCTAGCCCGACCCCGGTGACGCCTGCACCCGCGCCTGGCCCCAGCCTTCACGCGCGATCGCCGCCCTCCGCGGCACACCCTCCGCCAGAAAACAGCCGGCGGGCGGCGAGACTTTGGGCAGAGTCCGGGTTCCTCTCCGGCGCCAGGCCCGTCTCCCTGTCTCCCTGGGAGTGCGCAGCCTACACGCACCAGTTTCTCTTTAGAACAAGCATGGGGAGGGATTTGGGAGGGGGCTGAAACCTTTTGCCATCAGCGAACAGCCTCAGCCAAAAATAACCCTGGAAAGGCGAGCTAAGGATGGTTATCTCCTGCCAGCGCTGAAATCGGAGGCTTGGTGCTGCGTGTGGGGTGTGTGTGTGTGTGTATGTGTGTGTGTACCCTCCCACCCCGACCATTTGTTGAAGGGAATCACCACTGTCAGACTTCAATCCAACAGGACCCACTCGAGCCATCCACACTTTCCCCAGCCTCCTCCAAAACAGCACACTTTCCGGTATGGACAATTCTTTTTTTTTTTTTTTCACTTGTTTGTTTGTTTTGGTGGTTGCAACAGCAGCAACACAGACGACACATATTTCCCTATTCTTCTCGCCCTTCTCACCCTCCCTACCCAGCTCCTGCCTTAGAAACAGGCTTGGCCTACACTGTATCTGTCCACACTGCCTGAACTCTTCCCTGAATTAATCATTTTCAATAGGAGGGGGCTAAATCCCTTATTAATGCCCTACCAGGAGTGAATGAATAAAGCCAAGTTAAAGGGGAACTGGGTACCACATACTGTGCTAGGTTCCTTTGCATGTATCCTTTCATTCTGCTGGAGCTAAAGATGTTCTGCCTCCTCTCCATAAAACGCACCCAAACTCCAAAACCAGGAAATTCTCCATAGAAAATAGGAGTGAAGAGAGAAAAGACTAACAGGATAAACCCCAAAGCAGGAAGAAAGTT
Organism: Pan paniscus; assembly: GCF_029289425.2. Taxonomy (NCBI): domain Eukaryota; kingdom Metazoa; phylum Chordata; class Mammalia; order Primates; family Hominidae; genus Pan; species Pan paniscus. Next base: position 14,214,981 of record NC_073254.2, read on the forward strand.
TTGTCTCCCATTTTGCTCAAGGAATTTTTGGACCCACCAAGGCTACTGTCCTGAAAGATCCTGCTGCTTCTCCTTCCCCAAATATTGTCCACTTCCTGAGAGTAAGGCTGACTTGCCACAGGCTTATAAAGTGTTTGGTCACAGTAAGACAACTGTGAGTAATAACACACATTGTATACTGTTTTGCAATTGATAAAAGGCTTTGCATCTGTTTTTTCTTTGGAGGCTGAAGAAAAGAAGAATGGTATTCACGCAGTTCCCATTTTACAGATGAAAACAAGAGGACTTTTTCTGTGAAGTCAGGAAAGTGGTTACAGTGGTACTTTCCGCCTGTCCAAATTATGTATTGCCCCTCCCCTTTCTATTAATAACATTGAAGTGTGATGGGACAACCACTGAAGCTGTCAGTTGAAACCTGCTGGGACTTTTTAGCCATTCTCTTCAACATAAAGAATGGGTGTTTTTGGAGGGGGTGAGAGGAATGGGGAAATGTTGTCAAAGAGTACAATGTTTTAGTTGAGACAGGAAGAATACATTTTGTTGAGATCTACAGCACAGCATGGTGACTGTAGTTTACAATGAAGTATTGTGTATTTCAAAATTGCTAAGACAATAAATTTCAAATGTTCTCACCACAAAAAAGATAGGTTTTGAGGTGATGAATCTATTGATTCTCTGGATTTAATTATTCCACAATGTATACATATATCATAACATCACATTATACCTCCGTAAATACATACAATTTTAATTTGTCAATTAACATTTTTTAAAAGAATAGTGTGGCCAGTTGGGGAGGTAGTTTTTTTTTTTTTTTTTTTTTTTTCCTCTAGTCTCTACTCAGTCTCCAAGATCCCATTCCCCATAAAGTTCCTGTCACCCAGGTGGAGTGCAGTGGCACAATCATGGCTCACTGCACCCTCTCCCTCTTGGGCTCAAGCGATCCTCCCGCCTACAGGTACATGCCACCACGCCCAGCTAATTTTTGTAGTTTTTGTAGACATGGGGTTTCACCATGTTGCCTAGGCTGGTCTCGAACTCCTCAGCTCAATCAATCTGCCCACTTTAGCCTCCCACAGTGCTGGGATTACAGGTGGGAGCCACCAAGCCCAACCCATAAAGTTCCTAACTTTTTATCTCCCTGGGAGTGCACAGCCTACACACACCAGTTTCTCTTTAGAACATACTTAAGAGTCTTGGCTTAGCATCCAACAGACAGAACTTTAACACTTCTACGGATCTGTGCACCTGTCTATGGTGTGGGGTTTTTAAGATCTCTTTCTAATGACACTTTATTTTGCAAAGCAGGACAGTTTCATTCCCAGAAGAGCAGGTATGGTAAATCCTTTGTTCCAGTAACGAAGACAATGATCCAAACCCTAAGCCTCAGAGAAGCCCAGAAACGCTCCAGGCCTCCATTTCTCTGCTCCTAGCACCTGCCTCTCTCTTGACATCAACATCATTCTCCCCTCTCACAGCCCAGCTCCTTCCACAGACCCAGGGATTAGGCACCAGCACCTCAGACTAGATTTTAGAGAATTACCATTCAAGAGGCAATCCTCTTCCCTTGGTTCCAATTTCAAGGTTCTCAAAGACTGGAACAGGGCTAGTTTGAGGCAATGTGCCCCATCGCATAGCCAGAAAGAACCTTACAGTGAAAAGGAAAACAATTCTTCCAAAGTAAGGGGGTGCTGATCCCAGAGGGAGGACAGATGGGCAACCAAACAGTAACCGGGCCACCACATGCTTCACACTCACTGATCAAGGATTTCTAAAACCACTTTTCTTTTCTCTGAATTTACATAGGACTTTGTATCACTCATAAAGGAATGTCTTATAGGCTAATAACACCTTTCTATTCATGCTTATACTTAACATTTAGGCTAGGATAATTTCCTAACCTCAGTGTCCTCACTATAAGATGGGAATTATTATAATCCCTACCTCATAAATTGTTGGGAGGATTAAAATACTTAGTAAAGTGCCTGACTAATAGAAAGGCATTCAATAAATGTTAGCTATTCATGGTGTCATCATCATTATATTTACCATTATTACTAATCTCCTGTATTGCAAGAATTACAGTTTATATTTTTGTAGACCATCACTGTAGCTAAAGGGTCTTTGGGCCATAGGTGATATTCCATAAAGGTTGGTTAAATTGATCTGTGGTTTTTGACTATGGAAACTCAGAACTCCCTCAAAATGTACAAAACAGATTTACCTGCTAAATAAATCTCTTCGAAGCTGACCCCAGGTTTAATTGAATTAATTCCAATGAATTTGTCACAATGATGGAGAAAGGAAACTTAGAGGGCCCCACAGTTGTTTGCTGGTAAAATGAGAAGTTTGGATTAGATCAATGTTTCCCAAAATATTTTCCTCAGAATGTTAGTGCCCCTCGAATCCTGCACAAAGCAAGAGTTTCATTACCAAGTAGCTTTTAAAACTCCTGTACACTCTACTCCCATTCTTCACAATGCACACTTTCATATTAAAAGTTCTGAGAGGTCCTCAACAGAAGACATCACTTAACTTTTTTTTTTTTTTTTTTAAGACAGATTCTCACTCTGTCACCCAGGCAGGAGTACAGTGGCCACCACTCCTGGCCTAAAATTTTTTTAACCTGGTGCTTCCCAATCTAAACTCACAGGGACCAGTTTTCTTAATGAAAGAGAATCAGACTAGCTTGTAACCATAGCTGGTGACACTCCCCTGCCCCATTCCTTGTATGTCCTCAGTGGACTAGGTCAGGAATAAATAAATTTTCCTGATTCTCAAGGGCTGGTCACTCCTTTGCACTGAGCTCAAAGCTTCTCTGTAGCATGGGTCACAATGAATGGTAGCCCTGATAGCCTAGAGTAGCCTTTCAGCCTTCTCTGAGCCTCTAAAGACTGAGGATCCTTGGCATGAAATGGAGCAACTGATATACCCTTGCTTCCCCTGGGGACTCTCTTGCTGTCAAAAAGGAATCAGCCATCATCTCCATCTAGAGAATATACTATCTGACTCAGCTTGACCAGCCTGTCCCAAAATGAGAATCTGGGTAAAATAAGCATTGAAACACTTCATTCCTTGTAGATTCACAAAACATATTAGCATATTAAAGACTATGAAGTTCTGCAGGAAAAAAAAAACCTATTTAACTTTAATCCAACATTGCCAAGTTTTATTTGACCATGGAAGATTTTTCCAAAACACTTACAAACAGATCAAGGACATTAATCTTTCATGAAACACTAGATCCCCAGGGTCCTCTCCAGCTACATCATTCTGTGATTTTCTTTTTTATTTATGATGCATTAAAAGATTAATCTCTATCAGACTTCCATTTAGAAATTCACCAGAATGTGCAAAGGCAGCAGGTAAAATTGCTGAAGGATATTATAAAAATACCCTCCAGTGATTTTTGAAACTTCAACTGAAATATTTATATAACTATATATTTCAGTTTGTATATTATATATATATGTATATACACACATATATATGTGTGTATATACACACATATATATGTGTGTATATACACACATATATATGTGTGTATATATATTGGTGTATGTATATCTATATCTATGTATATATGGCATTATATCCATTTTACAGATGCAGAAACTGAGCTTTAGAGGGGGTGAGCAATTGGTCCAAAGCCACACAGCACACAGGTAGTCATTGATAAAGGTAAAAACAAGAGTTGAAGCCTGAGGTGTAAGGACACAGAGACAAGTACACAAATGTTTACAAGTTACACATATGACACGTGCCTTTAACATGAATTTCTTGAACATTCATTTAGAGGCCTTACAATGAAGACATCAGAGTGGCAGCAAGTTCTGTTGGAATCAGGGGAGCGTGTCCTTCTATAATCCCCTGGCTAACAGGAAAGCACACTGATTTGGCCCATGGTAGTTATACACTCCCATTGAGTCAGGGGCCACTTCTATGCACACAGGAGGTGCTAAAAATATGCTGTTGACTCATTGCCTCTAAGAGCAGAAGAAATGCCAAAAGTATAGGACAAGAGGCAGAAAAGCACACGGAAAAATGTCGTAGGGCAGTCCTCTGAGGAAGTGTTAGATCCCTTTGAAATCTGTCCAAACACTTTCTTGTGCTGGGGAAAGTCAATTCCATATTTCAAGCAACCCCACATGTCATACGAGTATCTTGTACGTGTTTGTGTACTCGTGTCTGTGAACTTACATCTCAGACTTCAACTTCTCGCTCCCCACCCTTATCAATGACTGCCTGCATGGCCTTGGGCAAGTTGTTTCCCTCTTCAAAGCTCAGTTTCTGCATCTATAAAATGGACATAATGCTACCTACCTCATGGGGTTAGTGATCACATTTAAGGAGCTAATATGTGGAAATTGCTTACACACTACCTATCACATAATAAGGGTTTAATAAGTGTTTGATGTAATTGTTTTGATTATTACTACTATTACTAAAATAATAATTACTACAATAATAATGATTCTTATTCTCTATATTAGTATTATCTTTGAAAATGGGCATGGATTATGTCTATGTAACACTTTTGGCACAATATCTAGCATTATATCACACACAAATTAGAGAATTCATGTTATTAAGGATGAAAAAATATTTTTACTGACCCTTAAATTCTTCATAAGTAACTGCAAAAGAAGCCATTATCCCAACACATGAAATAAAAAAAAAAAAAAATCAGTTCCTCTGGAGTTTGTTTTTGGAGGTAGCCACAGGATACCTAATTTTTTTTTCTTTTCAGAGAGACCGAGGGGCTCACTAGGTTGACCAGGCTGGTCTTGAACTCCTGGTCTCAAGCCATCCTCCCACCTCAGCCTCCCAAAGTGCTGGGATTACATGCATGAGCCACCACATCCAGCCTACCTAAAATATTGAATGCTGTTAATAAATCTCCTGAGGCCAGCATAAGAAGGTGATGGGCAAAACTAATGCAGGTATGTTTTTCTGGCTTTTTCATGTATTGGGCCAAACTTTGAAAAGCACTTACTATTAATGGCTAACTTGCAAAATTTGTGATTTATTAAAAGCGGATTTTAATTGTTTTACCTAAAAATAATAGGCCTCTGATCTGCCAAAGATGAAGATTTAATTTCTAGGTGTTCCCCACAATACCTAGAAACATCAGTTGAATCGAGTATTAAACACTTTAGAACTATTCTCATCAAAGTTCTTTAATATATAATACAGCAAAAGAAAAGTTTCTTTTCTAAAGGCTTCTCTATACTTTTTTTAATAGTTGAATTTCATTTCTGAAGGCTCCTAAAAAGAATAGAATTTAGATCTTTATTAAAGAGGAAATATATTTTCCATGTTTAATTTAAATTACATTCCATCAGTCATTTGCAATCTTAGCCTACACGGAATTTCTTTTTTTGGTAGTTTTTATGTTTGGGCTTTAGGAGGGGATTCCCAATAATCTCTATATAAATATTTCTAATCTCTATAGAAATATTTTAACATTTCAATGTAAATTAGTTTTTTAAAGCTATTTTATCCATAAAAATAATAAATTTGCATGGCTGAGGGTGAAATAATGTGTTACCAGGACCCCTCAGTTTTGGGGGTTGTGAGTAGATCCCATCTTCATGTTCCTCCAGCCCAGCCCAAGCCTGGCTCAGGGCCTCCTCCCCCATTTGCCAGGAACCACCATCCCCAGGGATTCTATGTGCCCTGCCTGACCAGTGTTCTCCATCAGAGTTTACCAATCTTTTGTTCATTCCCTCAGAGCACAGCTAAGCAAGAGTAGACTAATTTGAAAATTAACTCAAGCAAATAGAGGAACAATATCCCCAACACATTGCATTTTAACATAGGGTTTCCTGGACACACTGTTTCAACCCAAGAGTTGGGCTAATAGTAGGAGTTCCATCTGCTAAAATACGGCTGTCAGCTTCAGAGGGAAATTCATGAACGTCTTCGTAGTTTGTTTTTACGTTTCACTTGGCACTGTTTCTAAAATTTCCTCTGAAGCCAAAAAATAAGTTATTTCCCAGCACACTGGGCACTTTTCATTTATCATTGGATTGATTTTTGTAACTTGCAGTAGGAGCTGAAATCGACCAGGGGGTTCTTATCCAACAGACAGCAGCAAAACTCTTTGTGTATCTGCGTTCCTTTCAACAAGCGTGACTTCCTCAATGGCATCATTCGTGAGCGTAACACAGAGCTCAGCAATAACGTTTCTTCACTAACCCTACCAGGTATCCAACATAGGATGTTACTTCCTTTCACTGTTTTCCGACTCCTGGCAGATATTAATCATTGGGATTTGGGAACAAGGAAATAGAATTTCTGAGAATGCTTGGGAATTCCCAAATTCATATGATTTTCATAACACTTCACTTACAAGTTTTTGAAAAATAATAAGTGACTATAATAACAAGCAAATAGTCGTTTTTTTCTGTAACAGGATTATATGAAAAGTTTTAGTAGTCTTCTGTTTTTAAAAGATATGATAACAAATGATGATTTCTTATTATTAGGAGCCAACATGTTGTAACAAGATTATAAAATCCAATAGCATTAATAGAGAAAACATTAAAAAGAAATGAATATTATCACAAAATAAATGCTAAAGAAAAGTCCTTTAAAGATTGAAAGGTAACACCACAAATACTTAATGCTTTAATCGTTGTTTACATGACATTGTTAAACAAGGCATCAATCATCCCCTCCAATACCATTTAAATAACATAACATTCTGATCTCCTGGCAAGATGAATAGCACTAGAAAGAAGCAACTGTCAAAATCGCCGATTTAAGGGCATATTTTGTTTCTAAAACTTGGCATTTCTTAGAAAACCTCTCATAGGATTTGTAAAACATATACTATGCCTATGAACACATTAATATTTATTTGCAGAAATGGTTCACTGTTAGCAGTGGACAAGGCCATGAACACACACTTGTAACACAGCAACAGATACAAGAAAGTCTGACTGAGGCTCCTTTACTGCTCCTGTCCTGTTCACCTTAACTTTCATCTCCACATGTCAGTGCTTCCTCATCTTGCTTGACTTGAAGTCAGTGCATTTCTTCAAGCCAGTAAGTTCTCTATACTGACTATTAAGCTGTAATTTTCACAGGAAAATTAGAATGTTCCTTCCCATTTTCCTAATTTCTCAACTGATTTTTCTCAGAATTCAGAATCCATAAATATTGAAATGCCAGGAGAGAATTTCCAAATGGAAATGCTGTTCCCTTAGTCCATTTTCAGAAGAAACCGTAGGATAGTGTTATCCTTCTCTTCTCCAATTTTTTTTTTCCTGCAAACTTATGGTTATCACCTCTTTAAGTGAGTAGCTCATAATTTTGCCTCCCCTGCAAATGGTCCCAAAACAGTGAAGTGGGTCCTCTTTAGCTGTGTCTTTAGTACATAATCCTGCATTTCTGACCATATGCAGGGAGTGTGACCCAGGGAAGGATCCCTGACTCAATGGGATTTCTCTTGCTGTCTCTAGAATTTGAACACTGGAACCCAGACGTACAGAGGCTGGGAGCCATCGTGGTGTGCTATATTGATGACGGCAGCAGTGGGTGGTGTGGGGGCAGTTAATTGACAGCTACCTGTTGCTGACATCCCAGGAACTGCCTGAACCTCCTCTTTCCCAGTCATAAGATATCTAAGATTCTGCAGTATTCTTCATTAAATCCTAGCATGGTTTAAGCTAGCCAGAATTAGGTTCTGTTGCTTTCAATCAACAGAACCTTAGCTAATACGTTGTTATTTCCTGGTCTTTGTTCCTTTAATTTTCCAGGAAAAGAAGGGAAAATGGCTTATTGGTTTTAAAAAGAGACAAGGGACAACATACCATTTATGCAAAATTTAGAAGCACTCAAAGGAAACTCTGGAAAGTTCCTGAGACATACCTAGGTAGGATCAGCATAAAACTTGAACAGTGTATCTAGATCATGGTTGCCATGGTTGCCTTGACACAATGAACATCTGTATCAAGATCATATTTTCTTGGTGGGACAGAGAGAAGCACAAGGCGGGACTCACATTTACAGTAATCCTTGTTTTCCAGGGACCATACAACCCAGTTTGTCCAGAGCTGTTCATCTTAAGTTTGTTATCCCACCATAATTATAAATAGAACCTCCTTTTTCTCTCAAGAATATCCCACTTTGGATGATAATTTCTGTGACTACCCATTAAGAATATTTAATAACTATAGAAAACTGCTTCTCTATATTTTTTGTATGTTTGAAACATTTTATAACAAAAATATCTTTAAAGTTATCACCTACACAGAATATAGCTGCCAAATGCTCCTACTCTGCTATTCTCACCATGAATCCCTCTGGGGCCCCTTCCTCCTACGACGCTTGTGAGGATGAAATAAAATAAGCTCTATGAAGTGCCCAACAGTGACCAACACTGAATAAAATACAGCCACCATAGGTGGCCTTCCCTTATGTTCACCAAACTCCTGATAAGTTATTCGGTGATGTTTTAATCTTAATATTTTATGTAGATTATACATTCATCTGATTCAAAATGCAAAAGGTACAAAAGCGTATACAGTTAAAAGTTTCCCAACCCACTACCATTTATCTCCCTGGAGGCAACTGTTTCCAGATTTTTGAATATCCTTAAAGAATATCATATGTATGGAAAAGAAAGATTATATATTTATATGCATCTGTGTATGCATTTTCCTATGAGAGGCTCACAAAGTCTCCTTGAAGAGATATCATTATTACAAATACCCCTCAATTTACAATAGGGTTATATTCCAATAAACTTATGAAAATATTGTAAGCTGAAAATGCATTTAATACACTTAACCTACTAAACATCATAGCTTAGCTCGGCCTACCTTAAACACTCACATTAACCTACAGTTAGGCAAAATCATCTAACAGAAAGCCCATTTTATAATAAAGTGGGCTTTGAATATCTCATGTAATATAATGAATACTGTACTGAAAGTGGAAAACAGAATGGTTGTATGAGTACTCAAAGTACAGCTTCTGCTGAATGTGTATTGCTTTCAAACTATCTTAAAGTTGAAAAATCATAAGTCAAAATATTCTAAGTCAGGGATTGTTTGTACTTCTACTTTACATGATGAAATTGAGCCTTGAAAAGATTAAGTGACTCGCCCAAGGTCACACTGGCAGTTAAATAGTGAAACTTGGATCCAAATTGTTCAGTCACTACATGTATTGTCTTGAAATTTGAAAAAGTGGAAGAGGAATTAAACTACTAAATTGAAGGACTATTTTAGGCATAGAAGAAGCAGATGCCTTCATGTCCAAGTGATTGTGAAAAGCCCACTTGCCCCAAAATATGTCTCCTGGTCATATGAAATTCCACCATTTCAGATTTTTACCTGGGGATTTAGAGTAATCTGCTGTTTTCCTAGAGCTCCCCTAAAATAGAAATAGAAAATTTTGGAAGGCTAAATATATGCTAACATTGGAAAACTCATTTTCTCCCCTTCGTAAGGCAAGGTACTGAAGGAGGGGGCCCTACGGGCTGTGCACGGACATCCTGGAGGCATGGGGAGAAGAAACTGAAAGGCAAGTTTGTATGGAACAAAGAATACCGATCTCAGGATTCTCCCTTGAACCTGCCCTAACTTTGTTCAAATAGACTTAGCCACTGACCTGCTGTCAAAAGACCACAGCCAATCTGACTTGTTTTCAATATAATGATGAATATTGATTTGGTCCCTTCATCCAACATTCTCAGCTGGATCTTTTTTGACCAAGGATATACATTACTAGGTGAGTACAGGCAGTTAATTCTTCCACACGGGACTTCGGAGTTTCTGAGTTAACCAGAATCACCCACCTTAACATCTGCCAGTTTATACCCCAAGTCCTGACCAGTGCCCCCTACCTGCTATGCCTCATGTTTTCAATAGAGCATAAAATCAGAAATGAAAGATGAAACATCATAGCCAATATCACAGAAATACAAAGGATCCTAAGAAACTGCTAGGTATAATTACACACTAACTAATTGGATCATCTAGAAGAAATGGATAAATTCCCAGACACATAAAACCTACCAAGATTGACTCATGAAGAAATTTAAAAATCTGAACAGACTAATAGCAAGCAAGGAGGTTGAATCAGTAAGAAAATGTCTCCTATCAATGAAAAACCCAAAACCAGATGGCTTCCCAGATTAATTCTACCAAATATTTTAAGAAGAACTAATACCAGTCCTTCTCAAACTCTTCCAAAAAGCTGAAGTGGAGGGAATACTTCCAAACTCATCTTACAGGGCCAGCATTACCCTGATTCCAAAGCCAGACAAGAACACTACAAGAAAGGAAAATGACAGGCCAATATCCTTGATCTACATAGATGCAAAAATCCTCAACAAAATCCTAGCAAACCAAATTCAATAGCACATTGAAAGAATCATTCACCATGATCATGTCATGGTTCAACATAAGCAAATCAATACATATAATATACCATATTAGAAAAATAAAGGATAGAAACTATATGGCCATCACAATAGATATAGAAAAAGCTTTTGACAAAATTCGAAACCCTTTCATGGTGAAAAAAAAAAAACACCCAACAGATCACGTATTGAGGGACTGTATCCCAACAAAATAAAGGCCATATATGACAAACCCATAGCTAACACCATGATCAATGGTGAAAAGGTGAAACTTTTCCTCTACCATCAGGAACAAGACAAGGATGCCCACAGACACCACTTCTCAGGGTAATTAGGCAAAAGAAAGAAATAAAAGGCATCTTAATAGGAAAGGAAGAAGTGAAACTGTCTCTACTGACGGCATGATCTTGTTATATATAGAAAACCCTACAAACTTCACTGAAAAAAGGTTAGAACTCAACACAAAGAAGGGAACAATAGACACTGGGGGACTCCAAAGGTGGGAGGGAACGATGGTGGGAGCAAGGGTTGAAAAACTACGTATCGATTACTATGCTCACTGCTTGGGTGGTGGGATCATTAGAAGCCCAAACCTCAGCACCATGCAATATACCTGTTTAAGAAACCTGTACATCTACGCTCCTGACTCTAAAATGAAACATGCAATATTTAAAAAACAAAAACAAATAAATAAAATTTGAAAACTGTTAGAACTGAACTGATAGGTGATATCAGTAAAGTTGTAGGATACAAAATCAACATATAGAGCCTTGAACACAGCAACATCCAGCTGTCTGACACGAAAGTCTCAGGGGCAATAAAACCTCTATATGAACTCAGAAACAATGAGCTAAGTTGTGTTTATGTCTGAAAGGATGTTAAGAACTTCATTCATGTTACATCAGAGCCAACAGAAAGAACCAACAGGAAACCTGTACCCAACAAACAGAAATGACAAGATGAAGGGAAAGCAGAGGTAAGGGCTTACCTTAGAAAGGGCAAGTGATTAGCTCAATATACAATACAATGTTTGCTCCTGAGCCAAAAATTTGTACAATAATTTGGATATTACTTGCACAACCAGAAAAATCAGCCACTCATTAGGAAAATGTGTTTCTGTAGAAGTCTTAGGACTCAGCTATCTATAATAACATGAAAAGACAATATTTTCATCCAAAATGAGTATTTTTGTTTGTCTTGGCTTGTTATTCTAACGTCAACAGCCTCTAAATAAACTGTTGAAGTACATGATATAACCACCTCTTTCTCCATCTTTCCCATTGCTCCCATAGGGTTTCAGTTGTGCAATTTCACCATTAGCAAAGTTTTTTGCTGAAATCTGGCTTTTCAAAGGGAGAGTATCCAGAAACAGAAGATGCTGATCTGGGAGGCTCTTCCTAATAGAACTGCTGCTTCAGTTTAACTTGAAAAAGTCCACACCCAGTTCCTAATGACAAACATCTGAACACCGGGTTCAGATGTTTGAACACCTGAGCAAGACCATGCTATGCCTCCTGCTCGCTCTGTTCTATAAGCAACCCACAGATTGCTCCCTGTGAAGAGGAGCCTGCCAGGGGAGCAGCATTCCACCAGACCCTGATTTAGCAAGATATTTCCGTATCATTCCCCCAACCACCTGGAAATATCTACAAAGCTATCTCTGTAAACATGGAAATATCTACACCGCCATCTGTATAAACATGGAAATACCTACAATGTCATCTGTATAAACTTGGAAATATCTACAAAGCCATCTGTATAAACATGGAAATATCTACACAGCCATCTGAATATACATGGAAATGTCTACACCACTATCTGTATAAACATGGAAATAACTACACCGCTATTTTTATGAACAAGGAAATATCTACACAGTGACTTGTATAAACATGGAAATATTTACACCGCTATCTGTATAAACATGGAAATTTCTACACCGTTATCTGTATAAATATGGAAATATCTACACCGCTATCACTATAAACGTGGAAATATCTACACCGCCATCTGTATAAACATGGAAATACTTATACAGTCATCTGTGTAAACATGGAAATATCTACACCACCATCTGTATAAACATGGAATTATCTACAATGCCATCTGTATACACATGGAAATACCTACCTAGAAATCTCTGTATAGATTTAAACATCAACACAGCCATCTGTACAAACATAGAAATATCTACACAGCTATCTCTATAAACATGGGAATATCTACACTGCGGTCTGTATAAACATGGAAATAACTACACCGGTATCTGTATAAAAATGGAATTATCTACACCATGATCTGTATAAACATGGAAATATATACACCGCTATCTGTATAAACATGGAAATGTCTGCACTGCTATCTCTATAAACATGGAAATATCTACAAAGACATCTATATAAACATGGAAATACCTACACAGTCATGTGTAGGAACATTTAAGTATCTACACTGCCATCTGTATAAACATAGAAATATCTACACAGCCCTCTGTATAAATATGGAAATATCTGCATAGGCATCTGTGTAAACCTGGAAATATCTGCACCGCTTTCTGTATAACCTTGGAAATACCTACACCGCTGTCTCTATAAACATGGAAATATGTACACCGCTATGTGTATAAACATGGAAATATCTGCACTGCTCTCTGTATAAACATGGAAATATATCCACCGGTATCTGTATAAACATGGAAATATCTACAGCGCCATCTCTATAAACATTGAAAAATCTACACTGCCATCTGTAAAAACATTGAAATATCTACACAGTCATCTGAATAAACGTGGAAATATCTACACCACCATCTGTATAAACATGGAAATACCTACAAAGTCATCTGTATAAACATGGAAATGTCTACACAGTCATCTGTATATACATGGAAATATCTACGCCGCTATCTGTATAAACATGGAAATAACTACACCGCTATTTGTATAAACAAGGTAATATCTACACCGTGACTTGTATAAACATGGAAATAATTACACCGCTATCTGTATAAACATGGAAATTTCTACACCGTTATCTGTATAAATATGGAAATATCCTCACCGCTATCTCTATAAACCTGGAAATATATACACTGCGGTCTGTATAAACATGGAAATATCTGCACCGCTATCTCTATAGACATGGAAATATCTACAAAGCCATCTGTATAAACATGGAAATACCTACACAGTCAGGTGCAGGAACATGGAAATATCTACACTGCCATCTGTATACCCATAGAAATATCTACACAGCACTCTGTATAAATACGGAGATATCTGCATAGGCATCTGTATAAACATGGAAATATCTACACCGCAATCTGTATAAACAAGGAAATATCTACACCGCTATCTGTATAAATATGAAATATCTAAACCGCTATCTCTATAAAAGTGGAAATATCTCCACTGCTATCTGTATAAACATGGAAATACCTTCAATTCTATCTGTATAAACATGGAAATACCTACAAAGTCATCTGTATAAACATGGAAATATCTACAGCGCCATCTCTGTAAACATTGAGAAATCTAAACAGCCATCTCAAAAAACATGGAAATATCTACACAGTCATCTGAATAAACATGGAAATATCTACACCACCATCTGTGTAAACATGGAAATAACTACGATACCATCTGTATACACATGGAAATATCTACACAGACATCTGTATAAATATGGAAATAACTACACGGCCATCTGTATAAACATGGAATTATCTACACTGCCATCTGTAGAAAGATGGAAATATCTACACCGCTATCTCTATAAATACTGAAATATCTACACTGCCATCTCTATAAACATGAAAATATCTACACTGCCATCTCCATAAAGATGGAAGTATCTACTCCGCCATGTGTATAAACACGGAAATACCTACACCACCATCTGTGTAAAAATGGAAATATCTACGCCGCCATCTGTATAAACATGGGAATATCTACAAGGCCATCTGTGTATAGATGGAAATATCAACACCGACATATGTACAAACACGGAAATATCTACACCGCTATCTCTATAAACATGGAAATATCTGCACTGCCATATGTAAAAACATGGAAATAACTATACAATCATCTGCATAAACATGGAAATATCTACAAAGCCATCTGTATACACATGTAAATATCTACACAGCCATCTGTATAAACATGTAAATATCTACACTGCTATCTCTATATACATGGAAATATCTACACCGCCATCTCTATAAACAAGAAAATATCTACACTGCCATTTCCATAAACATGGAACTAATTACTCCGCCATCTGTATAAACATGGAAACATCTACACCTCCATCAGTGTGAATAAGGAAATATCTACAATGCCATCTGTATAAAGATATAAATAACTGCACCGCGAGCTCTATAAACATGGAAATATCTACATCGGTATCTGTATAAACCTGGAAATACCAACACCGCTATCGGTATAAACATGGAAATATCTACAACGCCATCTATATAAACATGGAAATATCTACACCGCTATGTCTATAAACATGGAAATACCTACACCGCTATCTGTATAAACATGGAAATATCTACACCGCTTTCTCTATAAAAATGGAAATATCTACACTGATATCTGTATAAACACGGAAATATCTACACCGCGATCTGTATAAACATGGATATATCTACACCGCAATCTCTTTAAACATGGAAATATCTACACCGTTATCTGTATAAACATGGAAATATCCACACCGCTATCTGTATAAACATGGAAATATCTACATCGCTATCTGTGTAAACAGGAAATATCTCCACCGCTATCTGTAAAAACATGTAAATATCTACACCGCTATCAGTATAAACATGGAAATATCTATACCGCTATCTGTATAAACATGGAAATATCTACACAGCTATCTTTGTAAACTTGGAAATATCTACTCAGCTATCTGTGTAAAAATGGAAATACCTGCACAGCAATCTGTTCAAAGATGGAAATATCTACAATGCTGTCTCTGTAAACATGGAAATATATACACCGCTATCTGTATAAACATGGAAATATCAATACTGCAGTCTCTATAAACATGGAAATATCTCCACCGCTATCTGTATATACATGAAAATATCTACACCGCTTTCTGTATAAACATGGAGATATCTACACCGCAATCTCTATAAACATGGAAATATCTACAACGCTATGTGTGTAAACATGGAAATATCTACAAAGCTATCTGTGTAAACTTGGAAATATCTACACAGCTATCTGCGTAAACATGGAAATATCTACACAGCAATGTGTGCAAAGATGGAAATAACTACACCGCTATCTCTGTAAACACGGAAATATCTACACCGCTACCTGTATAAACATGGAAATATCTACACCGCAGTCTGTATAAAGAAGGAAATATCTGCACAGCCATCTGTAGAAACATGGAAATATCTGCACCGCAATCTGTATAAACATGGAAATACCTACACCGCTATCTGTATAAATATGGAAATGTCTACACCGCTACCTCTATAAACATGGAAATACCTACACCAGTTTCTCTATAAACATGGTAATATCTACACCGCTGTCTGTATAAACAAGGAAATATCTACACCGCCATCTGTAGAAACATGGAAATATCTACACCGCAATCTGTATAAACATGGAAATACCTACACCGCTATCTGTATAAATATGGAAATGTCTACACCGCTATTTCTATAAACATGGAAATACCTAAACCACTTTCTCTTTAAACATGGAAATATCTACACTGCAATCTCTATATACATGGAAATATCTACACCGCCATCTCTATAAACATGAAAATATCTACACCACCATCTTCAGAAACATGGAAGTATCTACACCGCCATCTGTTTAAACTTGGAAATATCTACACCACTATCTGTATAAACATGGAAATATCTTCCATTCTATCTGTATAAACATGGAAATATCTACACCGCCATCTGTATAAAGATGGAAGTATCTACACCGCAATCTGTATAAATATGGAAACACCTACACCGCTATCTCTATAGACATGGAAAAATCTACACCGCTATCTGTATAAACATGGAAATATCTCCACTCCCATCTGTATAAAGATGGAAATATCTACACCGCGAGCTGTATTAACATGGAAATATCTACACCGCTATCTGTATAAACATGGAAGTAGCATCACCGCTATCTGTATAAACATGGAAATATCTACACCGCTATCTCTATAAACATGAAAATACTTACACCGCCATCTCTACAAACATGGAAAGATTTACACCGCTGTCTCTATAAACATAGAAATAACTACACCGCCGTCACTATAAACATGGAAATATCTACACCGCTATCTGCATAAACATGGAAATATATACACAGACATCTTTAGAAACATGGAAATATCTACACCGCCATCTGTATAAACATGGAAATACCTACACCGCTACCTGTATAAATATGGAAATGTCTACACTGCTATCTCTATAAACATGGAAATAACTACCCCACTTGCACTATAAACATGGAAATATCTACACCGCAATCTCTGTAAACATGGAAATATCTACACCGCCATCTATGTAAACATGATAATATCTACACTGCCATACTCAGAAACATGGCTGTATCTACACCGCCGTCTGTATAAACATGAAAATATCTACAACACTCTCTGTATAAAGCTGGAAATATTTAAACCGCTATCTCTATAAACATGGAAATATCTACACCGCTATCTCTATAAACATGGAAATATCTACACTGCCATCAGTATTAACATGCAAATATCTAAAAAGTCATCAATATAAACATGGAAATATCTACAGAGAACTCTGTATAAACATGGAAATATCGGCACAGCCATCTGTATAAACATGGAAATATCTTCACCGCTATCTGTATAAACATGGAAATATCTACACCGCTATGTGTATTAACGTGGAAATATCTCCATTGCTATCTGTATAAACATGGACAAATCTCCACCACAATCTGTATAAACATGAAAATATCTACACCGCTATCTCTATAAACATGGAAATATCTACACTGCCATCTGTACAAACATGGAAATATCTACACACTCATCTGTAGAAACATGGAAATATCTACACCGCTATCTCTATAAACATGGGAATATCTACACTGCCATCTGTACAAACATGGAAATATCTACACAGTCATCTGTATAATCATGGAAATATCTACACCCCTATCTGTATAAATATGGATAATCCACACCGCTATCTCTATAAACATGGAAAAATCAACACCGCTATCTCTATGAACATGGAAATATCTACACCGCTATTTGTATAAACAAGGAAATAACTACACCGCTATCTGTATAAACATGGAAATAACTACACCGCTCTTTGTATAAACAAGGAAATATCTACACCGTGATCTGTATAAACATGGAAATAACTACACCGCTAATTGTATAAACAAGGAAATATCTACACCGCCATCTGTTTAAACATGGAAATATACACACAGACATCTGTTTATACCTGGAAATATCTACACCGCTATCTGTATAAACATGCTAATAACTACACCGCTCTCTACACAAATGTGGAAATATTTGCACCGCTATCCCTATAAACATGGTAATATCAACACCGCGATCTGTATAAACATGGAATTATCTACACCACGATCTGTATAAACATGGAAATATCTACACCGTGACATGTATAAATATGGAAATATCTACACCGCCATCTCTATAAACATGGAAATATCTACACCCCTATCTGTATGAACATGGAAATATCCACACCCCTATCTCTATAAACATGGAAAAATCAACACCGCTATCTCTATGAACATGGAAATATCTACACCGCCATCTCTATAAACATGAAAATATCTACACCGCGATCAGTATAAACGTGGAAATATCTACACCGACATCTCTATAAACATGGAAATATCTCCACTGCTATCTCTATAAACATCGAAATATCTACACCGCCATCTATATAAACATGGAAACACTTACAAATTTATCGGTATACACTTGGAAATATCAACACGGCCATCTGTATAAACATGGAAATACCTACACAGCCAAGTGTATATACATGGAAATATCTACACCGCTATCTATATAAACATCGAAATAACTACACCGCTATCTGTATAAACATGGAAATATCTACACCGCCATCTACATATCCATGGAAATATCTGCGCCGCCATCTGTATAAACATGGAAACAGCTACACGGTCATCTGTGTATAGATGGAACTATCAACACCGCCATCTGTACAAACTTGGAAATACCTACTCCACTATCTGTATAAACAAGGAAATATCTACACCGCCATCTGTATAAACATGGAAATATATACACAGACATCTGTTTATACCTGGAAATATCTACACCGTTATCTGTATAAATATGGAAATACCAACACCGCTATCTGTATAAACATGGAAATATCTACACCGCCATCTGTATAAACATGGAGATATCTACACTGCGGTCTGTAGAAACATGGAAATTTCTACACCACGATCTGTATAACATGGAAATATCTACACCGCTATCTGTTTAAACATGGAAATATCTACACAGCTATCTCTATAAAGATGGAAATATCTACACAGCCGTCTGTATATACATGAAAATATCTACACCGCTATCTGTATAAACATGGAAATAAATACACCCCTATTTGTATAAACAAGGAAATATCTACACCACCATCTGTTTAAACATGGAAATATCTACAGAGACATCTGTTTATACATGGAAATATCTACACCGCTATCTGTATAAACATGGATATATCTGCACTGCCATCTGTAAAAAATGGAAATACCTATACAGTCATCTGTATAAACATGGAAATATCTACAATGCCATCTGTATTCACATGGAAATATCTACACAGCCATCTCTATAAGCATGTAAATATCTACACTGCAATCTCTATAAGCATGGAAATATCTACACCGCCATCTCAATAAACATGAAAATATCTACACTGCCATCTCCATAAACATGGAACTCACTACTCCGCCATCTGTATAAACATGGAAACATCTACACAGCCATCTGTGTGAATAAGGAAATATCTACAATGCCATCTGTATAAAGATATAAATATCTGCACCGCGAGCTGTCTAAACATGGAAATATCTACATCGCTATCTGTATAAACGTGGAAATACCAACACCGCTATCGGTATAAACATGGAAATATCTACAACGCCATCTATATAAACATGGAAATATCTACACCGCTATGTCTATAAACATGGACATACCTACACCGCTATCTCTATGAACTTGGAAATATCCACACCGCCATCTGCATATCCTTGGAAATATCTACAACGCCATCTGTATAAAGATGGAAATATCTACACGGCAATCTGTGTACAGATGGAAATATCAACACCGCCATCTGTACAAACATGGAAATATCTACACCGCTATCTCTATAAACATAGAATTACCTACACTGCAGTCTGTATAAACATGGAAATATCTACACCGCTATGTCTATAAACATGGAAATACCTACACTGCTATCTCTATAAACATGGAAATATCCACACCGCCGTCTGCATATCCGTGGAAATATGTACAATGCCATCTGTATAAAGATGGAAATATCTACACGGCAATCTGTTTACAGATGGAAACATCAACACCGCCATCTGTACAAACATGGAAATATATACACCGCTATCTTTATAAACATAGAATTACCTACACTGCAGTCTGTATAAACATGGAAATATCTACACCGGTATCTGTATAAACAAGGAAATATCTACACCACGATCTGTATAAACATGGAAATGTTTACACCGCTATCTGTATAAATCTGGAAATATCTACACTGCTATCTCTATAAATATGGAAATAACTACACCGCCATCTGTATAAACATGGAAATAACTACACAGTCATGTGTAGGAACATGAAAATATCTACACCACCGTTTGTATAAAGATGGAAATATCTACAACGTTATCTGTATAAACATGGAAATATCGGCACAGCCATCTGTATAAACATGGAAATATCTTCACCGCTATCTGTATAAACATGGAAATATCTACACCGCTATGTGTATTAACGTGGAAATATCTCCATTGCTATCTGTATAATCATGGACAAATCTCCACCACAATCTGTATAAACATGAAAATACCTACACAGCTATCTCTATAAACATGGAAATATCTACACTGCCATCTGTAGAAACATGGAAATATCTACACAGTCATCTGTAGAAACATGGAAATATCTACACCGCTATCTCTATAAACATGGAAATATCTGCACTGCCATCTGTACAAACATGGAAATATCTACACAGTCATCTGTATAATCATGGAAATATCTACACGGCCATCTCTATAAACATGGAAATATCTACACCCCTATCTGTATAAATATGGATAATCCACACCGCTATCTCTATAAACATGGAAAAATCAACACCGCTATCTCTATGAACATGGAAATATCTACACCGCCATCTCTATAAACATGGAAATATCTAAACCACGATCAGTATAAACATGGAAATATCTACACCGCTAAGTGTATAGACATGGAAATATCTGCACTGCTATCTCTATATACATCGAAATATATACACCGCCATCTGTATAAACATGGAAATACTTACAAAGTTATCTGTATAAACATGGAAATATCTACACCGCCATCTGTATAAACGTGGAAATATATACACAGCCATGTGTATATACATGGAAATATCTACACCGCTATCTATATAAACATGGAAATAACTACACCGCTTTCTGTATAAACATGGAAATAACTACACCGCTAATTTTTTAAAGTAGGAAATATCTACACCGCAATCTGTTTAAACATGGAAATACATACACAGACATCTGTTTATACCTGGAAATATATACACCGCTATCTGTATAAACATGCTAATAACTACACTGGTCTCTGCACAAATATGGAAATATTTCCACCGCTATCCCTATAAACATGGTAATATCAACACCGTGATCTGTATAAACATGGAATTATCTACACCACGATCTGTATAAACATGGAAATATCTACACCGCGATCTGTATAAACATGGAAATATCTACACCGCGATCTGTATAAACATGGAAATATCTACACCGCCATCTCTATAAACATGGAAATATCTACACCCGTATCTGTATAAACATGGAAATATCCACACACCTATCTCTATAAACATGGAAAAATCAACACCGCTATCTCTATGAACATGGAAATATCTACACCGCCATCTCTATAAACATTAAAATATCTACACCGCGATCAGTATAAACGTGGACATATCTACACCGCTATCTCTATAAACATGGAATTATCTCCAGTGCTATCTCTATAAACATCGAAATATCTACACCGCCATCTATATAAACATGGAAACACTTACAAATTTATCGGTATAAACTTGGAAATATCAACACCGCCATCTGTATAAACATGGAAATACCTACACAGCCATGTGTATATACATGGAAATATCTACACCGCTATCTATATAAACATGGAAATAACTACACCGCTATCTGTATAAACATGGAAATATCTACACCGCCATCTACATATCCATGGAAATATCTGCGCCGCCGTCTGTATAAACATGGAAACAGCTACACGGTCATCTGTGTATAGATGGAAATATCAGCACCGCCATCTGTACAAACATGGAAATACCTACTCCGCTATCTGTATAAACATGGAAATATCTACACCGCTATCTGTATAAACATGGAAATATATATACCGCTATCTCTATAAACATGGAAATACCTATACCGTGATCTGTATAAACATGGAAATATTTACACCGATATCTGTATAAACATGGAAATTTCGACAGCGTTATCTGTATAAATATGGAAATATCTACACCGCTATCTCTATAAACATGGAAATATCTACACCGCCATCTGTATAGACATGGAAATACCTATACAGTCATCTGAGTAAACATGGAAATATCTATACCACCATCTGTATAAACATGAAAAAATCTACAATGCCATCTGTATACACATGGAAATACCTACACGGCAATCTGTGTATAGATGGAAACATAAACACCGCCATCTGTACAAACATGGAAATACCTACACTGCTATCTCTATAAACATGGGAATATCTACACTGCGGTCTGTATATACATGGAAATATCTACACCGGTTTCTGTATAAACATGGAAATATCTACACCATGATCTGTATAAACATGGATATATATACACCGCTATCTGTATAAACATGGAAATGTCTGCACCGCTATCTTTATAAACATGGAAATATCTACAAAGACATCTGTGTAAACATGGAAATGTCTGCACCGCCATCTCTATAAACATGGAATTATCTACAAAGACATCTGTATAAACATGGAAATACCTAAACAGTCATGTGTAGGAACATTTAAATATCTACACTGCCATCTGTATAAACATAGAAATATATCCACAGCCCTCTGTAAAAATATGGAAATATCTGCATAGGCATCTGTGTAAACCTGGAAATATCTGCACCGCAATCTGTATAAACATGGAAATACCTACACCGCTGTCTCTATAAACATGGAAATATGTACACCGGTATGTGTATAAACATGGAAATATCTCCACTGCTCTCTGTATAAACATGGAAATATCTCCACTGTTATCTGTATAAACATGGAAATACCTTCACCACCATCTGTACAAACATGGAAATACCTACAATACCATCTGTATACACATGGAAATATCTACACGGCCATCTGTATAAACATGGAATTATCTACACTGCCATCTGTAGAAAGATGGAAATATATACACCGCTATCTCTATAAATATGGAAATATCTACACCGCCATCTCTATAAACATGAAAATATCTACACTGCCATCTCCATAAAGATGGAAGTATCTACTCTGCCATGTGTATAAACACGGAAATATCTACACCACCATCTGTGTAAACATGGAAATATCTACAGCGCTAATTGTATAAACATGGAAATATCTCCTCCGCCATCTGCATATCCATGGAAATATCTACACCGCTAAATCTATAAACATGGAAATACCTATACAGCCATCTGTATAAACATGGAAATATCTACAATGACATCTGTATACACATGGAAATACCTACACAGCCATCTGTATAAACATGTAAATATCTACACTGCTATCTCTATAAATATGGAAATATCTACACCGCCATCTCTATAAACATGAAAATATCTACACTGCCATCTCCATAAACATGGAACTAACTTCTCCGCCATCTGTATAAACATGGAAACATCTACACCGCCATCTGTGTGAATAAGGAAATATCTACAATGCCATCTGTATAAAGATATAAATATCTGCACCGCGAGCTGTATAAACATGGAAATATCTACATCGCTATCTGTATAAACGTGGAAATACCAACACCGCTATCGGTATAAACATAGAAATATCTACAACGCCATCTATATAAACATGGAAATATCTACACCGCTATGTCTATAAACATGGAAATAACTACACCGCTATCTCTATAAACATGGAAATATCTACACCGCTATCTGTATAAACATGGAAATATCTACACCGCGATCTTTATAAACATGGAAATATCTACACCGTGATCTGTATAAACATGGAAATATCTACACAGCTATCTCTATAAACATGGAATTATCTACCATGTTCATAGATATAACATGGATATACCTAGAAAGTCATCTGTATAAACATGGAAATATCTACAAAGCCATCTGTATAAACATGGAAATATCTACACAGCCATCTGTATATACATGGAAATATCTACGCCGCTATCTGTATAAACATGGAAATAACTACACCGCTATTTGTATGAACAAGGAAATATCTACACCGTGCCTTGTATAAACATGGAAATATTTTCACCGCTATCTGTATAAACATGGATATTTCTACACCGTTATCTGTATAAATATGGAAATATCTACTCTGCTATCTCTATAAACATGGATATATCTACACCGCCATCTGTATAAACATGGAAATACCTATACAGTCATCTGTGTAAACATGGAAATATCTACACCACCATCTGTATAAACATGGAAATATCTACATCGCTATCTGTATAAACGTGGAAATACCAACACCGCTATAGGTATAAACGTGGAAATATCTACAACGCCATCTATATAAACATGGAAATATCTACACCGCTATGTCTATAAACATGGAAATACCTACACCGTTATCTCTATAAACATGGAAATACCTACAACGCCATCTCTATAAACATGGAAATACCTATACAGTCATCTGTGTAAACCTGGAAATATCTGCACCACCATCTGTAGAAACGTGGAAATATCCACAATGCCATCTGTATACACATGGAAATACCTACACAGCAATCTGTGTATAGATGGAAACATCAACACCGCCATCTGTAAAAACATGGAAATATCTACACTTCTATCTCTATAAACATGGGAATATCTACACTGCGGTCTGTATAAGCATGGAAATATCTACACCGGTATCAGTATAAAGATGGAAATATCTACACCATGATCTGTATAAACATGGAAATATATACACCGCTATCTGTATAAACATGGAAATGTCTGCACCGCTATCTCTATAAACATGGAAATATCTACAAAGACATCTGTATAAACATGGAAATACCTACACAGTCATGTGTAGGAACATTTAAATATCTACACTGCCATCTGTATAAACATAGAAATAGCTACACAGCCCTCTGTATAAATATGGAAATATCTGCATAGGCATCTGTGTAAACCTGGAAATATCTGCACCGCTATCTGTATAAACATGGAAATACCTACACCGCTGTCTCTATAAACATGGAAATATGTACACCGATATGTGTATAAACATGGAAATATCTACACTGCTCTCTGTATAAACATGGAAATATCTCCACCGTTATCTGTATAAACATGGAAATATCTACAGCGCCATCTCTATAAACATTCACAAATCTACAATGACATCTCTAAAAACATGGAAATATCTACACAGTCATCTGAATAAACGTGGAAATATCTACACCACAATGTGTATAAACATGGAAATACCTACAATACCATCTTTATACACATGGAAATATCTACACGGCCATCTGTATAAACATAGAATCATCTACACTGCCATCTGTAGAAAGATGGAAATACCTACACCGCTATCTCTATAAATATGGAAATATCTACACCGCCATCTCTATAATCATGAAAATATCAACACTGCCATCTCCATAAAGATGGAAGTATCTATTCCGCCATGTGTATAAACACGGAAATATCTACACCACCATCTGTTTAAACATGGAAATACCTACACCGCTCTCTGTATATACATGGAAATATATACACCGCCATCTGCATATCCATGGAAATATTAACGCCGCCATCTGTATAAACATGGAAATATCTACACGGCCATCTGTGTATAGATGGAAATATCAACTCCGCCGTCTGTACAAACATGGAAATATCTACACCGCCATTGCATATCCATGGAAATATCTACACCGCTATCTCTATAAACACGGAAATACCTATACAGTCATCTGTATAAACATGGAAACATCTACAATGCCATCTGTATACACATGGAAATATCTACACAGCCATCTGTATAAACATGTAAATATCTACACTGCTATCTGTATAAACATGTAAATATCTACACCGCCATCTCTATAAACATGAAAATATCTACACTGCCATCTCCATAAACATGGAACTAACTACTCCGCCCTCTGTATAAACATGGAAACATCTACACCGTCATCTGTGTGAGTGAGGAAATATCTACAATGCCATCTGAATAAAGATATAAATATCTGCACCGCAAGCTGTATAAACATGGAAATATCTACATCGCTATCTGTATAAACGTGGAAATACCAACACCGCTATCGGTA
Source organism: Pan paniscus (assembly GCF_029289425.2). Classification (NCBI taxonomy): domain Eukaryota; kingdom Metazoa; phylum Chordata; class Mammalia; order Primates; family Hominidae; genus Pan; species Pan paniscus. The sequence goes on from NC_073254.2 coordinate 14,241,287, forward strand.
TAAACATGGAAATATCTACAACGCCATCTATATAAACATGGACATATCTACACCGCTATGTCTATAAACATGGAAATACCTACACCGCTATCTCTATAAACATGGAAATATCTACACCGCTATCTGTGTAAACATGGAAATATCTACACCGCTATCTGTATAAACATGGAAATATCTACACCGCGATCTGTATAAACATGGAAATATCTACATCGCGATCTGTATAAACAGGGAAATATCTTCACCACGATCTGTATAAACATGGAAATATCTACACCGCTATCTGTATAAACATGGTAATATCTACACCACCATGTATATAAACATGGAAATATCTACAAAGCCATCTGTATAAACATGGAAATATCTACAATGCCATCTGTAGAAAGATGGAAATATCTATACCGCAATCTGTGTAAACATGGAAATACCTATACCGATATCTGTAAAAACATGGAAATACCTACACACCTATCTGTATAAACATGGAAATATCTACACCGCTATCTCTATAAACATGGAAAAATCAACACCGCTATCTCTATGAACATGGAATTATCTACACCGCCATCTCTATAAACATGGAAATATCTACACCACGATCAGTATAAACATGGAAATATCTCCACTGCTATCTCTATAAACATCGAAATATCTACACCGCAATCTGCATAAACACGGAAATACTTACAAAGTTATCTGTATAAACATGGAAATATCTACAGAGCCATGTGTATATACATGGAAATATCTGCACCGCTATCTATATAAACATGGAAATAACTACACCGCTATCTGTATAAACATGGAAATATCTACACCACTATCTGTACAAACAAGGAAATATCTACACCGCGATCAGTATAAACATGAAAATATCTACACCGCGATCTGTATAAACATGGAAATATCTTCACCGTGATCTGTATAAACATGGAAATATCTACACTGCTATCTGTATAAACATGGTAATATCTACACCACCATCTATATAAACATGGAAATATCTACACCGCCATCTGTAAACATGGAAATATATACAATGCCATCTGTAGAAAGATGGAAATATGTACACCGCAATCTGTGTAAACATGGAAATATCTACACCGATATCTGTAAAAATTTGGAAATATCTACACCGCTATCTGTATGAACATTGAAATATCTACACCGCAATCTGTATGAACATGGAAATATCTACACCGCGATCTGTATAAACATGGAAATATCTACACTGCTATCTGTATAAACATGGAAATATCTACACCGCCATCTGTATAAACATGGAAATACCTACAAAGTCATCTGTATAAACATGGAAATATCTACAGCGCCATCTCTATAAACATCGACAAATCTAAACTGCCATCTGTAAAAACATGGAAATATCTACACAGTCATCAGAAGAAACATGGAAATATCTACACCACCATCTGTATAAACTTGGAAATACCTACGATACCATCTGTATACACATGGAAATATCTACACAGACATCTGTATAAATATGGAAATATCTACACGGCCATCTGTATAAACATGGAATTATCTACACTGCCATCTGTAGAAAGATGGAAATATCTACACCGCAATCTGTGTGAACATGGAAATATCTACAACGATATCTGTAAAAACATGGAAATATCTACACCGCTATCTGTGTAAACATGCAAATATCTACACCGCGATCTGTATAAACATGGAAATATCTACACCGCGATCGGTATAAACATGGAAATATCTACACCGCTATCTGTATAAACATGGAAATATCTACACCGCTATGTGTATTAACGTGGAAATATCTCCTTTGCTATCTGTATATACATGGACATATCAACAACGCAATCTGTATAAACATGAAAATAACTACACCGCTATCTCTATAAACATGGAAATATCTGCACTGCCATCTGTAAAAACATGGAAATACCTATACAGTCATCTGTATAAACATTGAAATATTTACAATGCCATCTGTATACACATGGAAATATCTACACAGCCATCTGTATAAACATGTAAATATCTACACTGCTATCTCTATAAACATGGAAATATCTACACAGCCATCTCTATAAACATGAAAATATCTACACTGCCATCTCCATAAACATGGAACTAACTACTCCGCCATCTGTATAAACATGGAAACATCTACACCGCCATCTGTATAAACATTGAAAAATTTACAATGCCATCTGTATACACATGGAAATATCTACACAGCCATCTGTATAAACATATAAATATCTACACCGCTACCTGTATAAATATGGAAATGTCTACACTGCTAACTCTATAAACATGGAAATATCTACACCACTTGAACTATACACATGGAAATATCTACACCGCAATTTCTGTAAACATGGAAACATCTACACCACCATCTATGTAAACATGAAAACATCTACACTGCCATATTCAGAAACATGGCTGTATCTACACCGCTAACTCTATAAACATGGAAATATCTACACCGACCTCTATATTAACATGGAAATATCTGCACAGTCATCTGTGTAAACCTGGAAATATCTACACTGTCATCTATATAAACATGGAAATATCTAAAGAGAACTCTGTATAAACATGGAAATATCGGCACAGCCATCAGTATAAACATGGAAATATCTACACCGCTATCTGTATAAACATGCTAATAACTACACCGCTATCTGTATAAATGTGGAATTATTTGCACCGCTATCCCTATAAACATGGTAATATCAACACCGCGATCTGTATAAAGATGGAAATATCTACACCATGATCTATATAAACATGGAAATATCTACACCGTGATCTCTACAAACATGGAAATATCTGCACCGCTATCTGTATAAACATGGAAATATCCATACCGCTGTCTCTATGAACATGGAAATATCTACACCACCATCTCTATAAACATGGAAATATCTACACCACGATCAGTATAAACATGGAAATATCAACACCGCTATCTGTATAAACATGGAAATATCTGCACTGCGATCTGTATAAACATGGAAATATCTACACCGCGATCTGTATAAACATGGAAATATCTTCACCACGATCTGTATAAACATGTAAATATGTACACCGGTATCTGTATAAACATGCTAATACTTGCTAAGTTATCTATATAAACATGGAAATATCTACAACGCCATCTGTATAAACATGCAAATATCTACACAGCCATCTGTATATACATGGAAATATCTACAACGCTATCTATATAAACATGGAAATAACTACACCGCTATCTGTATAAACATGGAAATATCTACACCGCCATCTACATATCCATGGAAATATCTGCGCCACCGTCTGTATAAACATGGAAATATTCTACACGTTCATCTGTGTATAGACGGAAATATCAACACCGCCATCTGTACAAACATGGAAATATCTGCACCGCTGTCTGTATAAACATGGAAATATCTACACCGCGGTCTGTATAAACATGGAAATATCTACACCGCTATATGTATAAACATGGAAATATCTACACTGCTATCTCAATAAACAAGGAAATATCTACCCTGCTATCTCAATAAACATGGAAATATCTACACCGCCAACTCTATAAACATGGAAATATCTACACCGCGATCAGTATAAACATGGAAATATCTACACCGCTATCTGTATAAACATGGAAATACCTAACCTGCAATCTGTATAAACATGGAAATATCTACACCGCGATCTGTATAAACATGGAAATATCTAAACCGCTATCTGTGTAAAGATGGAAATATCCACACAGCTATCTCTATAAACATGGAAATATCTAAACCGCCATCTGTATAAACATGGAAATACCTACAAAGTCATCTGTATAAACATGTAAATATCTAAACAGCCATCTGTATAAACATGGAAATATCTACACAGCCATCTGTATATACATGGAAATATCTACACCGCTATGTGTATAAACATGGACATATCTACACCGCTATTTGTATAAACAAGGAAATATCTACACCGCCATCTGTTTAAACATGGAAATATATACACAGACATTTGTTTATACAAGGAAATATCTACACCGCCATCTATATAAACATGCTAATAACTACACCACTATCTGTATAAATGTGGAAATATTTGCACCGCTATCCCTATAAACATGGTAATATCAACACCGCGATCTTTATAAACATGGAAATATCTACACCATGATGTGTATAAACATGGAAATATCTACACCGCCATCTCTATAAACATGGAAATATCTACACCCCTATCTGAATAAACATGGAAATATCCACACAGCTATCTGTATAAACATGGAAAAATCAACACCACTATCTCTATGAACATGGAAATATCTACACCGCCAACTCTATAAACATGGAAATATCTACACCGCGATCAGTATAAACATGGAAATATCTACACCGCTATCTGTATAAACATGGAAATATCTCCACTGCTATCTCTATAAACATCGAAATATCTACACCGCCATCTGTATAAACATGGAAATACTTACAAAGTTATCTTTATAAACATGGAAATATCTACACCGCCATCTGTATAAACATGGAAATATCTACACAGCCATGTGTACATACATGGAAATAATTACACCGCTCTCTATATAAACATGGAAATAAGAACAGCGCTATCTGACTATACATGGAAATATCTACACCACCATCTACATATCCATAGAAATATCTGCGCCGCCATCTGTATAAACATGGAAATATCAACACGGTCATGTGTGTATAGATGGAAATATCAACACCGCCATCTGTACACACATGGAAACATCTGCACCGCTATCTGTATAAACTTGGAAATACCTACACCGCGGTCTTTATAAACATGGAAATATCTACTCCGCTATCCATATAAACATGGAAATATCTACACCGCTATCTCTATAAACATGGAAATATCTACACCGTAATCTGTATAAATATGGAAATATCTACACCGTTATCTCTATAAACATGGAAATATCTACACCGCCATCTGTATAAACATGGAAATACCTATACAGTCATCTGTGTAAACATGGAAATATCTACTCCACCATCTGTATAAACATGGAAATATCTACAATGCCATCTGTATACACATGGAAATACTTACATGGCAATCTGTGTATAGATGGAAACATCAACACCGCCATCTGTACAAACATGGAAATATCTACACTGCTATCTCTATAAACATGGAAATATCTACACTGCGGTCTGTATAAACATGGAAATATCTACACCGGTATCTGTATAAACATGGAAATATCTACACCACGATCTGTTTAAACATGGAAATATATACACCGCTATCTCTATAAACACGGAAATATCTGCACAGCTGTCTCTATAAACATGGAATTATCTACAAAGACATCTGTATAAACATGGAAATACCTACACAGTCATGTGTAGAAACATTTAAATATCTACACTGCCATCTGTATAAACGTAGAATTATCTACACAGCCCTCTGTATAAATATGGAAATATCTGTATGGGCATATGTATAAACATGGAAATATCTGCACCGCTATCTGTATAAACATGGAAATACCTTCACCGCTGTCTCTATAAACATGGAAATATGTACACCGCTATGTGTATAAACATGGAAATATCTCCACTGCTCTCTGTATAAACATGGAAATATGTCCACCGTTATCTGTATAAACACGGAAATATCTACAGCGCCATCCCTATAAACATTGAAATATCTACACTGCCATCTTTAAAAACATGGAAATATCTACACAGTCATCTGAATAAACATGGAAATATCCACACCACCATCTGTATAACCGTGGAATTACCTACAATACCATCTGTATAGACATGGAAATATCTACACAGACATCTGTATAAATATGGAAATATCTACACCGTCATCTCTATAAACATGGAAATATCTACACTGTCATCTGTAGAAAGATGGAAATATCTACACCGCTATCTATATAAATATGGAAATATCTACACCACCATCTCTATAAACATGAAAATATCTACACTGCCACCTCCATAAAGATGGAAGTATCTACTCCGCCATGTGTATAAACACGGAAATAAATACACCAACATCTGTGTAAACATGGAAATATCTACACCGCTATCTGTATAAACATGGAAATATCTACACGGCCATCTGTATAAACATGGAAATATCTACAAAGCTATCTCTATAAACATGAAAATATCTACACCGCCATCTGTATAAACATGGAAATACCTAGAAAGTCATCTGAATAAACATGGAAATGTCTACACAGCCATCTGTATAAACAAGGAAATATCTACACAGCCATCTGTATATACATGGAAATATCTACACTGCTATCTGTATAAACATGGGAATAACTACACCTCTATTTGTATAAACAAGCAAATATCAACACCGTGATCTGTATAAACATGGAAATATCTACACCGCCATCTCTATAAACATGGAAATATCTACACCCCTATCTGCATAAACATGGAAATATCCACACCGCTATCTCTATAAACATGGAAAAATCAACACCGCTATCTCTATGAACATGGAAATATCTACACCACCATCTCTATAAACATGGAAATATCTACACCACGATCAGTATGAACATGGAAATATCAACACCGCTATCTGTATAAACATGGAAATATCTACACCGCGATCTGTATAAACATGGAAATATCTACACCGTTATCTCTATAAACATGGAAATATCTACACCGCCATCTGTATAAACATGGAAATACCTATACAGTCATCTGTGTAAACATGGAAATATCTACTCCACCATCTGTATAAACATGGAAATATCTACAATGCCATCTGTATACACATGGAAATACTTACATGGCAATCTGTGTATAGATGGAAACATCAACACCGCCATCTGTACAAACATGGAAATATCTACACTGCTATCTCTATAAACATGGAAATATCTACACTGCGGTCTGTATAAACATGGAAATATCTACACCGGTATCTGTATAAACATGGAAATATCTACACCACGATCTGTTTAAACATGGAAATATATACACCGCTATCTCTATAAACATTGAAATATCTGCACAGCTGTCTCTATAAACATGGAAATATCTACAAAGACATCTGTATAAACATGGAAATACCTACACAGTCATGTGTAGAAACATTTAAATATCTACACTGCCATCTGTATAAACGTAGAATTATCTACACAGCCCTGTGTATAAATATGGATATATCTGTATGGGCATATGTATAAACATGGAAATATCTGCACCGCTATCTGTATAAACATGGAAATACCTACACCGCTGTCTCTATAAACATGGAAATATGTACACCGATATGTGTATAAACATGGAAATATCTACACTGCTCTCTGTATAAACATGGAAATATCTCCACCGTTATCTGTATAAACATGGAAATATCTACAGCGCCATCTCTATAAACATTCACAAATCTACAATGACATCTCTAAAAACATGGAAATATCTACACAGTCATCTGAATAAACGTGGAAATATCTACACCACAATGTGTATAAACATGGAAATACCTACAATACCATCTGTATACACATGGAAATATCTACACGGCCATCTGTATAAACATGGAATCATCTACACTGCCATCTGTAGAAAGATGGAAATATCTACACCGCTATCTCTATAAATATGGATATATCTACACCGCCATCTCTATAATCATGAAAATATCAACACTGCCATCTCCATAAAGATGGAAGTATCTATTCCGCCATGTGTATAAACACGGAAATATCTACACCACCATCTGTTTAAACATGGAAATACCTACACCGCTCTCTGTATATACATGGAAATATATACACCGCCATCTGCATATCCATGGAAATATTAACGCCGCCATCTGTATAAACATGGAAATATCTACACGGCCATCTGTGTATAGATGGAAATATCAACTCCGCCGTCTGTACAAACATGGAAATATCTACACCACCATTGCATATCCATGGAAATATCTACACCGCTTTCTCTATAAACACGGAAATAACTATACAGTCATCTGTATAAACATGGAAACATCTACAATGCCATCTGTATACACATGGAAATATCTACACAGCCATCTGTATAAACATGTAAATATCTACACTGCTATCTCTATAAACATGTAAATATCTACACCGCCATCTCTATAAACATGAAAATATCTACACTGCCATCTCCATAAACATGGAACTAACTACTCCGCCCTCTGTATAAACATGGAAACATCTACACCGTCATCTGTGTGAGTGAGGAAATATCTACAATGCCATCTGAATAAAGATATAAATATCTGCACCGCAAGCTGTATAAACATGGAAATATCTACATCGCTATCTGTATAAACGTGGAAATACCAACACCGCTATCGGTATAAACATGGAAATATCTACAACGCCATCTATATAAACATGGACATATCTACACCGCTATGTCTATAAACATGGAAATACCTACACCGCTATCTCTATAAACATGGAAATATCTACACCGCTATCTGTGTAAACATGGAAATATCTACACCGCTATCTGTATAAACATAGAAATATCTACACCGCGATCTGTATAAACATGGAAATATCTACATCGCGATCTGTATAAACAGGGAAATATCTTCACCACGATCTGTATAAACATGGAAATATCTACACCGCTATCTGTATAAACATGGTAGTATCTACACCACCATCTATATAAACATGGAAATATCTACAAAGCCATCTGTATAAACATGGAAATATCTACAATGCCATCTGTAGAAAGATGGAAATATCTATACCGCAATCTGTGTAAACATGGAAATACCTATACCGATATCTGTAAAAACATGGAAATACCTACACACCTATCTGTATAAACATGGAAATATCTACACCGCTATCTCTATAAACATGGAAAAATCAACACCGCTATCTCTATGAACATGGAATTATCTACACCGCCATCTCTATAAACATGGAAATATCTACACCACGATCAGTATAAACATGGAAATATCTCCACTGCTATCTCTATAAACATCGAAATATGTACACCGCAATCTGCATAAACACGGAAATACTTACAAAGTTATCTGTATAAACATGGAAATATCTACAGAGCCATGTGTATATACATGGAAATATCTGCACCGCTATCTATATAAACATGGAAATAACTACACCGCTATCTGTATAAACATGGAAATATCTACACCACTATCTGTACAAACAAGGAAATATCTACACCGCGATCAGTATAAACATGGAAATATCTACACCGCGATCTGAATAAACATGGAAATATCTTCACCGTGATCTGTATAAACATGGAAATATCTACACTGCTATCTGTATAAACATGGTAATATCTACACCACCATCTATATAAACATGGAAATATCTACACCGCCATCTGTAAACATGGAAATATATACAATGCCATCTGTAGAAAGATGGAAATATGTACACCGCAATCTGTGTAAACATGGAAATATCTACACCGATATCTGTAAAAATTTGGAAATATCTACACCGCTATCTGTATGAACATTGAAATATCTACACCGCAATCTGTATGAACATGGAAATATCTACACCGCGATCTGTATAAACATGGAAATATCTACACTGCTATCTGTATAAACATGGAAATATCTACACAGCTATCTCTATAAACATGGAAATATCTACACCGCCATCTGTATAAACATGGAAATACCTACAAAGTCATCTGTATAAACATGGAAATATCTACAGCGCCATCTCTATAAACATCGACAAATCTAAACTGCCATCTGTAAAAACATGGAAATATCTACACAGTCATCAGAAGAAACATGGAAATATCTACACCACCATCTGTATAAACTTGGAAATACCTACGATACCATCTGTATACACATGGAAATATCTACACAGACATCTGTATAAATATGGAAATATCTACACGGCCATCTGTATAAACATGGAATTATCTACACTGCCATCTGTAGAAAGATGGAAATATCTACACCGCAATCTGTGTGAACATGGAAATATCTACAACGATATCTGTAAAAACATGGAAATATCTACACCGCTATCTGTGTAAACATGCAAATATCTACACCGCGATCTGTATAAACATGGAAATATCTACACCGCGATCGGTATAAACATGGAAATATCTACACCGCTATCTGTATAAACATGGAAATATCTACACCGCTATGTGTATTAACGTGGAAATATCTCCTTTGCTATCTGTATATACATGGACATATCAACAACGCAATCTGTATAAACATGAAAATAACTACACCGCTATCTCTATAAACATGGAAATATCTGCACTGCCATCTGTAAAAACATGGAAATACCTATACAGTCATCTGTATAAACATTGAAATATTTACAATGCCATCTGTATACACATGGAAATATCTACACAGCCATCTGTATAAACATGTAAATATCTACACTGCTATCTCTATAAACATGGAAATATCTACACAGCCATCTCTATAAACATGAAAATATCTACACTGCCATCTCCATAAACATGGAACTAACTACTCCGCCATCTGTATAAACATGGAAACATCTACACCGCCATCTGTATAAACATTGAAAAATTTACAATGCCATCTGTATACACATGGAAATATCTACACAGCCATCTGTATAAACATATAAATATCTACACCGCTACCTGTATAAATATGGAAATGTCTACACTGCTAACTCTATAAACATGGAAATATCTACACCACTTGAACTATACACATGGAAATATCTACACCGCAATTTCTGTAAACATGGAAACATCTACACCACCATCTATGTAAACATGAAAACATCTACACTGCCATATTCAGAAACATGGCTGTATCTACACCGCTAACTCTATAAACATGGAAATATCTACACCGACATCTATATTAACATGGAAATATCTGCACAGTCATCTGTGTAAACCTGGAAATATCTACACTGTCATCTATATAAACATGGAAATATCTAAAGAGAACTCTGTATAAACATGGAAATATCGGCACAGCCATCAGTATAAACATGGAAATATCTACACCGCTATCTGTATAAACATGCTAATAACTACACCGCTATCTGTATAAATGTGGAATTATTTGCACCGCTATCCCTATAAACATGGTAATATCAACACCGCGATCTGTATAAAGATGGAAATATCTACACCATGATCTGTATAAACATGGAAATATCTACACCGTGATCTCTACAAACATGGAAATATCCTTACCGCTGTCTCTATGAACATGGAAATATCTACACCACCATCTCTATAAACATGGAAATATCTACACCACGATCAGTATAAACATGGAAATATCAACACCGCTATCTGTATAAACATGGAAATATCTGCACTGCGATCTGTATAAACATGGAAATATCTACACCGCGATCTGTATAAACATGGAAATATCTTCACCACGATCTGTATAAACATGTAAATATGTACACCGGTATCTGTATAAACATGCTAATACTTGCTAAGTTATCTATATAAACATGGAAATATCTACAACGCCATCTGTATAAACATGCAAATATCTACACAGCCATCTGTATATACATGGAAATATCTACAACGCTATCTATATAAACATGGAAATAACTACACCGCTATCTGTATAAACATGGAAATATCTACACCGCCATCTACATATCCATGGAAATATCTGCGCCACCGTCTGTATAAACATGGAAATATTCTACACGTTCATCTGTGTATAGACGGAAATATCAACACCGCCATCTGTACAAACATGGAAATATCTGCACCGCTGTCTGTATAAACATGGAAATATCTACACCGCGGTCTGTATAAACATGGAAATATCTACACCGCTATATGTATAAACATGGAAATATCTACACTGCTATCTCAATAAACAAGGAAATATCTACCCTGCTATCTCAATAAACATGGAAATATCTACACCGCCAACTCTATAAACATGGAAATATCTACACCGCGATCAGTATAAACATGGAAATATCTACACCGCTATCTGTATAAACATGGAAATACCTAACCTGCAATCTGTATAAACATGGAAATATCTACACCGCGATCTGTATAAACATGGAAATATCTAAACGGCTATCTGTGTAAAGATGGAAATATCCACACAGCTATCTCTATAAACATGGAAATATCTAAACCGCCATCTGTATAAACATGGAAATACCTACAAAGTCATCTGTATAAACATGTAAATATCTAAACAGCCATCTGTATAAACATGGAAATATCTACACAGCCATCTGTATATACATGGAAATATCTACACCGCTATCTGTATAAACATGGACATATCTACACCGCTATTTGTATAAACAAGGAAATATCTACACCGCCATCTGTTTAAACATGGAAATATATACACAGACATTTGTTTATACAAGGAAATATCTACACCGCCATCTATATAAACATGCTAATAACTACACCACTATCTGTATAAATGTGGAAATATTTGCACCGCTATCCCTATAAACATGGTAATATCAACACCGCGATCTTTATAAACATGGAAATATCTACACCATGATGTGTATAAACATGGAAATATCTACACCGCCATCTCTATAAACATGGAAATATCTACACCCCTATCTGAATAAACATGGAAATATCCACACAGCTATCTGTATAAACATGGAAAAATCAACACCACTATCTCTATGAACATGGAAATATCTACACCGCCAACTCTATAAACATGGAAATATCTACACCGCGATCAGTATAAACATGGAAATATCTACACCGCTATCTGTATAAACATGGAAATATCTCCACTGCTATCTCTATAAACATCGAAATATCTACACCGCCATCTGTATAAACATGGAAATACTTACAAAGTTATCTTTATAAACATGGAAATATCTACACCGCCATCTGTATAAACATGGAAATATCTACACAGCCATGTGTACATACATGTAAATAATTACACCGCTCTCTATATAAACATGGAAATAAGAACAGCGCTATCTGACTATACATGGAAATATCTACACCACCATCTACATATCCATAGAAATATCTGCGCCGCCATCTGTATAAACATGGAAATATCAACACGGTCATGTGTGTATAGATGGAAATATCAACACCGCCATCTGTACACACATGGAAACATCTGCACCGCTATCTGTATAAACTTGGAAATACCTACACCGCGGTCTTTATAAACATGGAAATATCTACTCCGCTATCCATATAAACATGGAAATATCTACACCGCTATCTCTATAAACATGGAAATATCTACACCGTAATCTGTATAAATATGGAAATATCTACACCGTTATCTAAATAAACATGGAAATATCTACACCGCCATCTGTATAAACATGGAAATACCTATACACTCATCTGTGTAAACATGGAAATATCTACTCCACCATCTGTATAAACATGGAAATATCTACAATGCCATCTGTATACACATGGAAATACTTACATGGCAATCTGTGTATTGATGTAAACATCAACACCGCCATCTGTACAAACATGGAAATATCTACACTGCTATCTCTATACATGGAAATATCTACACTGCGGTCTGTATAAACGTGGAAATATCTACACCGGTATCTGTATAAACATGGAAATATCTACACCACGATCTGTATAAACATGGGAATAACTACACCTCTATTTGAATAAACAAGCAAATATCAACACCGTGATCTGTATAAACATGGAAATATCTACACCGCCATCTCTATAAACATGGAAATATCTACACCCCTATCTGTATAAACATGGAAATATCCACACCGCTATCTCTATAAACATGGAAAAATCAACACCGCTATCTCTATGAACATGGAAATATCTACACTACCATCTCTATAAACATGGAAATATCTACACCACGATCAGTATAAACATGGAAATATCAACACCGCTATCTGTGTAAACATGGAAATATCTACACCGCGATCTGTATAAACATGGAATTATCTACACCGTTATCTCTATAAACATGGAAATATCTACACCGCCATCTGTAGAAACATGGAAATACCTATACAGTCATCTGTGTAAACATGGAAATATCTCCTCCACCATCTGTATAAACATGGAAATATCTACAATGCCATCTGTATACACATGGAAATACTTACATGGCAATCTGTGTATAGATGGAAACATCAACACCGCCATCTGTACAAACATGGAAATATCTACACTGCTATCTCTATAAACATGGAAATATCTACACTGCGGTCTGTATAAACATGGAAATATCTACACCGGTATCTGTATAAACATGGAAATATCTACACCACGATCTGTTTAAACATGGAAATATATACACCGCTATCTCTATAAACACGGAAATATCTGCACAGCTGTCTCTATAAACATGGAAATATCTACAAAGACATCTGTATAAACATGGAAATACCTACACAGTCATGTGTAGAAACATTTAAATATCTACACTGCCATCTGTATAAACGTAGAATTATCTACACAGCCCTCTGTATAAATATGGAAATATCTGTATGGGCATATGTATAAACATGGAAATATCTGCACCGCTATCTGTATAAACATGGAAATATCTGCACCGCTATCTGTATAAACATGGAAATACCTACACCGCTGTCTCTATAAACATGGAAATATGTACACTGCTATGTGTATAAACATGGAAATATCTCCACTGCTCTCTGTATAAACATGGAAATATGTCCACCGTTATCTGTATAAACACGGAAATATCTACAGCGCCATCCCTATAAACATTGAAATATCTACACTGCCATCTTTTAAAACATGGAAATATCTACACAGTCATCTGAATAAACATGGAAATATCCACACCACCATCTGTATAACCGTGGAATTACCTACAATACCATCTGTATAGACATGGAAATATCTACACAGACATCTGTATAAATATGGAAATATCTACACCGTCATCTCTATAAACATGGAAATATCTACACTGTCATCTGTAGAAAGATGGAAATATCTACACCGCTATCTATATAAATATGGAAATATCTACACCACCATCTCTATAAACATGAAAATATCTACACTTCCACCTCCATAAAGATGGAAGTATCTACTCCGCCATGTGTATAAACACGGAAATAAATACACCAACATCTGTGTAAACATGGAAATATCTACACCGCTATCTGTATAAACATGGAAATATCTAAACGGCCATCTGTATAAACATGGAAATATCTACAAAGCTATCTCTATAAACATGAAAATATCTACACCGCCATCTGTATAAACATGGAAATACCTAGAAAGTCATCTGTATAAACATGGAAATATCTACACAGCCATCTGTATAAACAAGGAAATATCTACACAGCCATCTGTATATACATGGAAATATCTACACTGCTATCTGTATAAACATGGGAATAACTACACCTCTATTTGTATAAACAAGCAAATATCAACACCGTGATCTGTATAAACATGGAAATATCTACACCGCCATCTCTATAAACATGGAAATATCTACACCCCTATCTGTATAAACATGGAAATATCCACACCGCTATCCCTATAAACATGGAAAAATCAACACCGCTATCTCTATGAACATGGAAATATCTACACCACCATCTCTATAAACATGGAAATATCTACACCACGATCAGTATAAACATGGAAATATCAACACCGCTATCTGTGTAAACATGGAAATATCTACACCGTGATCTGTATAAACATGGAAATATCTACACCGTTATCTCTATAAACATGGAAATATCTACACCGCCATCTGTATAAACATGGAAATACCTATACAGTCATCTGTGTAAACATGGAAATATCTACTCCACCATCTGTATAAACATGGAAATATCTACAATGCCATCTGTATACACATGGAAATACTTACATGGCAATCTGTGTATAGATGGAAACATCAACACCGCCATCTGTACAAACATGGAAATATCTACACTGCTATCTCTATAAACATGGAAATATCTACACTGTGGTCTGTATAAACATGGAAATATCTACACCGGTATCTGTATAAACATGGAAATATCTACACCACGATCTGTTTAAACATGGAAATATATACACCGCTATCTCTATAAACACGGAAATATCTGCACAGCTGTCTCTATAAACATGGAAATATCTACAAAGACATCTGTATAAACATGGAAATACCTACACAGTCATGTATAGAAACATTTAAATATCTACACTGCCATCTGTATAAACGTAGAATTATCTACACAGCCCTCTGTATAAATATGGAAATATCTGTATGGGCATATGTATAAACATGGAAATATCTGCACCGCTATCTGTATAAACATGGAAATACCTACACCGCTGTCTCTATAAACATGGAAATATGTACACCGCTATGTGTATAAACATGGAAATATCTCCACTGCTCTCTGTATAAACATGGAAATATGTCCACCGTTATCTGTATAAACACGGAAATATCTACAGCGCCATCCCTATAAACATTGAAATATCTACACTGCCATCTTTAAAAACATGGAAATATCTACACAGTCATCTGAATAAACATGGAAATATCCACACCACCATCTGTATAACCGTGGAATTACCTACAATACCATCTGTATAGACATGGAAATATCTACACAGACATCTGTATAAATATGGAAATATCTACACCGTCATCTCTATAAACATGGAAATATCTACACTGTCATCTGTAGAAAGATGGAAATATCTACACCGCTATCTATATAAATATGGAAATATCTACACCACCATCTCTATAAACATGAAAATATCTACACTGCCACCTCCATAAAGATGGAAGTATCTACTCCGCCATGTGTATAAACACGGAAATAAATACACCAACATCTGTGTAAACATGGAAATATCTACACCGCTATCTGTATAAACATGGAAATATCTACACGGCCATCTGTATAAACATGGAAATATCTACAAAGCTATCTCTATAAACATGAAAATATCTACACCGCCATCTGTATAAACATGGAAATACCTAGAAAGTCATCTGTATAAACATGGAAATATCTACACAGCCATCTGTATAAACAAGGAAATATCTACACAGCCATCTGTATATACATGGAAATATCTACACTGCTATCTGTATAAACATGGGAACAACTACACCTCTATTTGTATAAACAAGCAAATATCAACACCGTGATCTGTATAAACATGGAAATATCTACACCGCCATCTCTATAAACATGGAAATATCCACACCCCTATCTGTATAAACATGGAAATATCCACACCGCTATCCCTATAAACATGGAAAAATCAACAGCGCTATCTCTATGAACATGGAAATATCTACACCACCATCTCTATAAACATGGAAATATCTACACCACGATCAGTATAAACATGGAAATATCAACACCGCTATCTGTGTAAACATGGAAATATCTACACCGTGATCTGTATAAACATGGAAATATCTACACCGTTATCTCTATAAACATGGAAATATCTACACCGCCATCTGTATAAACATGGAAATACCTATACAGTCATCTGTGTAAACATGGAAATATCTACTCCACCATCTGTATAAACATGGAAATATCTACAATGCCATCTGTATACACATGGAAATACTTACATGGCAATCTGTGTATAGATGGAAACATCAACACCGCCATCTGTACAAACATGGAAATATCTACACTGCTATCTCTATAAACATGGAAATATCTACACTGCGGTCTGTATAAACATGGAAATATCTACACCGGTATCTGTATAAACATGGAAATATCTACACCACGATCTGTTTAAACATGGAAATATATACACCGCTATCTCTATAAACACGGAAATATCTGCACAGCTGTCTCTATAAACATGGAAATATCTACAAAGACATCTGTATAAACATGGAAATACCTACACAGTCATGTGTAGAAACATTTAAATATCTACACTGCCATCTGTATAAACGTAGAATTATCTACACAGCCCTCTGTATAAATATGGAAATATCTGTATGGGCATATGTATAAACATGGACATATCTGCACCGCTATCTGTATAAACATGGAAATACCTACACCGCTGTCTCTATAAACATGGAAATATGTACACCGCTATGTGTATAAACATGGAAATATCTCCACTGCTCTCTGTATAAACATGGAAATATGTCCACCGTTATCTGTATAAACACGGAAATATCTACAGCGCCATCCCTATAAACATTGAAATATCTACACTGCCATCTTTAAAAACATGGAAATATCTACACAGTCATCTGAATAAACATGGAAATATCCACACCACCATCTGTATAACCGTGGAATTACCTACAATACCATCTGTATAGACATGGAAATATCTACACAGACATCTGTATAAATATGGAAATATCTACACCGTCATCTCTATAAACATGGAAATATCTACACTGTCATCTGTAGAAAGATGGAAATATCTACACCGCTATCTATATAAATATGGAAACATCTACACCACCATCTCTATAAACATGAAAATATCTACACTGCCACCTCCATAAAGATGGAAGTATCTACTCCGCCATGTGTATAAACACGGAAATAAATACACCAACATCTGTGTAAACATGGAAATATCTACACCGCTATCTGTATAAACATGGAAATATCTACACGGCCATCTGTATAAACATGGAAATATCTACAAAGCTATCTCTATAAACATGAAAATATCTACACCGCCATCTGTATAAACAAGGAAATATCTACACAGCCATCTGTATATACATGGAAATATCTACACTGCTATCTGTATAAACATGGGAATAACTACACCTCTATTTGAATAAACAAGCAAATATCAACACCGTGATCTGTATAAACATGGAAATATCTACACCGCCATCTCTATAAACATGGAAATATCTACACCCCATCTGTATAAACATGGAAATATCCACACCGCTATCTCTATAAACATGGAAAAATCAACACCGCTATCTCTATGAACATGGAAATATCTACACCACCATCTCTATAAACATGGAAATATCTACACCACGATCAGTATGAACATGGAAATATCAACACCGCTATCTGTATAAACATGGAAATATCTACACCGCGATCTGTATAAACATGGAAATATCTACACCGTTATCTCTATAAACATGGAAATATCTACACCGCCATCTGTATAAACATGGAAATACCTATACAGTCATCTGTGTAAACATGGAAATATCTACTCCACCATCTGTATAAACATGGAAATATCTACAATGCCATCTGTATACACATGGAAATACTTACATGGCAATCTGTGTATAGATGGAAACATCAACACCGCCATCTGTACAAACATGGAAATATCTACACTGCTATCTCTATAAACATGGAAATATCTACACTGCGGTCTGTATAAACATGGAAATATCTACACCGGTATCTGTATAAACATGGAAATATCTACACCACGATCTGTTTAAACATGGAAATATATACACCGCTATCTCTATAAACACGGAAATATCTGCACAGCTGTCTCTATAAACATGGAAATATCTACAAAGACATCTGTATAAACATGGAAATACCTACACAGTCATGTGTAGAAACATTTAAATATCTACACTGCCATCTGTATAAACGTAGAATTATCTACACAGCCCTCTGTATAAATATGGAAATATCTGTATGGGCATATGTATAAACATGGACATATCTGCACCGCTATCTGTATAAACATGGAAATACCTACACCGCTGTCTCTATAAACATGGAAATATGTACACCGCTATGTGTATAAACATGGAAATATCTCCACTGCTCTCTGTATAAACATGGAAATATGTCCACCGTTATCTGTATAAACACGGAAATATCTACAGCGCCATCCCTATAAACATTGAAATATCTACACTGCCATCTTTAAAAACATGGAAATATCTACACAGTCATCTGAATAAACATGGAAATATCCACACCACCATCTGTATAACCGTGGAATTACCTACAATACCATCTGTATAGACATGGAAATATCTACACAGACATCTGTATAAATATGGAAATATCTACACCGTCATCTCTATAAACATGGAAATATCTACACTGTCATCTGTAGAAAGATGGAAATATCTACACCGCTATCTATATAAATATGGAAACATCTACACCACCATCTCTATAAACATGAAAATATCTACACTGCCACCTCCATAAAGATGGAAGTATCTACTCCGCCATGTGTATAAACACGGAAATAAATACACCAACATCTGTGTAAACATGGAAATATCTACACCGCTATCTGTATAAACATGGAAATATCTACACGGCCATCTGTATAAACATGGAAATATCTACAAAGCTATCTCTATAAACATGAAAATATCTACACCGCCATCTGTATAAACAAGGAAATATCTACACAGCCATCTGTATATACATGGAAATATCTACACTGCTATCTGTATAAACATGGGAATAACTACACCTCTATTTGAATAAACAAGCAAATATCAACACCGTGATCTGTATAAACATGGAAATATCTACACCGCCATCTCTATAAACATGGAAATATCTACACCCCATCTGTATAAACATGGAAATATCCACACCGCTATCTCTATAAACATGGAAAAATCAACACCGCTATCTCTATGAACATGGAAATATCTACACCACCATCTCTATAAACATGGAAATATCTACACCACGATCAGTATGAACATGGAAATATCAACACCGCTATCTGTATAAACATGGAAATATCTACACCGCGATCTGTATAAACATGGAAATATCTACACCGTTATCTCTATAAACATGGAAATATCTACACCGCCATCTGTATAAACATGGAAATACCTATACAGTCATCTGTGTAAACATGGAAATATCTACTCCACCATCTGTATAAACATGGAAATATCTACAATGCCATCTGTATACACATGGAAATACTTACATGGCAATCTGTGTATAGATGGAAACATCAACACCGCCATCTGTACAAACATGGAAATATCTACACTGCTATCTCTATAAACATGGAAATATCTACACTGCGGTCTGTATAAACATGGAAATATCTACACCGGTATCTGTATAAACATGGAAATATCTACACCATGATCTGTTTAAACATGGAAATATATACACCGCTATCTCTATAAACACGGAAATATCTGCACAGCTGTCTCTATAAACATGGAAATATCTACAAAGACATCTGTATAAACATGGAAATACCTACACAGTCATGTGTAGAAACATTTAAATATCTACACTGCCATCTGTATAAACGTAGAATTATCTACACAGCCCTCTGTATAAATATGGAAATATCTGTATGGGCATATGTATAAACATGGAAATATCTGCACCTCTATCTGTATAAACATGGAAATACCTACACCGCTGTCTCTATAAACATGGAAATATGTACACCGCTATGTGTATAAACATGGAAATATCTCCACTGCTCTCTGTATAAACATGGAAATATATCCACCGTTATCTGTATAAACACGGAAATATCTACAGCGCCATCCCTATAAACATTGAAATATCTACACTGCCATCTTTAAAAACATGGAAATATCTACACAGTCATCTGAATAAACATGGAAATATCCACACCCCCATCTGTATAACCATGGAATTACCTACAATACCATCTGTATAGACATGGAAATATCTACACAGACATCTGTATAAATATGGAAATATCTACACCGTCATCTCTATAAACATGGAAATATCTACACTGTCATCTGTAGAAAGATGGAAATATCTACACCGCTATCTATATAAATATGGAAATATCTACACCACCATCTCTATAAACATGAAAATATCTACACTGCCACCTCCATAAAGATGGAAGTATCTACTCCGCCATGTGTATAAACACGGAAATAAATACACCAACATCTGTGTAAACATGGAAATATCTACACCGCTATCTGTATAAACATGGAAATATCTACACGGCCATCTGTATAAACATGGAAATATCTACAAAGCTATCTCTATAAACATGAAAATATCTACACCGCCATCTGTATAAACATGGAAATACCTAGAAAGTCATCTGCATAAACATGGAAATATCTACACAGCCATCTGTATAAACAAGGAAATATCTACACAGCCATCTGTATATACATGGAAATATCTACACTGCTATCTGTATAAACATGGGAATAACTACACCTCTATTTGTATAAACAAGCAAATATCAACACCGTGATCTGTATAAACATGGAAATATCTACACCGCCATCTCTATAAACATGGAAATATCTACACCCCTATCTGTATAAACATGGAAATATCCACACCGCTATCTCTATAAACATGGAAAAATCAACACCGCTATCTCTATGAACATGGAAATATCTACACCACCATCTCTATAAACATGGAAATATCTACACCACGATCAGTATAAACATGGAAATATCAACACCGCTATCTGTGTAAACATGGAAATATCTACACCGTGATCTGTATAAACATGGAAATATCTACACCGTTATCTCTATAAACATGGAAATATCTACACCGCCATCTATATAAACATGGAAATACCTATACAGTCATCTGTGTAAACATGGAAATATCTACTCCACCATCTGTATAAACATGGAAATATCTACAATGCCATCTGTATACACATGGAAATACTTACATGGCAATCTGTGTATAGATGGAAACATCAACACCGCCATCTGTACAAACATGGAAATATCTACACTGCTATCTCTATAAACATGGAAATATCTACACTGCGGTCTGTATAAACATGGAAATATCTACACTGCTATCTCTATAAACATGGAAATATCTACACTGCGGTCTGTATAAACATGGAAATATCTACACCGGTATCTGTATAAACATGGAAATATCTACACCACGATCTGTTTAAACATGGAAATATATACACCGCTATCTCTATAAACACGGAAATATCTGCACAGCTGTCTCTATAAACATGGAAATATCTACAAAGACATCTGTATAAACATGGAAATACCTACACAGTCATGTGTAGAAACATTTAAATATCTACACTGCCATCTGTATAAACGTAGAATTATCTACACAGCCCTGTGTATAAATATGGATATATCTGTATGGGCATATGTATAAACATGGAAATATCTGCACCGCTATCTGTATAAACATGGAAATACCTACACCGCTGTCTCTATAAACATGGAAATATGTACACCGCTATGTGTATAAACATGGAAATATCTCCACTGCTCTCTGTATAAACATGGAAATATGTCCACCGTTATCTGTATAAACACGGAAATATCTACAGCGCCATCCCTATAAACATTGAAATATCTACACTGCCATCTTTAAAAACATGGAAATATCTACACAGTCATCTGAATAAACATGGAAATATCCACACCACCATCTGTATAACCGTGGAATTACCTACAATACCAACTGTATAGACATGGAAATATCTACACAGACATCTGTATAAATATGGAAATATCTACACCGTCATCTCTATAAACATGGAAATATCTACACTGTCATCTGTAGAAAGATGGAAATATCTACACCGCTATCTATATAAATATGGAAATATCTACACCACCATCTCTATAAACATGAAAATATCTACACTGCCACCTCCATAAAGATGGAAGTATCTACTCCGCCATGTGTATAAACACGGAAATAAATACACCAACATCTGTGTAAACATGGAAATATCTACACCGCTATCTGTATAAACATGGAAATATCTACACGGCCATCTGTATAAACATGGAAATATCTACAAAGCTATCTCTATAAACATGAAAATATCTACACCGCCATCTGTATAAACATGGAAATACCTAGAAAGTCATCTGTATAAACATGGAAATATCTACACAGCCATCTGTATAAACAA
Organism: Pan paniscus; assembly: GCF_029289425.2. Taxonomy (NCBI): domain Eukaryota; kingdom Metazoa; phylum Chordata; class Mammalia; order Primates; family Hominidae; genus Pan; species Pan paniscus. The sequence goes on from NC_073254.2 coordinate 14,265,223, forward strand.
GGAAATATCTACACAGCCATCTGTATATACATGGAAATATCTACACTGCTATCTGTATAAACATGGGAATAACTACACCTCTATTTGAATAAACAAGCAAATATCAACACCGTGATCTGTATAAACATGGAAATATCTACACCGCCATCTCTATAAACATGGAAATATCTACACCCCTATCTGTATAAACATGGAAATATCCACACCGCTATCTCTATAAACATGGAAAAATCAACACCGCTATCTCTATGAACATGGAAATATCTACACCACCATCTCTATAAACATGGAAATATCTACACCACGATCAGTATGAACATGGAAATATCAACACCGCTATCTGTATAAACATGGAAATATCTACACCGCGATCTGTATAAACATGGAAATATCTACACCGTTATCTCTATAAACATGGAAATATCTACACCGCCATCTGTATAAACATGGAAATACCTATACAGTCATCTGTGTAAACATGGAAATATCTACTCCACCATCTGTATAAACATGGAAATATCTACAATGCCATCTGTATACACATGGAAATACTTACATGGCAATCTGTGTATAGATGGAAACATCAACACCGCCATCTGTACAAACATGGAAATATCTACACTGCTATCTCTATAAACATGGAAATATCTACACTGCGGTCTGTATAAACATGGAAATATCTACACCGGTATCTGTATAAACATGGAAATATCTACACCACGATCTGTTTAAACATGGAAATATATACACCGCTATCTCTATAAACACGGAAATATCTGCACAGCTGTCTCTATAAACATGGAAATATCTACAAAGACATCTGTATAAACATGGAAATACCTACACAGTCATGTGTAGAAACATTTAAATATCTACACTGCCATCTGCATAAACGTAGAATTATCTACACAGCCCTCTGTATAAATATGGAAATATCTGTATGGGCATATGTATAAACATGGAAATATCTGCACCGCTATCTGTATAAACATGGAAATACCTACACCGCTGTCTCTATAAACATGGAAATATGTACACCGCTATGTGTATAAACATGGAAATATCTCCACTGCTCTCTGTATAAACATGGAAATATGTCCACCGTTATCTGTATAAACACGGAAATATCTACAGCGCCATCCCTATAAACATTGAAATATCTACAATGCCATCTTTAAAAACATGGAAATATCTACACAGTCATCTGAATAAACATGGAAATATCCACACCACCATCTGTATAACCGTGGAATTACCTACAATACCATCTGTATAGACATGGAAATATCTACACAGACATCTGTATAAATATGGAAATATCTACACCGTCATCTCTATAAACATGGAAATATCTACACTGTCATCTGTAGAAAGATGGAAATATCTACACCGCTATCTATATAAATATGGAAATATCTACACCACCATCTCTATAAACATGAAAATATCTACACTTCCACCTCCATAAAGATGGAAGTATCTACTCCGCCATGTGTATAAACACGGAAATAAATACACCAACATCTGTGTAAACATGGAAATATCTACACCGCTATCTGTATAAACATGGAAATATCTACACGGCCATCTGTATAAACATGGAAATATCTACAAAGCTATCTCTATAAACATGAAAATATCTACACCGCCATCTGTATAAACATGGAAATACCTAGAAAGTCATCTGAATAAACATGGAAATATCTACACAGCCATCTGTATAAACAAGGAAATATCTACACATCCATCTGTATATACATGGAAATATCTACACTGCTATCTGTATAAACATGGGAATAACTACACCTCTATTTGTATAAACAAGCAAATATCAACACCGTGATCTGTATAAACATGGAAATATCTACACCGCCATCTCTATAAACATGGAAATATCTACACCCCTATCTGTATAAACATGGAAATATCCACACCGCTATCTCTATAAACATGGAAAAATCAACACCGCTATCTCTATGAACATGGAAATATCTACACCACCATCTCTATAAACATGGAAATATCTACACCACGATCAGTATGAACATGCAAATATCAACACCGCTATCTGTATAAACATGGAAATATCTACACCGCGATCTGTATAAACATGGAAATATCTACACCGTTATCTCTATAAACATGGAAATATCTACACCGCCATCTGTATAAACATGGAAATACCTATACAGTCATCTGTGTAAACATGGAAATATCTACTCCACCATCTGTATAAACATGGAAATATCTACAATGCCATCTGTATACACATGGAAATACTTACATGGCAATCTGTGTATAGATGGAAACATCAACACCGCCATCTGTACAAACATGGAAATATCTACACTGCTATCTCTATAAACATGGAAATATCTACACTGCGGTCTGTATAAACATGGAAATATCTACACCGGTATCTGTATAAACATGGAAATATCTACACCACGATCTGTTTAAACATGGAAATATATACACCGCTATCTCTATAAACACGGAAATATCTGCACAGCTGTCTCTATAAACATGGAAATATCTACAAAGACATCTGTATAAACATGGAAATACCTACACAGTCATGTGTAGAAACATTTAAATATCTACACTGCCATCTGTATAAACGTAGAATTATCTACACAGCCCTGTGTATAAATATGGATATATCTGTATGGGCATATGTATAAACATGGAAATATCTGCACCGCTATCTGTATAAACATGGAAATACCTACACCGCTGTCTCTATAAACATGGAAATATGTACACCGCTATGTGTATAAACATGGAAATATCTCCACTGCTCTCTGTATAAACATGGAAATATGTCCACCGTTATCTGTATAAACACGGAAATATCTACAGCGCCATCCCTATAAACATTGAAATATCTACACTGCCATCTTTAAAAACATGGAAATATCTACACAGTCATCTGAATAAACATGGAAATATCCACACCACCATCTGTATAACCGTGGAATTACCTACAATACCATCTGTATAGACATGGAAATATCTACACAGACATCTGTATAAATATGGAAATATCTACACCGTCATCTCTATAAACATGGAAATATCTACACTGTCATCTGTAGAAAGATGGAAATATCTACACCGCTATCTATATAAATATGGAAATATCTACACCACCATCTCTATAAACATGAAAATATCTACACTGCCACCTCCATAAAGATGGAAGTATCTACTCCGCCATGTGTATAAAAACGGAAATAAATACACCAACATCTGTGTAAACATGGAAATATCTACACCGCTATCTGTATAAACATGGAAATATCTACACGGCCATCTGTATAAACATGGAAATATCTACAAAGCTATCTCTATAAACATGAAAATATCTACACCGCCATCTGTATAAACATGGAAATACCTAGAAAGTCATCTGTATAAACATGGAAATATCTACACAGCCATCTGTATAAACAAGGAAATATCTACACAGCCATCTGTATATACATGGAAATATCTACACTGCTATCTGTATAAACATGGGAATAACTACACCTCTATTTGTATAAACAAGCAAATATCAACACCGTGATCTGTATAAACATGGAAATATCTACACCGCCATCTCTATAAACATGGAAATATCTACACCCCTATCTGTATAAACATGGAAATATCCACACCGCTATCCCTATAAACATGGAAAAATCAACAGCGCTATCTCTATGAACATGGAAATATCTACACCACCATCTCTATAAACATGGAAATATCTACACCACGATCAGTATAAACATGGAAATATCAACACCGCTATCTGTGTAAACATGGAAATATCTACACCGTGATCTGTATAAACATGGAAATATCTACACCGTTATCTCTATAAACATGGAAATATCTACACCGCCATCTGTATAAACATGGAAATACCTATACAGTCATCTGTGTAAACATGGAAATATCTACTCCACCATCTGTATAAACATGGAAATATCTACAATGCCATCTGTATACACATGGAAATACTTACATGGCAATCTGTGTATAGATGGAAACATCAACACCGCCATCTGTACAAACATGGAAATATCTACACTGCTATCTCTATAAACATGGAAATATCTACACTGTGGTCTGTATAAACATGGAAATATCTACACCGGTATCTGTATAAACATGGAAATATCTACACCACGATCTGTTTAAACATGGAAATATATACACCGCTATCTCTATAAACACGGAAATATCTGCACAGCTGTCTCTATAAACATGGAAATATCTACAAAGACATCTGTATAAACATGGAAATACCTACACAGTCATGTATAGAAACATTTAAATATCTACACTGCCATCTGTATAAACGTAGAATTATCTACACAGCCCTCTGTATAAATATGGAAATATCTGTATGGGCATATGTATAAACATGGAAATATCTGCACCGCTATCTGTATAAACATGGAAATACCTACACCGCTGTCTCTATAAACATGGAAATATGTACACCGCTATGTGTATAAACATGGAAATATCTCCACTGCTCTCTGTATAAACATGGAAATATGTCCACCGTTATCTGTATAAACACGGAAATATCTACAGCGCCATCCCTATAAACATTGAAATATCTACACTGCCATCTTTAAAAACATGGAAATATCTACACAGTCATCTGAATAAACATGGAAATATCCACACCACCATCTGTATAACCGTGGAATTACCTACAATACCATCTGTATAGACATGGAAATATCTACACAGACATCTGTATAAATATGGAAATATCTACACCGTCATCTCTATAAACATGGAAATATCTACACTGTCATCTGTAGAAAGATGGAAATATCTACACCGCTATCTATATAAATATGGAAATATCTACACCACCATCTCTATAAACATGAAAATATCTACACTGCCACCTCCATAAAGATGGAAGTATCTACTCCGCCATGTGTATAAACACGGAAATAAATACACCAACATCTGTGTAAACATGGAAATATCTACACCGCTATCTGTATAAACATGGAAATATCTACACGGCCATCTGTATAAACATGGAAATATCTACAAAGCTATCTCTATAAACATGAAAATATCTACACCGCCATCTGTATAAACATGGAAATACCTAGAAAGTCATCTGTATAAACATGGAAATATCTACACAGCCATCTGTATAAACAAGGAAATATCTACACAGCCATCTGTATATACATGGAAATATCTACACTGCTATCTGTATAAACATGGGAATAACTACACCTCTATTTGTATAAACAAGCAAATATCAACACCGTGATCTGTATAAACATGGAAATATCTACACCGCCATCTCTATAAACATGGAAATATCCACACCCCTATCTGTATAAACATGGAAATATCCACACCGCTATCCCTATAAACATGGAAAAATCAACAGCGCTATCTCTATGAACATGGAAATATCTACACCACCATCTCTATAAACATGGAAATATCTACACCACGATCAGTATAAACATGGAAATATCAACACCGCTATCTGTGTAAACATGGAAATATCTACACCGTGATCTGTATAAACATGGAAATATCTACACCGTTATCTCTATAAACATGGAAATATCTACACCGCCATCTGTATAAACATGGAAATACCTATACAGTCATCTGTGTAAACATGGAAATATCTACTCCACCATCTGTATAAACATGGAAATATCTACAATGCCATCTGTATACACATGGAAATACTTACATGGCAATCTGTGTATAGATGGAAACATCAACACCGCCATCTGTACAAACATGGAAATATCTACACTGCTATCTCTATAAACATGGAAATATCTACACTGCGGTCTGTATAAACATGGAAATATCTACACCGGTATCTGTATAAACATGGAAATATCTACACCACGATCTGTTTAAACATGGAAATATATACACCGCTATCTCTATAAACACGGAAATATCTGCACAGCTGTCTCTATAAACATGGAAATATCTACAAAGACATCTGTATAAACATGGAAATACCTACACAGTCATGTGTAGAAACATTTAAATATCTACACTGCCATCTGTATAAACGTAGAATTATCTACACAGCCCTCTGTATAAATATGGAAATATCTGTATGGGCATATGTATAAACATGGACATATCTGCACCGCTATCTGTATAAACATGGAAATACCTACACCGCTGTCTCTATAAACATGGAAATATGTACACCGCTATGTGTATAAACATGGAAATATCTCCACTGCTCTCTGTATAAACATGGAAATATGTCCACCGTTATCTGTATAAACACGGAAATATCTACAGCGCCATCCCTATAAACATTGAAATATCTACACTGCCATCTTTAAAAACATGGAAATATCTACACAGTCATCTGAATAAACATGGAAATATCCACACCACCATCTGTATAACCGTGGAATTACCTACAATACCATCTGTATAGACATGGAAATATCTACACAGACATCTGTATAAATATGGAAATATCTACACCGTCATCTCTATAAACATGGAAATATCTACACTGTCATCTGTAGAAAGATGGAAATATCTACACCGCTATCTATATAAATATGGAAACATCTACACCACCATCTCTATAAACATGAAAATATCTACACTGCCACCTCCATAAAGATGGAAGTATCTACTCCGCCATGTGTATAAACACGGAAATAAATACACCAACATCTGTGTAAACATGGAAATATCTACACCGCTATCTGTATAAACATGGAAATATCTACACGGCCATCTGTATAAACATGGAAATATCTACAAAGCTATCTCTATAAACATGAAAATATCTACACCGCCATCTGTATAAACAAGGAAATATCTACACAGCCATCTGTATATACATGGAAATATCTACACTGCTATCTGTATAAACATGGGAATAACTACACCTCTATTTGAATAAACAAGCAAATATCAACACCGTGATCTGTATAAACATGGAAATATCTACACCGCCATCTCTATAAACATGGAAATATCTACACCCCATCTGTATAAACATGGAAATATCCACACCGCTATCTCTATAAACATGGAAAAATCAACACCGCTATCTCTATGAACATGGAAATATCTACACCACCATCTCTATAAACATGGAAATATCTACACCACGATCAGTATGAACATGGAAATATCAACACCGCTATCTGTATAAACATGGAAATATCTACACCGCGATCTGTATAAACATGGAAATATCTAAACCGTTATCTCTATAAACATGGAAATATCTACACCGCCATCTGTATAAACATGGAAATACCTATACAGTCATCTGTGTAAACATGGAAATATCTACTCCACCATCTGTATAAACATGGAAATATCTACAATGCCATCTGTATACACATGGAAATACTTACATGGCAATCTGTGTATAGATGGAAACATCAACACCGCCATCTGTACAAACATGGAAATATCTACACTGCTATCTCTATAAACATGGAAATATCTACACTGCGGTCTGTATAAACATGGAAATATCTACACCGGTATCTGTATAAACATGGAAATATCTACACCACGATCTGTTTAAACATGGAAATATATACACCGCTATCTCTATAAACACGGAAATATCTGCACAGCTGTCTCTATAAACATGGAAATATCTACAAAGACATCTGTATAAACATGGAAATACCTACACAGTCATGTGTAGAAACATTTAAATATCTACACTGCCATCTGTATAAACGTAGAATTATCTACACAGCCCTCTGTATAAATATGGAAATATCTGTATGGGCATATGTATAAACATGGACATATCTGCACCGCTATCTGTATAAACATGGAAATACCTACACCGCTGTCTCTATAAACATGGAAATATGTACACCGCTATGTGTATAAACATGGAAATATCTCCACTGCTCTCTGTATAAACATGGAAATATGTCCACCGTTATCTGTATAAACACGGAAATATCTACAGCGCCATCCCTATAAACATTGAAATATCTACACTGCCATCTTTAAAAACATGGAAATATCTACACAGTCATCTGAATAAACATGGAAATATCCACACCACCATCTGTATAACCGTGGAATTACCTACAATACCATCTGTATAGACATGGAAATATCTACACAGACATCTGTATAAATATGGAAATATCTACACCGTCATCTCTATAAACATGGAAATATCTACACTGTCATCTGTAGAAAGATGGAAATATCTACACCGCTATCTATATAAATATGGAAACATCTACACCACCATCTCTATAAACATGAAAATATCTACACTGCCACCTCCATAAAGATGGAAGTATCTACTCCGCCATGTGTATAAACATGGAAATAAATACACCAACATCTGTGTAAACATGGAAATATCTACACCGCTATCTGTATAAACATGGAAATATCTACACGGCCATCTGTATAAACATGGAAATATCTACAAAGCTATCTCTATAAACATGAAAATATCTACACCGCCATCTGTATAAACATGGAAATACCTAGAAAGTCATCTGTATAAACATGGAAATATCTACACAGTCATCTGTATAAACATGGAAATATCTACACCATCATCTCTTTAAACCTGGAGATATCTACACGGCAATCTGTATACACATGGAAATATCTACACAGCCATCTGTATAAGCATGGAAATATCTATACCGCTATCTCTATAAGCATGGATATATTTATACCACCATCTCTATAAACATGAAAATATCTACACCGCCATCTCCATAAACATGGAAGTAACTACACCGCCATCTGTATAAACATGGAAATATCTACACCGCTATCTGTATAAACATGGAAATATCTACACTGACATCTGTATAAAGATGGAAATTTCTACACCGTGAGCTGTATAATCGTGGAAATATCTACACCGCTATCTGTATAAACATGGAAATACCAACACTGATATCTGTATAAACATGGAAATAACTACACCGCTATCTGTATAAACATGGAAATATCTACAATGCTATTTCTATAAACATGGAAATATTTACACCGCCATCTCTATAATCATGGAAATACCTACACCGCTATCTCTACAAACATTGAAATATCCACACCGCCATCTCTATAAACATGGAAATATCTACACCGCCATCTGCATGAACATGGAAATATCTACACCGCTATCTGTATAAACATGGAAATATCTACAGCACCATCTGTATAAACATGGAAATATCTACACTGCTGTCTGTGGAAAAATGGAAATATCTTCACCACGATCTGTATAAATATGGAAATATCTACACCGCTACATTTATAAACATGGAATTATCTACACAGCTCTCTGTATAAACATGGAAATATCTACACCACGATCTGTATAAACAAGGAGATATCTACACCGCTACCTGTATAAGCATGGAAATATCTACACAGACATCTGTATAAACATGGAAATATCTACACTACCATCTGTATACACATGGAAATGTCTACACAGCCATCAGTATAAACATGGAAATATCTACACCGCTATCTGTATAAACATGGAAATATCTACACGGCTATCTGTATAAACTTGGAAATATCTACACCGCTATCTGTATAAACATGAAAATGTCTACACCGCCATCTGTATAAACATAGAAATATCTCCACCGCTATCTGTATAAACATGGATATATCTACACCACTATCTGTATAAGCATGGAAATATCTACACCGCTATCTCCATAAACATGGAAATATCTACACCGCTATCTGTGTAAAGATGGAAATAGCTACACCACAATCTGTGCAAAGATGGAAATGTCTACACCGCTCTCTGTGTAAATATGGAAATATCTACAATGCTATCTGTATAAAGATGGCAATATCTACACTGATATCTCTATAAACAGGGAAATATGTCCACCGCCATCTGTATAATCATGGAAATATATACACAGCCATCTGAATAAACATGGAAATATCTACACCTATATCTGTATAAATATGGAAATATCTACACCGCTATCTCTATAAACATGGAAATATCTACACCGCCATCTGTATAAACATGGAAATATCTACACAGTCATCTGTATAAGCATGGAAATATCTACAGTGCCATCTGTATAAAGATGGAAATATCTACACCGCTCTCTGTATAAACATGGAAATATCTACACCGCCATCTGTATAAACGTGGAAATACCTACACAGTCATCCGTTTAATCATGGAAATATCTACACGGCCATCTGTATACAGATGGAAATATCTACACCGCTCTCAGTGTAAACATGGAAATATCTACACCGCCATCTGTATAAACATGGAAATATCTACACAGTCATCTGTATAAGCCTGGAAACATCTACAATGCCATCTGTATAAAGATGGAAATATCCACACCGCTCTCTGTATAAACATGAAAATATCTACAACGCTATCTGTATAAACATGGAATTATCAACACCGCCATATGTTTAATCATAGAAATATCCAGACCGCTATCTGTATAAACATGGAAATATCTGCACCGCCCTCTGTAAAAACACGGAAAAATGTACACAGTCATCTGTATATGGATGGAAATATCTACAACTCCATCAGTGTAAACATGGAAATATCTACACCGCTATCTGTATAAACATGTAAACATCAACACGGCTGTCTGTATAAACATGGAAATATCTACACCGCTATCTGTATAAATATGGAAATACCTACACCGCTATCTCTATAAACATGTAAATGTCTACAGAGCTAACTGTATAAACATGGAAATATCTACACGGCAATCCCTATAAACATGGAAATACCTACACCGCTATCTCTATAAACATGGAAACATCTACACCGCCATCTGTATAAACATGGAAATATCTACACCGCCATCTGTATAAACATGCAAATATCTACAATGCTATCTGTGTAAACATGGAAATATCTACACCGCTATCTGTGTAAACATGGAAATATCTACACCGATATCTGTGTAAAGATGGAAATATCTACCCTTGAAATCAGTGCAATGATGGAAATATCTAACCTCTATCTGTGTAAAGATGGAAATTTCTACAGCGCAATCTGTGCAAAGATGCAAATATCTACACCGCTATCTGTATAAACATGGTAATATCTACACCGCTTTCTGTATAAACATGGAAATATCTACAACGTTATCTGTGTAAACATGGAAATATCTACATCGCCATCTGTATAAACATGAAAGTATCTACAGCGCCATCTCCATTAAGATGGAAGTATCTACACCACCGTCTGTGTAAACATGGAAATATCTACACCGCTATCTGTATAAACATGGAAATATCTACACCGCCATCTGTATAAACATGGAATTATCTACACCGGTATCTCTATAAACATGGAAATACCTACACCGCCATCCCTATAAACATGGAATTATCTACATTGCTATCTCTATAAACATAGAAATACATATACCGCCATCTCTGTAAACATGGAAATATTTTCACCGCCATCTGCATGAACATGGAAATGTCTACACCACCATCTGTATAAACATGGAAGTATCTACACCGCCATCTGTATAAACATAGAAATATCTACAATGCCATCTGTAGAAAGATGGAAATGTCTACACCGAGATCTGTATAAACATGGAATTATCTACACCGCTACCTGAATAAACATAGAAATATCTACACTGCTATCTGTATAAACATGGAAATATCTACACCACGATCTTTATAAACATGGAAATATCTCCACCGCTATCTGTATAAACATGGAAACATCAAAACGGCTATCTGTATAACCATGGAAATATCAACAAAGCTATCTGCCTAAATATGGAAATATCTAAAATGCTATCTGTGTAAACAAGGAAATAAATACACAGCTATCTGTGTGAACATGGAAATATCTACACCGCTATCTGTGTAAAGATGGAAATAACTACAGCGCTGTCTCTATAAACATGGAAATTCCTACACGGCTATCTGTATAAACGTGGAAATATCTACATCGCTATCTTTATAAACAGGGAAATATCTACACCGTCATCTGTATAAATATGTAAATACCTACACCGCCATTTGAATAAACATGGAAATATCTACACCGCTATCTGTATAAATATGGAAATATCAACGCCGCTATCTCTATAAACATGGAAATATCTACATCGCCATCTGTATAAACATGGAAATATCTACAAAGTCACGTCTACATACATGGATACATCTAAAACACCATCTCTGTAAACATGGAAATGTCTACACTGCTATCTGTATTCACCTGGAAAGATCTACACAGCCATCTGTATAAACATGGAAATATCTACACCGCTATATCTATACACATGTTAATACCTACACCTGTATCTCTATAAACATGGAAATATCTACACGGCCAACCCTATAAACATGGAAGTATCTACACCGCCATCTTGATAAACATGAAAGTGTCTACAGCGCCATCTCCATTAACATAGAACTATCTACACCACCGTCTGTGTAAACATGAAAATATCTACACCGCTATCGGTATAAACATGGAAACACCAAGACCGCTCTCTGTGTAAACATGGAAATATCAACACCGCCATCTGTATAAACATGGAAATATCTACACCAGTATCTCTATAAACATGGAAATACCTACACAATCTCTATAAACATGGAATTATCTACATTGCTATCTCTATAAACATAGAAATATCTATACCGCCATCTCTATAAACATGGAAATATTTACACCGTCATCTGCATAAACATGGAAATATCTACACCACCATCTGTATAAACATGGAAATATCTACACCGCCATCTGCATAAACATAGAAATATCTACAATGCCATCTGCAGAAAGATGGAAATGTCTACACCAAGATCTGTATAAACATGGAAATTTCTACACCACTACCTGTATAAACATGGAAATATCTACACTGCTATCTGTATAAACATGGAAATATCTACACCACGATCTGTATAAACATTGAAATATCTACGTGGCTATCTGTATAAACGTGGAAACATCTACTCGGATATTTGTATAAACATGGAAATATTTACACCAGTATCTGTATAAATATGGAAATATCTACACCGCTATCTTTATAAACATGGAAATGTCTACACAGCTAAATGTAGAAAGATGGAAATAACTACACGGCTATCTCTATAAACATGGAAACATTTCCACCGCTATCTGTATAAACATGGTAACATCTACACCGCCATCTGTATAAACATGGAAATATTTACACCGCTATCTGTGTAAACATGGAAATACCTACACCGCTATCTGTGTAAAGATGGAAATATCTACACCGCAAACTGTGCAAAGATGCAAATATCTAAACCTCTATCTCTGTAAAGATGGAAGTTTCTACACCGCAATCTGTGCAAAGATTAAAATATCTACACCGCTATCTGTATACACATGGAAATATCTACACCGCTATCTGTATAAGTATGGAAATATCTACACCGCTATCTCCATAAACATGGAAATGTCTTCACCGCTATCTGTATAAACATGGATATATCTACACTGCCATCTGTATAAACATGGAAATATCTACACAGAGATCTGTATAAACATGGAAATATCTACACCGCTATCTGTATAAACCTGGAAATAGCCACACCGCTATCTGTATAAACATGGGAATATCTATACTCTCTGCTGAATACACATGGAAATATCTACACCGCTATCTGTGTAAACATGGAATTATCTACACCGCTATCTCAATAAACAGAGAAATATCTACACTGCAATCTCTACAAACATGGAAATATCTACACCTCCATCTGTATAAATATAGAAATAGCTACACTGCCATCTTTAGAAAATTGGAAATGTCTACAACGCGATCTGTACAAACATGGAAATATCTGCAACGCTACTGGTATAAACATGGAAATATCTACACCGTTATCTGTATAAACATGAAAAATCTACACCACGATCTGTATAAAAATGGAAATATCTACAGCGCTATCTGTATAAACATGGAAATATCTACATCGCTATCTGTACAAACTTGCAAATATCTACAACACGATCTGTATAAATATGGAAATATCTACAATGCTATATCTATAAACATGGAAATGTCTACACCGCTATCTGTATAAACATGGAAATATCCACATGGCTATCTCTATAAATATGGAAATAACTAAACCGCCATCTTTATAAACATGGAAATAACTGCAAAGTCATCTGTATAAACATGGAAATATCTACACCACCATCTGTGAAAACTTGGAAATATGTGCACTGCCATTTGTATAAATATGGAAATATCTCCACCACCATCTGTATAAACATGGAAATATCTCCACCGATATCTGTATAAACATGGAAATATCTACACCGCGATCTGGACAAACATGGAAATATCAACACCGCTATCTGTATAAACATGGAGATCTCTACACCGCCATCTGCATAAACACGGAAATATCTACACCGCCATCTGTGTAAACATGGAAATATCTACACCTCCATCTGTATAAACATAGAAATATCCACACTGCCTTCTGTAGAATGATGGAAATGTCTACACCAGGATCTGTATACACATGGAAATATCTGAACCGCTACTTGTAAAAACTTGGAAATAACTACACCACGATCTGTATAAAAATGGAAATATCTACAGCGCTATCTGTATAAACATGGAAATATCTACACTGCTATCTGTATAAACATGCAAATATCTACACCACAATCTGTATAAATATGGAAATATCTACACCGCTATCTCTATACATTTGAAAATATCTAAACCGCCTTCTGTATAAACATGTAAATAACTACACAGTCATCTGTATAAACATGGAAATACCTACACAACCATCTGTGAAATCATGGAAATATCTACAATGTTATCTGTATAAACATGGAATTATCCCCACCACTATCTGTATAAACATGGAAATATCTCCACTTCTATCTGGATAAACATGGAAATATCTACACCGCTATCTGGATAAACATGGAAAAATTTCCACCGCTATCTGTATAAACATGCAAATATCTACAGCGCTATCTGTGTAAACATGGAAATATCTATACCGCTATCTGTGTAAACATGGGAATATCTACCGGCTATCTGTGTAAAGATGGAAATATCTACACCGCAATCTGTGCAAAGATGGAAATATCTACACTGCTGTCTGTGTATAGTTGGAAATATCTAAAACGCAATCTGTGCAAAGTTGGAAATACCTACACCGCAATCTGTGTTTACATGGTTATATCTGCACCGCTAACACTATAAACAAGGAAATATCTACACCGCTATCTCTATAAACATGGAAATATCTACACCGCTATCTGAATAAACATGGAAATATCTTCACCGCTATCTGTACAAACATGGAAACATCTACATAGCTATCTGTATAAACATGGAAATATCTACACCGCAATCTGTATAAACTTGGAAATATCTGCAACGCTATATGTGTAAACATGGAAATCTCTACACCGCAATCTGTGCAAAGATGGAAATATCTACACCGACATCTCTATAATCATGGAAATTTCTGCACCGCTATCTGTATAAACATTGATATATCTACACAGCTATCTCTATAAACATGGAAATATCAACACCGCCATGATTATAAACATGGAAATATCTACACAGTCATCTGTATATACATGGAAACATCTGCACCACTATCTCTATACACATGGAAATACCTACACTGTTATCTCTATAATCATGGAAATAATTACACCGCTATCAGTATAAACATGGAAATATATACATCGCTATCTGTACAAACATGGAAATATATACACCACCATCTGCATAAACGTGGAAATATCCACACCGCCATGTTTATAAACATGGAAATATCTACAACGCCATCTTTATAAACATGGAAATATCTACGCAGCCATCAGTATAAACATGGCAATACCTCCACCACTATCTGTACAGACGTGGAAATATCTTCAATGCTATCTCTATAAACATGGAAATACCTACACAGCTATTTGTATAAACATGCAAATATCTACACCGCTATCTGTATAAACTTGGAAATATCTACACCGCTATCCGCATAAACTTGGAAATATCTACACAGCCATCTGTATAAAAATGGAAATACCTCCACCGCTATCTGTGTAAAGATGGAAATAGCTACACTGCAATCTATCCATAGATGGAAATGTCTACACCGCTGTCTGTGTAAACATGGAAATATCTACACTGCTATCTCTATAAAGATGGCAATATCTACACCGATATCGGTATAAACAGGGAAATATGTACACTGCTATCTCTATAAACATGGAAATATCTACACCGCTACCTGTATAAACATGGAAATATCTATACAGCTATCTGTATAAACATGGAAATATCTACACTGCTATCTCTACAAACATGGAAATATCTACACCGCTATCTGTATAAACACGGAAATATCTACACCGCTATCTCTATAAACATGGAAATATCTACACCGCTATCTGTATAAACACGGAAATATCTACACCGCAATCTCTATAAACATGGAAATATCTACACCGCCATCTGTATAAACGTGGAAATATCTCCACAGTCATCTGTATAAGCATGGAAATATCTACACTGCCATCTGTATAAAGATGGAAATATCTACACCGCTCTCTGTATAACCATGGAAATATCTACACCGCCATCTGTATAAAGATGGAAATATCTACACAGTCATCTGTATAAGCATGGAAATATCTACACTGCCATCTGTATAATCACGAAAATATCTACACCGCTATCTCTATAAACATGGAAATATCTACACCGCCATCTGTATAAACGTGGAAATATCTCCACAGTCATCTGTATAAGCATGGAAATATCTACACTGCCATCTGTATAAAGATGGAAATATCTACACCGCTCTCTGTATAACCATGGAAATATCTACACAGCCATCTGTATAAAGATGGAAATATCTACACAGTCATCTGTATAAGCATGGAAATATCTACACTGCCATCTGTATAAAGATGGAAATATCTAAACCGCTCTCTGTATAAACATGGAAATATCTACACCGCCATCTGTATAAACATGGAAATATCTACACAGTCATCTGTATAAGCAAGGAAATATCTGCACTGCCATCTGTATAAAGATGGGAATATCTACAGCGCTCTCAGTTTAAACATGGAAATATCTACAATGCTATCTGTATAAACATGGAATTATCAACACCGCCATATGTTTAATCATGGAAATATCCAGACCGCTATCTGCGTAAACATGGAAATATCTGCACCGCCATGTGTAAAAACATGAAAAATGTACACAGTCATCTGTATAAAGATGGAAATATCTACACCTCCATCAGTATAAACATGGAAATATCTACACTGCCATCTGTATACACATGGAAATATCTACACAGCCATCAGTATAAACATGGAAACATCTTCACCGCTATCTGTATACACATGGAAATATCTACAACGGTATCTGAATAAATATGGAAATATCAACACAGGTATCTGTATAAACATGGAAATATCTTCAACGGTATCTGCATAAACATGGAAATATCTACACCACAACATGTATAAACATGGAAATATCTACACCGCTATCTCTATAAACATGGAAGTACTTAAACCGCCATCTCTATAAATATGGAAACATCTACACCGCTATCTCTATAAACATAGAAATATCTACATCGCCATCTCTATAAACATGGAAATATCTACATCGCCATCTGCATGAAAATTGATATATATACAACACCATCTGTGTAAACATGGAAATATCTACACCGCCAGCTGTATAAACATGGAAATATCTACACTGCCATCTGTAGAAATTTGGAAATATCTACACCGCAATCTGTATAAACATGGAAATTTCTACACCGCTACCTGTATAATCATGGAACTATCTACACCGCTATCTGTACAAACATGGAAATATCTACACCATGATCTGTATAAACATGGAAATATCTACACCGCTATCAGTATAAACATGGAAATATCTACACTGCTATCTGTATAAATATGGAGATGTCTACACCGCCATCACTATAAACATGGAAATATCTACACCACAACATGTATAAACATGGAAATATCTACACCGCTATCTCTATAAACATGGAAGTACTTAAACCGCCATCTCTATAAATATGGAAATATCTACACCGCTATCTCTATAAACATAGAAATATCTACATCGCCGTCTCTATCAACATGGAAATATCTACACCGCCATCTGCATGAACATTGATATATATACAACACCATCTGTGTAAACATGGAAATATCTACACCGCCAACTGTATAAACATGGAAATATCTACACTGCCATCTCTAGAAATTTGGAAATATCTACACCGCGATCTGTATAAACATGGAAATTTCTACACCGCTACCTGTATAATCATGGAACTATCTACACCGCTATCTGTACAAACATGGAAATATCTACACCATGATCTGTATAAACATGGAAATATCTACACCGCTATCAGTGTAAACATGGAAATATCTACACTGCTTTCTGTATAAATATGGAGATGTCTACACCGCCATCACTATAAACATGGAAATATCTACACCGCTATCTCTACAAACATGGAAATATCTACACCGTTATCTGTAAAACATGGAAGTATCTACACCGCTCTCTGTATAAACATGGAAATATCTACAATGCTATCTGTATAAACATGGAATTTTCAAAACCGCCATGTGTATAATCATGGAAATATCCACAGCGCTATCTTTATAAACATGGAAATATCTGCACTGCCATCTGTAAAAACATGGAAATGTGTACACAGTCATCTGTATAAAGATGGAAATATCTACACCTCCATGAGTATAAACATGGAAATATCAACACTGCCATCTGTATAGACATGGAAATATCTACACAGCCATCAGTATATACATGGAAATATCTTCACCGCTATCTGTATAAACATGGAAATATCTACAACGGTATCTGTATAAACATGGAAATATCTACACCGGTATCTGTATAAACGTGGAAATATCTACACTGCTATCTCTATAAACATGGAAGTACTCACACCGCCATCTCTATAAATATGGAAATATCTACACCGCTATCTCTATAAACATAGAAATATCTACATCGCCATCTCTATAAACATGGAAATATCTACACAGCCATCTGCATGAACATTGATATATCTACACCACCATCTGTGTTAACACGGAAATATCTACACCGCCATCTGTATAAACATGGAACTATCTACACTACCATCTGTAGACAGTTGGTAATATCTACACCGCTATCTATATAAACATGGAAATTTCTACACCGCTACCTGAATAAACATGGAACTATCTACACCGCTATCTGTATAAACATGGAAATATCTACACCACGATCTGTATAAACATGAAAATATCTACACTGCTATCAGTATAAACATGGAATTATCTACACTGCCATCAGTATAAATATGGAAATATCTACACCGCCATCACTATAAACATGGAAATAACTACACCGCTATCTCCACAAACATGGAAATATCTACACCGTTATCTGTAAAACATGGAAATATCTACAACGCCATCTGTATAAACATGGAAATATCTACACCGCAATCTGTATAAACATGGAAATATTTACACCGCTCTCTGTAAAAATATGGAAATATCTACACCGCTATCTCTATAAACATGGAAATATCTACACCGCTACCTGTATAAACATGGATATATCTTCACAGCTATCTGTATAAACATGGAAATATCTACACCGCCATCTGTATAAACATGGAAATATCTACTCTGTCATCTGTATAAACATGGAAATATCTACACCATCATCTCTATAAGCATGGAAATATCTACATGGCCATCTGTATACACATGGAAATATCTACACAGCCATCTGTATAAACATGGAAATATCTACACCGCTATCTCTATAAACATGGAAATATCTATACCGCCATCTCTATATACATGAAAATACCTACACCGCCATCTCCATAAACATGAAACTAACTACACCGCCATCTGTATAAACATGGAAATATCTACACTGCCATCTGTATAAAGATGGAAATATCTACACCGTGAGCTGTATAAACATGGAAATATCTACACCGCTGTCTGTATAAACATGGAAATACCAACACCGCTATCTGTATAAACATGGAAATAACTACACCTCTATCTGTATAAACATGGAAATATCTACACGGCTATTTCTATAAACATGGAAATATTTACACCGCCATCTCTATCATCATGGAAATGCCTACACCGCTATCTCTACAAACATTGAAATATCTACACCGCCATCTCTATAAACATGGAAATATCTACACCGCCATCTGCATGAACATGGAAATATCTACACCGTTATCTGTATAAACATGGAAATACCTACAGCACTATCAGTATAAACATGGAAATATCTACACTGCTGTCTGTGGAAAGATGGAAATATCTACAACACGATCTGCATAAATATGGAAATATCTACATCGCTACATTTATAAACATGGAGTTATCTACACCACTCTCTGTATAAACATGGAAATATCTACACCACGATCTGTATAAACAAGGAGATATCTCCACCGCTATCTGTATAAGCATGGAAATACCTACACCGCTATCTGTATAAACATGGAAACATCTACACTACCGTCTGTATACACATGAAAATATCTACACCGCCATCAGTATAAACATGGAAATATCTCCACCGCTATCTGTATAAATATGGAAATATCTACACCGCTATCTCTATAAACATGGAAATATCTACACCGCTATCTGTATAAACACGGGAATATCTACACCGCTATCTCTATAAACATGGAACTATCTACACCGCCATCTGTATAAACATGGAAATATCTACACAGACGTCTGTATAAGCATGGAAATATCTACACTGCCATCTGTATAAAGATGGAAATATCTAAACCGCTCTCTGTATAAACAGGGAAATATCTACACCGCCATCTGTATAAACATGGAAATATCTACACAGCCATCTGTATAAGCATGGAAATATCTACAATGCCATCTGTATAAACATGGAAATATATACACCGCTCTCTGTATAAACATGGAAATATCTACAACACTATCTGTATAAACATGGAATTATCAACACCGCCATATGTATAATCATGGAAATATCCACACCGCTATCTGTATAAACAGAGAAATATCTCCACCGCCATCTGTAAAACATGGAAATATGTACACAGTCATCTGTATAAAGATGGAAATATCTACACTTCCATCAGTATAAACATGGAAATATCTACACTGCCATCTGTATAGACATGGAAATATCTACACAGCCATCAGTATACACATGGAAATATCTTCACCGCTATCTCTATAAACATGGAAATATCTACAATGGTATCTGTATAAACATGGAAATATCTACAGCACAATCTGTATAAACGTAGAAATATCTACACCGCTATATTTATAAACGTGGAAATATGTACACCGCTATGTTTGTAAACGTGGAAATATCTACACCGCTATCAGTATAAACGTGGAAATATCTACACCACTTTCTGTATAAAAGTGGAAATATCTCCACCGCTATCTGTATAAACATGGAAACATCTACACCGCTATCTGTATAAACATGGAAATATCTACACCGCTATCTGTATAAACATGGAAATATCTACACAGTCATCTCTATAAACATGGAGATATCTACAACACCATCTCTGTAAACATGGAAATGTCTACACTGACATCTGTATTCACCTGGAAATATCTACACAGCCATCTGTATAAACATGGAAATATCTACACCGGTATCTCTATACACATGGGAATACCTACACCGCCATCTCTATAAACATGGAAATAACTACAACGCCATTTCCGTAAACATGGAAGTATCTACACCGCCATCTCTAAAAACATGAAAGTATCTACAGCGCCATCTCCATTAACATGGAACAATCTACACCACCATCTGTGTAAACATGGAAATATCTACACTGCCATCTGTATAAACATGGAAATATCTACACCATTATCTATATAAACATGGAAATACCTACACCGCCATCTCTATAAACATGGAATTATCTACATTGCTATATCTAAGAACATAGAAATACCTATACCGCCAACTCTATAAACATGGAAATATCTACACTGCTAACTCTATAAAAATGGAAATATCTAAACCGCCATCTGTATAAACATGGAAATAACTACACAGTCATCTGTATAAACATGGAAATATCTACACCAACACCTGTATAAACATGGAAATATCTACCCCATTATGTGTATAAACTTGGAAATATCTACAAAGCTATCTGTATAAACATGCAAATATCTACAGCGCTATCTCTATAAACGTGGAAATATCCACATCGTTATGTGTATAAACGTTTAAATATCTACACCGCTATCTGTATAAACGTGGAAATATATACACCGTTCTCTGTGTAAACGTGGAAATATCTGCACCACTTTCTGTATAAACATGGAAATATCTACACCGCTATCACTGTAAATGTGTAAACATTTAAACCGCTATCTGTATAAACATGGAATTATTTACACCGTTATCTCAACAAAGATGGAAACATTTACAATGCTATTTGTATATACATGGAAATATGTACACTGCTATCTCTATAAACATGGAAATATCTACACCGCAATCTGGGCAAAGATGGAAATATCTAAACCTCTGTGTAAACATGGTAATATCAACACCGCAATCTGTATAAACATGGAAATATCTACACGGCTATCTGTATAAACATGGAAATATCTACACCGCCATCTCTATACACATGGAAATATCTACACCGGCATCTGCATAAACAAGGAAATACCTACACTGCTATCTGCATAAATATGGAAATATCTACAACGCAATCTCTGTAAATGTGTAAACTTTTAAACCGCTATCTGTATAAACATGGAAATATTTACACCGCTATCTCTACAAACATGGAAATATTTACAAAGCTATTTGTATAAACATGGAAATATGTACACCGCTATCTCTAAAAACATGAAAATATCTACACTGCCATCTGCATAAAGTTGGAAATATCTTCACCACGAGCTGTACAAACATGGAAATATCTACACCGCTATCTGTAAACATAGAAATACCAACACCGCGATGTGTATAAACATGGAAATATCTACAACGATATCTGTATAAACATGGAAATATCAACACCGCCATCTGTATAATCATGGAAATATCCAGACTGCTATCTCCATAAACATGGAAATAACTACACCGCCATCTGTAAAAACATGGAAATATCTACACAGTCAGCTGCTTAAACGTGGAAATATCTACAACTCCTTCAGTATAAACATGGAAATATATAAACTGCCATCTGTATACACATGGAAAAATCTACACAGCCATCAGTATAAACATGGAAATATCTACACTGCAATCTCTGTAAACGTGGAAATATCTAAACCGCTATCTGTATAAACCTGGAAATATCTACACCGCTATCTGTATAAACATGGAAATATCTACAGGGCTATCTATACAAAGGTGGAAATATCTACACGGATATCTGTATAAAGATGAAAATATCTACACCACCATCTGTATTACTATAGAAATATCTCGATCGCTATGTGTATAAACATGGAAATATCTCCACTGCTATCTTTATAAACATGGAAATATCTACACCACTATTTGTATAAGCATGGAAATATCTACACCGCTATCTGTATAAGCATGGAAATATCTACAGCGCTATCTGTATAAACATGGAAATATCTACACCGCTATATGTATAAACATGGAAATATCTACATCTCTATATGTATAAACATGGAAATACCTCCACCGTTATCTGTATAAACATGGAAATATCTAAACCGCTATGTGTATAAACATGGAAATATCTACACAACTATCTGTATGAATATGGAAATATCTACAACACTATCTGTGTAAACAAGGAAATGTCTACACAGCTATCTCTATAAACATGGAAATATCTAGACCGCCATCAGTATAAACATGGAAATATCTACACAGTCATCTCTATAAACATGGAAATATCTACAACACCATCTGTGTAAACATGGAAATGTCTACACTGCCATCTGTATACACCTGGAAATACCTACACATCCATCTGTATAAACATGGAAATATGTACACCGCTATCTCTATACACATGGAAATACCTAAACCTCTATCTCTATAAACATGGAAATATCTACACGGCCATCGCTATAAACATGGAAGTATCTACATCGCCATCTCTATAAACATGAAAGTATCTGCAGGGTCATCTCCATTAACATGGAACTATCTACACAAACGTCTGTGTAAACATGGAAATATCTACACCGCTATCTGTATAAACATGGAAATACCATGACAGCTCTCCGTATAAACATGGAAATATCTACACCGCCATCTGTATAAACATGGAAATATCTACACCAGAATCTCTATAAACATGGAAATACCTACACCGCCATCCGTATAATCTTGGAATTATCTACATTGCTATCTCTACAAACAGAGAAATATCTACACCGCCATCTCTATAAACATGGAATTATTTACACCACCATCTGCATAAACCTGGAAATATCTACACGACCATCTGTATAAACATGGAAATACATACACCGCCATCTGTAAAAACATTAAAATATCTACAATGCCATCTGTAGAAAGATGGAAATGTCTACACCGAGAACGGTATAAACATGGAGTTATCTACACCGCTACCTGTATGAACATGGAAATATCTACCCTGCTATCTGTATAATCATTGAAATATCTACACCCCGATCTGTATAAACATGGAAATATCTACACCGCTATCTGTATAAACATGTAAATTTCCACACGGCTGTCTGTATAAACATGGAAATATCTACACCGCTATCTGTATAAATATGGAAATACCTACACCGCTATCTCTATAAACATGTAAATGTCTACAGAGCTAACTGTATAAACATGGAAATATCTACACGGCAATCTCTATAAACATGGAAATACCTCCACCGCTATCTCTATAAACATGGAAACATCTACACCGCCATCTGTATAAACATGGAAATATCTACACCGCCATCTGTATAAACATGCAAATATCTACAAAGCTATCTGTGTAAACATGGAAATATCTACACCGCTATCTGTGTAAACATGGAAATATCTACACCGCTATCTGTGTAAAGATAGAAATATCTACCCTTGAAATCAGTGCAATCATGGAAATATCTAACCTCTATCTGTGTAAAGATGGAAATTTCTACAGCGCAATCTGTGCAAAGATGCAAATATCTACACCGCTATCTGTATAAACATAGTAATATCTACACCGCTTTCTGTATAAACATGGAAATATCTACAACGCTATCTGTGTAAACATGGAAATATATACAACGCAATCAGTGCAAAGATGGAAATATCTAAACCTCTATCTGTGTGAAGATGGAAATTTCTACACCGCAATCTGTGGATAGATGCAAATATCTACACCGATATGTGTGTAAACATGGTAATATCTACAACGCTATCTGTACAAACATGGAAGTATCTACATCGCCATCTGTATAAAAATGAAAGTATCTACAGCGCCATCTCCATTAACATGGAACTATCTACACCACCGTCTGTGTAAACATGGAATTATCTACACCGCTATCTGTATAAACATGGAAATATCTACACCGCCATCTGTATAAACATGGAATTATCTACACCGGTATCCCTATAAACATGGAAATACCTACACCGCCATCCCTATAAACATGGAATTATCTACATTGCTATCTCTATAAACATAGAAATACATATACCGCCATCTCTGTAAACATGGAAATATTTTCACCGCCATCTGCATTAACATGGAAATGTCTACACCACCATCTGTATAAACATGGAAGTATCTACACCGCCATCTGTGTAAACATAGAAATATCTACAATGCCATCTGTAGAAAGATGGAAATGTCTACACCGAGATCTGTATAAACATGGAATTATCTACACGGCTACCTGTATAAACATAGAAATATCTACACTGCTATCTGTATAAACATGGAAATATCTACACCACGATCTTTATAAACATGGAAATATCTCCACCGCTATCTGTATAAACATGGAAACATCAACACGGCTATCTGTATAACCATGGAAATATCAACAAAGCTATCTGCCTAAATATGGAAATATCTAAAATGCTATCTGTGTAAACATGGAAATAAATACACAGCTATCTGTGTAAACATGGAAATATCTACACCGCTATCTGTGTAAAGATGGAAATAACTACAGCGCAATCTCTATAAACATGGAAATTCCTACACGTCTATCTGTATAAACGTGGAAATATCTACATCGCTATCTCTATAAACAGGGAAATATCTACACCGTCATCTTTATAAATATGTAAATACCTACACCGCCATTTGAATAAACATGGAAATATCTACACCGCTATCTGTATAAATATGGAAATATCAACGCCGCTATCTCTATAAACATGGAAATATCTACATCGCCATCTGTATAAACATGGAAATATCTACAAAGTCACGTCTACATACATGGATACATCTAAAACACCATCTCTGTAAACATGGAAATGTCTACATCGCTATCTCTATAAACATGGAAATACCTACAGAGCTATCTGTATAAACATGGAAATATCTACACCTCCATCTCTGTAAACATGGAAATATCTAAACTGCCTTCTGTGTACACATGGAAATATCCACACACACATCTCTATAAACATGGAAATATTTACACCGCTATCTGTATAAACATGGAAATACCTACACCGCTATCAGTATAAACATGGGAATATCTACACCGCTATGTGTATGAACATGGAAATATCTACATCGCTATCTGTACAAACATGGAAATATCTCCACCGCTATTTCTATAAACATGGAAATATCTACACTGCTATCTGTATAAACATGGAAATATCACCACCACTATCTGTATAAACATGGAAATATCTACACCGCAATCTGTATAAACATGGAAATATCTACACCGCTGTCTGTATAAACATGGACACATCTACACCGCGATCTGTATAAACATGGAAATATCTACATTGTTATCTGTATAAACATAGAAATATCTCCAACGCTATCTCTATGAACATTGAACTATCTCCACCGCTATCTCTATAAACATGGAAATATCTACACCGCTATCCTTATAAACACGGAAATATCTACACCACTATCTGTATAAACATGGAAATATCTACACTGCAATCTGTGTAAACATGGAAATAGCCACACCGCTATTTCTATAAACATGGAAATATCTGCACCGCCATCTGAATATTCATGGAAATATCTACACAGACATCTGTATAAACATCGAAATATCTCCACCGCTATCTGTATAAAAATGTAAATATCTCCAATGCTATCTGTAGAAACATGGAAATATCTACACCGCTATCTGTATAAACACGGAAATGTCTACAGCAGTATCTGTATAAACATGGAAATATCTACACCTCCATCTCTGTAAACATGGAAATATCTAAACTGCCTTCTGTGTACACATGGAAATATCCACACACACATCTCTATAAACATGGAAATATTTACACCGCTATCTGTATAAACATGGAAATACCTACACCGCTATCAGTATAAACATGGGAATATCTACACCGCTATGTGTATGAACATGGAAATATCTACATCGCTATCTGTACAAACATGGAAATATCTCCACCGCTATTTCTATAAACATGGAAATATCTACACTGCTATCTGTATAAACATGGAAATATCACCACCACTATCTGTATAAACATGGAAATATCTACACCGCAATCTGTATAAACATGGAAATATCTACACCGCTGTCTGTATAAACATGGACACATCTACACCGCGATCTGTATAAACATGGAAATATCTACATTGTTATCTGTATAAACATAGAAATATCTCCAACGCTATCTCTATGAACATTGAACTATCTCCACCGCTATCTCTATAAACATGGAAATATCTACACCGCTATCCTTATAAACACGGAAATATCTACACCACTATCTGTATAAACATGGAAATATCTACACTGCAATCTGTGTAAACATGGAAATAGCCACACCGCTATTTCTATAAACATGGAAATATCTGCACCGCCATCTGAATATTCATGGAAATATCTACACAGACATCTGTATAAACATCGAAATATCTCCACCGCTATCTGTATAAAAATGGAAATATCTCCAATGCTATCTGTAGAAACATGGAAATATCTACACCGCTATCTATATAAACACGGAAATGTCTACAGCAGTATCTGTATAAACATGGAAATACCTCCACCGCTATCTGTATAAACATGGAAATGTGAACACTGCCATCTGTATAAACGTGGAAATAGCCACATCGCTATCTGTATAAACATGGATATATAGACATCACCATGTGAATAAACATGGCAATCTCTACACGGCTATGTGTTTAAATATGGAAATATCTACACCGCGATCTCTATTATCATGGAAATATCTCCACCGCTATCTGTTTAAACATGGAAATATCTCCACCGCTATCTGTATCAACATGGAAATATCTCCACCGCTATCTGTATATACATGGAAATATCTCCACCGCTATCTGTATAAACATGGAAATATCTACACCGCTATGTGTATTAACAGGGAATTATCTACACTGCCATCTGTATAAACATGTAAATAGCCACACCGCTATCTGTATAAACATGGAAATATCTGCACGGCTATCTATAAATATGGAAATATCTACACCGCTATCTCTATAAACATGGAAATACCTACACAGCTATCTCCATATACATGGAAATATCTATACTGCCATCTGTATAAACATGGAAATATATACACAGTCATCTGTATAAATATTTAAATAACTACACCGCTATCTGTATAAACTTGGAAATATCTACACCGCTATCTGTATAAACATGGAAATATCTACACCACTATCTGTATAAATATGGAAATACCTACACCGCTATCTCTATAAACATGGAATGTCTACTCCGCTATTTGTATAAACACGAAAATATCTACATGGCTATCTCTATAAACATGGAAATTTATAGACAGTCATATGTATAAACTTGGAATTATCTACACCGCCATCTGTATAAACATGGAAATACCTACAGAGTAATCTGTATAAACATGGAAATATGTACACCACTCTCTATATAAACATGGAAATATGTACACAGCCATCTCTATAAACATGGAAATATCTACATCGCTATCTGTATAAACATGGAAATAGCCACACTGCTATCTGTATAAACATGGAAGTATCTACACCGCCATCTGCATAAAGATGGAAATATCTACACGGTCATCTTTATAAACATGGAAATATCTACAGCTCCATCTCTATAAACATGGAAATATCTACACTGCCATCTGTATACTCATGGAAATATATACACCGCTATCTCTATAAACATGGAAACATCTACACAACCCTCTGTATAAACATAGAAGTATCTACATCACTATCTGTATAATCACCGAAATATCTACACTGCGATCTGTATAAACATAGAAGTAGCCACACCGCTATCTGTATAAACATGGAAATATCTACACCGCCATCAGAATAAACATGGAAATATCTACACAGTTATCTGTATAAATATGGAAATATCTACAATGCTATCTGTAAACATTGAAATACCTACACAGCTATCTGTATAAACATGGAAATATCTACACCGCTATCTCTATAAACATGGAAATAACTACACCGCTATCTGTATAAACGTGGAAATATCTACACTGCTATCTGTATAAACATGGAAATATCTACACCGCCATCTGTATAAACTTGGAAATATCTACACCGCCATCTCTATAAACATGGAAATATCTCCACCGCTATTTGTATAAACATGGAAATATCTCCACCGCTTTCTGTACAAACATGGAAATATCTACACCACTACCTCAATAAACATGGAAATATCTACACTGCTATCGCTATAAACTTGGAAATATCAACACCGCGGTCTCTATAAACATGGGGATATCTACACCGCCATCTGTATAAACATGGAAATATCTTCATGGCTATGTCTATAAACATGGAAATATCTACACCGCCATCTGTATAAACATGGAAATATCTACATGCCTATCTCTATAAACATGGAAATATCTACAGCGGTATCTGTACAAACATGGAAATATCTACACCGCTATCACTTTAAACATGGAAATATCTGCACCGCTATCACTATAAACATGGAAAATCTACACCGCCATCTGTATAAACACGGAAATACCTATAGAGTCGTCTGCATAAACATGGAAATATCTACAACACCATCTGTATAAACATGGAAATATCTTCACAGCCATCTGTATAAACATGGAAATATCTACACCACTATTTGTATAATCATGGAAATAACAGCACTGCTATCTGTATAAACATGGAAATATCTACACCGCTATTTGTATAAACATGGAAATATCAGCACTGCTATCTGTATAAACATGGAAATACCTTCACCTCTATCTGTATAAACATGGAAATATCTACACCGCTATCTCTATAAACATGAAAATATCTACACCGCCATCTGTAAAAACAATGAAATAAATACACAGCCATCTGTATAAACATGGAAATATCGACACCACCATCTGTATAAACATGGAAATATCTACACTGCCATCTGTATACACATGGAAATATCTACACAGCCATCTGTATAAACATGGAAATATCTACACCGCTATCTCTATAAACATGGAAATATCTACTCCACTATCTATATAAACATGGAAATATCTACACCGCTATCTGTATAAACATGGAAATATCTACACCGCAATCCGGATAAACTTGGAAATATGTACACCAATCTCTGTATAAACATGGAAATATCTACACAGCCATCTCTATAAACATGGAAATATCAACAGGGCAATCGGTATATACATGGAAATAGCCACACCGCTATCTGTATAAACATGGAAATATCTACACCGCCATCTGTAAACACATGGAATTATCTACAAGGTCATCTCTATAAACATGGAAATATCTACACCTCCATCTCTATAAACATGGAAATATCTTCAGTGTCATCTGTATACACTTGGAAATATCTACACAGCCATCTGTATAACCATGGAAATATCTACACCGCTATCTCTATATACATGGAAATACCTAAACCGCTATCTGTATAAACATGGAAATATTTACACCGCTATCAGCATAAACATGGAAATATCTACAGCACCATCTGTATGCACATGGAAATATCTACACCGCTATCTTTATAAACATGGAAATATCTACAACGCTATCTCTATAAACATGGAAACATCTACACCACCATCTGTATAAACATAGAATTATCTACATCGCTATCTGTATAAACACGGAAATATCTACACTGCCATCTGTATAAACATGGAAATATCTTCACTGCCATATGTATAAACATGGAAATATCTCCACAGCTAACTGTATAACCATGGAAATATCTACACCGCCATCTGTAAAAACATGAAAATATCTTCACAGTCATCTGTATAAACATGGAAATAACTACACAGCTACCTGTATAAACGTGGAAATATCTACACTGCCATCTGTATACTCATGGAAATATCTACACAGCCATCTGTATAAACATGGAATTATCTACACCGCTATCTCTATAAACATGGAAAAACCTACACCGCAATCTGTATAAACGTGGAAATATGTATACCGCTATCTGAATAAACATGGAAATGCCTACACCACTATCTGTATAAACATTGAAATATTTAAACCATATTTTATCTGTGTAAATATGGAAATACCTACACCGCTATCTCTATAAGCATGGAAATATCTACACCACTACCTAAATAAACATGGAAATATCTACACCGCCATCACTATAAACATGAAAATATCTACACTGCCATCCCCATAAACATGGAACTATCTACACTGCCATCTGTATAAACATGTAAATATCTACACTGCCATCTGTATAAAGATGTAAATATCTACAATGCGAGCTGTATAAACAAGGAAATATCTACACCGCTATCTGTATAAACATGGAAATACCAACACCACTGTCTGTGTAACCATGGAAATATCTACACCGCTATCTGTATAAACATGGAAATATCTACACCGCTATCTCTACAACATGGAAATACCTACACAGCTATCTCTATAAACATGGAAATATCTACACTTCTATCTGTATAAACTTGGAAATATATACACCGCCATCTCTATAAACATGGAAATACGTACACCACCATCTACATAAACAAGGAAATATCTACACTGCCATCTATATAAAGATGGAAATGTCTACACCGCCATCTCTATAAACCTGGAAATATCCACACCGCCATCTGTAAAAACATAGAAATATCTACACAGCCATCTGTATAAACATGGAAATATCTACACTGCCATCTACATAAACAAGGAAATATCTGCACTGCAATCTATATAAACATGGAAATATCTACACCGCCATCCGTATAAACATGGAAATATCTACACCGCTATCTATATAAACATGGAAATATCTACAACACCATCTGTATAAACATGGAAATATCTACAATGCCATCTGAATACACACTGAAATATCTTCACAGCCATTTGTATAAACATGGAACTATACACATTGCTATCTGTAAAAACATGGAAATTCCTACACCGCTATCACTATAAACATGGAAATAACTACACCACTATCTCTATAAACATGGAAATATCCTCTCTGCAATCTCAATAAACAAGAAAATATATCCACTGCCATCTCCATAAACATGGAACTATCTACACCGCCATCTGTATAAACATGGAAATATCTACACCACCATCTGTATAAACATGGAAATATCTACACCACCATCTGTATAAACATGGAAATATCTACACAGTCATCTGTATAACCATGGAAATATCTACACCATTATCTGTATAAATATGGAAATACCTACACTGCTATCTGTATAAACATCGAAATATCTACACCGCTATCTCTATAAACATGGAAATGTCTACACCACTATATAAACATGAAAAAATCTACACCGCTATCTGTATAAACATGGAAATATCTACACTGCAATCTGTATAAACATGGAAATATCTACACCGCCATCTGTATAAACATGGAAATATGTACACCACTCTCTGTATAAACATGGAAATATCTACACAGCCATCTCTGTAAACATGGAAATATCTACATCGCAATCTGTATAAACATGGAAGTAACCACACCACTATCTGAATAAACATGGAAATATCTGCACCGCCATCTGTAAACACATGGAAATATCTACACGGTCATCTCTATAAACATGGAAATATCTACACCTCCATCTCTATAAACATGGAAATATCTACACTGCCATCTGTATACACATGGAAATATCTACACAGCCATCTGTATAACCATGGAAATATCTACACCGCTATCTCTATAAACATGGAAATACCTAAACCACTCTCTGTATAAACCTGGAAATATTTACACCGCTATCTGTATAAACATGGAAATATCTACACCGCCATCTGTATAAACATGGAAATATCTACACTGCCATCTGTATAAAGATGTAAATATCTGCACCGAGTGCTGTATAAAAGGTAAATATATACACCGCAATCTGTATAAACATGGAAATCCCAACACCGCTATCTGTATAAACATGAAAATATCTACACCGCTATCGGTATAAACATGGAAATACCTACACCGCTATCTCTATAAACATGGAAATATCTATATCGCTATCTGTATAAACATGGATATATCTACCCCGCCATCTGTATAAACATGGAAATATGTACACTGTCATCTGTAGAAAGATGGAAATATCTACAACGCCATCAGTATAAACATGGAAATATCTACACCGCTATCTGTATAAACAAGGAAATATCTGTAATGCTGTCTGTATAACATGGAAATATCTACACCAGGATCTCTATAAACTTGGAAATATCTACACCGCTATCTCTATAAACATGGAAATATCTACACCACTATCTCTATGAACTTGGAAATATATACACCGCTATCTGTATCAACATGGAAACATCTACACCGCTATCTCTATAAACATGCAAATATCTACACCGCCATCTCTATAAACATGGAAATATCTACACCGCCATCTCTATAAACATGGAAATATCTACACCGACATCTGCATAACCATGGAAATATCTACACCGCTATCTGTATAATCATGGAAATATCTACACGGCAATCTGTATAAAAATGGAAATATCTGCAACGCCATCTGTATAAACATGGAAATATCTACACCGCCATCTGTATAAACATGGAAATATCTACACTGACATGTGTATAAAGATGGAAATAACTACACAGCCATCTGTAAAAACATGGAAATATCTACAATGTGATTTGTATAAACATGGAAATAACTACAACGCTATCTCTATAAACATGGAAATATCAACAATGCTATCACTATAGACATGGAAATACCTGTATCGCGATCTGTATAAACATGGAAATATCTACACCGCCACCTGTATAAACATGGAAATATCTACACCACTATCTGTATAAACATGGAAATATCTACACCGCTATCTGTATGAACATGGAAATATCTCAACCACTATCTCTATAAAAATGGAAATATCTACCCTGCCATCTGTAGAAAGATGGAAATATCCAAACCACGATCTGTATAAACATGGAAATATCTACACCGCCATCTGTATAAACATGGAAATAACTACAAAGCTGTCTGTATAAACATGGAAATATCTACACAAAGATCTGTATAAACATCGAAATATCTACACCACTATCTGTATAAAGATGGAAATATCTACACCAACATCACTATAGACATGGAAATATCTACAATGCTATCTGTGTAAACATAGAAATATCTACACAGCTATGTGTGTAAACTTGGAAATACTTGCACCGCTATCAGTGTAAACATGGAAATCTCTACAACGCAATCTGTGCAAAGATGGAAATATCTAAACCGCTATCTCTGTAAACATGGAAATATCTACACCACTATCTGTATAAACATGGAAATATCTACACCGCTATCTGTATGAATATGGAAATATCTACACCGTTATCTCTATAAACATGGAAATATCTACACCGCTATCTGTATAAGCATGGAAATATCTACACCGCTATCTCTATAAATATGGAAATATCTACACCGCCATCTGTATAAACATGCAAATATCTACACAGTCATCTTTATAAACATGGAAATATCTACACTGCCATCTGTATACACATGGAAATATCTACACAGCCATCTGTATAAACATGGAAATATCTACACCGCTATCACTATAAACTTGGAAATATATACACCGCTATCTGTATAAACATGGAAATATCTACACCGCTATCAGTGTAAACATGGAAATGGCTACAATGCTATCTGTGTAAACATGGAAATATCTACACAACTATCTGTGTAAACTTGGAAATATCTACATCGCTATCTGTGCAAAGATGGAAATATCTACACCGATATCTCTGTAAACATGGAAATATCTACACCACTATCTGTATAAACATGGCAATATCTACACTGCCATCTGTATAAACATGGAAATACCTACAAAGTCATCTGTATGAACATGGAAATATCTACACCGCTATCTGTATAAAATTGGAAATATCTACAATGCCATTTGTATAAACCTGGAAATATCTCCACCGATATCTATATAAAACTGGAAATATCTGCATTGCTATCTGCATAAACATGGAAATATCTACAAAGGTATATCTATAAACATGAAAATATGTACACCGCTATCTTTATAAACACGAAAATATATACACAGCTATCTCTATAAACATGGAAATATCTACACAGCTGTCTGTGAATACATGGAAATATGTGCACCGCTATCTGTGTAAAGATGGAAAAACCTACACCGCAATCTGTGCAAATATGGAAATATCTACATCGCTATCTCTGTAAACATGGAAATAGCTACACTGCTATCTGTATAAACATCGAAATATCTACACTGCTATCTGTATAAACATGGAAATATCTACACCGCTATCTGTATAAACCCGGAAATATCTGCATCACTACCTGTATAAACATGGAAATAACTACACCTCCATCTCTGTAAACATGGAAATATCTACACTGCCATCTGTATAAACATCGAAATATCTCCAATGCTATCTCTATAAACATGGAAATACGTACACCGCTATCTGTATAAACATGGAAATATCTACACCGCAATCTGTATAAACATGGAAATATCTGCACCGCTATCTGTATAAACTTGGAAATAGCCACACCGCTGTTTGTATAAACATGGAAATATCTACACAACCATCTGTAAAAACATGGAAATATCTACACAGTAATCTGTATACACATGGAAATATCTACACTGCCATTTTATACACATGGAAATATCTACACAGCCATCTGTATAAACATGGAATTACCTACACCGCTATCTCTATAAACATGGAAATTCCTACACCGCTATCTGTATAAACATGGAAATATCTACACCACTATCTGTATAAACATGGAAATATCTACACCTCCATCTCTATAAACACGGAAATATCTACACCTATTTCTGTATAAATATGGAAATATCTACACTGCTGTCTCTATAAAGATGGAAATGTCTACACCGCTATCTGTATAAACATGGAAATACCTTCACAGACATCTGTATAAACATGGAAATATCTACACAGCTATCTCTATAAACATGAAAATACCTACACCACAATCTGTATAAACGTGGAAATATCTACACAGCTATCTGTATAAACTTGGAAATATATACAGCGCTCTCTTTATAAACTTGGAAATATCTACACCGCCATCTGTTTAAACATAGAAATATCTCCACCGCTATCTGTATAAACACGGAACAAGCTCCACCGCTATCTGCATAAACATGGAAATATCCACACCGCTATCTGCATAAACATGGAAATATCTACACCGCTATCTGCATAAACATGGAAATATCTACATCATTGTCTGTATAAACTTGGAAATACCTACACAGTCATCAGTATAAACATGGAAATGTCTACACCACTATCAGTATAAGCATTGAAATGTCTACACGGCTATCTACATAAACATGGAAGTATCTACACAGCCATCTCTATAAACATGGAAATATCAACAACGCTAACTGTATAAACATGGAAATAGCCACACCGCTATCTGCATAAACATGGAAATGTTTACATAGTCCTCAGTATAAACGTGGAAATATCTCCACCTCCATCTGTATACACATGGAAATATCTACACTGCCATCTATATACACATGGAAATATCTACACAGCCATCTGAATAAACATGGAATTATCTACACCGCTATCTCTATAAAAATGGAAACAGCTACACCGCTATCTGTATAAACATGGAAATATCTAAATCGCTATCTCTATAAACATGGAAACATCTACACGGCAATCTGTGCAAATATGGAAATACCTACACTTCTATCCCAGTAAACATGGAAATATCTCCACCGCCATCTGTATAAACATTGAAATATCCACACCGCTACCTGTATAAACATGGAAATATCTACACCGCTATCTGTATAAACATGGAAATATATACAGCTCCATCTCTATAAACATGGAAATATCTACACTGCTATCTGTATAAACCTGGAAATATTTGCATCGCTATCTGTATAAACATGGAAATATCTACACCTCCATCTCTATAAACATGGAAATACCTACACTGCCATCTGTAAAAACATGGAAATATCTACAGCGCTATCTGCATAAACATGGAAATATCTACATCGCTATCTGTATAAACATGGAAATATCTACACTGCTATCTATATAAACATGGAAATATCTACACCGCTATCTTTATAAACATGGAAATATCTACCCCGCTATCTGTAAACATGGAAATATCTATAACACTATCTGTGTAAACATGGAAATATCTACACAGCTATGTGTGTAAACATGGAAATATGTACACCGCTATCTGTGTAAAGATGAAAATATCTACACCGCTATCTGTATAAACATGGAAATATCTAAACCGCTATCTCTGTAAACATGCAAATATCTACAACGCTATCTGTATAAACATGGAAATATCTACACCACTTTCAGTATTAACACGGAAATATCTACACCGCTATCTGTATAAACATGGACATATCTACACAACTATCTGTATAAACATGGAAATATCTACACAGCTATCTGTATATACATGGAAATATCTACACCGCTATCAGTATAAATATGGAAATATCTACACTGCTATCTCTGTAAACATGGAAATGTCTACACCGCTATCTGTATAAACATGTAAGTAGCTACATGGCTATCTTTATAAACATGGAAATATCTACAACGCCATCTGTATAAACATGGAAATACCTCCACAGTCATCAGTATAAACATGTAAATGTCTCCACCACTCTCAGTATAAGCATGGAAATGTCTACACGGCTATCTACATAAACATGGAAGTATCTACACGGCCATCTCTATAAATATGGAAATATCTACAATGCTATCTGTATAAACATGGAAATAGCCACTCCGCTATCTGCATAAACATGGAAATATTTATGCCGCCATCTGTAAAAACATGTAAATATCTACATGGTCCTCTGTATAAACATGGAAATACCTACACCTCCATCTGTATACACATGGAAATATCTACACAGCCATCTGAATAAACATGGGATTATCTACACCGCTATCTCTATAAACATGGAAATAGCTACACTGCTATCTGTATAAACATGGAAATATCTACACCGCTATCTGTATAAACATGGAAACATCTACACGGCAATCTGTGCAAATATGGAAATACCTACACTGCTATCTCTGTAAACATGGAAATATCTCCACCGCTATCTGTATAAACATTGAAATATCTACAACGCTACCTGTATAATCATGGAAATACCTACACCGCTATCTGTATAAACATGGAAATATCTACATCGCTATCTGTATAAACATGGAAATACATTCACCGCTATCTGTATAAACATGGAAATATCTACACCTCTATCAGTGTAAACATGGAAATATCTACACCACTATCTGTATAAACATGGCAATATCTACACTGCCATCTGTATAAACATGGAAATACCTACAAAGTCATCTGTATGAACATGGAAATATCTACACCACTATCTGTATAAAATTGGAAATATCTACACTGCCATTTGTGTAAACCTGGAAATATCTCCACCGATATCTATATAAAACTGGAAATATCTGCATTGCTATCTGCATAAACATGGAAATATCTACAAAGGTATCTCTATAAACATGAAAATACGTACACCGCTATCTTTATAAACACGAAAATATATACACAGCTATCTCTATAAAC
The DNA here is from genome assembly GCF_029289425.2 of Pan paniscus. Classification (NCBI taxonomy): domain Eukaryota; kingdom Metazoa; phylum Chordata; class Mammalia; order Primates; family Hominidae; genus Pan; species Pan paniscus. The sequence goes on from NC_073254.2 coordinate 14,304,681, forward strand.
ATGGAAATATCTACACAGCTGACTGTGAATACATGGAAATATGTGCACCGCTATCTGTGTAAAGATGGAAATATCTACACCGCAATCTGTGCAAATATGGAAATATCTACATCGCTATCTCTGTAAACATGGAAATAGCTACACTGCTATCTGTATAAACATCGAAATATCTACACCGCTATCTGTATAAACATGGAAATATCTACACCGCTATCTGTATAAACCCGGAAATATCTGCATCACTACCTGTGTAAACATGGTAATAACTACATCCCCATCTCTGTAAACATGGAAATATCTACACTGCCATCTGTATAAACATGGAAATATCTCCAACGCTATCTCTATAAACATGGAAATACGTACACCGCTATCTGTATAAACATGGAAATATCTACAACGCAATCTGTATAAACATGGAAATATCTGCACCGCTATCTGTATAAACTTGGAAATAGCCACACCAATGTTTGTATAAACATGGAAATATCTACACAACCATCTGTAAAAACATGGAAATATCTACACAGTAATCTGTATACACATGGAAATATCTACACTGCCATTTTATACACACGGAAATATCTACACAACCATCTGTATAAACATGGAATTACCTACACCGCTATCTCTATAAACATGGAAATTCCTACAAAGCTATCTGTATAAACATGGAAATATCTACACCACTATCTGTATAAACATGGAAATATCTACACCTCCATCTCTATAAACATGGAAATATCTACACCTATTTCTGTATAAATATGGAAATATCTACACTGCTGTCTCTATAAAGATGGAAATGTCTACACCGCTATCTTTATAAACATGGAAATACCTTCACAGACATCTGTATAAACATGGAAATATCTACACAGCTATCTCTATAAACATGAAAATACCTACACCACAATCTGTATAAACGTGGAAATATCTACACAGCTATCTGTATAAACTTGGAAATATATACAGCGCTCTCTTTATAAACTTGGAAATATCTACACCGCCATCTGTTTAAACATAGAAATATCTCCACCGCTATCTGTATAAACACGGAACAAGCTCCACCGCTATCTGCATAAACATGGAAATATCCACACCGCTATCTGCATAAACATGGAAATATCTACACCGCTATCTGCATAAACATGGAAATATCTACACCGCTATCTGTATAAACATGGAAATATCTACATCATTGTCTGTATAAACTTGGAAATACCTACACAGTCATCAGTATAAACATGGAAATGTCTACACCACTATCAGTATAAGCATTGAAATGTCTACACGGCTATCTACATAAACATGGAAGTATCTACACAGCCATCTCTATAAACATGGAAATATCAACAACGCTATCTGTATAAACATGGAAATAGCCACACCGCTATCTGCATAAACATGGAAATGTTTACATAGTCCTCAGTATAAACGTGGAAATATCTCCACCTCCATCTGTATACACATGGAAATATCTACACTGCCATCTATATACACATGGAAATATCTACACAGCCATCTGAATAAACATGGAATTATCTACACCGCTATCTCTATAAAAATGGAAACAGCTACACCGCTATCTGTATAAACATGGAAATATCTAAACCTCTATCTCTATAAACATGGAAACATCTACACGGCAATCTGTGCAAATATGGAAATACCTACACTTCTATCTCAGTAAACATTGAAATATCTCCACCGCCATCTGTATAAACATTGAAATACCACACCGCTACCTGTATAAACATGGAAATATCTACACCGCTATCTGTATAAACATGGAAATATATACAGCTCCATCTCTATAAACATGGAAATATCTACACTGCTATCTGTATAAACCTGGAAATATTTGCATCGCTATCTGTATAAACATGGAAATATCTACACCTCCATCTCTATAAACATGGAAATACCTACACTGCCATCTGTAAAAACATGGAAATATCTCCAACGCTATCTGTATAAACATGGAAATATCTACAACGCTATCTGCATAAACATGGAAATATCTACATCGCTATCTGTATAAACATGGAAATATCTACATCGCTATCTATATAAACATGGAAATATCTACACCGCTATCTTTATAAACATGGAAATATCTACCCCGCTATCTGTAAACATGGAAATATCTATAACACTATCTGTGTAAACATGGAAATATCTACACAGCTATGTGTGTAAACATGGAAATATGTACACCGCTATCTGTGTAAAGATGAAAATATCTACACCGCTATCTGTATAAACATGGAAATATCTAAACCGCTATCTCTGTAAACATGCAAATATCTACATCGCTATCTGTATAAACATGGAAATATCTCCAACGATATCTCTATAAAGATGGAAATGTCTACACCGCTATCTTTATAAACATGGAAATATCTACACCGCTACCTGTATAAACATGGAAATATCTACACCGCTATATGTATAAACATGGGAATATCTACACAGCTATCTCTGTAAACATGGAAATATCTACACCGCTATCTGTATAAACATGCAAATATCTACACCGCTATCTGTATAAACATGGAAATATCTACACCGCTGTCTGTATAAACATGGAAATATCTATAACACTATCTGTTTTAACATGGAAATATCTACACCGCTATCTGTGTAAACATGGAAATATGTACACCGCTAAGTGTGTAAAGATGGAAATATCTACAGCGCAATCTGTGCAAATATGGAAATATCTACACCGCAATCTCTGGAAACATGGAAATATCTACACCGCTATCTGTATATACATGGAAATATCTACACTGCTAACTGTATAAATATGGAAATATCTACACCACGATCTCTACGAACATGGAAATATCTACACCGCTATGTGTATAAACAAGGAAATATCTACACAGCTGTCTGTATAAATATGGAAATAACTACACTGCTATCTGTATAAGTATGGAAATATCTACACCGGTATCTCTATAAACATGGAAATGTCTACACCGCTATCTGTAAACATGGAAATATCTATATGGCTGTCTCTAAAAACATGGAAATGTCTACACCGCCATCTGTATAAACATGGAAATAACTACACAGTCATCTGTATAAACATGGAAATATCTTCACCACTATCTGTGTAAACTTGGAAATATCTACACCTCCATCTGTATAAACTCGGAAATGTCTTCACTGCCGTCTGTATAAATATGGAAATATCTACACTGCCGTCTGTATAAACATGGAAATATCTACACCGCTATCAGTATAAACATGGAAACATCTACACCGCTATCTGTATATATATGGAAATATGTTCACCGCTAGCTCTATAAACATGGAAATGCCTACACCGCTATCTGTATAAACATGGAAATATCTACATGGCTATCTCTGTAAACATGGAAATATCTACACCGCCATCTGTATAAACTTGGAAATACCTACAAAGTCATCTGTATAAACATGGAAATATCTACAAAACTATCTGTATAAACATGGAAATATCTACACTGCCATCTATATAAACATGGAAATATCTTCAGCGCTATCTGTATAAACATGGAAATATCTACATAGCTATCTCTATAAACATGGAAATATCTACACTGGTATCTTTGTAAACATGGAAATATCTACACTGCCATCTATATAAACATGGAAATATCTACACCGCCATCTTTAAAAACATGAAAATATCTACACAGACATCCGTATAAACATGGAATTATCTACACCTCCATCTGTATAAACGTGGAAATATCTACACTGCCATCTGTATACACATGGAAATATATACACCACTATCTGTATAAACATGGAAATATATACACCGCTATCAGTATAAAAATGGGAATATCTACACCGCTATCTTTATAAACTTGGAAATATCTACACCGCCATCTGTATAAACATGGAAATATCTCCACCGCTATCTGAATATACATGGAAATATCACCACCGCTATCTGTATAAACATGGAAATATCTACACCGCTATCTCTGTAAATGTGTAAACATTTAAACCGCTATCTGTATAAACATGGAAATATTTACACCGGTATCTCTATAAACATGGAATTATTTGCAATGCGATTTGTGAACTTGGAAATATGTACACCGCTATCTCTATAAACATGGAAATATCTACACTGCCATCTGTATAAAGATGGAAATATCAACACCACGAGCTGTAGAAACATGGAAATATCTACACCGCTCTCTGTATAAACATGGAAATACCAACAACGCTATCTGTATAAACATGGAAATATCTACAACGCTATCTGTATAAACATGGAAATATCAACTCCGCCATCTGTATAATCATGGTAATATCCATACTGATATCTGTATAAACATGGAAATATCTACACCCCCATCTGTATAAACGTGGAAATATCTACACAGTCATGTGAATGAACATGGAAATATCTACACAGCTATCTGTATAAACATGGAAATATCTACACAGTCATCTGTATAAACATGGAAATATCCACACCACCATATCTTTAAACATGGAAATATCTACACTGCCATCTATATACACATGTAAATATCTACACAGCGATCTGTATAAACTTGGTAAAACCTACACAGCCATCTCTATAAACATGGAAATACCTACACCGCTATCTCTATAAACATGGAAATATCTACACCGCAATCTCTATAAACATGGAAATATCTAAATCGTGACACATATCAACCTGAAAATATCTACACCACCAACTCCATAAACATGAAAATATCTACACTGCCATCTGTATAAACATGGAAATATCTACACTGCTATCTGTGTAAACATGGAAACATCTACACTGCCATCTCTATAAAGATGGAAATATCTACAGCACGAGCTTTATAAACATTGAAATATCTACACCGCTATCTGTATAAACATGGAAAAATCAACACCGCTATCTGTATAAACATGGAAATATATTCACCACTATCTGAATAAAGGTGGAAATATCTACACCACTCACTCTATATACATGGAAATACCTACACTGCCATCTCTATACACATTGAAATATCTACACCGCTATCTCTATAAACTTGGAAATATCTACAACGCTATCTGTGTAAACATGGAAATATACACAGAGCTATCTGTGTAACCACGGAAATATCTTCAACGCTATCTGTGTAAAGATGGAAATATCTACAACGCCATCTGGGCAAAGATGGAAATATCTACAACGCTATCTTTATATACATGGAAATATCTACACCGCTCTCTGTATATACATGGAAATATCTACACCGCTATCTGTATAAACATGGAAAAATCTACACCGCTATCTGTATAAATATGGAAATATCTACACAACCATCTGTATAAACATGGAAATATCTACACTGCCATCTGTGGAAAATGGAACTACCTACACCACAATCTGCATAAACATGGAAATATCTACACCGATACCTGTATAAACATGGAAATATCTACACGGCTATCTGTATAAACATGGAAATATCTACACCACGATCTGTATAAACAAGGAAATATCTCCACCGCTATCTGTATAAACATGGAAATGTCTACACCGCTACCTTTATAAACATGGAAATATCTACACCGCTATCTGAATAAACGTGGAAATATATACACCGTGATCTGTATAAAAAAGGAAATAACTCCACCGCTATCTGTATACCCATGGATATACCTACACAGCCATCATTATAAACATGGAAATATCTACCCGCTACCTCTATAAACATGGAAATAACTACAGTGCTATCTTTGTAAACATGGAAATATCCACACCACAATCTCTATAAACATGGAAATATCTACACCGCCATCCCTATACACTTGGAAATAACTACATCGCTATCTGTATAAACATGGAAATATCTACACCGCCATCTATATAAATATGCAAATATCTACACAGTCATCTGTATAAACATGGAAATATCTATACCACCATCTCTATAAACATGGAAATATCTACACCGCAATCTCTATAAACATGGAAATATCTACACCGCCATATCTATCAACATGAAAATATCTACACCGCCATCTCCATAAACATGGAAATATCTACACCGCCTTCTGTATAAACATGGAAATATCTTCATCGTAATCTGTATAAACATTGAAACATCTACACAGCCATCTCTATAAAGATGGAAATAACTACACCGCGAGCTGTATAAACATGGAGATATCTACACCGCTCTCTGTATAAAGATGGAAATATCTACACCACTCTCTCTATAAACATTGAAATAACTACACCGCCATCTCTATACACATGGAAATATCAACACCGCTATCTCAATAAACATACAATATCTACACCGCCATCACTAAAAACATGGAAATATTTACACCGCTATCTGTATAAACATGGGAATACTTACACCACTATCTCTATATCCATGGAAATACCTACACCGCCATCTCTATAAAATTGGAATTATCTACGACGCTATCTCTATTATCATAGAAATATCTACACCACCATCTCAATAAACATGGAAATATCTACAGCGCCATCTGCATAAACATGGAAATATCTACACAGCCATCTGCATAAACATGGAAATATGTACTCCGCCACCTGTATAAACATCGAAATATCTACACCGCTATCTATATAAACATAGGAATATATACACTGCCATCAGTAGAAAGAAGGAGATATCTACAGCACAGTCAGTATAAACATGGAAATATCTACACCTCTACCTGTATAAACATGGAGATAAATACACTGCTATCTGCATAAACATGGAAACATCTACACTGCTATCTCTATGAACATGGAAATGTCTACACCGCTATGTGTATAAACATGGAAATATCTGCATGGCTATCTTTATAAATATGGAAATATCTTCACCGCCATCTGTAAAAACATTGAAATATCTACACAGTCGTCTGTATAAACATGGAAATGTCTACACCTCCATCTGTATAAATATGGAAATATCTTCAATGCCATCAGTATACACATGGAAGTATCTACACCGGTATCTCTGTAAACATGGAAATAACTACATCGATATCTGTATATAGTTGGAAATATCTACATAGCCATCAGTATAATCGTGGAAATATCTCCACCACTTTCTGTATAAACATGGAAATATCTTCATCGCCATCTGTATAAACATGGAAATATCTACACCACCATCTCTATAAAAATGGAAATATCTATAGTGCCATCTGTATACACATTGAGATATCTACACAGACATCTGTATAAACACGGAAATATCTACAACGCTATCTCTACAAACTTGAAAATATCTACACCGCTATCTCTATAAACATGGAAATATCTACATCGCTATCTGTATAAACATGGAAATATCTCCACCGCTATCTGTATAAATATGGAAAGACCTACACCGCCATCTGCATAAACATGGAAATATCTACACCGCTATATCTACAAACCTGGAAATATCTACACCGCTATCTGTACAAACATGGAAATATCCACACCACTATCTGTATAAACATGAAAATATCTACGCCACCTTCTGTTTAAACATGGAAATATCCACACCACTCTCTGTATAAATATGGAAATATCTACACCGCTATATCTATAAACATGGAATTATCTACACCGTTATCTGTATAAACATGGAAACATCTCCACTGCTATCTGTATAAACATGGAAATATCTACACTGCTATCTGTATAACGATGGAAATATCTACAATGCTATCTGTGTAAAGATGAAAATATCTACACCGCAATCTGCATAAACATGGAAATATCTGCACCGCCATCTCTATAAACATGGAAATATCTACACCGCCATCTGTTAAAACATGGAAATAAATACACAGTCATCTGTATAAACATGGAAATAGCTACACCACCATCCCGATATACATGGAAATATCTACACTGCAGTCTCTATAAACATGGAAATATCTACACTGCCATATCTATCAACATGAAAATATCTACACCGCAATCTCCATAAACATGGAAATATCTACCCCGCCATCTCTATAAACATGGAAATATCTACACCGCTATCAGTATAAACATGGAAACATCTACACCGCTATCTGTATTAACATGGAAATACCAACACCACTATCTGTATAAACAGGGAAATATCTACACCGCCATCTGTATACACAAGGAAATATCTATTCCGCCATCTGTATAAATATGGAAATATCTACACCGCTATCTCTATAAACATGGAAATGTGTACCCAACTATCTTTATAAACATGGAAATGTGTACACCGTTATCTCTATAAACATGGAAATATCTACACCGCCATCTGTATAAATATGCAAATATCTACATAGCCATCTGTATAAACATTGAAATATCTACACCACCATCTCCATAAACATGGAAATACCTACACTGCCATCTGTATACACATGCAAATTCCTACACAGCCAACTGTATAAACATGGAAATATCTACACCGCTATGTCTATAAACATGGAAATATCTACACCGCTATCTGTTTAAACATGGAAATATCTACACCGCTATCTCTATAAACATGGAAATGTCTACACCGCTATCTATATAAACATGGAAATATCTACATGGCTATCTCTATGAACATGGAAATATGCACACCGCCGTCTGTATATACATGGAAATACCTACACAGTCGTCTGTATAAACATGTAAATATCGACACCACTATCTGTATAAAATTGGAAATATCTACACTGCCATCTGCATAAACATGGAAATATCCACACAGCCATCTCAATAAACATGAAAATATCTACAACACTATCTGTGTAAACATGGAAATATCGACAGAACAATCTGTGTAAACTTGGAAAAATCTACACCACTATCTGTGTAAAGCTGGAAATATCTACACCGCAATCTGTGCAAAGATGCAAATATCTACATCGCTATCTCTGTAAACATGGAAATATCAAAAACGCTATCTGTATAAAAATGGAAATATCCACACCGCCATCTGTATAAACATTGAAATATCTACACAATCATCTGTAAAATCATGGAAATATCTACTCCACCATCCCTATAAACTTGGAAATATCTACATTGCCATTTGTATACACATGGAAATATCTACACAGCCATGTGTATAAACATGGAAATATCTACACTGCTATGTCTATAAACATGGAAATATCTACACCACCATCTCTATAAACATGAAAATATCTACACCGCCATCTCCATAAACATGGAACTATCTACACCGCCATCTGTATAAACATGGAAATATCTACAACGCCATTTGTATAAACATGGAAATATCTGTACTGCCATCTGTAGAAAGATGGAAATATCTACACCGCCATCTGTATAAAAATGGAAATTTCTACAGCGCAACCTTTATAAACATGGTAATATTTACACCACTCTCTGTATAAAGATGGAAATATCTACACCAAAATCTGTATAAACATGGAAATATCTACACCACTATCTGTATAAACAAGGAAACATCTACACCGCTATCAGTATAAACATGGAAATATCTACACCGCGATCTGTATAAACATGGAAATATCTACACAGCCATCTCTATAAGCATGGAAATAGCTACACCACCATCTCTATAAAAATGGAAATACCTACACTGCCATCTGTATACACATGGAAATATCTACACAGCCATCTGAATAAACATGGAAATATCTACACCGCTATCTCTATAAATATGGAAATACCTACACAGCTAACTCTATAAACCTGGAACTATCTACACCACAATCTCCAAAACATGGAAATATCTACCTCGCCATCTCTATAAACAGGAAAATATCTTCAACGCCATCTCCATAAACATGGAATTATCTACACCGCCATCTCTATAAACATGCAAATATCTACATCAACATCTGTATAAACATGGAAATATCTACACCACCATCTCTATAAACATGAAAATATCTTCACCGCCATCTCCATAAACATGGAACTATCTACACCGCCATCTGTATAAACATGGAAATATCTACAACGCCATTTGTACAAACATGGAAATATCTATACTTCCATCTGTAGAAAGATGGAAATACCTACACCGTGATCTGTGTAAAAATGGAAATTTCTACACCGCTACCTTTATAAACATAGTAATATTTACACCGCTATCTGTATAAACATGGAAATATCTACACCAAAATCTGTATAAACATGGAAATATCTACACCACTATCTGTATAAACAAGGAAACATCTACACCGCTATCTGTATAAGCATGGAAATATCTACAGCGCGATCTGCATAAACATGGAAATATCTACACTGTCATCTCTATAAGCATGGAAATATCTACACCACCATCTCTATAAACATGGAAATACCTACACTGACATCTGTATACACATGGAAATATCTACACAGCCATCTGTATAAACATGGAAATATCTACCATGCCATCTGTATAAACATGGAAATATCTATACTGCCATCTGTAGAAAGATGGAAATATCTACACCGCGATCTGTATAAAAATGGAATTTTCTAGACCGCTACCTTTATAAACATGGTAATATTTCCACCGCTATCTGTATAAACATTGAAACATCTACACCGTTATCTGTATAAACATGGAAATATCTACACGGCTATCTGTATAAACATGGAAATAACTACACCGCTTTCCCTGTAAACATGGAAATGTCTACACCGCTATCTTTATAAGCATGGAAGTATCTAAACCGCTATCTATATAAACATGGAAATATCTACAACGCTATCTTTGTAAACATGGAAATATCTGCAGAGATATCTGTGTAAACATGGAAATATCTACACCGCTATCTGTGCAAAGATGGAAATATCTGCACCGCAATCTGTATAAACATGGAAATATTTACAATGCTATCTGTATAAATATGGAAATATCTACACCGCAATCTCTATAAACATGGTAATATCTACACCACTATCTGTATAAACATGGAAATATCTACACCGCTATCTATATAAACATGGAAATATCGGCACTGCCATCTGTAAATACATGGAAATAGCTACACAGTAATATGTATAAACATGGAAATAACTACACCTCCATGTGTATAAACATGGAAATATCTACACACCCATCTGTATACACATGGAAATATCTACACACCCATCTGTAAAAACAAGGAAATATGTACACCGATATCTCTATAAACATGGAAAACTTACAACACTATCTGTATAAACATGGACATATCTGCACCAACATCTGTATAAACATGGGAATAACTACAACACCATCTGTATAAACATGGAAATATCTACAAAGCTATCTGTATAAACATGCAAATATCTATACAGCTATCTCTATAAACGTGGAAACACCTACAACGCTATGTGTATAAACGTTTAAATATGTACACCGCTTTCTGTATAAACGTGGAAATATCTACACCGCTATCTCTGTAAATGTGTAAATATTTAAACCGCTATCTGTATAAACATGGAAATATTTACACCGGTATCTCTATAAACATGGAATTATTTGCAATGCGATTTGTGAACATGGAAATATGCACACCGCTATCTCTATAAACATGGAAATATCTACACTGCCATCAGTATAAAGATGGAAATATCAACACCACGAGCTGTGCAAACATGGAAATATCTACACCGCTATCTGTATAAACATAGAAATACTAACAACGCTATCTGTATAAACATGGAAATATCTACAACGCTATCTGTATAAACATGGAAATATCAACTCCGCTATCAGTATAATCATGGAAATATCCATACTGATATGTGTATACACATGGAAATATCTACACCGCCATCACTAAAAACATGGAAATATCTACACCGCCATCTGTAAAAACATGGAGATATCTACACAGTCATCTGTATAAACATGGAAATATCTACACCTCCATCAGTATAAACATGGAAATAACTACAGTGCCATCTCTATACACATTGAAAATTCTACACAGCCATCAGTATAAACATGGAAATATCTGCACCGCAATCTCTGTAAACGTGGAAATATCTAAACCGCTAACTGTTTAAACCTGGAAATATCTACACCGCTATCTGTATAAACATGGAAATATCTACAAGGCTATATATGTAAACTTGGAAATATCTACACCGCTATCTGTATAAACATGAAAATATCTACACCGCTATGTGTATAAACATGGAAATATCTACATCGCTATCCGTAAAAACTTGGGATTATCTTCACCCTTATCTGTATAAACATGGAAATATCTACACCGCTATCTGAATAAACATGGAAATATCTACACCGCTATCTGTATAAATATGGAAATATCTACAACGCTATCTGTGTAAACATGGAAATAACTACACAGGTATCTGTGTATACATGGAAATTTCTACACCGCTATCTGTGTAAAGATGGAAATATCTACAGCGCTATCTCTATAAACATGGAAATAACTACACCGCTATCTGTATAAACGTGGAAATATCTACAATGCTATCTATATAAACAGGGAAATATTTACACCGTCATCTGTATAAATATGTAAATACCTACACCGCCATTTGAATAAACATGGAAATATCTACACCGCTATCTGTATAAATATGGAATATCGACACCACTATCTCTATGAACATGGAAATATCTACACCGCCATCTGAATAAACATGGAAATATCTACAAAGTCATCTCTATAAACATGGATACATCTAAAACACCTTCTCTGTAAACATGGAAATGTCTACACTGCGATCTGTATTCATCAGGAAAGATCTACACAGCCATCTGTATAAACATGGAAATATCTACACCGCTATATCTATACACATGTTAATACCTACACCTGAATCTCTATAAACATGGACATATCTACACGGCCATCCCTATAAACATGGAAGTATCTACACAGCCATCTCTATAAACTTGAAATTGTCTACAGCGCCATCTCCATTAACATGGAACTTTCTACACCACCGTCTGTGTAAACATGAAAATATCTACACCGCTATCTGTATAAACATGGAAATACCAAGAGAGCTCTCTGTATAAACATGGAAATATCTACACCACCATCTGTATAAACATGGAAATATCTACACCAGTATCTCTATAAACATGGAAATACCTACACCGCCATCTCTATAAACATGGAATTATCTAGATTGCTATCTCTATAAACATAGAAATATCTATACGGCCATCTCTATAAACATGGAAATATTTACAAAGTCATTTGCATAAACATGGAAATATCTACACCACCATGTGTATAAACATGGAAATATCTACAGCGCCATCTGTATAAACATAGAAATATCTACAATGCCATCTGTAGAAAGATGGAAATGTCTACACCAAGTTCTGTATAAACATGGAAATAGCTACACTGCTACCAGTATAAACATGGAAATATCTACACCGCTAACTCTATAAACATGGAAATATCTACAACGCCATCTGTATGAACTTGGAAATATCTACACAACCATCTGTATAAACATGGAAGAATCTGCACCGCTATCTGTATAAACATGGAAATATCTCCACCGCTATCTGTCTAAACATGGAAATAGCCACACTGCTATCTGTATAAACGTGGAAATGTCTACACCGCCATCTGAAGAAACATGGAAATATCTACACGGCTATCTGTATAAATATGGAAATATCTACACCGCTATCTCTATAAACATGGAAACACATAAACATCTATCTGTATAAATATGGAAATATCTACAACTCCATCTGTTTAAACATGGGAATGTATACACAGTCATCTGTATAAACATGGAAATTTCTACACCGCTATCTGTATAAACATGGAAACATTTACACCGCTTTCTGTATAAATACGGAAATATCAACACCGCTATCTCTATAAACATGGAAATGTCTACACCGCTATCTGTTTAAACATGGAAATATCTACACCGCTATCTCTATAAACATGGAAATGACTACACCGCTATCTATATAAACATGGAAATACCTACATGGCTATCTCTATGAACATGGAAATATGCACACCGCCGTCTGTATATACATGGAAATACCTACACAGTCGTCTGTATAAACATGTAAATATCGACACCACTATCTGTATAAAAATGGAAATATCTACACTGCCATCTGTATAAACATGGAAATAACCACACTGCAATCTCTATAAACATGGAAATATCTACATCACTATCTGTATAAACATGGAAATAGCCACACCGCTATCTGTATAAACATGGAAATAACTACAATGCCATCTGTAAAAACATGGAAATATCTACACAGTCATCTGTATAAACATGGAAATATCTACACCTCCATCTGTATAAACATGGAAATATCTACACTGCCACCTTTAAACACATGGAAATATCTACAGAGCCATCTGTATAAACATGGAAATATCTACACCGCTATCACTATAAACATGGAAATACCTACACCGCTATCTATATAAACATGGAAATATCTACACCGCTATCTGTATAAATATGGAAATATCTACACCGCCATCTGTATGAACTGGGAAATATCTACATTGCCATCTGAATAAACATGGAAATACCTTCACCGCTATCTGTATAAACATGGAAATATCTACACCGCTATCTCTATAAACATGGAAATATCTACACTGCCATCTTTATGAAATTCTAAATATCTACACCACCATCTGTATAAACATGGAAATATCTACACCGCTATCTGTATAAATAGGGAAATAATCACACCGCTATCTGTATAGACATGGAAATATCTACAGCGCTATCTGTATAAACTTGGAAATATCTACACCGCTATCTGTATAAATCTGGAAATATCTACACCGCTATCACTATAAACATGGAAATGTCTACAAAGATATCTTTATAAACATGGAAATACCTACATGGCTATCTGTATAAACATGGAAATATCTACACCGCCATCTGTATAAACATGGAAATACCTACATAGTCATCTGTGTAAACATGGAAATATCTACACCTCTATCTGTCTAAACATGAAAATATCTACACTGAAATCTGTATAAACATGGAAATATCTACACAGACATCTTTATAAACATGGAAATATCTACATCGCTATCTGTATAAAAATGGAAATAGCCACACCGCTATTGGAGTAAACATGGAAGTAACTACACCGCCATTTGTAAATAAATGGAAATACCTACACAGTCATCTGTATAAACTTGGAACTATCTTCACCTCCATCTGTATAAACATGGAAATATCTACACTGCCATCTGTATACACATGGAAATATCTACACAGCCATCTGTATAAACCTGGAAATATCTACAACGCTATCTGTAGAAACATGGAAATAACTACACGGCCATCTGAATAAACATGGAAATATCTACATGGCTATCTGTATAAATATGGAAATATCTACACCGATATCTCTATAAACATGGAAATATCTACACAGCTGTCTGTATAAACATGGAAATGTCTACAACGCTATCTCTATAAACCTGGAGATATCTCCACCGCCATCTGTATAAAAATGGAAATATCTACATGGCTATCTCTATAAACATGGAAATATCTACACCGCCATCTGTACAAACATGGAAATATCTACATGGCTATCTCTATAAACATGGAAATATCTACAGCGCTATGTGTATAAACATGGAAATATCTACACCGCTATCTGTATACACATACAAATATCTACACCGTGATCTGTATATATATGGAAATATCTACACCGCTATATCTGCAAACATGGAAATCTCTACACCGCTATCTGTAAACATGGAAATATCTACACGGCTATCTCTATAAATATGCAAGTATCTAAATCGTCATCTGTATAAACATGGTAATAACTACACAGTCGTCTGTATAAACATGGAAATATCAACACCACCATCTGTGAAAGCATGGAAATATCTACACTGCCATCTGTATAAACATGGAAATATCTCCACCGCCATCAGTATAAACATGGAAATATCTCCACTGCTATATGTATAAACATGGAAATATCTACACCGCTATCTCCATAAACATGGAAATACCTCCACCGCTATCTGTATAAACATGCAAATATCTACAACGCTATCTGAGTAAACATGGAAATATCTACACTGCTATCTGTATAAACATGGAAATATCAACCCCGCTATCTGTGTCAAGAAGGAAATATCTGCACTGCTATCTGTGTAAAGTTGGAAATATCTACACCGCAATCTGTGCAAACATGGAAATAATTACACAGCTATCTGTGTAAACATGGTAATATCTACAACACTATCTGTGTAAACATGGAAATATCTACACAGCTGTCTGTGTAAACATGCAAATATATACACCGCTATCTGTGTGAAGATGGAAATATCTACACTGCTATCTGTATAAACATGGAAATATCTACAAAGCTATCTGTGTAAACATGGAAATATCTACACCACGATCTGTATAAACATGGATATATCTACACAGCTATCTGTATAAACATGGAAATATCTACACTGCTATCTGTATAAACATGGAAATAACTACACTGCTCTCTGTATAAACATGGAAATATCTACACCACCATCTGTATGAACATGGAAATATCCCCACCGCTATCTGCATAAATATGGAAATATATACAACGCTATCTGTATAAACATGGAAATATCTACAATGCTATCTGTATTAACATGGAAATATCTACACCACTATCTCTATAAACATGGAAATGTCTACAAAGCTATCTGTATAAACATTGAAATATCTACATGGCTATCTCTTTAAACATGGAAATAACTACAACGCCATCTGTATAAACATAGAAATACCTACACAGTCATCTGTATAAACATGGAAATATCTACACCACTATCTGTATAAACATGGAAATATCTCCACAGCCATCTGTATAAGCACAGAAATATCTACACCGCCATCTGTATGAACATGGAAATATCCCCACCGTTTTCTGCATAAACATGGAAATATCTCCACCGCTCTCTGCATAAACATGGAAATATCCACAACGGTATCTGTATAAACATGGAAATATATACACCGCCATCTGTATAAACATGGAAATACCTACATCACAATCTGTGTAAACATGGAAATACCTACACTGCCATCTGTATAAACATGGAAGTAGCCACACCGCTATCTGAATAAACATGGAAATATCTACACCGCCATCTGAATAAACATGGAAATATCTACATGGCTATCTGTATAAATATGGAAATATCTACACCACTATCTGTATAAACCTGGAAATATCTACAATGCTATCTCTATAAACATGGAAATATCTACACAGTCATCTATATAAACATGGAAATATCTACACTGCCATCTTCGTAAACATGGAAATATCTACACAGCCATCTGTACAAACATGGAAATATCTGCACCGCTATCTGTACAAACATGGAAATATCTACACTGCCATATGTATAAACATGGAAATATTTACACAGCTATCTCTATGAACATGGAAATAGCTACATAGCTATCTGTATAAACATGGAAATAGCCACACTGGTATTTGAATAAACAATGAAATATCTTCAACGCCATCTGTAAAAACATGGAAATATCTACACAGTCATCTGTATAAACATGGAAATATCTACAATTCCATCTGTGTAAACATGGAAATATCAACACTGCCATCTGAATACACATGGAAATATCCACACAGCCATCTGTATAAACATGGAAATATCTCCACCGCTATATCTATTAACATGGAAATACATACAACGCTATCTGTATAAACATTGAAATATCTACACCGCTATCTGTCCGAACATGGAAATATCTACATCGCTATCTGTACAAACATGGAAATATCTACACCGCAATCTGTATAAATATGGAAATATGTACACCGCTATCTGTATAAACACGTAAATGTCTACATCGTCATCTGTATAAACATGGAAATATCTCCACTGCTATCTCTATAAACATGGAAATAACTACACCGCAATCTGTATAAATATGGAAATATCTACACCGCTATCTCCATAAACATGGAATTATCTACACCGCTATCTGCATAAACTTGGAAATATCTACACCGCCATCTGCATAAACATGGAAATATCTACACCGCCATCTGTAAAAACGTAGAAATATCTACACAGTCATCTGTAGAAACATTGAAATATCTACACCTCCATCTGTATAAACATGGAAATATCTACACCTCTGTCAGTATGAACGTAGAAATATCTACATCGCTATCTGTACAAACATGGAAATATCAACACCGCAATCTGTATAAATATGGAAATATCTACACCGCTATCTGTATAAACACTTAAATATCTACATCGTTATCTGTATAAACATGGAAATATCTCCACCGCTATCTCTATAAACATGGAAATAACTACAGCGCAATGTGAATAAACATGGAAATATCTACACCGCTATCTGTATAAACTTGGAAATATCTAAACCGCCATCTCTATATACATGGAAATATCCCCAACGCTATCTGTATAAACATGGAAATGTCTCCACAGCTATCTGTATAAACATGGAAATATCTCCACTGCTAACTTTTTAAACATGGAAATATCTACACCGCTATCTGTATAAACATGGAAATATCTACAACGCTATCTGTATAAACATGGAAATAACGGAGCCGCTATCTGTATAAACAAGGAAATACCTACATCGCTTTCCCTATTAACATGGAAATATCTACACTGCCATCTGTATAAACGTGGAAATAGCCACACCGCTATCTGTATAAACATGGAAATATCTAAAGCGGCATCTGAATAAACATGGAAATATCTACACGGCTATCTGTATATACATGGAAATACCTACACCGCTATCTCTATAAACATGGAAATGTCTACACCGCTATCTGTATAAACATTTAAATATCTACATGGCTATCTCCATAAACAAGGAAATATCTACACCGCCATTTGAATAAAATTGGAAATACTTACACTGCTATCTCTATAAACATTGAAATGTCTGCACCGCTATCTGTTTAAACATGGATATATCTACACTGCCATCTGCATAAACATGGAAATATCTACACAGCCATCTCTAAAAACGTGGAAATATCTACACGGCTATCTGTATAAACATGGAAATATCTACATCGTTATCTGTATAAACATGGAAATATCTCAACCGCTATCTCTATAAACATGGAAATATCTACACCGCTATCTCGATATACATGGAAATATCTACATCGCTATCGGTATATACATGGAAATATCTACACTGCCATCTGTATAAACATGGAAGTAGCCACAACGCTATCTGTATAAACATGGAAAGATCTACACAACCATCTGAATAAACATCGAAATATCTACACGGCTATCTGTATGAATATGGAAATATTTACACCGCCATCTCTATTAACATGGAAATATCTTCAACGCTATCTGTATAAGCATGGAAATATCTCCACGGCTATCTGTATAAACATGGAAATATCTCCACCACTATCTGTATGAACATGGAAATATCTACATTGCTATATGTACAAACATGGAAATATCTCCACCGCTATCTCTATAAACATGGAATAATCTACACCGCTATCTGTAAAAACATGGAAATATCTCCACCGCTATCTCTATAAACATGGAATAATCTACACCGCTATCTGTAAAAACATGGAAATATCTCCACCGCTATCTGTATAAACATGGAAACATCTACATCGCTATCTGTATAAACATGGAAATATCTTCAACACTATCTGTATATACATGGAAATATCTGCACCGCTATCTGTATAAACATGGAAATAACTACATCACTATGTGTATTAACATGGAAATATCTACACTGCCATCTGTATAAACATGGAAATAGCCGCACCGCTATCTGTATAAACATGGAAATATCTACACCGCCATCTGAATAAACATGGAAATATCTACATGGCTATCTGTATAAATATGGAAATACCTACACCGCTATCTCTATAAACATGGAAAGGTCTACACCGCTATCTGTATAAACATGGAAATATCTACATGGATATCTCTGTAAATATGGAAATTTCTACACCGCCATCTGCATAAATATGGAAATACCTACACTGCTATCTCTATAAACATAGAAATGTTTACACCGCTATCTGTTTAAACATGGAAATACCTACATGGCTATCTCTATAAACATGTAAATAAGTACACTGCCATCTCTATAAACATGGAAATACCTACACAGTCATCTGTATAAACATGGAAATATCTACACCACTATCTGTATTAACATGGAAATATCTACACTGCCATCTGCTTAAACATGGAAATATCTACACACCCATCTCTATAAACATGGAAATATCTACACCTCTATCTGTATAAACATGGAAATATCTACACCGCTATCTGTATGAACATGGAAATATCTACACCGTTATCTGCATAAACTTGGAAATATCTACACCGCCATCTGTATAAACATGGAAATAGCCACACCGCTATCTGTATAAACATGGATATACCTACACCGCCATCTGTAAAAACATGGAAATTCCTACACAGTCGTCTGTATAAACATGGAAATATCTACACTGCCATCTGTATGCACATGGAAATATCTACACCGCTATCTGTATAAACATGGAAATATCTACACCGCTATCTGTATAAACATGGAAATATCTACACCGCTATCAGTATAAACATGGAAATATCTACACCGCTATCTGTATAAACTTCGAAATATCTACACCGCCATCTCTATAAACAGGAAAATATATCCAACGCTGTCGTTATAAACCTAGAAATATATCCACCGCTATCTGTATAAACATGGAAATACCTACACCGCTATCTGTATAAACATGGAAATATCTATACCGCTATCTCTATACTTATGGAAATAACTACACCGCTACCTCTATAAACATGGAAATACCTACACCGCTATCTGTATAATCATGGAAATATCTCCACCGCTATCTGTATGAACTTGGAACTATCTACATCGCTATATGTACATACATGTAAATATCTCCACCGCTATCTCTGTAAACATGGAATTATCTGCACCGCTATCTGTATAAACATGTAAATATCTACGCCGCTATCAAAATAAACAAGGAAATATCTACACCGCTATCTTTATTAACATGGAAATATCTACACCAATGTCTGTATAAACATGGAAATATCTACACTGCAGTCTGTATAAACATGGAAACAGACACAGCGATATGTGTATAAACTTGGAAATATCTACACCGCCATCTGAATAAATATGGAATTATCTACACCGCTACCTGTATAAATATGGAAATATCTACACCGCTATCTCTTTAAACATGGAAATAACTACACCACTATCTGTATAAACATGGAAATAACTGCACCGCTATCTCTATAAACATGGAAATATCTGCACCGCTATCTACATAAACTTGGAAATATCTTCACAGCCATCTGTATAAACATGGAAATATCTCCACCACTATCTGTATAAACATGGAAATATCTCCACCGCTATATGTATAAACATGGAAATATCTACACCGATATCTGTATAAACATGGAAATATGTACATCGCTATCTTTATAAACATGGAAATAGCCACACCGCTATCTGTATAAACATGGAAATAGCTACACCGCCATTTGTAAAAACATGGAAATACCTACACAGTCGTCTGTATAAACATGGAAATATCTACACCTCCATCTGAATAAACATGGAAATATCTACACTGCCATCTGTATACACATGGAAATATCTACACCGATATCTGTATAAACATGGAAATATCTACACGGCTATTTGTACAAATATGGAAATATCTACACTGCTATCTGTATAAACTTGGAAATATCTACACCGCCATCTCTATAAACAGGAAAATATATCCAACGCTGTCGTTATAAACCTAGAAATATCTCCACCGCTATCTGTATAAACATGGAAATAACTCCACCACTATCTATATAAACATGGAAATATCTACACCACTATCAGTATAAACATTGAAATATCTACAATAATATCTGTATAAACATGGAAATATCTACATCGCTATCTGTATAAACATGGAAATAGCCAAACCGCTATCTGTATAAACATGGAAATACATACACCGCTATCTGTATAAACATGGAAATATCGACACTGCTATCTGTATAAACATGCAAATAGCGACACCGCTATCTGTATAAACATGGAAATATCTACACCTCTATCTGCATAAACATGGAAATATCTCCACCGCAATCTGTAGAAACATGGAAATATCTCCACCGCTATCTGTATAAACATGGAAATATCTACACCGCTATCTGTATAAACATGGAAATATCTACAACGCTATATGTATAAACATGGAAATATATGCAGTGCTATCTGTATAAACATGGAAATATCTACAACGCTATCTGTATTAACATGGAAATACCTACACTGCCATCTGTATAAACATGGAAATAGCCACACCGTTATCTGTATAAACATGGAAATATCTACTCCGCCATCTGAATAAACATGGAAATAACTACACGGCTATCTGTATAAATATCGAAATACCTACACCGCTATCTCTATATACATGGCAATGTCCACATTGCTATCTGTATCAACATGGAAATATCTACATCGTTATCTGTATAAACATGGAAATATCTCGACCGCTATCCCTTTAAACATGGAAATATCTCCACCGCTATCTCTATAAACATGGAAATATCTACACCGCTATCTCTATAAACATGGAAATATCTACACCACTATCTCTATAAACATGGAAATATCTACACCGCTATCTCTGTAAATATGGAAATATTTACACCGCTATCTGCATAAACTTGTAAATATCTACACCGCCATCTGTATAAACATGGAAATATCTACAATAATATCTGTATAAACATGGAAATATCTACATCGCTATCTGTATAAACATGGAAATAGCCAAACCGCTATCTGTATAAACATGGAAATACATACACCGCTATCTGTATAAAGATGGAAATATCGACACCGCTATCTGTATAAACATGCAAATACCGACACCGCTATCTGTATAAACATGGAAATATCTACACCTCTATCTGCATAAACATGGAAATATCTCCACCGCTATCTGTATAAACATGGAATTATCTACAACGCTATATGTATAAACATGGAAATATTTGCAGTGCTATCTGTATAAACATGGAAATATCTACAACGTTAACTGTATTAACATGGAAATACCTACACTGCCATCTGTATAAACATGGAAATAGCCACACCGTTATCTGTATAAACATGGAAATATCTACACCGACATCTGAATAAACATGGAAATAACTACACGGCTATCTGTATAAATATCGAAATACCTACACCGCTATCTCTATGTACATGGAAATGTCCACATTGCTATCTGTATCAACATGGAAATATCTACATCGTTATCTGTATAAACATGGAAATATATCGACCGCTATCCCTTTAAACATGGAAATATCTCCACCGCTATCTCTATAAACATGGAAATATCTACACCGCTATCTCTATAAACATGTAAATATCTACACCACTATCTCTATAAACATGGAAATATCTACACCGCTATCTCTATAAATATGGAAATATTTACACCGCTATCTGCATAAACTTGTAAATATCTACACCGCCATCTGTATAAACATGGAAATATCTCCAACGCTATCTGTATAAACATGGAAATACATCCACCGCTAACTGTATAAACATGGAAATATCTACACTGCTATCTGTATAAACATGGAAATATCTACATCGCTATCTCTATAAACATGGAAATAGACACACCGCTATCTGTATAAACATGGAAATATCTACACCGTCATCTGTAAAAACATGGAAATATCTACACAGTCATCTGTAGAAACATGGAATTATTTAAACCTCCATCTACATAAACATGGAAATCTCTGCACTGCCATCTGTGTACACATAGAAATATCAAACAGCCATCTGTATAAACATGGAAATATCTACACCGCTATCTGTTTAAACATGGAAATACCTACACCGCTATCTGTATAAACATGGAAATATCTCCACCGCTTTCTGTATAAACATGCAAATATCTACACCGCTATTTGGATAAACTTGGAAATATCTACACCGCCATCTGTATTAACATAGAAATACCTACACAGTCATCTGTATAAACATGGAAATATCTCCACCGCTATCTGTAGAAACATGGAAATATCTCCACGGCTATCTGTATGAACATGGAAATATCTCCACCGCTATCTGTATAAACATGGAAATGTCTGCATCGCTATCTGTATAAACATGGAAATAGCCACACCGCTATCTGTAAAAACATGGAAATATCTACACCGCCATCTGTAAAAACATCGAAATATCTACACAGTCATCTGTAAAAACATGGAAATATATACACCTCCATCTGTATAAACATGGAAAGATCTACACTGCCATCAGTATACACATGGAAATATCTACACAGCCATCTGTAAAAACATGGAAATATCTACACCGCTCTCTCTATAAACATAGAAATACCTACACCGCTCTCTGTATAAACATGGAAATATCTGCAACGCTATCTGTATAAACATGGAAATACCTACACCACCATCGGAATAAACATCGAAATATCAACACGGCTATCTGTATAATTATGGAAATATCTACACAGCCATCTCTATAAACATGGAAATACCTTCAACGCTATCTGTATAAACATGGAAATATCTATACCGCTATCTCTATACTTATGGAAATAACTACACCGCTACCTCTATAAACATGGAAATACCTACACCGCTATCTGTATAATCATGGAAATATCTCCACCGCTATCTGTATGAACTTGGAACTATCTACATCGCTATATGTACATACATGTAAATATCTCCACCGCTATCTCTGTAAACATGGAATTATCTGCACCGCTATCTGTATAAACATGTAAATATCTACGCCGCTATCAAAATAAACAAGGAAATATCCACACCGCTATCTTTATTAACATGGAAATATCTACACCAATGTCTGTATAAACATGGAAATATCTACACTGCAGTCTGTATAAACATGGAAACAGACACAGCGATATGTGTATAAACTTGGAAATATCTACACCGCCATCTGAATAAATATGGAATTATCTACACCGCTACCTGTATAAATATGGAAATATCTACACCGCTATCTCTTTAAACATGGAAATAACTACACCACTATCTGTATAAACATGGAAATAACTGCACCGCTATCTCTATAAACATGGAAATATCTGCACCGCTATCTACATAAACTTGGAAATATCTTCACAGCCATCTGTATAAACATGGAAATATCTCCACCACTATCTGTATAAACATGGAAATATCTCCACCGCTATATGTATAAACATGGAAATATCTACACCGATATCTGTATAAACATGGAAATATGTACATCGCTATCTTTATAAACATGGAAATAGCCACACCGCTATCTGTATAAACATGGAAATAGCTACACCGCCATTTGTAAAAACATGGAAATACCTACACAGTCGTCTGTATAAACATGGAAATATCTACACCTCCATCTGAATAAACATGGAAATATCTACACTGCCATCTGTATACACATGGAAATATCTACACCGATATCTGTATAAACATGGAAATATCTACACGGCTATTTGTACAAATATGGAAATATCTACACTGCTATCTGTATAAACTTGGAAATATCTACACCGCCATCTCTATAAACAGGAAAATATATCCAACGCTGTCGTTATAAACCTAGAAATATCTCCACCGCTATCTGTATAAACATGGAAATAACTCCACCACTATCTATATAAACATGGAAATATCTACACCACTATCAGTATAAACATTGAAATATCTACAATAATATCTGTATAAACATGGAAATATCTACATCGCTATCTGTATAAACATGGAAATAGACAAACCGCTATCTGTATAAACATGGAAATACATACACCGCTATCTGTATAAACATGGAAATATCGACACTGCTATCTGTATAAACATGCAAATAGCGACACCGCTATCTGTATAAACATGGAAATATCTACACCTCTATCTGCATAAACATGGAAATATCTCCACCGCAATCTGTAGAAACATGGAAATATCTCCACCGCTATCTGTATAAACATGGAAATATTTACACCGCTATCTGTATAAACATGGAAATATCTACAACGCTATATGTATAAACATGGAAATATATGCAGTGCTATCTGTATAAACATGGAAATATCTACAACGCTATCTGTATTAACATGGAAATACCTACACTGCCATCTGTATAAACATGGAAATAGCCACACCGTTATCTGTATAAACATGGAAATATCTACTCCGCCATCTGAATAAACATGGAAATAACTACACGGCTATCTGTATAAATATCGAAATACCTACACCGCTATCTCTATATACATGGCAATGTCCACATTGCTATCTGTATCAACATGGAAATATCTACATCGTTATCTGTATAAACATGGAAATATCTCGACCGCTATCCCTTTAAACATGGAAATATCTCCACCGCTATCTCTATAAACATGGAAATATCTACACCGCTATCTCTATAAACATGGAAATATCTACACCACTATCTCTATAAACATGGAAATATCTACACCGCTATCTCTGTAAATATGGAAATATTTACACCGCTATCTGCATAAACTTGTAAATATCTACACCGCCATCTGTATAAACATGGAAATATCTACAATAATATCTGTATAAACATGGAAATATCTACATCGCTATCTGTATAAACATGGAAATAGCCAAACCGCTATCTGTATAAACATGGAAATACATACACCGCTATCTGTATAAAGATGGAAATATCGACACCGCTATCTGTATAAACATGCAAATACCGACACCGCTATCTGTATAAACATGGAAATATCTACACCTCTATCTGCATAAACATGGAAATATCTCCACCGCTATCTGTATAAACATGGAATTATCTACAACGCTATATGTATAAACATGGAAATATTTGCAGTGCTATCTGTATAAACATGGAAATATCTACAACGTTAACTGTATTAACATGGAAATACCTACACTGCCATCTGTATAAACATGGAAATAGCCACACCGTTATCTGTATAAACATGGAAATATCTACACCGACATCTGAATAAACATGGAAATAACTACACGGCTATCTGTATAAATATCGAAATACCTACACCGCTATCTCTATGTACATGGAAATGTCCACATTGCTATCTGTATCAACATGGAAATATCTACATCGTTATCTGTATAAACATGGAAATATATCGACCGCTATCCCTTTAAACATGGAAATATCTCCACCGCTATCTCTATAAACATGGAAATATCTACACCGCTATCTCTATAAACATGTAAATATCTACACCACTATCTCTATAAACATGGAAATATCTACACTGCTATCTCTATAAATATGGAAATATTTACACCGCTATCTGCATAAACTTGTAAATATCTACACCGCCATCTGTATAAACATGGAAATATCTCCAACGCTATCTGTATAAACATGGAAATACATCCACCGCTAACTGTATAAACATGGAAATATCTACACTGCTATCTGTATAAACATGGAAATATCTACATCGCTATCTCTATAAACATGGAAATAGACACACCGCTATCTGTATAAACATGGAAATATCTACACCGTCATCTGTAAAAACATGGAAATATCTACACAGTCATCTGTAGAAACATGGAATTATTTAAACCTCCATCTACATAAACATGGAAATCTCTGCACTGCCATCTGTGTACACATAGAAATATCAAACAGCCATCTGTATAAACATGGAAATATCTACACCGCTATCTGTTTAAACATGGAAATACCTACACCGCTATCTGTATAAACATGGAAATATCTCCACCGCTTTCTGTATAAACATGCAAATATCTACACCGCTATTTGGATAAACTTGGAAATATCTACACCGCCATCTGTATTAACATAGAAATACCTACACAGTCATCTGTATAAACATGGAAATATCTCCACCGCTATCTGTAGAAACATGGAAATATCTCCACGGCTATCTGTATGAACATGGAAATATCTCCACCGCTATCTGTATAAACATGGAAATGTCTGCATCGCTATCTGTATAAACATGGAAATAGCCACACCGCTATCTGTAAAAACATGGAAATATCTACACCGCCATCTGTAAAAACATCGAAATATCTACACAGTCATCTGTAAAAACATGGAAATATATACACCTCCATCTGTATAAACATGGAAAGATCTACACTGCCATCAGTATACACATGGAAATATCTACACAGCCATCTGTAAAAACATGGAAATATCTACACCGCTCTCTCTATAAACATAGAAATACCTACACCGCTCTCTGTATAAACATGGAAATATCTGCAACGCTATCTGTATAAACATGGAAATACCTACACCACCATCGGAATAAACATCGAAATATCAACACGGCTATCTGTATAATTATGGAAATATCTACACAGCCATCTCTATAAACATGGAAATACCTTCAACGCTATCTGTATAAACATGGAAATATCTACAGCGCTATCTGTATATACGTGGAAATATCTCCACCGCTATCTGTATGAACATGGAAATATCTACATCGCTATCTGTACAAACATGGATGTATCTCCACCACTATCTCTATAAACATGGAATTATCTACACTGCTATCTGTATAAACATGGAAATATCTACTCTGCCATCTGTAGAAAGATGGAAATATCTACACCGCGATCTGTATAAACATGGAAATTTCTACACCGCTACATGTATAAACTTAGAAATATCTACACCGCTTTCTATATAAACATGGAAATATCTACAACACGATCTGTATAAACATGGAAATATCTACACCGCTATCTCTATAAACATGGAAAAGTCTACACCGCTATCTGCATAAACATGGAAATATCTAAAATGCTAACTCTATAAACATTGAAATATCTACAATGCTATCTGTGTAAACATGGAAATATCCACAGAGATATCTGTGTAAACATGGAAATATCTACACCTCCACCTGAATAAACATGGAAATATATATACCGCAATCTGTGCAAAGATGGAAATATCTAGACCGCTATCTTTGTAAACATGGAAATATCTACACCGCCAACTATATAAGCATGGAAATACCTACACCGCTATCTCTATAAATATGGAAACATCTACACCGCTATCTCTGTAAACATGGAAATATCTACACATCTATCTCTGTAAACATGGAAATATCTACACCGCTATCTCTATAAACATGGAAATCTCTTCACCGCCATTTGTATAAACATGGAAATATCGGCAACTCTATCGGTGTAAACTTGGAAATACCTACACAGGTATCTGTGTAAACACGGAAATATCTACACCGCTATCTGTGTAAAGATGTAAATTTCTACACCGGAATCTGTGCAAAGATGGAAATATCTACACCGCTATCTGTATGAACATGGAATTATCTACACCGTTATCTGCATAAACTTGGAAATATCTACACCGCCATCTGTATAAACATGGAAATAGCCACACCGCTATCTGTATAAACATGGATATACCTACACCGCCATCTGTAAAAACATGGAAATTCCTACACAGTCGTCTGTATAAACATGGAAATATCTACACTGCCATCTGTATGCACATGGAAATATCTACACCGCTATCTGTATAAACATGGAAATATCTACACCACTATCTGTATATACATGGAAATATCTACACCGCTATCTGTATAAACATGGAAATATCTACACCGCTATCTGTATAAACTTCGAAATATCTACACCGCCATCTCTATAAACAGGAAAATATATCCAACGCTGTCGTTATAAACCTAGAAATATATCCACCGCTATCTGTATAAACATGGAAATACCTACACCG
This sequence comes from Pan paniscus, assembly GCF_029289425.2. NCBI lineage: Eukaryota > Metazoa > Chordata > Mammalia > Primates > Hominidae > Pan > Pan paniscus. Next base: position 14,334,535 of record NC_073254.2, read on the forward strand.
CTATCTGTATAAACATGGAAATATCTATACCGCTATCTCTATACTTATGGAAATAACTACACCGCTACCTCTATAAACATGGAAATACCTACACCGCTATCTGTATAAACATGTAAATATCTCCACCGCTATCTCTGTAAACATGGAATTATCTGCACCGCTATCTGTATAAACATGGAAATATCTATGCCGCTATCAAAATAAACAAGGAAATATCTACACCGCTATCTTTATTAACATGGAAATATCTACACCAATGTCTGTATAAACATGGAAATATCTACACTGCAGTCTGTATAAACATGGAAACAGACACAGCGATATGTGTATAAACTTGGAAATATCTACACCGCCATCTGAATAAATATGGAATTATCTACACCGCTACCTGTATAAATATGGAAATATCTACACCGCTATCTCTTTAAACATGGAAATAACTACACCACTATCTGTATAAACATGGAAATAACTGCACCGCTATCTCTATAAACATGGAAATATCTACACCGGTATCTACATAAACTTGGAAATATCTTCACAGCCATCTGTATAAACATGGAAATATCTCCACCACTATCTGTATAAACATGGAAATATCTCCACCGCTGTCTGTATAAACATGGAAATATTTACACCGCTATCTGCATGAACTTGTAAATATCTACACCGCCATCTGTATAAACATGGAAATATCTCCAACGCTATCTGTATAAACATGGAAATACATCCACCGCTAACTGTATAAACATGGAAATATCTACACTGCTATCTGTATAAACATGGAAATATCTACATCACTATCTCTATAAACATGGAAATAGACACACCGCTATCTGGATAAACATGGAAATATCTACACCGTCATCTGTAAAAACATGGAAATATCTACACAGTCATCTGTAGAAACATGGAATTATTTAAACCTCCATCTACATAAACATGGAAATCTCTGCACTGCCATCTGTGTACACATAGAAATATCAAACAGCCATCTGTATAAACATGGAAATATCTACACCGCTATCTGTTTAAACATGGAAATACCTACACCGCTATCTGTATAAACATGGAAATATCTCCACCGCTTTCTGTATAAACATGCAAATATCTACACCGCTATTTGGATAAACTTGGAAATATCTACACCGCCATCTGTATTAACATAGAAATACCTACACAGTCATCTGTATAAACATGGAAATATCTACACAACTATCCGTATAATCATGGAAATATCTGCACTGCGATCTGTATAAACATGGAAATACCTACACAGCCATCTCTATAAACATGGAAATACCTACATCGCTATCGGTATGAACATGGAAATACCACACCGTTTTCTGTATAAACATGGAAATATCTATACCGCCATCTGTAAAAACATGGAAATATCTACAAAGTCATCTGTGTAAACATGGAAATATCTACACCACTATCAGTAAAAACATGGAAATATCTACACCGCTATCTCTATAAACATGGAAATACGTACACCGCTATCCGTATAAACATGGAAATATCTCCACCCATATCTGTATGAACATGGAAATATCTACATCGCTATATGTACAAACATGGAAATATCTCCACCGCTATCTCTATAAACATGGAATTATCTACACTGCTATCTGTATTAACATGTAAATATCTATGCCGCTATCTGTATAAACAAGGAAATATCTACACCCCTATCTTTATAAACGCGGAAATATCTAAACCTCTATCTGTATAAACATGGAAATATCTACACTGCCGTCTATATAAACATGGAAACAGCCACAGCGCTATGTGTATAAACTTGGAAATATCTACACCGCCATCTGAATAAACATGGAATTATCTACACCGCTATCTGTATAAATATGGAAATATCTACAACGATATCTCTATAAACATGGAAATAAATACACCGCTATCTGTATAAACATGGAAATAACTGCACCGCTATCTCTATAATCGGGGAAATATCTACACCGCTATCTGCATAAACTTGGAAAGGTCTTCACCACCACCTGTATTATCATGGAAATATCTCCAACACTATCTGTAAAAACATGGAAATATCTCCACCGCTATCTGTATGAACATGGAAATATCTACACCGTTGTCTGCATAAACTTGGAAATATCTACACCGCCATCTGTATAAACATGGAAATAGCCACACCGCTATCTGTATAAACATGGATATACCTACACCGCCATCTGTAAAAACATGGAAATTCCTACACAGTCGTCTGTATAAACATGGAAATATCTACACTGCCATCTGTATGCACATGGAAATATCTACACCGCTATCTGTATAAACATGGAAATATCTACACCGCTATCTGTATAAACATGGAAATATCTACACCGCTATCTGTATAAACTTCGAAATATCTACACCGCCATCTCTATAAACAGGAAAATATATCCAACGCTGTCGTTATAAACCTAGAAATATATCCACCGCTATCTGTATAAACATGGAAATACCTACACCGCTATCTGTATAAACATGGAAATATCTATACCGCTATCTCTATACTTATGGAAATAACTACACCGCTATCTCTATAAACATGGAAATACCTACACCGCTATCTGTATAAACATGGAAATATCTCCACCGCTATCTGTATGAACATGGAACTATCTACATCGCTATATGTACAAACATGTAAATATCTCCACCGCTATCTCTGTAAACATGGAATTATCTGCACCGCTATCTGTATAAACATGGAAATATCTACGCCGCTATCAAAATAAACAAGGAAATATCTACACCGCTATCTTTATTAACATGGAAATATCTACACCAATGTCTGTATAAACATGGAAATATCTACACTGCAGTCTGTATAAACATGGAAACAGCCACAGCGATATGTGTATTAACTTGGAAATATCTACACCGCCATCTGAATAAACATGGAATTATCTACACCGCTACCTGTATAAATATGGAAATATCTACACCGCTATCTCTTTAAACATGGAAATAACTACACCACTATCTGTATAAACATGGAAATAACTGCACCGCTATCTCTATAAACATGGAAATATCTACACCGCTATCTGCATAAACTTGGAAATATCTTCACAGCCATCTGTATAAACATGGAAATATCTCCACCACTATCTGTATAAACATGGAAATATCTCCACCGCTATCTGTATAAACATGGAAATATCTACACCGATATCTGTATAAACATGGAAATATGTACATCGCTATCTTTATAAACATGGAAATAGCCACACCGCTATCTGTATAAACATGGAAATAGCTACACCGCCATTTGTAAAAACATGGAAATACCTACACAGTCGTCTGTATAAACATGGAAATATCTACACCTCCATCTGAATAAACATGGAAATACCTACACTGCCATCTGTATACACATGGAAATATCTACACCGATATCTGTATAAACATGGAAATATCTACACCGCTATTTGTACAAACATGGAAATATCTACACCGCTATCTGTATAAACTTTGAAATATCTACACCGCCATCTCTATAAACAGGAAAATATATCCAACGCTGTCGTTATAAACCTAGAAATATCTCCACCGCTATCTGTATAAACATGGAAATATCTCCACCGCTATCTATATAAACATGGAAATATCTACACCACTATCAGTATAAACATGGAAATATCTACAATAATATCTGTATAAACATGGAAATATCTACATCGCTATGTGTATAAACATGGAAATAGCCAAGCCGCTATCTGTATAAACATGGAAATACATACACCGCTATCTGTATAAACATGGAAATATCGACACTGCTATCTGTAGAAACATGCAAATAGCGACACCGCTATCTGTATAAACATGGAAATATCTACACCTCTATATGCATAAACATGGAAATATCTCCACCGCTATCTGTAGAAACATGGAAATATCTCCACCGCTATCTGTATAAACATGGAAATATCTACACCGCTATCTGTATAAACATGGAAATATCTACAACGCTATATGTATAAACATGGAAATATTTGCAGTGCTATCTGTATAAACATGGAAATATCTACAACGCTATCTGTATTAACATGGAAATACCTACACTGCCATCTGTATAAACATGGAAATAGCCACACCGCTATCTGTATAAACATGGAAATATCTACACCGCCATCTGAATAAACATGGAAATAACTACACGGCTATCTGTATAAATATCGAAATACCTACACCGCTATCTCTATGTACATGGAAATGTCCACATTGCTATCTGTATCAACATGGAAATATCTACATCGTTATCTGTATAAACATGGAAATATCTCGACCGCTATCCCTTTAAACATGGAAATATCTCCACCGCTATCTCTATAAACATGGAAATATCTACACCGCTATCTCTATAAACATGGAAATATCTACACCGCTATCTGCATAAACTTGGAAATATCTACACCGCCATCTGTATAAACATGGAAATATCTCCACCGCTATCTGTAAAAACATGGAAATATCTCCACGGCTATCTGTATGAAAATGGAAATATCTTCTCCGCTATCTGTATAAACATGGAAATGTCTGCATCGCTATCTGTATAAACATGGAAATAGCCACACCGCTATCTGTAAAAACATGGAAATATCTACACCGCCATCTGTAAAAACATGGAAATATCTACACAGTCATCTGTAAAAACATGGAAATATATACACCTCCATCTGTATAAACATGGAAAGATCTACACTGCCATCAGTATACACATGGAAATATCTACACAGCCATCTGTAAAAACATGGAAATATCTACACCGCTCTCTCTATAAACATAGAAATACCTACACCGCTCTCTGTATAAACATGGAAATATCTGCAACGCTATCTGTATAAACATGGAAATACCTACACCACCATCGGAATACACATCGAAATAACAACACGGCTATCTGTATAATTATGGAAATACCTACACAGCCATCTCTATAAACATGGAAATACCTTCAACGCTATCTGTATAAACATGGAAATATCTACAGCGCTATCTGTATATACATGGAAATATCTCCACCGCTATCTGTATGAACATGGAAATATCTACATCGCTATCTGTACAAACATGGATGTATCTCCACCACTATCTCTATAAACATGGAATTATCTACACTGCTATCTGTATAAACATGGAAATATCTACTCTGCCATCTGTAGAAAGATGGAAATATCTACACCGCGATCTGTATAAACATGGAAATTTCTACACCGCTACCTGTATAAACTTAGAAATATCTACACCGCTTTCTATATAAACATGGAAATATCTACAACACGATCTGTATAAACATGGAAATATCTACACCGCTATCTCTATAAACATGGAAAAGTCTACACCGCTATCTGCATAAACATGGAAATATCTAAAATGCTAACTCTATAAACATTGAAATATCTACAATGCTATCTGTGTAAACATGGAAATATCCACAGAGATATCTGTGTAAACATGGAAATATCTACACCTCCACCTGAATAAACATGGAAATATATATACCGCAATCTGTGCAAAGATGGAAATATCTAGACCGCTATCTTTGTAAACATGGAAATATCTACACCGCCAACTATATAAGCATGGAAATACCTACACCGCTATCTCTATAAATATGGAAACATCTACACCGCTATCTCTGTAAACATGGAAATATCTACACCTCTATCTCTGTAAACATGGAAATATCTACACCGCTATCTCTATAAACATGGAAATATCTTCACCGCCATTTGTATAAACATGGAAATATCTGCAACTCTATCGGTGTAAACTTGGAAATATCTACACAGGTATCTGTGTAAACACGGAAATATTTACACCGCTATCTGTGTAAAGATGTAAATTTCTACACGGGAATCTGTGCAAAGATGGAAATATCTACACCGCTATCTGTATGAACATGGAAATATCTACACCGTTATCTGCATAAACTTGGAAATATCTACACCGCCATCTGTATAAACATGGAAATAGCCACACCGCTATCTGTATAAACATGGATATACCTACACCGCCATCTGTAAAAACATGGAAATTCCTACACAGTCGTCTGTATAAACATGGAAATATCTACACTGCCATCTGTATGCACATGGAAATATCTACACCGCTATCTGTATAAACATGGAAATATCTACACCGCTATCTGTATAAACATGGAAATATCTACACCGCTATCTGTATAAACATGGAAATATCTACACCGCTATCTGTATAAACTTCGAAATATCTACACCGCCATCTCTATAAACAGGAAAATATATCCAACGCTGTCGTTATAAACCTAGAAATATATCCACCGCTATCTGTATAAACATGGAAATACCTACACCGCTATCTGTATAAACATGGAAATATCTATACCGCTATCTCTATACTTATGGAAATAACTACACCGCTACCTCTATAAACATGGAAATACCTACACCGCTATCTGTATAAACATGGAAATATCTCCACCGCTATCTGTATGAACATGGAACTATCTACATCGCTATATGTACAAACATGTAAATATCTCCACCGCTATCTCTGTAAACATGGAATTAACTGCACCGCTATCTGTACAAACATGTAAATATCTACGCCGCTATCAAAATAAACAAGGAAATATCTACACCGCTATCTTTATTAACATGGAAATATCTACACCAATGTCTGTATAAACATGGAAATATCTACACTGCAGTCTGTATAAACATGGAAACAGACACAGCGATATGTGTATAAACTTGGAAATATCTACACCGCCATCTGAATAAATATGGAATTATCTACACCGCTACCTGTATAAATATGGAAATATCTACACCGCTATCTCTTTAAACATGGAAATAACTACACCACTATCTGTATAAACATGGAAATAACTGCACCGCTATCTCTATAAACATGGAAATATCTACACCGCTATCTACATAAACTTGGAAATATCTTCACAGCCATCTGTATAAACATGGAAATATCTCCACCACTATCTGTATAAACATGGAAATATCTCCACCGCTGTCTGTATAAACATGGAAATATCTACACCGATATCTGTATAAACATGGAAATATGTACATCACTATCTTTATAAACATGGAAATAGCCACACCGCTATCTGTATAAACATGGAAATAGCTACACCGCCATTTGTAAAAACATGGAAATACCTACACAGTCGTCTGTATAACCATGGAAATATCTACACCTCCATTTGAATAAACATGGAAATATCTACACCTCTATCTGCATAAACATGGAAATATCTCCACCGCTATCTGTATAAACATGGAATTATCTACAACGCTATATGTATAAACATGGAAATATTTGCAGTGCTATCTGTATAAACATGGAAATATCTACAACGCTATCTGTATTAACATGGAAATACCTACACTGCCATCTGTATAAACATGGAAATAGCCACACCGTTATCTGTATAAACATGGAAATATCTACACCGCCATCTGAATAAACATGGAAATAACTACACGGCTATCTGTATAAATATCGAAATACCTACACCGCTATCTCTATGTACATGGAAATGTCCACATTGCTATCTGTATCAACATGGAAATATCTACATCGTTATCTGTATAAACATGGAAATATCTCGACCGCTATCCCTTTAAACATGGAAATATCTCCACCGCTATCTCTATAAACATGGAAATATCTACACCGCTATCTCTATAAACATGGAAATATCTACACCACTATCTCTATAAACATGGAAATATCTACACCGCTATCTCTATAAATATGGAAATATTTACACCGCTATCTGCATAAACTTGTAAATATCTACACCGCCATCTGTATAAACATGGAAATGTCTCCACCGCTATCTGTAAAAACATGGAAATATCTCCACGGCTATCTGTATGAACATGGAAATATCTCCACCGCTATCTGTATAAACATGGAAATGTCTGCATCGCTATCTGTATAAACATGGAAATAGCCACACCGCTATCTGTAAAAACATGGAAATATCTACACCGCCATCTGTAAAAACATCGAAATATCTACACAGTCATCTGTAAAAACATGGAAATATATACACCTCCATCTGTATAAACATGGAAACATCTACACTGCCATCAGTATACACATGGAAATATCTACACAGCCATCTGTAAAAACATGGAAATATCTACACTGCTCTCTCTATAAACATAGAAATACCTACACCGCTCTCTGTATAAACATGGAAATATCTGCAATGCTATCTGTATAAACATGGAAATACCTACACCACCATCGGAATACACATCGAAATAACAACACGGCTATCTGTATAATTATGGAAATACCTACACAGCCATCTCTATAAACATGGAAATACCTTCAACGCTATCTGTATAAACATGGAAATATCTACAGCGCTATCTGTATATACATGGAAATATCTCCACCGCTATCTGTATGAACATGGAAATATCTACATCGCTATCTGTACAAACATGGATGTATCTCCACCACTATCTCTATAAACATGGAATTATCTACACTGCTATCTGTATAAACATGGAAATATCTACTCTGCCATCTGTAGAAAGATGGAAATATCTACACCGCGATCTGTATAAACATGGAAATTTCTACACCGCTACCTGTATAAACTTAGAAATATCTACACCGCTTTCTATATAAACATGGAAATATCTACAACACGATCTGTATAAACATGGAAATATCTACACCGCTATCTCTATAAACATGGAAAAGTCTACACCGCTATCTGCATAAACATGGAAATATCTAAAATGCTAACTCTATAAACATTGAAATATCTACAATGCTATCTGTGTAAACATGGAAATATCCACAGAGATATCTGTGTAAACATGGAAATATCTACACCTCCACCTGAATAAACATGGAAATATATATACCGCAATCTGTGCAAAGATGGAAATATCTAGACCGCTATCTTTGTAAACATGGAAATATCTACACCGCCAACTATATAAGCATGGAAATACCTACACCGCTATCTCTATAAATATGGAAACATCTACACCGCTATCTCTGTAAACATGGAAATATCTACACCTCTATCTCTGTAAACATGGAAATATCTACACCGCTATCTCTATAAACATGGAAATATCTTCACCGCCATTTGTATAAACATGGAAATATCTGCAACTCTATCGGTGTAAACTTGGAAATATCTACACAGGTATCTGTGTAAACACGGAAATATTTACACCGCTATCTGTGTAAAGATGTAAATTTCTACACGGGAATCTGTGCAAAGATGGAAATATCTACACCGCTATCTGTATGAACATGGAAATATCTACACCGTTATCTGCATAAACTTGGAAATATCTACACCGCCATCTGTATAAACATGGAAATAGCCACACCGCTATCTGTATAAACATGGATATACCTACACCGCCATCTGTAAAAACATGGAAATTCCTACACAGTCGTCTGTATAAACATGGAAATATCTACACTGCCATCTGTATGCACATGGAAATATCTACACCGCTATCTGTATAAACATGGAAATATCTACACCGCTATCTGTATAAACATGGAAATATCTACACCGCTATCTGTATAAACATGGAAATATCTACACCGCTATCTGTATAAACTTCGAAATATCTACACCGCCATCTCTATAAACAGGAAAATATATCCAACGCTGTCGTTATAAACCTAGAAATATATCCACCGCTATCTGTATAAACATGGAAATACCTACACCGCTATCTGTATAAACATGGAAATATCTATACCGCTATCTCTATACTTATGGAAATAACTACACCGCTACCTCTATAAACATGGAAATACCTACACCGCTATCTGTATAAACATGGAAATATCTCCACCGCTATCTGTATGAACATGGAACTATCTACATCGCTATATGTACAAACATGTAAATATCTCCACCGCTATCTCTGTAAACATGGAATTAACTGCACCGCTATCTGTATAAACATGTAAATATCTACGCCGCTATCAAAATAAACAAGGAAATATCTACACCGCTATCTTTATTAACATGGAAATATCTACACCAATGTCTGTATAAACATGGAAATATCTACACTGCAGTCTGTATAAACATGGAAACAGACACAGCGATATGTGTATAAACTTGGAAATATCTACACCGCCATCTGAATAAATATGGAATTATCTACACCGCTACCTGTATAAATATGGAAATATCTACACCGCTATCTCTTTAAACATGGAAATAACTACACCACTATCTGTATAAACATGGAAATAACTGCACCGCTATCTCTATAAACATGGAAATATCTACACCGCTATCTACATAAACTTGGAAATATCTTCACAGCCATCTGTATAAACATGGAAATATCTCCACCACTATCTGTATAAACATGGAAATATCTCCACCGCTGTCTGTATAAACATGGAAATATCTACACCGATATCTGTATAAACATGGAAATATGTACATCACTATCTTTATAAACATGGAAATAGCCACACCGCTATCTGTATAAACATGGAAATAGCTACACCGCCATTTGTAAAAACATGGAAATACCTACACAGTCGTCTGTATAACCATGGAAATATCTACACCTCCATTTGAATAAACATGGAAATATCTACACCTCTATCTGCATAAACATGGAAATATCTCCACCGCTATCTGTATAAACATGGAATTATCTACAACGCTATATGTATAAACATGGAAATATTTGCAGTGCTATCTGTATAAACATGGAAATATCTACAACGCTATCTGTATTAACATGGAAATACCTACACTGCCATCTGTATAAACATGGAAATAGCCACACCGTTATCTGTATAAACATGGAAATATCTACACCGCCATCTGAATAAACATGGAAATAACTACACGGCTATCTGTATAAATATCGAAATACCTACACCGCTATCTCTATGTACATGGAAATGTCCACATTGCTATCTGTATCAACATGGAAATATCTACATCGTTATCTGTATAAACATGGAAATATCTCGACCGCTATCCCTTTAAACATGGAAATATCTCCACCGCTATCTCTATAAACATGGAAATATCTACACCGCTATCTCTATAAACATGGAAATATCTACACCACTATCTCTATAAACATGGAAATATCTACACCGCTATCTCTATAAATATGGAAATATTTACACCGCTATCTGCATAAACTTGTAAATATCTACACCGCCATCTGTATAAACATGGAAATATCTCCACCGCTATCTGTAAAAACATGGAAATATCTCCACGGCTATCTGTATGAACATGGAAATATCTCCACCGCTATCTGTATAAACATGGAAATGTCTGCATCGCTATCTGTATAAACATGGAAATAGCCACACCGCTATCTGTAAAAACATGGAAATATCTACACCGCCATCTGTAAAAACATCGAAATATCTACACAGTCATCTGTAAAAACATGGAAATATATACACCTCCATCTGTATAAACATGGAAACATCTACACTGCCATCAGTATACACATGGAAATATCTACACAGCCATCTGTAAAAACATGGAAATATCTACACTGCTCTCTCTATAAACATAGAAATACCTACACCGCTCTCTGTATAAACATGGAAATATCTGCAATGCTATCTGTATAAACATGGAAATACCTACACCACCATCGGAATAAACATCGAAATATCAACACGGCTATCTGTATAATTATGGAAATATCTACACAGCCATCTCTATAAACATGGAAATACCTTCAACGCTATCTGTATAAACATGGAAATATCTACAGCGCTATCTGTATATACATGGAAATATCTCCACCGCTATCTGTATGAACATGGAAATATCTACATCGCTATCTGTACAAACATGGATGTATCTCCACCACTATCTCTATAAACATGGAATTACCTACACTGCTATCTGTATAAACATGGAAATATCTACTCTGCCATCTGTAAAAAGATGGAAATATCTACACCGCGATCTGTATAAACATAGAAATTTCTACACCGCTACCTGTATAAACTTAGAAATATCTACACCGCTTTCTATATAAACATGGAAATATCTACAACACGATCTGTATAAACATGGAAATATCTACACCGCTATCTCTATAAACATGGAAAAGTCTACACCGCTATCTGCATAAACATGGAAATATCTAAAATGCTAACTCTATAAACATTGAAATATCTACAATGCTATCTGTGTAAACATGGAAATATCCACAGAGATATCTGTGTAAACATGGAAATATCTACACCTCCACCTGAATAAACATGGAAATATATAAATCGCAATCTGTGCAAAGATGGAAATCTCTAGACCGCTATCTTTGTAAACATGGAAATATCTACACCGCCAACTATATAAGCATGGAAATACCTACACCGCTATCTCTATAAATATGGAAACATCTACACCGCTATCTCTGTAAACATGGAAATATCTACACCTCTATCTCTGTAAACATGGAAATATCTACACCGCTATCTCTATAAACATGGAAATATCTTCACCTCCATTTGTATAAACATGTTAATATCTGCAACTCTATCGGTGTAAACTTGGAAATATCTACACAGGTATCTGTGTAAACACGGAAATATCTACACCGCTATCTGTGTAAAGATGTAAATTTCTACACCGGAATCTGTGCAAAGATGGAAATATCTACACCGCTATCTGTATGAACATGGAAATATCTACACAGTTATCTGCATAAACTTGGAAATATCTACACCGCCATCTGTATAAACATGGAAATAGCCACACCGCTATCTGTATAAACATGGATATACCTACACCGCCATCTGTAAAAACATGGAAATTCCTACACAGTCGTCTGTATAAACATGGAAATATCTACACTGCCATCTGTATGCACATGGAAATATCTACACCGCTATCTGTATAAACATGGAAATATCTACACCGCTATCTGTATAAACATGGAAATATCTACACCGCTATCTGTATAAACATGGAAATATCTACACCGCTATCTGTATAAACTTCGAAATATCTACACCGCCATCTCTATAAACAGGAAAATATATCCAACGCTGTCGTTATAAACCTAGAAATATATCCACCGCTATCTGTATAAACATGGAAATACCTACACCGCTATCTGTATAAACATGGAAATATCTATACCGCTATCTCTATACTTATGGAAATAACTACACCGCTACCTCTATAAACATGGAAATACCTACACCGCTATCTGTATAAACATGGAAATATCTCCACCGCTATCTGTATGAACATGGAACTATCTACATCGCTATATGTACAAACATGTAAATATCTCCACCGCTATCTCTGTAAACATGGAATTATCTGCACCGCTATCTGTATAAACATGTAAATATCTACGCCGCTATCAAAATAAACAAGGAAATTTCTACACCGCTATTTTTATTAACATGGAAATATCTACACCAATGTCTGTATAAACATGGAAATATCTACACTGCAGTCTGTATAAACCTGGAAACAGACACAGCGATATGTGTATAAACTTGGAAATATCTACACCGCCATCTGAATAAATATGGAATTATCTACACCGCTACCTGTATAAATATGGAAATATCTACACCGCTATCTCTTTAAACATGGAAATAACTACACCACTATCTGTATAAACATGGAAATAACTGCACCGCTATCTCTATAAACATGGAAATATCTACACTGCTATCTACATAAACTTGGAAATATCTTCACAGCCATCTGTATAAACATGGAAATATCTCCACCACTATCTGTATAAACATGGAAATATCTCCACCGCTGTCTGTATAAACATGGAAATATCTACACCGATATCTGTATAAACATGGAAATATGTACATCGCTATCTTTATAAACATGGAAATAGCCACACCGCTATCTGTATAAACATGGAAATAGCTACACCGCCATTTGTAAAAACATGGAAATACCTACACAGTCGTCTGTATAAACATGGAAATATCTACACCTCCATCTGAATAAACATGGAAATATCTACACTGCCATCTGTATACACATGGAAATATCTACACCGATATCTGTATAAACATGGAAATATCTACACCGCTATTTGTACAAACATGGAAATATCTACACAGCTATCTGTATAAACTTGGAAATATCTACACCGCCATCTCTATAAACAGGAAAATATATCCAACGCTGTCGTTATAAACCTAGAAATATCTCCACCGCTATCTGAATAAACATGGAAATATCTCCACCGCTCTCTATATAAACATGGAAATATCTACACCACTATCAGTATAAACATGGAAATATCTACAATAATATCTGTATAAACATGGAAATATCTACATCGCTATCTGTATAAACATGGAAATAGCCAAACCGCTATCTGTATAAACATGGAAATACATACACCGCTATCTGTATAAAGATGGAAATATCGACACTACTATCTGTATAAACATGCAAATACCGACACCGCTATCTGTATAAACATGGAAATATCTACACCTCTATCTGCATAAACATGGAAATATCTCCACCGCAATCTGTATAAACATGGAAATATCTACAACGCTATATGTATAAACATGGAAATATTTGCAGTGCTATCTGTATAAACATGGAAATATCTACAATGCTATCTGTATTAACATGGAAATACCTACACTGCCATCTGTATAAACATGGAAATAGCCACACCGTTATCTGTATAAACATGGAAATATCTACACCGCCATCTGAATAAACATGGAAATAACTACACGGCTATCTGTATAAATATCGAAATACCTTCACCGCTATCTCTATGTACATGGAAATGTCCACATTGCTATCTGTATCAACATGGAAATATCTACATCGTTATCTGTATAAACATGGAAATATCTCGACCGCTATCCCTTTAAACATGGAAATATCTCCAACGCTATCTCTATAAACATGGAAATATCTACACCGCTATCTCTATAAACATGGAAATATCTACACCACTATCTCTATAAACATGGAAATATCTACACCGCTATCTCTATAAATATGGAAATATTTACACCGCTATCTGCATAAACTTGTAAATATCTACACCGCCATCTGTATAAACATGGAAATATCTACAATAATATCTGTATAAACATGGAAATAGCTACATCGCTATCTGTATAAACATGGAAATAGCCAAACCGCTATCTGTATAAACATGGAAATACATACACCGCTATCTGTATAAAGATGGAAATATCGACACCGCTATCTGTATAAACATGCAAATACGGACACCGCTATCTGTATAAACATGGAAATATCTACACCTCTATCTGCATAAACATGGAAATATCTCCACCGCTATCTGTATAAACATGGAATTATCTACAACGCTATATGTATAAACATGGAAATATTTGCAGTGCTGTCTGTATAAACATGGAAATATCTACAATGCTATCTGTATTAACATGGAAATACCTACACTGCCATCTGTATAAACATGGAAATAGCCACACCGTTATCTGTATAAACATGGAAATATCTACACCGCCATCTGAATAAACATGGAAATAACTACACGGCTATCTGTATAAATATCGAAATACCTACACCGCTATCTCTATGTACATGGAAATGTCCACATTGCTATCTGTATCAACATGGAAATATCTACATCGTTATCTGTATAAACATGGAAATATCTCGACCGCTATCCCTTTAAACATGGAAATATCTCCACCGCTATCTCTATAAACATGGAAATATCTACACCGCTATCTCTATAAACATGGAAATATCTACACCACTATCTCTATAAACATGGAAATATCTACACCGCTATCTCTATAAATATGGAAATATTTACACCGCTATCTGCATAAACTTGTAAATATCTACACCGCCATCTGTATAAACATGGAAATATCTCCAACGCTATCTGTATAAACATGGAAATACATCCACTGCTAACTGTATAAACATGGAAATATCTACACTGCTATCTGTATAAACATGGAAATATCTACATCGCTATCTCTATAAACATGGAAATAGACACACCGCTATCTGTATAAACATGGAAATATCTACACCGTCATCTGTAAAAACATGGAAATATCTACACAGTCATCTGTAGAAACATGGAATTATCTAAACCTCCATCTACATAAACATGGAAATCTCTGCACTGCCATCTGTGTACACATAGAAATATCAAACAGCCATCTGTATAAACATAGAAATATCTACACCGCTATCTGTTTAAACATGGAAATACCTACACCGCTATCTGTATAAACATGGAAATATCTCCACCGCTTTCTGTATAAACATGCAAATATCTACACCGCTATTTGGATAAACTTGGAAATATCTACACAGCCATCTGTATTAACATAGAAATACCTACACAGTCATCTGTATAAACATGGAAATATCTACACAACTATCCGTATAATCATGGAAATATCTGCACTGCGATCTGTATAAACATGGAAATATCTAAACAGCCATCTCTATAAACATGGAAATATCTACACCGCTATCTGTATAAATACAGAAATACCTACACCGCTATCTCTATAAACATGGAAATATCTACACCGCCATCTGTTTAAACACGAAAATATCTATACCGCTATCTCTATAAACATGGAAATATCTACACCGCCATCTGTATAAACATGGAAATATCTACACAGTCATCTGTATAAGCATGGAAATATCTACACAGCCATCTGAACAAAGATGGAAATATCTACACCGCTCTCTGTATAAACATGGATATATCTACACCACCGTCCGTATAAAGATGGAAATATCTACACAGTCATCTGTATAAGCATGGAAATATCTACACGGCCATCTGTATATAGATGGAAATATCTACACCGCTCTCTGTATAAACATGAAAATATTTACAACGCTATCTGTATAAACATGGAATTATCAACACCGCCATATGTATAATCATGGAAATAGCCACACCGCTATCTGTATAAACATGGAAATATCTACACCGCCATCTGTAAAAACATGGAAATATGTACAAAGTCATCAGTGTAAACGTGGAAATATCTACAACTCCATCAGTATTAACATGGAAATATCTACACTGCCATCTGTATACACATGGAAATATGTACACGGCCATCAGTATAAACATGGAAATATCTTCACTGCTATCTGTATAAACTTGGAAATAACTACACCGGTATCTGTATCAAAATGGAAATATCTACACCGCTATCTCTATAAATATGGAAGTACTTACACCGTCATCTCTATAAATATGGAAATATCTACACTTCTATCTCTACAAACATGAAAATATCTACATCGCCATCTCTATAAACATGGAAATAGCTACACCGCCATCTGCAAGCACATAGATCTATCTACACCTCCATCTGTGTAAACGTGGAAATATCTACACCGACATCTGTATAAACATGGAAATATCTACACTGCCATGTGTAGAAAGTTGGAAATATCTACACAGCGATCTGTATAAAAATGGAAATTTCTACACCGCTACCTGTATAAAGATGGAACTATCTACACCGCTATATGTATAAACATGGAAATGTGTACACCACGATCTGTATAAACATGGAAATATCTACAACGCTATCAGTATAAACATGGAAATATCTACACCATCATCTCTATAAACATGGAAACATCTACACGGCCATCTGCATACACATGGAAATATCTACACAGCCATCTGTATAAACATGGAAATATCTACTCCGCTATCTCTATAAACATGGAAATATCTATACCGCCATCTCTATAAACATGAAAATATCTACACCATCTCCATAAACATGGAACTAACTACACCGCCATCAGTATAAACAAGGAAATAGCTACACCGCTATCTGTATAAACATGGAAATATCTACACTGCCTTCTGTATAAAGATGGAAATATCTACACCGTGAGCTGTATAATCATGGAAATATCTACACCGCTATCTGTATAAACATGGAAATACCAACACCGCTATCTATATAAACATGGAAATAACTGCACCGCTATCTGTATAAACATGGAAATATCCACACTGCTATTTCTATAAACATGGAAATATTTACACCGCCATCTCTATAATCATGGAAATACCTACACCGCTATCTCTACAAACATTGAAATGTCTACACCGCTATCTGTATAAACATGGAAATATCTACACCGCCATCTGTATAAACATGGAAATATCTACACAGTCATCTGTATAAACATGGAAATATCTACACCATCATTTCTATAAACATGGAAATATCTACACGGCCATCTGTATACACATGGAAATATCTACACAGCCATCTGTATAAACATGGAAATATCTACACCGCAATCTCCATAAACATGGAACTAACTACTCCGCCATATGTATAAACATGGAAATATCTACACCGCTATCTGTAAAAACATGGAAATATCTACACTGCCATCCGTATAAAGATGGAAATATCTACACCGTGAGCTGTATAATCATGGAAATATCTACACCGCTATCTGTATGAACATGGAAATACCAATACTGCTATCTGTATAAACATGGAAATAACTACACCGCTATCTATATAAACATGGAAATACCTACACTGCTATTTCTACAAACATGGAAATATTTACACCGCCATCTCTGTAATCATGGAAATACCTACACCGCTATCTCTACAAACATTGAAATATCTACACCCCCATTTCTTTAAACATGGAAATATCTACACCGCCATCTGCATGAACATGGAAATATCTACACCGCTATCTGTATAAACATGCAAATATCTACAGCACCATCTGTATAAACATGGAAATATCTACACTGCTGTCTGTGGAAAGATGGAAATATCTACACCACGAACTGTATAAACGTGGAAATATCTACCCCGCTACATTTATAAACATGGAATTATCGACACCGCTCTCTGTATAAACATGGAAATATCTACACCACGATCTGTATAAACAAGGAGATATCTACACCGCTATCTGTATAAGCAAGGAAATATCTACACAACCATCTGTATAAACATGGAAATATCTACACTACCATCTGTATACACGGAAATATCTACACAGACATCAGTATAAACATGGAAATATTTACACCGCTATCTGTATAAACATGGAAATATCTACACGGCTAACTGTATAAACTTGGAGATATCTACTCCGCTTTCTGCATAAACATGAAAATGACTACACCGCCATCTGTAGAAACATGGAAATATATCCACAGCTATCTGTATAAACATGGATATATCTACACCACTATCTGTATAAGCATGGAAATATCTACACCGCTATCTCTATAAACATGGAAATATCTACACCGCTATCTGTGTAAAGATGGAATTAGCTACACCTCAATCTGTGCAAACATGGAAATGTCTACACCGCTGTCTGTGTAAACATGGAAATATCTACAACGCTATCTGTATAAAGATGGCAATATCTACACCGATATCTGTATAAACAGGGAAATATATACACCGCCATCTGTATAATCATGGAAATATCTACACAGCCATCTGAATAAACATGGAAATATCTACACCGCTTTCTGTATAAATACGGAAATATCTACACCGCTATCTCAATAAACATGGAAATATCTACACCGCTATCTATATAAACACGGAAATATCTACACCGCTATCTCTATAAACATGGAAATATCTACACCGCCATCTGTATAAACACGGAAATATCTACACTGCTATCTCTATAAACATGGAAATATCTACACCGCCATCTGTATAAACATGGAAATATCTACAAAGTCATCTGTATAAGCATGGAAATATCTACTCTGCCATCTGTATAAAGATGGAAATATCTACACCGCTCTCTGCATAAACATGGAAATATCTACACCGCCATCTGTATAAACATGGAAATATCTACACAGTCATCTGTATAAGCATGGAAATATCTACAATGCCATCTGTATAAAGATTTAAATATCTACACCGCTCTCTGTGTAAACATGGAAATATCTACACCGCCATCTGTATAAACTTGGAAATATCTACACAGTCATCTGTATAAGCCTGGAAATATCTCCAATGCCATCTGTATAAAGATGGAAATATCTACACCGTTCTCTGTATAAACATGGAAATATCTACAACGCTATCTGTATAAACATGGAATTATCAACACCGCCATATGTTTAATCATGGAAATATCCAGACCGCTATCTGTATAAACATGGAAATACCTGCACCGCCATCTGTAAAAACATGGAAATATGTACACAGTCATCAGTATAAACATGGAAATATCTACAAATCCATCAGTATAAACATGAGAATATCTACACTGCCACCTGTATACACATGGAAATATGTACACAGTCATCAGTATAAACATGGAAATATCTTCACTGCTATCTGTATAAACATGGAAATATCTACACCAGTATCTGTATCAACATGGAAATATCTACACCGTTATCTCTATAAATATGGAAGAACTTACACCGCCATCTCTATAAATATGGAAATATCTACACCGCTATCTCTATAAAAATAAAAATATCTACATCGCCATGTCTATAAACATGGAAATAGCTACAACGCCATCTGCATGAACATTGATATATCTACACCAACATCTGTGTAAACATGGAAATATCTACACCGCCATCTGTATAAACATGGAAATATCTACACTGCCGTCTGTAGAAAGTTGGAAATATCTGCACAGCGATCTGTATAAAAATGGAAATTTCTACACCGCTACCTGTATAAACATGGAATTATCTACACCGCTATCTGTATAAACATGGAAATATCTACACCACGATCTGTATAAACATGGAAATATCAACAACGCTATCAGTATAAACATGGAAATATCTACACTGCTATCTGTATAAATATGGAAATATCTACACCGCCATCACTATAAATATGGAAATATCTACAATGCTATCTCTAAAAACATGGAAATATCTACACCGTTATCTGTAAAAGGTGGAAATATCTACACCGCCATCTGTATAAACATGGAAATATCTACACCACAGTCTGTATAAACATGGAAATATCTACACCGCTATCTGTAAAAATATGGAAATATCTACACCGCTATCTCTATAAACATGGAAATATCTACACCGCTACCTGTATAAACATGGAAATATCTACACTGCTATCTGTATAAACATGGAAATATGTAAACCGCCATCTGTATAATCATGGAAATATCTACACAGTCATCTGTATAAACATGGAAATATCTAAACCATCATCTCTATAAACATGGAAATATCTACACGGCCATCTGTGTACACATGGAAATATCTACACGGCCATCTGTATAAACATGGAAATATCTACACCGCTATCTCTATAAACATGGAAATAACTATACCGCCATCTCTATAAACATGAAAATATCTACACCGCCATCTCCATAAACATGGAACTACACCGCCATCTGTATAAACATGGAAATATCTACACTGCCATCTGTATAAAGATGGAAATATCTACACCGTGAGCTGTATAATCATGGAAATATCTACACCGATATCTGTATAAACATGGAAATACCAACACCGCTATCTGTATAAACATGGAAATAACTACACCACTATCTGTATAAACATGGAAATATCTACACTGCTATTTCTACAAACATGGAAATATTTACACCGCCATCTCTATAATCATGGAAATACCTACACCGCTATCTGTATAAACATGGAAATAACAACACCGCTATCTGTACGAACATGGAAATAGCTACATCACTATATGTACAAACATGGAAATATCTCCACCGCTATCCCTATAAACATGGAATTATCTACACCGCTATCTGTATAAACATGAAAATATCTACACCACTCTCTGTATAAACAAGGAAATATCTACACCGCTATCTTTATAAACACGGAAATATCAACACCACTATCTGTAAAAACATGGAAATATCTACTCTGTCGTCTGTATAAACATGGAAACAGCCACAGCACTATGTGTATAAACTTGGAAATATCTACACCGCCATCTGAATAAACATGGAATTATCTACACCGCTATCTGAATAAACATGGAAATATCTACCCCACTATCTGTATAAACTTGGAAATATCTACACCGCCATGACTATAAACAGGAAAATGTATCCAATGCTGTCGTATATAAACCTAGAAATATCTCCACCGCTATCTGTATAAACATGGAAATATCTCCAGCGCTATCTTTATAAACATGGAAATATCTACATCGCTATCTGTATAAACATGGAAATAGCCACACCGCTATCTGTATAAACATGTAAATATATACACCGCTATCTGTATAAACATGGAAATATCGACACCGCTATCAGTATAAACATGGAAATACAGACACCGCTATCTGTATAAACATGGAAATATCTTCATGGCTATATCTATAAACATGGAAATATCTACACCACCATCTGTACAAATTTGGAAATACCTACACTGCTATCTCTGTAAACATAGAAATGTCTACACCGCTATCTGTTTAAACATGGAAATATCTACATGGCTATCTCTATAAACATGGAAATATCTACGCCACCATCTCTATAAACATGGAAAAACCTACACAGTCATCTGTATAAACATGGAAATACCTGCACCACTATCTGTATAAACATGGAAATATCTATACTCCCCTCTGCATAAACATCGAAATATCTACACAGCCATCTCTATAACCATGTAAATATCTACACCACTAACTGTATAAACATGGAAATGTCTACATCGTTATCTGTATAAACATGTAAATGTCTCGAACGCTATCTCTATAAACATGGAAATATCTCCATCGCTATCTCTATAAACATGGAAATATCTACACCGCTATCTTCATATACATGGAAATATCTACACCACTATCTGTATAAACATGGAAATATCTACACTGCCATCTGTATAAACATGCAACAGCCACACCGCTACCTGTATAAACATGGAAATATCTACACCGCCATCTGAATAAAAATGGAAATATCTACACCGCTATCTCTATAAATATGGAAATATCTACACCGCTATCTGCATAAACTTGGAAATATCTACACCGCCATCTGTATAAACATGGAAATATCTTCACCGCTATCTGTATAAACATGGAAATACATCTACCGCTATCTGTATAAACATGCAAATATCTACACTTCTATCTGTTTAAACATGGAAATATCTACATCGCTATCTCTATAAACATGGAAATAGCCACACCGCTATCTGTAGAAACATGGAAATATCTACACTGCCATCTGTAAAAACATGGAAATATCCACACAGTAATCTGTAGAAACATGGAAATATCTGAACCTCCATCTATATAAACATGGAAATATCTGCACTGCCATCTGTATACACATGGAAATATCAACACAGCCATCTGTACAAACATGGAAATATCTACACCGCTATCTGTATAAACATGGAAATACATACACCGCTATCTGTATAAACATGGAAATATCTATACCGCTATCTGTATAAACATGCGAATATCTACACCGCTATCTGTATAAACTTGGGAATATCTACACCGCCATCTGTATAAACATAGAAATACCTACACAGTCATCTGTATAAACATGGAAATATCTACACGACTATCCGTATAATCATGGAAATATCTACACTGCGATCTGTATAAACATGGAAATATCTACACAGCCATCTGTATAAACATGGAAATATCTACATCGCTATCTGTATAAACATGGAAATAGCCACACCGTTTTCTGTATAAACATGGAAATATCTACACTGCCATCTGTATAAACATGGAAATATCTACATCTCCATCTGTATAAACATGGAAATACCTACACTGCCATCTGAATGCACATGGAAATAACTACATGGCTATCTGTATAAATATGGAAATATATACACCGCAATCTCTATAAACATGGAAATATCTACAGAGCTATCTGTATAAACATGGAAATATCTACACCTCAATCTCTATAAACATGGAAATATCTCCGTCATCTGTATAAACATGGAAATATATATACAGTAATCTGTATAAACATGGAAATAACTACACCGCTATCTGTATAAACATGGAAATATCTACACCGCTATCTGAATAAACATGGAAATATCTACACCACTATCAGTATAAATATGGAAATATCTACCCCGCTATCTCTATAAATATGGAAATGTCTACACCGCTATCTGTATAAACATGGAGATATTTACACAATCATCTGTAGAAACATGGAAGTATCTAAACCTCCATCTGTATAAACATGTAAATATCTACACTGCCATCATTATACACATGGAAATGTCTACACAGCAATCTGTATAAACATGGAAATATCTACACCGCTATCTCTATAAACATGGAAATACCAACACCGCTATCTGTATAAACATGGAAATATCTCCACCGCTATCTGTATGAACATGGAAGTATCTCCACCGCTATCTGTATAAACATGGAAATATCTACACCGCTATCTGCATAAACCTGGAAATATCTACACCGTCATCTGTATAAACATGGAAACAGCCACACCGCTATCTGTATAAACATGGAAATACCTACACCGCCATCTGTAAAAACATGGAAATACCTACACAGTCGTCTGTATAAACATGGAAATATCTACACCTCCATCTGTATAAACATGGAAATATCTACACTGACATCTGTATACACATGGAAATATCTACACCGCTATCTGTATAAACATGGAAATATCTACACCGCTATCTGCATAAACATGGAAATATCTACACGGCTATCTGTATAAACTTGGAAACATCTACACCGCCATCTCTATAAACAGGAAAAGATATACAACACTGTCGTTATAAACCTAGAAATATCTCCACCGCTATCTGTATAAACATGGAAATATCTCCAACGCTATCTGTATAAACATGGAAATGTCTACTCAGCTATATGAAAAAACATGGAAATATCAACACAGCTATCTCTATAGACATGGAAATAACTACACTTCCATTTGTATAAACATGGAAATTTATACACAGTCATCTGTATAAACATGGAAATATCTACACTGCCGTCTGCATAAACATGGAAATATCTGCACCGCTATCAGTATAAACATGGAAATACCTACACCGCAATCTGCACAAACATGGAAATATCTACACCACTATCTTTATAAACTTGGAAATAGCTACACCGTTATTTGTATTAACATGGAAATATCTACACCGCCATCTGTAAAAAAATGGAAATATCTACACTGTCATCTGTATAAACATGGAAATATCTACACCTCCATCTGTATAAACATGGAAATATCTACACTGACATCTGTATACACATGGAAATATCTACACTGCCATCTGTATAAACATGGAAATATCTACACCGGTATCTTTATAAACATGGAAATATCTACACCGCTATCTGTATAAACATGGAAATAACTACAACACTATCTGTGTAAACATGGAAATGTCTACACAGCTATCTGTGTAAACATGGAAATATGTACACCGCTATCTGCGTAAAGATGGAAATATCTACACCGTGATCTGTGCAAATATGGAAATATCTACACCGCTATCTCTATAAACATGGAAATATCTACACCGCTATCTGTATAAACATTGAAATATCTACATGGCTATCTCTACAAACACGGAAATGTCTACACAAGCATCTGTGTAAACGTGGGAATAACTACAAAGTCATCTGTATATACATGGAAATATCTACACTGCCATCTGTATAAACGTGGAAATATCTACACTACCATCTGAATAACATGGAAATATCTACACAGCCATCTCTATAAACATGGAAATAACTACACAGCCATCTGTATAAACATGGAAATATCTACACAGCCATCTCTATAAACATGGAAATACCTACACCGCTATCTGTATAAACATGGAAATAGCCACACCGCTATCTGTATAAACATGGTAATATCTACACCGCCATCTGTAAAAACATGGAAATACCTACACAGCTATCAATATAAACATGGAAATATCTACATCGCAATCTGTATAAACATGGAAATATCTACACCGCTATCTGTATACATATGGAAGTACCTAAACCGCTATCTCTATATACATGGAATTGTCTGCACCGCTATCTGTATAAACTTGGAAAAAGCTACACCGCCATCTGTATAAACATGGAAATATCTACACCGCTATCTGTATAAACATGGAAATATCTACACCGCTATCTGTAGAAATATGGAAATATCTACACCGCAATCTCTATAAAATTGGAAATGTCTACACAGCTATCGGTATAAACATGGAAATATCTACATGGCTATGTCTACAAACATGGAAATATCTACACCGCCATATGCATAAACATGGAAATACCTACACAGCCATCTGTATAAACATGGAAATATCTTCACCGCTATCTCTGTAAACATGGAAATACCTACACCGCAATCTGTAAACATGGAAATATCTACACCGGCATCTGTAAAACATAGAAATATCTACACGGCTATGTTTATAAACTTGGAAATATCTACACCGCCATCTGTATAAACATGGAAATATCTCCACCGCTATCTGTATAACTTGGAAATATCTCCACCGCTATCTGTATAAACATGGAAATATCTTCACCATTATCTTTATAAACATGGACATATCTACACTGCAATCTGTATAAACATGCAAATGTCTATACCGCTATCTGTATAAACATGGAAATATCTACACCACTGTCTGTACAAACATGGAAATATCTAGACCACCATCTGTATAAACATGGAAATATCTGAACTGCTATCAGTAAAAACATGGTAATCTCTACACCGTTATCTGCATAAACATGGAAATATCCACACGGCCATCACTATAAACATGGAAATATCTAAACCGCCATCTGTATATACATGGAAATAACTAGTCATCTGCATAAACATGGAAATATCTACACCTCCATCTATATAAACATGGAAATATCTATAATGCCACCTGTATACACATGGAAATATCTACACGGCTGTCTTATAAACATGGAGATATTTACATCGCTATCTGTATAAACATGGAAATATCTCCACCGATATCTGTCTAAACATGGAAATATCTACACCGCCATCTGTAAAAACATGGAAATATCTATACAGTCATCTGTATAAACATGGAAATATCTACATGGCTATCAGTGTAGACATGGAAATATCTCCACCGCTATCTGTACAAACATGGAAGTATCTATACCGCTATCTGTCTAAATATGGAAATATCTACACCGGTATCTCTATAAACATGGAAATGTCTACACTGCTATCTCTATAAACATGGAAATACCTACACTGCTATCTGTATAAACATGGAAATATCTACACCGCTATCTGTATAAACATGGAAATATCTACACCGCCATCTGTAAACTTGGAAATATCTGCAACGCCATCTGCATAAAATGGAAATAAGGACACCGCCATCTGTATAAACATGCAAATATCTACACTGCCTTCTGTATAAACATGGAAATATCTACACAGTCATCTCTATAAACATGGAAACATCTACACCATTATCTGTATAAACATGGAAATATCTACACCGCTATCTGTATAAATATGGAAATATCTGCACAGCTATCTCTATAAACATCGATATGTCTACACCGCTATCTTTATAAACATTGTAATATCTACAGGGCTATGTCTATAACATGGAAATGTCTACACAGCTATCTCTATAAACATGGAAATATCTACACCGCCATCTGTATAAACATTGAAATACCTACACAGTCATCTGTATAAACCTGGAAATATCTACAACACTATCTGTATAAAGATGGAAATATCTACACTGCCATCTGTTTAAACATGGAAATGTCTACACAGCCATCTGTATAAAAATAGAAATATCTACACAGCCATCTCTATAAACATGGAAATACATACACCGCTCTCGGTATAAACATGGAAATAGCCACACCGCTATCTGTATAAACATGCAAATATCTACACAGCTATCTATATAAATATGGAAATATCTACAACGCAATCTGTATAATCATGGAAATATCTACACCGATATCTGTATACATATGGAAATATCTAAACTGCTATCTATATGTACGTGGAACTGTCTTTACAACTATCTGTATAAACATGGAAATATCTACACCGCCAACTGTATAAACTTGGAAATATCTACACCGCTATCTGCATAAACATGGAAATATCTACACCGCTATCTGTATAAATATGGAAGTATCTAAACCGCTATCTCTATAAACATGGAAATGTCTACACAGCTATCTGTATAAACATGGAAATATGTACATGGCTGTGTCTATAAACATGGAAATATCTACACCGCCATCTGTATAAACATGGAAATACCTACACAGTCATCTGTATAAACATGTAAATATTTACACTGCTATCTCTATAAACATGGAAATACCTACACCGCAATCAGTATAAACATGGAAATATCTACACCACTATCTGCATAAACATGGAAATATTTACACCGCTTTGTTTATAAACTTGGAAATATCTACATCGCCATCCGTATAAACATGGAAATATCGCCGCCACTATCTGTATAAACTTGGAAATATCTCCACCGCTGTCTGTATAAACATGGAAATATCTACACCGTTATCTGTATAAAGAAGGAAATATCTACACGGCTATCTGTATGAACATGGAAATATCTACACCACTTTCTCTATAAACCTGGAAATACCTACACCGCAATCTCTATAAACATGGAAATATCTTCAACGCCATCTCTATAAACATGTAAATATCTACACCGCCACCTTCATGAACATGTAACAAACTTCTCTGCCATTTGTGTAAACATGGAAATATCTACACCCCTATCTGTATAAACATGGAAATATCTACACTGCCATCTATATAAAGATGGAATCATCTACATCGTGAACTGTATAAACATGGAAATATCTACACCGCTATCTGTATAAACATGGAAATATCAACACCGTTTTCTGTATAAAGATGTAAATATCTACACTTCTATCTGTATAAACATAGAAATATCTACAACACTATCTCCATAAACATGGAAATACCTGCACTGCCATCTCTATAAACATGGAATTATCTCCACCGCTATCTCTATAAACAGAGAAATATCTACACCATCATCTCCATAAACATGCAAATATCTACACCGCCATCTGTATAAACATGTAAATATCTACACCACAATCTGCATAAACATAGAAATATCTATACTGCCATCTGTAAAAAGATGGATATATCTATACCGTGATGTGTATAAACATGGAAATGTCTTCATCGATACCTGTATAAACGTGGAAATATCTACAATGCTAGCTTTATAAACATGGAAATATCTCCACCGCTATCTGTATAAACTTGGAAATATCTACAACGCCCTCTGTATAAACATGCAAATATCTCCACCACTACCTGTATAAACATGGAAATATCTCCACCGCTATCTGTAAAAACACGGAAATATCTACACCGCTATCTCCATAAACATGGAAATATCTACACCGCCATCTTTATAAACATGGAAATATCTCCACGGCCATCTCTATTAACATTGAAATATCTACACTGCCATCTCTATACACAAGGATATAACTTCACAGACTTCTGTATAAACATGGAAATATATACACCGCTATGTCTAAAAACATGGGAATATCTACACCGCTATCTCTATAAACAGGGAAATATCTACATCGCTATCTCTATGAACATGGAAATATCTACACCGCCATCTCTATAAACATGAAAATACCTACATTGCCATCTCCATAAACATGGATCTATCTACACCGCCATATGTATAAACATGGAAATACCAACACCGGTATCTGTATAAACATGCAAATATCTACACCGCGATCTGCATAAACATGGAAATATCTACACCGCAATCTGTAAAAACATGGAAATACCAACACCGCTATCTGTATAAACATGGAAATATCTACACTGCTATCTTTATAAATACGGAAATATCTACACAACTATAATCACAAACATGGAAATACCTACACTGCCATCTCTATAAACATGGAATTATCTACACCCCTATCTCTATAAACATGGAAATATCTACAACGCCATTTGCATAAACATGGAAATACGTACACCGCTATCTGCATAAAGATGGAAATATTTACACCTCCATTTGTAGAAACAAAGAAATATCTACACTGCCATCTGTAAAAAGATGGAAATATCTACACCGCGATATGTATAAACATGTAAATATCTACACCGCTACCTGTATGAACATGGAAATATCTACACCGCTATCTCTATAAACATGGAAATATCTACAACAAGATCTGTATGAACGTGGAAATATCTACACCACTATCTCCATAAACATGGAACTATCTACACCGCCATCTGTATAAACATGTAAATATCTACACTACCATCTGTGTAAAGATGTAAATATCTACAATGCGAGCTGCATAAATAAGGCAATATCTACACTGCTATATGTATAAACATGGAAATACCAACACCACTGTCTGTATAACCATGGAAATATCTACACCGCTATCTGTATAAACATGGAAATATCTACACCGCTATCTCTACAACATGGAAATACCTACACAGCTATCTCTATAAACATGGAAATATCTACACTTCTATCACTATAAACATGGAAATATATACACCGCCAACTCTATAAACATGGAAATACGTACACCACCATCTACATAAACAAGGAAATATCTACACCGCCATCTATATAAAAATGGAAATATCTACACCTCCATCTCTATAAACCTGGAAATATCCACACCGCCATCTGTAAAAACATGGAAATATCTGCACAGCCATCTGTATAAACATGGAAATATCTACACCGCCATCTACATAAAGAAGGAAATATCTACAGTGCAATCTATATAAACATGGAAATATCTACACCGCCATCTGTATAAACATGGAAATATCTACACCGCTATCTCTATAAACATGGAAATATCTACAACACCATCTGTATAAACATGGAAATATCTACAATGCCATCTGAATACACATGGAAATATCTTCACAACCATTTGAATAAACATGGAAATATATACATTGCTATCTGTAAAACCATGTAAATCCCTACACCACTATCTCTATAAACATGGAAATATCTTCTCCGCAATTTCAATAAACTTGAAAATATCTCCACTGCCATCTCCATAAACATGGAACTATCTACACCGCCATCTGTATAAACATGGAAATATCTACAACGCCATCTGTATAAACATCTAAATATCTACACTACTATCTCTATAAACATGGAAACGTCTACACTGCCATCTGTATTCACATGGAAATATCTACACAGCCATCAGTATGAACATGGCAACATCTACAACGCTATCTCTATACACATGGAAATACCTACACCGCTATCTCTGCAAACATGGAAATATCGACACCGCCATCTCTATAAACATGGAAATATCTATACCGCCATCTCTATAAACATGAAGATATCTACACCGCCATCTCCATGAACATGGAATTATCTACACCGCCATTTGTGTAAACATCGAAATATGTACAGCACTATCTGTATACACATGGAAATAACTACACTGCCGTCTGTATAAAGATGGAAATATCTACATCGCGAGCTGTATAAACATGAAAATATCTACATCGCTATCTGTATAAACACGGAAATATCTAAACCACTATACACATAAACATTCAAATACCTACACCGCCATCTCTATAAACATGGAATTATCTACACCCCTATCTCTATAAACATAGAAATATCTACACCGCCATCTCTATAAACATGGAAATATCTACAACGCCGTTTGCATAAAGATGGAAATATCTACACTGCTCTCTGTATAAACATGGAGATATTTAAACCGCCATCTGTATAAACATAGAAATATCTGCACTGCCATCTGTAAAAAGATGGAAATATCTACACCGTGATCTGTATAAACATGGAAATATCTACACTGCTATCTTTCTAAACATGGAAATATCTACACCACTATCTGTATAAACATGATAATATATACACCACCATCTGTATAAACATGGTAATATCTACACCGCTATCTGTATAAACATGGAAATATCTACACTGCTATCTCTTTAAATATGGAAATATCTACACAACTATCTCTATAAACATGGAAATATCTACAACGCTATCTGTGTAAACATGGAAATCTCTAAGCCGCTATTTCTATAAACATGGAAATATCTACAACGCTATCTGTCTAAACATGGAAATATCTACACCGCTATCTGTATAAAAATGGAAATATCTACACTGCTATCTCTTTAAATATGGAAATATCTACACAACTATCTCTATAAACATGGAAATATCTACAACGCTATCTGTGTAAACATGGAAATCTCTAAGCCGCTATTTCTATAAACATGGAAATATCTACAACGCTATCTGTCTAAACATGGAAATATCTACACCGCTATCTGTATAAAAATGGAAATATCTACACTGCTATCTGTATAAACATGGAAATATCTACACAACCATCTGTATAAACATGGAAATACCTACACTGCCATCTGTATACACACGGAAATATCTTCACAGCCATCTGTATAAACATGGAAATATATACACCGCTATCTTTAAATATATGGAAATACCAATACCGCTATGTCTATAAACATGGAAATATCTACAACGCCATCTCTATAAACATGAAAATATCTACACTGCCATCTCCATAAACATGGAACTATCTACACCGCCATCTGTATAAACATGCAAATATCTACAATGCTCTCTGTATAAACATGGAAATATCTATAACGCTATCTTTACAAACATGGAAATATCTACACCACTATCTGTACAAACTTATAAATATCTACACCACGTGCTGTATAAACATGGAAATATCTACACCGCTGTCTGTATAAACAAAGAAATATCTACACCATGATCTGTAGAAACATGGAAATATCTACACCGCTATCTGTATAAACATGGAAATATCTACATCGCTATCTCTATGAATATGGGAATATCTACACTGCTATTTCTTTAAATATGGAAATATATACACCGTTATCTCTATAAACATGGTAATATTTACATCGCTGTTTGTATAAACATGGAAACATCTCCAACGCTATTTGTATAAACAGGAACATATCTACTCCGCTATGTTTATAAACATGGAAATATCTACATCACCATCTCTATAAACATGAAAACATCTACACCGCCGTCTTCATAAACACGTAACAAACTACACAGCCATTTGTGTAAACATGGAAATATCTACATTGCCATTTGTATAAAGATGGAAATATCTACATCGCGAGCTGTATAAACATGGAAATATCTACACCGCTATCTGTATAAACATGGAAATATCTACAACACTATCACCATAAACATGGAATTACCTACACCGCATCTCTATAAACGTGGAAATATCCACAACGCTCTCTGTATAAACATGGAAATATCTACACCGCAATCTCTATAATCATGAAAATAACAACACCGCCATCTGTATAAACATGGAAATGTCTACACAGTCATCTGTATGAACATGGAAATATCTACACCACCATCACTATACACATGGTAATAACCACACTGCCATCTGTATACACATTGAAATACCTACACAGCCATCAGCATAAACCTGGAAATATTTACACCACCATCCCTATAAACAGGGAAATATCTAGACTGCCATCTCCATACACATGTAAATATCTACACCGAAATCTCTATAAACATGGGAATAACTAGACCGCCATCTCTATAAACATGGAATTATCTACAACGCTGTCTCTATAAACTTAGAAATATCTACACCACCATCTCTATAAACATGGAAATAACTACACTGTCATCTGTATAAACATAGAAATAAATACCCTGCCATCTGTAAATAGATGGAGATATTTACACTGCGGTCTGTGTAAACATGGAAATATCTACACCGCTCTCTGTATAAACTCGGAAATATCTACATCGCTATCTGTATAAACCTGGAAATATCTACACCGCCATCTGTATAAACATGGAAATACCTCCACCTCTATCTGTATAAACATGGAAATATCTCCACCGCTATCTCTATAAACATGGAAATATCTACACCGCTCTCTGTATAGATTTGGAAATATCTACACCGCTATCTGTATAAACATTGAAATATCTACAACGCTATCTGTGTAAACATGGAAATATCTACACTGCCATCTATTTAAAGATGGAAATATCTACACTGCAAGCTGTATAAACATGGAAAAGTCTACACAACTATCTGTATAAACATGGAAATATATACACTGCCATCTGTATAAATGGGAAACCTCTACACCGTGAGCTGAATAAACATGGAAATATCTACACCGTTATCTGAATAAACATGGAAATACCAACACCGCTATCTGTATAAACATGGAAATATCTGCACCGCTATCTGTATAAACACGGAAATATCTAGACCACTATCTCTATACACATGGAAATACCTACACCGTCATCTCTATAAACATGGAAATATCTACACCGCTATCTCTATAAACCTAGAAATATCTACACCGTCATCTCTATAAACATGGAAATATCTACAGCGCCATCTGCATAAACATGGAAATATCTACACCGCCATCTGTATAAACATGGAAATATCTACACCGCCATCTGTATAAACAAGGAAATATCTACACCGCCATCTGTATAAAGACGAATATATCCACACCGCAAGCTGTATAAACATGAAAATACCTACACCGCTATCTGTATAAACATGGAAATATTTACAGAGCTATCTGTATAAACATGGATATAACTACACCGCTATCTCTATAAACATGGAAATGTGTACACCGCCATTCCTATAAACATGGAAATATCTACACCGCCATCTACATAAACAAGGAAATATCTACACCGACATCTGTATAAACATGGAAATATTTACAACTCTACCTGTATAAACATGGAAATATCTACACCATGATCTGAATAAATATGGAAATATCTACACTGCGATCTGTATAAACATGGAAATATCTACACCGCTATCTGTATGAACACGGAAGTATCTACACCGCTATCTCCGTAAACATGGAAATATCTACACCGCTATCAGTAAAAACATGGAAATAACTACACTGCTATCCGTATACACATGGAAATATCTACACCGCTATCCCTTTAAACAAGGAAATATCAAAACCACTATCTGTATAAACATGGAAATATCTACACCGCTATCTGTATAAACCTGGAAATATCTACACCGCTATCACTACACACATGGAAATAACAACACCACTATCCCTATAAATACGGAAATATCTACAATGCTATCCCTATAAACATGGAAATATATACAACGCCATCTGTATAAACATGGAAATATCTACACCGACATCTACATAAACAAGGAAATATCTACACCGCCATCTATATAAACATGGAAATATCTACACCACCATCTGTATAAACATGGAAATATCTACACTGCCATCTGTATACACAAGGAAATATCTTCACAGCCATCTGAATAAACATGGAAATATCTCCACCGCTATCTGTATAAACAAGGATATATCTTCTTCGCTATCTATATAAGCATGGAAATACGTACACTACCAACTCTATGAACATGGAAATATCTACACCGCCATCTACATAAACAAGGAAATATCTACATGGCGATATATATAAACATGGAAATATCTACATCGCCATCTGTATAAACATGGAAACATCTACACTGCCATCTCTAGAAAGATGGAAATAACTACACCAAGGTCTGTATAAACCTGGA
Organism: Pan paniscus; assembly: GCF_029289425.2. Classification (NCBI taxonomy): domain Eukaryota; kingdom Metazoa; phylum Chordata; class Mammalia; order Primates; family Hominidae; genus Pan; species Pan paniscus. The sequence continues at coordinate 14,370,361 of NC_073254.2, forward strand.
AATAACTACACCGCTATCTGTATAAACATAGGAATATCTAAACCGCTATCTCTACAAACATGAACATATCTACAATTATATCTGTATAAACATGGAAATATCTACACAGCCTTCTCTATAAACATGGAAATATCTACACAGTCATCTGTATAAACATGGAAATATCTACACCTCCGTGAGTATAAACATGGAAATATCTACACAGCTATCCCTATAAATAAGGAAATATCAAAAGTGCTATCTGAATAAACATAGAAATATCTACACCACTATCTATATAAACATGGAAATATCTACACCGCTATCTCTATAAAAAAGGAAACATATACAAAGCCAACTCTATAAACATGGAAATATCTACACCGCCATCTACATAAACAAGGAAATATCCACACTGCCTTCTATATAAACATGGAAATACCTACACCACCATATGTATAAACATGGAAATATCTACACTGCCATCTGTATACACATGGAAATATCTTCACAGCCATCTGTATAAACATGGAAACACATACACTGCTATCTCTAAAAACATGGAAATATCTACACTGCTATCTCTATAAACATGGAAATATCTACATTGCCATCTCTATAAACATGAAAATATCTACATTGCCATCACCATAAACATGGAACTATCTACACCATCATCTGTATAAACATGGAAGTATCTCCACCACGGGCTGTATAAACACTGAAATACCTTCACCGCGTTCTGTATAAACATGGAAGTACCAACACCGCTATCAGTATAAACATGGAAATATCTACACCGCTATCTGTATAAATATGGAAATATCTACACCGCTACCTCTATAAACATGGAAATGTCTACAAGACTATCTGTATTATCATGGTAATATCTACAGCACTATCTCTATAAACATGGAAATATCTACACGGCCGTCTGTAAAAACATGGAAATATCTACACAGTCATCTATATAAACATGGAAATACCTACACCACCATCGGTATAAACATGGAAATATCTACACTGCCATCTGTATACACATGGAAATTTCTACACAGTCATCTGTACAAACATCAAATATCTACAGCAATATCTCTATAAACATGGAAATATCTAAACCGCCATCTCTATAAACTTCGAAATCTCTACCCCACTATCTCTATAATCATGGAAATATGTACACCGCCATCTCTATAAACATGAAAATATCAACACCGCCATCTCTATTAACATGAAAATAACTACACCGCCATCTGTATAAACATGGAAATATCTAAACTGCCATCTGTATAAAGATGTAAATATCTACACTGCGAGCTGTATAAACATGGAAATATCTACACCGCTCTCTGTATAAGCAAGGAAATACCAACACCGCTATCTGTATAAACATCTAAATATCTACAACGCTATCTCTATAAACTTGGAAATATCTACACCGCCATCTCTATAAACATGAAAATATCAACACCGCCATCTCTATTAACATGAAAATAACTACACCGCCATCTGTAAAAACATGGAAATATCTACACAGTCATCTGAATAAACTTGGAAATCCCTTAAACACCAACTGTATAAACATGGAAATATCTACACAGCCATCTATATACACATGGAAACATCTACACAGCCATCTGTAGAAACATGGAAATATCCACACCGCTATCTCTATAACCATGAAAATACCTACACCACTATCTCTATAAATATGGAAATATATACACCGCCATCTCTATAAACATGGAAATATCTACACCGCCATCTGTATAAACATGCAAATATCTACACAGTCATCTGTATAAACATGGAAATATCTACAACACCACCTGTATAAAGATGGAAATATCTACATTGCCCTCTGTATAAAGTTGTATATATCTACACCGCTAGCAGTATAAACATGAAAATACCTACACCGCTATCTGTATAAACATGGAAATATCTACACTACTATGTCTATAAACATGGAACTATCGACACCGCTATCTGTATAAACATGGAAATATCTACACGGCTATCTCTATAAACTTGGAAATATGTACACCGCCATCTCTATAAACATGGAAATATCCACACGGCCATCTACATAAACAAGGAAATATCTACACCTACATCTATATAAACATGTTAATATCTACACCGCCATCAGTATAAACATGGAAATATCTACACCCCTATCGGTATAATCATGGAACTACCTTCACCACTATCTGTACACACATAGAAATCTCAACACCGCTATACCTATAAACCAGGAAATATGAAAACCGCTATCTGTATAAACAAGAAAATATCTACACCGCTATCTATATAAACATGGAAATATCTAAACCGCTATCACTATAAACAAGGAAATAACTACACCGCTATCTCTATAAATATGGAAATATCTACACCGCTATCTCTATAAACATGGAAATATACACACCGCCATCTCTATAAACATGGAAATATCAACATCGCCATCTATATAAACATGGAAATATCTACACCGCCATCTGTATAAACCTGGAAATATCTACACCGCTATCTGTATAGAGATTGAAATATCTACACCGCTATCTCCATAAACAGAAATATCTACACCGCTATCTGTACAAACATGGAAATATCTACACCGCCATCTGTATAAACATGGAAATATCTACACAGTCATCTGTATAAACATAGAAATATCTACACAGCCACCTGCATAAACATGGAAATATCTACACCGCTATCTCTATAAACATGGAAATAACTACACCGCCATCTGTATAAACATGGAAATATCTACACCGCTGTCTCCATACACATGAAAATATCTACACCAGTATCTGTATAAACATGGAAATATCTACAGCGCTATCTCTATATACATGGAAATATCTACACCGCCATCTGTATAAACATGGAAATATCTACACAGTCATCTGTATAAACATGGAAATATCTAAACTGCCATCTGTATACACATGGAAATATCTTCACAGCCATCTGTATAAACATGGAAATATATACACTGGTATCTCTAAACACATAGAAAAACCTACACTGCTATCTCTATAAACATGGATATATCTACAATGCTATCTGTGTAAACATGGAAATACCTAAACCGCTATCTGTGTAAACATGGAAATATCTACACCGCTATCTGTACAAACTTGGAAATACCAACACTGCTATCTGTATAAACATGGAAATATCTATACTGCTATCTGTATAAACATGGAAATATTTACTACGCTATCTGTACAAACATAGAAATATCTCCACCACTATCTGTATAAACATGGAAATATCTACACAGCCATCTTTATAAACATGGAAATATCTACATGGCCATCTGAATGAAGGTGGAAAAACCTATATCACGAGCTGTATAAACATGTAAATATCTACACAGCCATCTGTATAAACATGGAAATATCTACAAAGCCCTCTCTATTAACATGGAAATATCTACACTGCCATCTGTATAAACATGGAATTATCTACACCGCCATCTGTATAAACATGGAAACATCTACACTGCCATCTGTATTCATATGGAAATAGCTACACAGCCATCTGTATAAACATGGAAATATCTACAACAGTATCTCTATAAACATGGAAATACCTACACCGCTGTCTCTATAAACATGGAAATATCTACACCGCTATCTCTATAAACATGGAAATTACACCGCCATCTATATAAACATGAAAATATCTACACCGCCATCTCCATAAACCTGGAACTATCTACACCGCCACCTGTATAAACATGGAAATATCTACAACGCTATCTGTATAAACATGGAAATATCTACACCGCTCTCCCTATATCCATGGGAATATCAACACCACTATCTGTATAAACACGTAAATATCTACAGCGCTATCAGTATAAACATGGAAATAGCTACACCACTATCTCTATAAACATGGAAATACCTACACCTCAATCTCTATAAACTTGGAAATATCTACAATGCTATCTCTATAAACATGGAAATATATACACCGCCATCTCTATATACATGGAAATACCTACACGCGCATCTACATAAACAAGGAAATATCTACATCGCCATCTATACAAACATGGAGGTATCTACACCGCTATCTCTATAAGCATGGAAATATCTACACCGCCATCTATATCAACATGGAAATATCTACACCGCCATCTATATAAACATGGAAATATCTACACAGTCATCTGTATAAACTTGGAATTATCTACACCGCTACCTCTATAAACATGGAAATGCTTACAATGCTATCTGTATAAACATGGAAATATCTACACCATGATCTGTATAAACATGCAAATACCTACACCGCTTTCTGTATTCAGATGGAAATATCTACACCGCTATCTCTATAAACACGGAAATATCTACACCGCTATATGTATAAACATGGAAATATCTACACCGCTATCTCTATAAAAATGGAAATACCTACACCGCCATCTGTATAAACATAGAAATATCTACACCGTCATCTGTATAAACATGGAAATATCTACAGAACCATCTGTATAAACATGGAAAAATCTACACAGCCATCTGTATAAACATGGATATATCTACACCGATATCTGTATAAACATGGAAACATCTACAATGCTATCGCTATACACATGAAAATATCTACAACGCTGTATGTATAAACATGGAAATATCTCCACCGCTATATCTATAAACATGGAAAGATCTACACCGCCAACTGTAAATACGTGGAAATATCTACACAGACATCTGTATAAGCATGGAAATATCTACACCACCATCTGTATAAACATGGAAATATCTACACTGCCATCTGTATACACATGGAATTATCTACACAGCCATCAGTATAAACATGGAAATATCTACACCGTTATCGCTAAAAACATGGAAATACCTACACCGATATCTCTAGAAACATGGAAATAGCTACACCGCTATCTGTATCAACATGGAAATATCTACACTGCCATCTCTATAAACATGAAAATAGCTACATTGCCATCTCCATGCACATGGAGTTATCTACACCACCATCTGTATATACATGGAAATATCTACACCGCCATCGGTATAAATTTGGAAATATCTACACCGCCAACTGTATAAACATGGAAATATCTACACCGCGAGCTGTATAAACATGGAAATATATACAAAGCTATCTGTATAAACATGGAAATATCTACACCACTATCTGTATAAACATAGAAATATCTACACCGCTATCTCTATAAACATGGAAATATCTTCACCGTGATCTGTATAAACATGTAAATATCTACAACGCCATCTGTAAAAACCTGAAAACACCTACACAGTCATCTGTATAAACATAAAAATATCTACACCACCGTCTGTATAAACGTGGAAATATCTACACTGCCATCTGTATAAATATGGAAATATCTACACAGCCATCTGTATAAACATGGAAATATCTACACCGCTACCTCTAAAAACATGGAAGTACCTACAACGCTATCTCTATAAACATGGAAATATCTAAACCGCTACCTCTATAAACATGGAAATATCTACACCGCCACCTCTATAAACATGGAAATATCTACACCGCCATTTTCATAAACATAAACTATCTACACAGCCCTCTGTATAAACATGGAAATATCAACACCGCGAGCTGCATAAACATGGAAATATCTACACTGTTATCTGTATAAATATGGAAATATCTACACCGCTATCACTATAATCATGGAACTATCTACACCGCTATCCGTATAAACGTGGAAGTATCTACACCACGATCTCTGTAAGCATGCAAATTCCTACACTGCAATCTGAATACACATGGAATTATCTACACAGCTATCTCTATAAAAATGGAAATATCTACAACGTCATCCATATAAACATGGAAATACCTACACAGTCATCTCTATAAACATGGAAATATCTACACCACCATCTGTGTAAACATGGAAATATCTACACAACCATCTGTATAAACATGGAAATATCTACACAGTCATCTGTATAAACATGGAAATACCTACACCACTATCTGTATAAATATGGAAATACCTACACTGCTATCTGTATAAACATGGAAATGTCTACACCGCTATATCTATAAACATGGAAATATCTACACCACTATATAAAAATGGAAATATGTACACCGCTATCTGTATAAACATGGAAATATCTCCACCGCAATCTGGATAAACTTGGAAATATCTACACCGCCATCTGTATAAACATGGAAATATGTACACCACTCTCTGTATAAACATGGAAATATCTACACAGCCATCTGTATTAACATGGAAATATCTACATCGCAATCGGTATAAACATGGAAATAGCCACACCGCTATCTGTATAAACATGGAAATATCTACACAGCCATCTGTAAACACATGGAAATATCTACACGGTCATCTCTATAAACATGGAAATATCTACACCGCCATCTGTATAAACATGGCAATATCTACTCCGCCATCTGTATAAACATGGAATTACCTACAACATCCTATGTATAAACATGGAAATATCTACACCAACATCACTCTAAAGTTGGAAATATATACACTGCCATCTTTATAAACATGGAAATATCTACACACCGATCTCTATGAACATGGAGATATCTACACTGCTATCTCTATAAACATGGAAATAGCCACACCGCTATCTGTATAAACATGGAAATACCTAAACCGCTATCTGTATAAACATGGAAATATCCATACTGCTATCTTTATAAACATGGAAATATCTACACCACTATCTGAATAAACATGGAAATATCTACACCGATATGTGTATAAACGTCGAAATATCTGCACAGCTGTCTGTATAAATGTGGAAATAGCTACACTGTTATCTGTATAACAATGGAAATATCTACACCGTTATCTCAATAAACATGGAAATGTCTACACCGCTATCTGTATAAACATGGAAATATGTACATGGCTGTCTCTATAAACATGGAAATGTCTACACCGCCATCTGTATTAACATGGAAATAACTACACAGTCATCTGTATAAATCTGGATATATCTACCCAACTATCTGTATAAACATGGAAATTACTACACTACCATTTGTATAAACATGGAAATATCTACAAAGCCCTCTCTATAAACATGGAAATATCTACACCGCCATCTGTATAAACATGGAAATACCTACACAGTCATCTGTATAAACATGGAAATACCTACATCACTGTCTGTATAGACAAAAATATCTACACTGCCATGTGTATAAACATGGAAATATCTACAGCGCTATCTGTATAAACATGGAAATATCTAAACAGCTATCTCTATAAACATGAAAATATCTACATTGCTATCTGCATAAACATGGAAATAGCGACACCGCTAACTGTATAAACATGGAAATATATACACTGCCATTTGTAAAAACATGAAAATATCTACACAGTCGTCTGTATAAACATGGAAATATCTACACCTCCATCTGTATAAACGAGGAAATGTCTACACTGCCAACTGTATATTCATAGAAATATCTACACAGCCATCGGTATAAACACGGAAATATCTACAACGCTATCTCTACAAACATGGAAATATCTACACCGCAATCTGTATAAACATGGAAATAACTACACTGCTGTCTGTATAAACATGGAAATATCTACACCGCTATCTGTGTAAACATGGAAATATGTACACCGCTATGTGTGTAAAGATGGAAATATCTACACAGCAGTCTGAGCAAATATGGAAATATCTACACCGATATCTCTGGAAACATGGAAATATCTACACCGCTATCTGTATATACATGGAAATATCTAAACTGCTATCTGTATAAATATGGAAATATCTGCACCACGAACTCTATGAACATGGAAATATCAACACCGCCAACTGTATAAACATGGAAATATCTGCACCGCTGTCTGTATAAACATGGAAATGTCTACACAGCTATGTGTACAAATATGGAAATATCTACACCGCTATCTCTATAAACATGGAAATGTCTACACCGCTATCTGTATAAACATGGAAATATCTATATGGCTATCTCTATAAACATGGAAATATCCATATGGCTATCTCTATAAACATGGAAATATCCACAAATCCGTCAGTATAAACATAGAAATACCTACACAGTCATCTGTATAAACATGGAAATATCTACACAACTATCTATATAAACATGGAAACATTTGCACTGCCATCAGTACAAACATGGAAATATCTACACCGCTATCTCTGTAAACATGGAAATACCTACACCGCAATCTGTATTAACATGGAAATATCTACACTGCTATCTTTCTAAACTTGGAAATATCTCCACCTCCATCTGTATAAACATGGAAATATCTCCACCGCTGTCTCTATAAACATGGAAATATCTCCACCGCTATCTGTATAAACATGGAAATAACTACACCGCTATCTTTATAAACATCGAAATATCTACACCGCTATCTGTATAAACATGGAAATATCTACAACAATATCTGTGTAAACATGGAAATATCTACACAGCTCTCTGTGTAAACATGGAAATATGTACATCGCTCTCTGTGTAAACATGGAAATATCTAGACCGCAATCTGTGCAAATATGAAAATATCTACACCGCTATCTCTGTAAACATGGAAATATCTAAATCGCTATCTGTATAAACATGGAAATATCTACACGGCTATCTGTATAAACATGGAAATATCTACACCGCTAACAGTATAAACATGGAAATATCTACACCGCTATCTGTATAAATATGGAAATATATACACCGCTATCTCTATAAACATGGAAATGTCTACACAGCTATCTGTATAAACATGGAAATATCTACATGGCTGTCTCTATGAACATAGAAATATCTACACCACCATCTGTATAAACATGGAAATAACTACACAGTCATCTGTATAAACATGGAAATGTCTACACCACTATCTGTATGAACATGGAAATATCTACACTGCCATCTGTATAAACATGGAAATATCTACACAGCCATCTCTATAAACATGGAAATATCTACACCGCTCTCTGTATAAACATGGAAATACCCCGCTAAAGGTATAAACATTAAAACATCTACATCGCTATCTGTATAAACATGGAAATAACTCCACAGCTATCTCTATAAACATGGAAATAACTACACCGCTATCTGTATAAACTTGGAAATATCTACACCGCTCTCTGTATAAACATGGAAATATCCACATCGCTATCTGTATAAACATGGAAATATCTCTGGTGCTATCTCTATAAACATGGAAATAGCTACACCGCTATCTTTATAAACATGGAAATATCTACACCACTACCTGTATAAACATGGAAATATCTACAACACTATCTGTGTAAACATGGGAATATCTTCACAGCTATCTGTGGAAACATGGAAATATGTACACCGCTATCTGTGTAAATATGGAAATATCTACACCGCAATCTGTGCAAATATGGAAATATCTACACCGCTATCTCTGTAAACATGGAAATATCTACACCGCTATCTGTACAAACATGGAAATATCTACACCGCTATGTGTATAAACATGGAAATATCTACACCAAGATCTGTATAAACATGGAAATATCTACACCGCAATCTGTATAAACATGGAAATATCTACACCACTATCTGTATAAACATGGAAATATCTACACCGATATGTGTATAAATGTGGAAATATCTGCACAGCTGTCTGTATAAATATGGAAATAGCTACACTGTTATCTGTATAACTATGGAAATATCTACACCGGTATCTCAATAAACATGGAAATGTCTACACCGCTATCTGTATAAACATGGAAATATCTACATGGCTGTCTCTATAAACATGGAAATGTCTACACCGCCATCTGTATTAACATGGAAATAACTACACAGTCATCTGTATAAACATGGAAATATCTACACAACTATCTGTATAAACATGGAAATATCTACACTGCCATCTGTATAAACATGAAAATATCTACAAAGCCATCTCTATAAACATGGAAATATCTACACCGCCATCTGTATAAACATGGAAATACCTACACAGTCATCTGTATAAACATGGAAATATCTACACCACTGTCTGTATAGACATGGAAATATCTACACTGCCATGTGTATAAACATGGAAATATCTACAGCGCTATCTGTATAAACATGGAAATATCTACACCGCAATCTGTATAAACATGGAAATAACTACACTGCTGTCTGTATAAACATGGAAATATCTACACCGCTATCTGTGTAAACATGGAAATATGTCCACCGCTATGTGTGTAAAGATGGAAATATCTACACAGCAGTCTGGGCAAATATGGAAATATCTACACCGCTATCTCTGGAAACATGGAAATATCTACACCGCTATCTGTATATACATGGAAATGTCTAAACTGCTATCTGTATAAATATGGAAATATCTGCACCACGATCTCTATGAACATGGAAATATCAACACCGCCAACTGTATGAACATGGAAATATCTGCACCGCTGTCTGTATAAACATGGAAATATCTACACAGCTATCTGTACAAATATGGAAATATCTACACCGCTATCTCTATAAACATGGAAATGTCTACACCGCTATCTGTATAAACATGGAAATATCTATATGGCTATCTCTATAAACATGGAAATATCTATATGGCTATCTCTATAAACATGGAAATATCCACAACGCCGTCAGTATAAACATAGAAATACCTACACAGTCATCTGTATAAACATGCAAATATCTACACAACTATCTATATAAACATGGAAACATTTGCACTGCCATCAGTACAAACATGGAAATATCTACACCGCTATCTCTGTAAACATGGAAATACCTACACCGCAATCTGTATTAACATGGAAATATCTACACTGCTATCTTTCTAAACTTGGAAATATCTCCACCTCCATCTGTATAAACATGGAAATATCTCCACCGCTGTCTCTATAAACATGGAAATATCTCCACCGCTATCTGTATAAACATGGAAATAACTACACCGCTATCTTTATAAACATCGAAATATCTACACCGCTATCTGTATAAACATGGAAATATCTACAACAATATCTGTGTAAACATGGAAATATCTACACAGCTCTCTGTGTAAACATGGAAATATGTACATCGCTCTCTGTGTAAACATGGAAATATCTAGACCGCAATCTGTGCAAATATGAAAATATCTACACCGCTATCTCTGTAAACATGGAAATATCTAAATCGCTATCTGTATAAACATGGAAATATCTACACGGCTATCTGTATAAACATGGAAATATCTACACCGCTAACAGTATAAACATGGAAATATCTACACCGCAATCTGTATAAATATGGAAATATCTACACCGCTATCTCTATAAACATGGAAATGTCTACACAGCTATCTGTATAAACATGGAAATATCTACATGGCTGTCTCTATGAACATAGAAATATCTACACCACCATCTGTATAAACATGGAAATAACTACACAGTCATCTGTATAAACATGGAAATGTCTACACCACTATCTGTATGAACATGGAAATATCTACACTGCCATCTGTATAAACATGGAAATATCTACACAGCCATCTCTATAAACATGGAAATATCCACACCGCTATCTGTATAAACATGGAAATACCCCGCTAAAGGTATAAACATGAAAACATCTACATCGCTATCTGTATAAACATGGAAATAACTCCACAGCTATCTCTATAAACATGGAAATAACAACACCGCTATCTGTATAAACTTGGAAATATCTACACCGCTCTCTGTATAAACATGGAAATATCCACATCGCTATCTGTATAAACATGGATATATCTCTGGTGCTATCTCTATAAACATGGAAATAGCTACACCGCTATCTTTATAAACATGGAAATATCTACACCACTACCTGTATAAACATGGAAATATCTACAACACTATCTGTGTAAACATGGGAATATCTTCACAGCTATCTGTGGAAACATGGAAATATGTACACCGCTATCTGTGTAAATATGGAAATATCTACACCGCAATCTGTGCAAATATGGAAATATCTACACCGCTATCTCTGTAAACATGGAAATATCTACACCGCTATCTGTACAAACATGGAAATATCTACACCGCTATGTGTATAAACATGGAAATATCTACACCAAGATCTGTATAAACATGGAAATATCTACACCGCAATCTGTATAAACATGGAAATATCTACACCACTATCTGTATAAACATGGAAATATCTACACCGATATGTGTATAAATGTGGAAATATCTGCACAGCTGTCTGTATAAATATGGAAATAGCTACACTGTTATCTGTATAACTATGGAAATATCTACACCGGTATCTCAATAAACATGGAAATGTCTACACCGCTATCTGTATAAACATGGAAATATCTACATGGCTGTCTCTATAAACATGGAAATGTCTACACCGCCATCTGTATTAACATGGAAATAACTACACAGTCATCTGTATAAACATGGAAATATCTACACAACTATCTGTATAAACATGGAAATATCTACACTGCCATCTGTATAAACATGAAAATATCTACAAAGCCATCTCTATAAACATGGAAATATCTACACCGCCATCTGTATAAACATGGAAATACCTACACAGTCATCTGTATAAACATGGAAATATCTACACCACTGTCTGTATAGACATGGAAATATCTACACTGCCATGTGTATAAACATGGAAATATCTACAGCGCTATCTGTATAAACATGGAAATATCTACACCGCAATCTGTATAAACATGGAAATAACTACACTGCTGTCTGTATAAACATGGAAATATCTACACCGCTATCTGTGTAAACATGGAAATATGTACACCGCTATGTGTGTAAAGATGGAAATATCTACACAGCAGTCTGGGCAAATATGGAAATATCTACACCGCTATCTCTGGAAACATGGAAATATCTACACCGCTATCTGTATATACATGGAAATGTCTAAACTGCTATCTGTATAAATATGGATATATCTGCACCACGATCTCTATGAACATGGAAATATCAACACCGCCAACTGTATAAACATGGAAATATCTGCACCGCTGTCTGTATAAACATGGAAATATCTACACAGCTATCTGTACAAATATGGAAATATCTACACCGCTATCTCTATAAACATGGAAATGTCTACACCGCTATCTGTATAAACATGGAAATATCTATATGGCTATCTCTATAAACATGGAAATATCTATATGGCTATCTCTATAAACATGGAAATATCCACAACGCCGTCAGTATAAACATAGAAATACCTACACAGTCATCTGTATAAACATGCAAATATCTACACAACTATCTATATAAACATGGAAACATTTGCACTGCCATCAGTACAAACATGGAAATATCTACACCGCTATCTCTGTAAACATGGAAATACCTACACCGCAATCTGTATTAACATGGAAATATCTACACTGCTATCTTTCTAAACTTGGAAATATCTCCACCTCCATCTGTATAAACATGGAAATATCTCCACCGCTGTCTCTATAAACATGGAAATATCTCCACCGCTATCTGTATAAACATGGAAATAACTACACCGCTATCTTTATAAACATCGAAATATCTACACCGCTATCTGTATAAACATGGAAATATCTACAACAATATCTGTGTAAACATGGAAATATGTACACAGCTCTCTGTGTAAACATGGAAATATGTACATCGCTCTCTGTGTAAACATGGAAATATCTAGACCGCAATCTGTGCAAATATGAAAATATCTACACCGCTATCTCTGTAAATATGGAAATATCTAAATCGCTATCTGTATAAACATGGAAATATCTACACGGCTATCTGTATAAACATGGAAATATCTACACCGCTAACAGTATAAACATGGAAATATCTACACCGCAATCTGTATAAATATGGAAATATCTACACCGCTATCTCTATAAACATGGAAATGTCTACACAGCTATCTGTATAAACATGGAAATATCTACATGGCTGTCTCTATGAACATAGAAATATCTACACCACCATCTGTATAAACATGGAAATAACTACACAGTCATCTGTATAAACATGGAAATGTCTACACCACTATCTGTATGAACATGGAAATATCTACACTGCCATCTGTATAAACATGGAAATATCTACACAGCCATCTCTATAAACATGGAAATATCTACACCGCTATCTGTATAAACATGGAAATACCCCGCTAAAGGTATAAACATGAAAACATCTACATCGCTATCTGTATAAACATGGAAATAACTCCACAGCTATCTCTATAAACATGGAAATAACTACACCGCTATCTGTATAAACTTGGAAATATCTACACCGCTCTCTGTATAAACATGGAAATATCCACATCGCTATCTGTATAAACATGGAAATATCTCTGGTGCTATCTCTATAAATATGGAAATAGCTACACCGCTATCTTTATAAACATGGAAATATCTACACCACTACCTGTATAAACATGGAAATATCTACAACACTATCTGTGTAAACATGGGAATATCTTCACAGCTATCTGTGGAAACATGGAAATATGTACACCGCTATCTGTGTAAATATGGAAATATCTACACCGCAATCTGTGCAAATATGGAAATATCTACACCGCTATCTCTGTAAACATGGAAATATCTACACCGCTATCTGTACAAACATGGAAATATCTACACCGCTATGTGTATAAACATGGAAATATCTACACCAAGATCTGTATAAACATGGAAATATCTACACCGCAATCTGTATAAACATGGAAATATCTACACCACTATCTGTATAAACATGGAAATATCTACACCGATATGTGTATATATGTGGAAATATCTGCACAGCTGTCTGTATAAATATGGAAATAGCTACACTGTTATCTGTATAACTATGGAAATATCTACACCGGTATCTCAATAAACATGGAAATGTCTACACCGCTATCTGTATAAACATGGAAATATCTACATGGCTGTCTCTATAAACATGGAAATGTCTACACCGCCATCTGTATTAACATGGAAATAACTACACAGTCATCTGTATAAACATGGAAATATCTACACAACTATCTGTATAAACATGGAAATATCTACACTGCCATCTGTATAAACATGAAAATATCTACAAAGCCATCTCTATAAACATGGAAATATCTACACCGCCATCTGTATAAACATGGAAATACCTACACAGTCATCTGCATAAACATGGAAATATCTACACCACTGTCTGTATAGACATGGAAATATCTACACTGCCATGTGTATAAACATGGAAATATCTACAGCGCTATCTGTATAAACATGGAAATATCTACACCGCAATCTGTATAAACATGGAAATAGCTACACTGCTGTCTGTATAAACATGGAAATATCTACACCGCTATCTGTGTAAACATGGAAATATGTACACCGCTATGTGTGTAAAGATGGAAATATCTACACAGCAGTCTGGGCAAATATGGAAATACCTACACCGCTATCTCTGGAAACATGGAAATATCTACACCGCTATCTGTATATACATGGAAATGTCTAAACTGCTATCTGTATAAATATGGAAATATCTGCACCACGATCTCTATGAACATGGAAATATCAACACCGCCAACTGTATAAACATGGAAATATCTGCACCGCTGTCTGTATAAACATGGAAATATCTACACAGCTATCTGTACAAATATGGAAATATCTACACCGCTATCTCTATAAACATGGAAATGTCTACACCGCTATCTGTATAAACATGGAAATATCTACATGGCTATCTCTATAAACATGGAAATATCTATATGGCTATCTCTATAAACATGGAAATATCCACAACGCCGTCAGTATAAACATAGAAATACATACACAGTCATCTGTATAAACATGGAAATATCTACACAACTATCTATATAAACATGGAAACATTTGCACTGCCATCAGTACAAACATGGAAATATCTACACCGCTATCTCTGTAAACATGGAAATACCTACACCGCAATCTATATTAAAATGGAAATATCTACACTGCTATCTTTCTAAACTTGGAAATATCTCCACCTCCATCTGTATAAACATGGAAATATCTCCACCGCTGTCTCTATAAACATGGAAATATCTCCACCGCTATCTGTATAAACATGGAAATATCTACACCGCTATCTTTATAAACATCGAAATATCTACACCGCTATCTGTATAAACATGGAAATACCTAAAACAATATCTGTGTAAACATGGAAATATCTACACAGCTCTCTGTGTAAACATGGAAATATGTACATCGCTCTCTGTGTATACATGGAAATATCTAGACCGCAATCTGTGCAAATATGAAAATATCTACACCGCTATCTCTGTAAACATGGAAATATCTGAATCGCTATCTGTATAAACATGGAAATATCTACACGGCTATCTGTATAAACATGGAAATATCTACACCGCTAACAGTATAAACATGGAAATATCTACACCGCTATCTGTATAAATATGGAAATATCTACACCACTATCTCTATAAACATGGAAATGTCTACACAGCTATCTGTATAAACATGGAAATATCTACATGGCTGTCTCTATGAACATAGAAATATCTACACCGCCATCTGTATAAACATGGAAATACCTACACAGTCATCTGTATAAACATGGAAATGTCTACACCACTATCTGTATGAACATGGAAATATCTACACTGCCATCTGTATAAACATGGATATATCTACACAGCCATCTCTATAAACATGGAAATATCCACACCGCTCTCTGTATAAACATGGAAATACCCCGCTAAAGGTATAAACATGAAAACATCTACATCGCTATCTGTATAAACATGGAAATAACTCCATAGCTATCTCTATAAACATGGAAATAACTACACCGCTATCTGTATAAACTTGGAGATATCTACACCGCTCTCTGTATAAACATGGAAATATCCACATCGCTATCTGTATAAACATGGAAATATCTCTGGTGCTATCTCTATAAACATGGAAATAGCTACACCGCTATCTTTATAAACATGGAAATATCTACACCACTACCTGTATAAACATGGAAATATCTACAACACTATCTGTGTAAACATGGGAATATCTTCACAGCTATCTGTGGAAACATGGAAATATGTACACCGCTATCTGTGTAAATATGGAAATAACTACAACGCAATCTGTGCAAATATGGAAATATCTACACCGCTATCTCTGTAAACATGGAAATATCTACACCGCTATCTGTACAAACATGGAAATATCTACACCGCTATGTGTATAAACATGGAAATATCTACACCATGATCTGTATCAACATAGAAATATCTACACCGCAATCTGTATAAACATGGAAATATCTACACCACTATCTGTATAAACATGGAAATATCTACACCGATATGTGTATAACTGTGGAAATATCTGCACAGCTGTCTGTATAAATATGGAAATAGCTACACTGTTATCTGTATAACTATGGAAATATCCACACCGGTATCTCAATAAACATGGAAATGTCTACACCGCTATCTGTATAAACATGGAAATATCTACATGGCTTTCTCTATAAACATGGAAATGTCTACACCGCCATCTGTATTAACATGGAAATAACTACACCGTCATCTGTATAAACATGGAAATATCTACACAACTATCTGTATAAACATGGAAATATCTACACTGCCATCTGTATAAACATGAAAATATCTACAAAGCCATCTCTATAAACATGGAAATATCTACACCGCCATCTGTATAAACATGGAAATACCTACACAGTCATCTGTATAAACATGGAAATATCTACACCACTGTCTGTATACACATGGAAATATCTACACTGCCATGTGTATAAACATGGAAATATCTACAGCGCTATCTGTATAAACATGGAAATATCTACACCGCAATCTGTATAAACATGGAAATAACTACACTGCTGTCTGTATAAACATGGAAATATCTACACCGCTATCTGTGTAAACATGGAAATATGTACACCGCTATGTGTGTAAAGATGGAAATATCTACACAGCAGTCTGGGCAAATATGGAAATATCTACACCGCTATCTCTGGAAACATGGAAATATCTACACCGCTATCTGTATATACATGGAAATGTCTAAACTGCTATCTGTATAAATATGGAAATATCTGCACCACGATCTCTATGAACATGGAAATATCAACACCGCCAACTGTATGAACATGGAAATATCTGCACCGCTGTCTGTATAAACATGGAAATATCTACACAGCTATCTGTACAAATATGGAAATATCTACACCGCTATCTCTATAAACATGGAAATATCTACACCGCTATCTGTATAAACATGGAAATATCTACATGGCTATCTCTATAAACATGGAAATATCTATATGGCTATCTCTATAAACATGGAAATATCCACAACGCCGTCAGTATAAACATAGAAATACATACACAGTCATCTGTATAAACATGGAAATATCTACACAACTATCTATATAAACATGGAAACATTTGCACTGCCATCAGTACAAACATGGAAATATCTACACCGCTATCTCTGTAAACATGGAAATACCTACACCGCAATCTGTATTAAAATGGAAATATCTACACTGCTATCTCTCTAAACTTGGAAATATCTCCACCTCCATCTGTATAAACATGGAAATATCTCCACCGCTGTCTCTATAAACATGGAAATATCTCCACCGCTATCTGTATAAACATGGAAATATCTACACCGCTATCTTTATAAACATCGAAATATCTACACCGCTATCTGTATAAACATGGAAATACCTACAACAATATCTGTGTAAACATGGAAATATCTACACAGCTCTCTGTGTAAACATGGAAATATGTACATCGCTCTCTGTGTAAACATGGAAATATCTAGACCGCAATCTGTGCAAATATGAAAATATCTACACCGCTATCTCTGTAAACATGGAAATATCTAAATCGCTATCTGTATAAACATGGAAATATCTACACGGCTATCTGTATAAACATGGAAATATCTACACCGCTAACAGTATAAACATGGAAATATCTACACCGCTATCTGTATAAATATGGAAATATCTACACCGCTATCTCTATAAACATGGAAATGTCTACACAGCTATCTGTATAAACATGGAAATATCTACATGGCTGTCTCTATGAACATAGAAATATCTACACCGCCATCTGTATAAACATGGAAATACCTACACAGTCATCTGTATAAACATGGAAATGTCTACACCACTATCTGTATGAACATGGAAATATCTACACTGCCATCTGTATAAACATGGATATATCTTCACAGCCATCTCTATAAACATGGAAATATCCACACCGCTATCTGTATAAACATGGAAATACACCGCCGCTAAAGGTATAAACATGAAAACATCTACATCGCTATCTGTATAAACATGGAAATAACTCCATAGCTATCTCTATAAACATGGAAATAACTACACCGCTATCTGTATAAACTTGGAGATATCTACACCGCTCTCTGTATAAACATGGAAATATCCACATCGCTATCTGTATAAACATGGAAATATCTCTGGTGCTATCTCTATAAACATGGAAATAGCTACACCGCTATCTTTATAAACATGGAAATATCTACACCACTACCTGTATAAACATGGAAATATCTACAACACTATCTGTGTAAACATGGGAATATCTTCACAGCTATCTGTGGAAACATGGAAATATGTACACCGCTATCTGTGTAAATATGGAAATATCTACACCGCAATCTGTGCAAATATGGAAATATCTACACCGCTATCTCTGTAAACATGGAAATATCTACACCGCTATCTGTACAAACATGGAAATATCTACACCGCTATGTGTATAAACATGGAAATATCTACACCATGATCTGTATAAACATGGAAATATCTACACCACAATCTGTATAAACATGGAAATATCTACACCACTATCTGTATAAACATGGAAATATCTACACCGATATGTGTATAAATGTGGAAATATCTGCACAGCTGTCTGTATAAATATGGAAATAGCTACACTGTTATCTGTATAACTATGGAAATATCTACACCGGTATCTCAATAAACATGGAAATGTCTACACCACTATCTGTATAAACATGGAAATATCTACATGGCTGTCCCTATAAACATGGAAATGTCTACACCGCCATCTGTATTAACATGGAAATAACTACACAGTCATCTGTATAAACATGGAAATATCTACACAACTATCTGTATAAACATGGAAATATCTACACTGCCATCTGTATAAACATGAAAATATCTACAAAGCCATCTCTATAAACATGGAAATATCTACACCGCCATCTGTATAAACATGGAAATACCTACACATTCATCTGTATAAACATGGAAATATCTACACCACTGTCTGTATACACATGGAAATATCTACACTGCCATGTGTATAAACATGGAAATATCTACAGCGCTATCTGTATAAACATGGAAATATCTACACCGCAATCTGTATAAACATGGAAATAACTACACTGCTGTCTGTATAAACATGGAAATATCTACACCGCTATCTGTGTAAACATGGAAATATGTACACCGCTATGTGTGTAAAGATGGAAATATCTACACAGCAGTCTGGGCAAATATGGAAATATCTACACCGCTATCTCTGGAAACATGGAAATATCTACACCGCTATCTGTATATACATGGAAATGTCTAAACTGCTATCTGTATAAATATGGAAATATCTGCACCACAATCTCTATGAACATGGAAATATCAACACCGCCAATTGTATAAACATGGAAATATCTGCACCGCTGTCTGTATAAACATGGAAATATCTTCACAGCTATCTGTACAAATATGGAAATATCTACACCGCTATCTCTATAAACATGGAAATGTCTACACCGCTATCTGTATAAACATGGAAATATCTACATGGCTATCTCTATAAACATGGAAATATCTATATGGCTATCTCTATAAACATGGAAATATCCACAACGCCGTCAGTATAAACATAGAAATACCTACACAGTCATCTGTATAAACATGGAAATATCTACACAACTATCTATATAAACATGGAAACATTTGCACTGCCATCGGTACAAACATGGAAATATCTACACCGCTATCTCTGTAAACATGGAAATACCTACACCGCAATCTGTATTAACATGGAAATATCTACACTGCTATCTTTCTAAACTTGAAAATATCTCCACCTCCATCTCTATAAACATGGAAATATCTCCACCGCTGTCTCTATAAACATGGAAATATCTCCACCGCTATCTGTATAAACATGGAAATATCTACACCGCTATCTTTATAAACATCGAAATATCTACACCGCTATCTGTATAAACATGGAAATACCTACAACAATATCTGTGTAAACATGGAAATATCTACACAGCTCTCTGTGTAAACATGGAAATATGTACATCGCTCTCTGTGTAAACATGGAAATATCTAGACCGCAATCTGTGCAAATATGAACATATCTACACCGCTATCTCTGTAAACATGGAAATATCTAAATCGCTATCTGTATAAACATGGAAATATCTACACGGCTATCTGTATAAACATGGAAATATCTACACCGCTAACAGTATAAACATGGAAATATCTACACCGCTATCTGTATAAATATGGAAATATCTACACCGCTATCTCTATAAACATGGAAATGTCTACACAGCTATCTGTATAAACATGGAAATATCTACATGGCTGTCTCTATGAACATAGAAATATCTACACCGCCATCTGTATAAACATGGAAATACCTACACAGTCATCTGTATAAACATGGAAATGTCTACACCACTATCTGTATGAACATGGAAATATCTACACTGCCATCTGTATAAACATGGATATATCTACACAGCCATCTCTATAAACATGGAAATATCCACACCGCTATCTGTATAAACATGGAAATACCCCGCTAAAGGTATAAACATGAAAACATCTACATCGCTATCTGTATAAACATGGAAATAACTCCACAGCTATCTCTATAAACATGGAAATAACTACACCGCTATCTGTATAAACTTGGAAATATCTACACCGCTCTCTGTATAAACATGGAAATATCCACATCGCTATCTGTATAAACATGGAAATATCTCTGGTGCTATCTCTATAAACATGGAAATAGCTACACCGCTATCTTTATAAACATGGAAATATCTACACCACTACCTGTATAAACATGGAAATATCTACAACACTATCTGTGTAAACATGGGAATATCTTCACAGCTATCTGTGGAAACATGGAAATATGTACACCGCTATCTGTGTAAATATGGAAATATCTACACCGCAATCTGTGCAAATATGGAAATATCTACACCGCTATCTCTGTAAACATGGAAATATCTACACCGCTATCTGTACAAACATGGAAATATCTACACCGCTATGTGTATAAACATGGAAATATCTACACCAAGATCTGTATAAACATGGAAATATCTACACCGCAATCTGTATAAACATGGAAATATCTACACCACTATCTGTATAAACATGGAAATATCTACACCGATATGTGTATAAATGTGGAAATATCTGCACAGCTGTCTGTATAAATATGGAAATAGCTACACTGTTATCTGTATAACTATGGAAATATCTACACCGGTATCTCAATAAACATGGAAATGTCTACACCGCTATCTGTATAAACATGGAAATATCTACATGGCTGTCTCTATAAACATGGAAATGTCTACACCGCCATCTGTATTAACATGGAAATAACTACACAGTCATCTGTATAAACATGGAAATATCTACACAACTATCTGTATAAACATGGAAATATCTACACTGCCATCTGTATAAACATGAAAATATCTACAAAGCCATCTCTATAAACATGGAAATATCTACACCGCCATCTGTATAAACATGGAAATACCTACACAGTCATCTGTATAAACATGGAAATATCTACACCACTGTCTGTATAGACATGGAAATATCTACACTGCCATGTGTATAAACATGGAAATATCTACAGCGCTATCTGTATAAACATGGAAATATCTACACCGCAATCTGTATAAACATGGAAATAACTACACTGCTGTCTTTATAAACATGGAAATATCTACACCGCTATCTGTGTAAACATGGAAATATGTCCACCGCTATGTGTGTAAAGATGGAAATATCTACACAGCAGTCTGGGCAAATATGGAAATATCTACACCGCTATCTCTGGAAACATGGAAATATCTACACCGCTATCTGTATATACATGGAAATGTCTAAACTGCTATCTGTATAAATATGGAAATATCTGCACCACGATCTCTATGAACATGGAAATATCAACACCGCCAACTGTATGAACATGGAAATATCTGCACCGCTGTCTGTATAAACATGGAAATATCTACACAGCTATCTGTACAAATATGGAAATATCTACACCGCTATCTCTATAAACATGGAAATGTCTACACCGCTATCTGTATAAACATGGAAATATCTATATGGCTATCTCTATAAACATGGAAATATCTATATGGCTATCTCTATAAACATGGAAATATCCACAACGCCGTCAGTATAAACATAGAAATACCTACACAGTCATCTGTATAAACATGGAAATATCTACACAACTATCTATATAAACATGGAAACATTTGCACTGCCATCAGTACAAACATGGAAATATCTACACCGCTATCTCTGTAAACATGGAAATACCTACACCGCAATCTGTATTAACATGGAAATATCTACACTGCTATCTTTCTAAACTTGGAAATATCTCCACCTCCATCTGTATAAACATGGAAATATCTCCACCGCTGTCTCTATAAACATGGAAATATCTCCACCGCTATCTGTATAAACATGGAAATAACTACACCGCTATCTTTATAAACATCGAAATATCTACACCGCTATCTGTATAAACATGGAAATATCTACAACAATATCTGTGTAAACATGGAAATATCTACACAGCTCTCTGTGTAAACATGGAAATATGTACATCGCTCTCTGTGTAAACATGGAAATATCTAGACCGCAATCTGTGCAAATATGAAAATATCTACACCGCTATCTCTGTAAACATGGAAATATCTAAATCGCTATCTGTATAAACATGGAAATATCTACACGGCTATCTGTATAAACATGGAAATATCTACACCGCTAACAGTATAAACATGGAAATATCTACACCGCAATCTGTATAAATATGGAAATATCTACACCGCTATCTCTATAAACATGGAAATGTCTACACAGCTATCTGTATAAACATGGAAATATCTACATGGCTGTCTCTATGAACATAGAAATATCTACACCACCATCTGTATAAACATGGAAATAACTACACAGTCATCTGTATAAACATGGAAATGTCTACACCACTATTTGTATGAACATGGAAATATCTACACTGCCATCTGTATAAACATGGAAATATCTACACAGCCATCTCTATAAACATGGAAATATCTACACCGCTATCTGTATAAACATGGAAATACCCCGCTAAAGGTATAAACATTAAAACATCTACATCGCTATCTGTATAAACATGGAAATAACTCCACAGCTATCTCTATAAACATGGAAATAACAACACCGCTATCTGTATAAACTTGGAAATATCTACACCGCTCTCTGTATAAACAAGGAAATATCCACATCGCTATCTGTATAAACATGGATATATCTCTGGTGCTATCTCTATAAACATGGAAATAGCTACACCGCTATCTTTATAAACATGGAAATATCTACACCACTACCTGTATAAACATGGAAATATCTACAACACTATCTGTGTAAACATGGGAATATCTTCACAGCTATCTGTGGAAACATGGAAATATGTACACCGCTATCTGTGTAAATATGGAAATATCTACACCGCAATCTGTGCAAATATGGAAATATCTACACCGCTATCTCTGTAAACATGGAAATATCTACACCGCTATCTGTACAAACATGGAAATATCTACACCGCTATGTGTATAAACATGGAAATATCTACACCAAGATCTGTATAAACATGGAAATATCTACACCGCTATCTGTATAAACATGGAAATACCCCGCTAAAGGTATAAACATTAAAACATCTACATCGCTATCTGTATAAACATGGAAATAACTCCACAGCTATCTCTATAAACATGGAAATAACAACACCGCTATCTGTATAAACTTGGAAATATCTACACCGCTCTCTGTATAAACAAGGAAATATCCACATCGCTATCTGTATAAACATGGATATATCTCTGGTGCTATCTCTATAAACATGGAAATAGCTACACCGCTATCTTTATAAACATGGAAATATCTACACCACTACCTGTATAAACATGGAAATATCTACAACACTATCTGTGTAAACATGGGAATATCTTCACAGCTATCTGTGGAAACATGGAAATATGTACACCGCTATCTGTGTAAATATGGAAATATCTACACCGCAATCTGTGCAAATATGGAAATATCTACACCGCTATCTCTGTAAACATGGAAATATCTACACCGCTATCTGTACAAACATGGAAATATCTACACCGCTATGTGTATAAACATGGAAATATCTACACCAAGATCTGTATAAACATGGAAATATCTACACCGCAATCTGTATAAACATGGAAATATCTACACCACTATCTGTATAAACATGGAAATATCTACACCGATATGTGTATAACTGTGGAAATATCTGCACAGCTGTCTGTATAAATATGGAAATAGCTACACTGTTATCTGTATAACTATGGAAATATCCACACCGGTATCTCAATAAACATGGAAATGTCTACACCGCTATCTGTATAAACATGGAAATATCTACATGGCTTTCTCTATAAACATGGAAATGTCTACACCGCCATCTGTATTAACATGGAAATAACTACACCGTCATCTGTATAAACATGGAAATATCTACACAACTATCTGTATAAACATGGAAATATCTACACTGCCATCTGTATAAACATGAAAATATCTACAAAGCCATCTCTATAAACATGGAAATATCTACACCGCCATCTGTATAAACATGGAAATACCTACACAGTCATCTGTATAAACATGGAAATATCTACACCACTGTCTGTATACACATGGAAATATCTACACTGCCATGTGTATAAACATGGAAATATCTACAGCGCTATCTGTATAAACATGGAAATATCTACACCGCAATCTGTATAAACATGGAAATAACTACACTGCTGTCTGTATAAACATGGAAATATCTACACCGCTATCTGTGTAAACATGGAAATATGTACACCGCTATGTGTGTAAAGATGGAAATATCTACACAGCAGTCTGGGCAAATATGGAAATATCTACACCGCTATCTCTGGAAACATGGAAATATCTACACCGCTATCTGTATATACATGGAAATGTCTAAACTGCTATCTGTATAAATATGGAAATATCTGCACCACGATCTCTATGAACATGGAAATATCAACACCGCCAACTGTATGAACATGGAAATATCTGCACCGCTGTCTGTATAAACATGGAAATATCTACACAGCTATCTGTACAAATATGGAAATATCTACACCGCTATCTCTATAAACATGGAAATATCTACACCGCTATCTGTATAAACATGGAAATATCTACATGGCTATCTCTATAAACATGGAAATATCTATATGGCTATCTCTATAAACATGGAAATATCCACAACGCCGTCAGTATAAACATAGAAATACATACACAGTCATCTGTATAAACATGGAAATATCTACACAACTATCTATATAAACATGGAAACATTTGCACTGCCATCAGTACAAACATGGAAATATCTACACCGCTATCTCTGTAAACATGGAAATACCTACACCGCAATCTGTATTAAAATGGAAATATCTACACTGCTATCTCTCTAAACTTGGAAATATCTCCACCTCCATCTGTATAAACATGGAAATATCTCCACCGCTGTCTCTATAAACATGGAAATATCTCCACCGCTATCTGTATAAACATGGAAATATCTACACCGCTATCTTTATAAACATCGAAATATCTACACCGCTATCTGTATAAACATGGAAATACCTACAACAATATCTGTGTAAACATGGAAATATCTACACAGCTCTCTGTGTAAACATGGAAATATGTACATCGCTCTCTGTGTAAACATGGAAATATCTAGACCGCAATCTGTGCAAATATGAAAATATCTACACCGCTATCTCTGTAAACATGGAAATATCTAAATCGCTATCTGTATAAACATGGAAATATCTACACGGCTATCTGTATAAACATGGAAATATCTACACCGCTAACAGTATAAACATGGAAATATCTACACCGCTATCTGTATAAATATGGAAATATCTACACCGCTATCTCTATAAACATGGAAATGTCTACACAGCTATCTGTATAAACATGGAAATATCTACATGGCTGTCTCTATGAACATAGAAATATCTACACCGCCATCTGTATAAACATGGAAATACCTACACAGTCATCTGTATAAACATGGAAATGTCTACACCACTATCTGTATGAACATGGAAATATCTACACTGCCATCTGTATAAACATGGATATATCTTCACAGCCATCTCTATAAACATGGAAATATCCACACCGCTATCTGTATAAACATGGAAATACACCGCCGCTAAAGGTATAAACATGAAAACATCTACATCGCTATCTGTATAAACATGGAAATAACTCCATAGCTATCTCTATAAACATGGAAATAACTACACCGCTATCTGTATAAACTTGGAGATATCTACACCGCTCTCTGTATAAACATGGAAATATCCACATCGCTATCTGTATAAACATGGAAATATCTCTGGTGCTATCTCTATAAACATGGAAATAGCTACACCGCTATCTTTATAAACATGGAAATATCTACACCACTACCTGTATAAACATGGAAATATCTACAACACTATCTGTGTAAACATGGGAATATCTTCACAGCTATCTGTGGAAACATGGAAATATGTACACCGCTATCTGTGTAAATATGGAAATATCTACACCGCAATCTGTGCAAATATGGAAATATCTACACCGCTATCTCTGTAAACATGGAAATATCTACACCGCTATCTGTACAAACATGGAAATATCTA
Source organism: Pan paniscus (assembly GCF_029289425.2). Classification (NCBI taxonomy): domain Eukaryota; kingdom Metazoa; phylum Chordata; class Mammalia; order Primates; family Hominidae; genus Pan; species Pan paniscus. The sequence continues at coordinate 14,398,550 of NC_073254.2, forward strand.
CACCGCTATGTGTATAAACATGGAAATATCTACACCATGATCTGTATAAACATGGAAATATCTACACCACAATCTGTATAAACATGGAAATATCTACACCACTATCTGTATAAACATGGAAATATCTACACCGATATGTGTATAAATGTGGAAATATCTGCACAGCTGTCTGTATAAATATGGAAATAGCTACACTGTTATCTGTATAACTATGGAAATATCTACACCGGTATCTCAATAAACATGGAAATGTCTACACCACTATCTGTATAAACATGGAAATATCTACATGGCTGTCCCTATAAACATGGAAATGTCTACACCGCCATCTGTATTAACATGGAAATAACTACACAGTCATCTGTATAAACATGGAAATATCTACACAACTATCTGTATAAACATGGAAATATCTACACTGCCATCTGTATAAACATGAAAATATCTACAAAGCCATCTCTATAAACATGGAAATATCTACACCGCCATCTGTATAAACATGGAAATACCTACACATTCATCTGTATAAACATGGAAATATCTACACCACTGTCTGTATACACATGGAAATATCTACACTGCCATGTGTATAAACATGGAAATATCTACAGCGCTATCTGTATAAACATGGAAATATCTACACCGCAATCTGTATAAACATGGAAATAACTACACTGCTGTCTGTATAAACATGGAAATATCTACACCGCTATCTGTGTAAACATGGAAATATGTACACCGCTATGTGTGTAAAGATGGAAATATCTACACAGCAGTCTGGGCAAATATGGAAATATCTACACCGCTATCTCTGGAAACATGGAAATATCTACACCGCTATCTGTATATACATGGAAATGTCTAAACTGCTATCTGTATAAATATGGAAATATCTGCACCACAATCTCTATGAACATGGAAATATCAACACCGCCAATTGTATAAACATGGAAATATCTGCACCGCTGTCTGTATAAACATGGAAATATCTTCACAGCTATCTGTACAAATATGGAAATATCTACACCGCTATCTCTATAAACATGGAAATGTCTACACCGCTATCTGTATAAACATGGAAATATCTACATGGCTATCTCTATAAACATGGAAATATCTATATGGCTATCTCTATAAACATGGAAATATCCACAACGCCGTCAGTATAAACATAGAAATACCTACACAGTCATCTGTATAAACATGGAAATATCTACACAACTATCTATATAAACATGGAAACATTTGCACTGCCATCGGTACAAACATGGAAATATCTACACCGCTATCTCTGTAAACATGGAAATACCTACACCGCAATCTGTATTAACATGGAAATATCTACACTGCTATCTTTCTAAACTTGGAAATATCTCCACCTCCATCTCTATAAACATGGAAATATCTCCACCGCTGTCTCTATAAACATGGAAATATCTCCACCGCTATCTGTATAAACATGGAAATATCTACACCGCTATCTTTATAAACATCGAAATATCTACACCGCTATCTGTATAAACATGGAAATACCTACAACAATATCTGTGTAAACATGGAAATATCTACACAGCTCTCTGTGTAAACATGGAAATATGTACATCGCTCTCTGTGTAAACATGGAAATATCTAGACCGCAATCTGTGCAAATATGAACATATCTACACCGCTATCTCTGTAAACATGGAAATATCTAAATCGCTATCTGTATAAACATGGAAATATCTACACGGCTATCTGTATAAACATGGAAATATCTACACCGCTAACAGTATAAACATGGAAATATCTACACCGCTATCTGTATAAATATGGAAATATCTACACCGCTATCTCTATAAACATGGAAATGTCTACACAGCTATCTGTATAAACATGGAAATATCTACATGGCTGTCTCTATGAACATAGAAATATCTACACCGCCATCTGTATAAACATGGAAATACCTACACAGTCATCTGTATAAACATGGAAATGTCTACACCACTATCTGTATGAACATGGAAATATCTACACTGCCATCTGTATAAACATGGATATATCTACACAGCCATCTCTATAAACATGGAAATATCCACACCGCTATCTGTATAAACATGGAAATACCCCGCTAAAGGTATAAACATGAAAACATCTACATCGCTATCTGTATAAACATGGAAATAACTCCACAGCTATCTCTATAAACATGGAAATAACTACACCGCTATCTGTATAAACTTGGAAATATCTACACCGCTCTCTGTATAAACATGGAAATATCCACATCGCTATCTGTATAAACATGGAAATATCTCTGGTGCTATCTCTATAAACATGGAAATAGCTACACCGCTATCTTTATAAACATGGAAATATCTACACCACTACCTGTATAAACATGGAAATATCTACAACACTATCTGTGTAAACATGGGAATATCTTCACAGCTATCTGTGGAAACATGGAAATATGTACACCGCTATCTGTGTAAATATGGAAATATCTACACCGCAATCTGTGCAAATATGGAAATATCTACACCGCTATCTCTGTAAACATGGAAATATCTACACCGCTATCTGTACAAACATGGAAATATCTACACCGCTATGTGTATAAACATGGAAATATCTACACCAAGATCTGTATAAACATGGAAATATCTACACCGCAATCTGTATAAACATGGAAATATCTACACCACTATCTGTATAAACATGGAAATATCTACACCGATATGTGTATAAATGTGGAAATATCTGCACAGCTGTCTGTATAAATATGGAAATAGCTACACTGTTATCTGTATAACTATGGAAATATCTACACCGGTATCTCAATAAACATGGAAATGTCTACACCGCTATCTGTATAAACATGGAAATATCTACATGGCTGTCTCTATAAACATGGAAATGTCTACACCGCCATCTGTATTAACATGGAAATAACTACACAGTCATCTGTATAAACATGGAAATATCTACACAACTATCTGTATAAACATGGAAATATCTACACTGCCATCTGTATAAACATGAAAATATCTACAAAGCCATCTCTATAAACATGGAAATATCTACACCGCCATCTGTATAAACATGGAAATACCTACACAGTCATCTGTATAAACATGGAAATATCTACACCACTGTCTGTATAGACATGGAAATATCTACACTGCCATGTGTATAAACATGGAAATATCTACAGCGCTATCTGTATAAACATGGAAATATCTACACCGCAATCTGTATAAACATGGAAATAACTACACTGCTGTCTTTATAAACATGGAAATATCTACACCGCTATCTGTGTAAACATGGAAATATGTCCACCGCTATGTGTGTAAAGATGGAAATATCTACACAGCAGTCTGGGCAAATATGGAAATATCTACACCGCTATCTCTGGAAACATGGAAATATCTACACCGCTATCTGTATATACATGGAAATGTCTAAACTGCTATCTGTATAAATATGGATATATCTGCACCACGATCTCTATGAACATGGAAATATCAACACCGCCAACTGTATAAACATGGAAATATCTGCACCGCTGTCTGTATAAACATGGAAATATCTACACAGCTATCTGTACAAATATGGAAATATCTACACCGCTATCTCTATAAACATGGAAATGTCTACACCGCTATCTGTATAAACATGGAAATATCTATATGGCTATCTCTATAAACATGGAAATATCTATATGGCTATCTCTATAAACATGGAAATATCCACAACGCCGTCAGTATAAACATAGAAATACCTACACAGTCATCTGTATAAACATGGAAATATCTACACAACTATCTATATAAACATGGAAACATTTGCACTGCCATCAGTACAAACATGGAAATATCTACACCGCTATCTCTGTAAACATGGAAATACCTACACCGCAATCTGTATTAACATGGAAATATCTACACTGCTATCTTTCTAAACTTGGAAATATCTCCACCTCCATCTGTATAAACATGGAAATATCTCCACCGCTGTCTCTATAAACATGGAAATATCTCCACCGCTATCTGTATAAACATGGAAATAACTACACCGCTATCTTTATAAACATCGAAATATCTACACCGCTATCTGTATAAACATGGAAATATCTACAACAATATCTGTGTAAACATGGAAATATGTACACAGCTCTCTGTGTAAACATGGAAATATGTACATCGCTCTCTGTGTAAACATGGAAATATCTAGACCGCAATCTGTGCAAATATGAAAATATCTACACCGCTATCTCTGTAAATATGGAAATATCTAAATCGCTATCTGTATAAACATGGAAATATCTACACGGCTATCTGTATAAACATGGAAATATCTACACCGCTAACAGTATAAACATGGAAATATCTACACCGCAATCTGTATAAATATGGAAATATCTACACCGCTATCTCTATAAACATGGAAATGTCTACACAGCTATCTGTATAAACATGGAAATATCTACATGGCTGTCTCTATGAACATAGAAATATCTACACCACCATCTGTATAAACATGGAAATAACTACACAGTCATCTGTATAAACATGGAAATGTCTACACCACTATCTGTATGAACATGGAAATATCTACACTGCCATCTGTATAAACATGGAAATATCTACACAGCCATCTCTATAAACATGGAAATATCTACACCGCTATCTGTATAAACATGGAAATACCCCGCTAAAGGTATAAACATGAAAACATCTACATCGCTATCTGTATAAACATGGAAATAACTCCACAGCTATCTCTATAAACATGGAAATAACTACACCGCTATCTGTATAAACTTGGAAATATCTACACCGCTCTCTGTATAAACATGGAAATATCCACATCGCTATCTGTATAAACATGGATATATCTCTGGTGCTATCTCTATAAATATGGAAATAGCTACACCGCTATCTTTATAAACATGGAAATATCTACACCACTACCTGTATAAACATGGAAATATCTACAACACTATCTGTGTAAACATGGGAATATCTTCACAGCTATCTGTGGAAACATGGAAATATGTACACCGCTATCTGTGTAAATATGGAAATATCTACACCGCAATCTGTGCAAATATGGAAATATCTACACCGCTATCTCTGTAAACATGGAAATATCTACACCGCTATCTGTACAAACATGGAAATATCTACACCGCTATGTGTATAAACATGGAAATATCTACACCAAGATCTGTATAAACATGGAAATATCTACACCGCAATCTGTATAAACATGGAAATATCTACACCACTATCTGTATAAACATGGAAATATCTACACCGATATGTGTATATATGTGGAAATATCTGCACAGCTGTCTGTATAAATATGGAAATAGCTACACTGTTATCTGTATAACTATGGAAATATCTACACCGGTATCTCAATAAACATGGAAATGTCTACACCGCTATCTGTATAAACATGGAAATATCTACATGGCTGTCTCTATAAACATGGAAATGTCTACACCGCCATCTGTATTAACATGGAAATAACTACACAGTCATCTGTATAAACATGGAAATATCTACACAACTATCTGTATAAACATGGAAATATCTACACTGCCATCTGTATAAACATGAAAATATCTACAAAGCCATCTCTATAAACATGGAAATATCTACACCGCCATCTGTATAAACATGGAAATACCTACACAGTCATCTGTATAAACATGGAAATATCTACACCACTGTCTGTATAGACATGGAAATATCTACACTGCCATGTGTATAAACATGGAAATATCTACAGCGCTATCTGTATAAACATGGAAATATCTACACCGCAATCTGTATAAACATGGAAATAACTACACTGCTGTCTGTATAAACATGGAAATATCTACACCGCTATCTGTGTAAACATGGAAATATGTACACCGCTATGTGTGTAAAGATGGAAATATCTACACAGCAGTCTGGGCAAATATGGAAATATCTACACCGCTCTCTCTGGAAACATGGAAATATCTACACCGCTATCTGTATATACATGGAAATGTCTAAACTGCTATCTGTATAAATATGGAAATATCTGCACCACGATCTCTATGAACATGGAAATATCAACACCGCCAACTGTATGAACATGGAAATATCTGCACCGCTGTCTGTATAAACATGGAAATATCTACACAGCTATCTGTACAAATATGGAAATATCTACACCGCTATCTCTATAAACATGGAAATGTCTACACCGCTATCTGTATAAACATGGAAATATCTACATGGCTATCTCTATAAACATGGAAATATCTATATGGCTATCTCTATAAACATGGAAATATCCACAACGCCGTCAGTATAAACATAGAAATACATACACAGTCATCTGTATAAACATGGAAATATCTACACAACTATCTATATAAACATGGAAACATTTGCACTGCCATCAGTACAAACATGGAAATATCTACACCGCTATCTCTGTAAACATGGAAATACCTACACCGCAATCTGTATTAACATGGAAATATCTACACTGCTATCTCTCTAAACTTGGAAATATCTCCACCTCCATCTGTATAAACATGGAAATATCTCCACCGCTGTCTCTATAAACATGGAAATATCTCCACCGCTATCTGTATAAACATGGAAATATCTACACCGCTATCTTTATAAACATCGAAATATCTACACCGCTATCTGTATAAACATGGAAATACCTACTACAATATCTGTGTAAACATGGAAATATCTACACAGCTCTCTGTGTAAACATGGAAATATGTACATCGCTCTCTGTGTAAACATGGAAATATCTAGACCGCAATCTGTGCAAATATGAAAATATCTACACCGCTATCTCTGTAAACATGGAAATATCTAAATCGCTATCTGTATAAACATGGAAATATCTACACGGCTATCTGTATAAACATGGAAATATCTACACCGCTAACAGTATAAACATGGAAATATCTACACCGCTATCTGTATAAATATGGAAATATCTACACCGCTATCTCTATAAACATGGAAATGTCTACACAGCTATCTGTATAAACATGGAAATATCTACATGGCTGTCTCTATGAACATAGAAATATCTACACCGCCATCTGTATAAACATGGAAATACCTACACAGTCATCTGTATAAACATGGAAATGTCTACACCACTATCTGTATGAACATGGAAATATCTACACTGCCATCTGTATAAACATGGATATATCTACACAGCCATCTCTATAAACATGGAAATATCCACACCGCTATCTGTATAAACATGGAAATACACCGCCGCTAAAGGTATAAACATGAAAACATCTACATCGCTATCTGTATAAACATGGAAATAACTCCACAGCTATCTCTATAAACATGGAAATAACTACACCGCTATCTGTATAAACTTGGAAATATCTACACCGCTCTCTGTATAAACATGGAAATATCCACATCGCTATCTGTATAAACATGGAAATATCTCTGGTGCTATCTCTATAAACATGGAAATAGCTACACCGCTATCTTTATAAACATGGAAATATCTACACCACTACCTGTATAAACATGGAAATATCTACAACACTATCTGTGTAAACATGGGAATATCTTCACAGCTATCTGTGGAAACATGGAAATATGTACACCGCTATCTGTGTAAATATGGAAATAACTAGACCGCAATCTGTGCAAATATGGAAATATCTACACCGCTATCTCTGTAAACATGGAAATATCTACACCGCTATCTGTACAAACATGGAAATATCTACACCGCTATGTGTATAAACATGGAAATATCTACACCATGATCTGTATAAACATGGAAATATCTACACCGCAATCTGTATAAACATGGAAATATCTACACCACTATCTGTATAAACATGGAAATATCTACACCGATATGTGTATAAATGTGGAAATATCTGCACAGCTGTCTGTATAAATATGGAAATAGCTACACTGTTATCTGTATAACTATGGAAATATCTACACCGGTATCTCAATAAACATGGAAATGTCTACACCACTATCTGTATAAACATGGAAATATCTACATGGCTCTCCCTATAAACATGGAAATGTCTACACCGCCATCTGTATTAACATGGAAATAACTACACAGTCATCTGTATAAACATGGAAATATCTACACAACTATCTGTATAAACATGGAAATATCTACACTGCCATCTGTATAAACATGAAAATATCTACAAAGCCATCTCTATAAACATGGAAATATCTACACCGCCATCTGTATAAACATGGAAATACCTACACAGTCATCTGTATAAACATGGAAATATCTACACCACTGTCTGTATAGACATGGAAATATCTACACTGCCATGTGTATAAACATGGAAATATCTACAGCGCTATCTGTATAAACATGGAAATATCTACACCGCAATCTGTATAAACATGGAAATAACTACACTGCTGTCTGTATAAACATGGAAATATCTACACCGCTATCTGTGTAAACATGGAAATATGTACACCGCTATGTGTGTAAAGATGGAAATATCTACACAGCAGTCTGGGCAAATATGGAAATACCTACACCGCTATCTCTGGAAACATGGAAATATCTACACCGCTATCTGTATATACATGGAAATGTCTAAACTGCTATCTGTATAAATATGGAAATATCTGCACCACGATCTCTATGAACATGGAAATATCAACACCGCCAACTGTATAAACATGGAAATATCTGCACCGCTGTCTGTATAAACATGGAAATATCTACACAGCTATCTGTACAAATATGGAAATATCTACACCGCTATCTCTATAAACATGGAAATGTCTACACCGCTATCTGTATAAACATGGAAATATCTACATGGCTATCTCTATAAACATGGAAATATCTATATGGCTATCTCTATAAACATGGAAATATCCACAACGCCGTCAGTATAAACATAGAAATACATACACAGTCATCTGTATAAACATGGAAATATCTACACAACTATCTATATAAACATGGAAACATTTGCACTGCCATCAGTACAAACATGGAAATATCTACACCGCTATCTCTGTAAACATGGAAATACCTACACCGCAATCTATATTAAAATGGAAATATCTACACTGCTATCTTTCTAAACTTGGAAATATCTCCACCTCCATCTGTATAAACATGGAAATATCTCCACCGCTGTCTCTATAAACATGGAAATATCTCCACCGCTATCTGTATAAACATGGAAATATCTACACCGCTATCTTTATAAACATCGAAATATCTACACCGCTATCTGTATAAACATGGAAATACCTAAAACAATATCTGTGTAAACATGGAAATATCTACACAGCTCTCTGTGTAAACATGGAAATATGTACATCGCTCTCTGTGTATACATGGAAATATCTAGACCGCAATCTGTGCAAATATGAAAATATCTACACCGCTATCTCTGTAAACATGGAAATATCTGAATCGCTATCTGTATAAACATGGAAATATCTACACGGCTATCTGTATAAACATGGAAATATCTACACCGCTAACAGTATAAACATGGAAATATCTACACCGCTATCTGTATAAATATGGAAATATCTACACCACTATCTCTATAAACATGGAAATGTCTACACAGCTATCTGTATAAACATGGAAATATCTACATGGCTGTCTCTATGAACATAGAAATATCTACACCGCCATCTGTATAAACATGGAAATACCTACACAGTCATCTGTATAAACATGGAAATGTCTACACCACTATCTGTATGAACATGGAAATATCTACACTGCCATCTGTATAAACATGGATATATCTACACAGCCATCTCTATAAACATGGAAATATCCACACCGCTCTCTGTATAAACATGGAAATACCCCGCTAAAGGTATAAACATGAAAACATCTACATCGCTATCTGTATAAACATGGAAATAACTCCATAGCTATCTCTATAAACATGGAAATAACTACACCGCTATCTGTATAAACTTGGAGATATCTACACCGCTCTCTGTATAAACATGGAAATATCCACATCGCTATCTGTATAAACATGGAAATATCTCTGGTGCTATCTCTATAAACATGGAAATAGCTACACCGCTATCTTTATAAACATGGAAATATCTACACCACTACCTGTATAAACATGGAAATATCTACAACACTATCTGTGTAAACATGGGAATATCTTCACAGCTATCTGTGGAAACATGGAAATATGTACACCGCTATCTGTGTAAATATGGAAATAACTACAACGCAATCTGTGCAAATATGGAAATATCTACACCGCTATCTCTGTAAACATGGAAATATCTACACCGCTATCTGTACAAACATGGAAATATCTACACCGCTATGTGTATAAACATGGAAATATCTACACCATGATCTGTATCAACATAGAAATATCTACACCGCAATCTGTATAAACATGGAAATATCTACACCACTATCTGTATAAACATGGAAATATCTACACCGATATGTGTATAACTGTGGAAATATCTGCACAGCTGTCTGTATAAATATGGAAATAGCTACACTGTTATCTGTATAACTATGGAAATATCCACACCGGTATCTCAATAAACATGGAAATGTCTACACCGCTATCTGTATAAACATGGAAATATCTACATGGCTTTCTCTATAAACATGGAAATGTCTACACCGCCATCTGTATTAACATGGAAATAACTACACCGTCATCTGTATAAACATGGAAATATCTACACAACTATCTGTATAAACATGGAAATATCTACACTGCCATCTGTATAAACATGAAAATATCTACAAAGCCATCTCTATAAACATGGAAATATCTACACCGCCATCTGTATAAACATGGAAATACCTACACAGTCATCTGTATAAACATGGAAATATCTACACCACTGTCTGTATACACATGGAAATATCTACACTGCCATGTGTATAAACATGGAAATATCTACAGCGCTATCTGTATAAACATGGAAATATCTACACCGCAATCTGTATAAACATGGAAATAACTACACTGCTGTCTGTATAAACATGGAAATATCTACACCGCTATCTGTGTAAACATGGAAATATGTACACCGCTATGTGTGTAAAGATGGAAATATCTACACAGCAGTCTGGGCAAATATGGAAATATCTACACCGCTATCTCTGGAAACATGGAAATATCTACACCGCTATCTGTATATACATGGAAATGTCTAAACTGCTATCTGTATAAATATGGAAATATCTGCACCACGATCTCTATGAACATGGAAATATCAACACCGCCAACTGTATGAACATGGAAATATCTGCACCGCTGTCTGTATAAACATGGAAATATCTACACAGCTATCTGTACAAATATGGAAATATCTACACCGCTATCTCTATAAACATGGAAATATCTACACCGCTATCTGTATAAACATGGAAATATCTACATGGCTATCTCTATAAACATGGAAATATCTATATGGCTATCTCTATAAACATGGAAATATCCACAACGCCGTCAGTATAAACATAGAAATACATACACAGTCATCTGTATAAACATGGAAATATCTACACAACTATCTATATAAACATGGAAACATTTGCACTGCCATCAGTACAAACATGGAAATATCTACACCGCTATCTCTGTAAACATGGAAATACCTACACCGCAATCTGTATTAAAATGGAAATATCTACACTGCTATCTCTCTAAACTTGGAAATATCTCCACCTCCATCTGTATAAACATGGAAATATCTCCACCGCTGTCTCTATAAACATGGAAATATCTCCACCGCTATCTGTATAAACATGGAAATATCTACACCGCTATCTTTATAAACATCGAAATATCTACACCGCTATCTGTATAAACATGGAAATACCTACAACAATATCTGTGTAAACATGGAAATATCTACACAGCTCTCTGTGTAAACATGGAAATATGTACATCGCTCTCTGTGTAAACATGGAAATATCTAGACCGCAATCTGTGCAAATATGAAAATATCTACACCGCTATCTCTGTAAACATGGAAATATCTAAATCGCTATCTGTATAAACATGGAAATATCTACACGGCTATCTGTATAAACATGGAAATATCTACACCGCTAACAGTATAAACATGGAAATATCTACACCGCTATCTGTATAAATATGGAAATATCTACACCGCTATCTCTATAAACATGGAAATGTCTACACAGCTATCTGTATAAACATGGAAATATCTACATGGCTGTCTCTATGAACATAGAAATATCTACACCGCCATCTGTATAAACATGGAAATACCTACACAGTCATCTGTATAAACATGGAAATGTCTACACCACTATCTGTATGAACATGGAAATATCTACACTGCCATCTGTATAAACATGGATATATCTACACAGCCATCTCTATAAACATGGAAATATCCACACCGCTATCTGTATAAACATGGAAATACACCGCCGCTAAAGGTATAAACATGAAAACATCTACATCGCTATCTGTATAAACATGGAAATAACTCCATAGCTATCTCTATAAACATGGAAATAACTACACCGCTATCTGTATAAACTTGGAGATATCTACACCGCTCTCTGTATAAACATGGAAATATCCACATCGCTATCTGTATAAACATGGAAATATCTCTGGTGCTATCTCTATAAACATGGAAATAGCTACACCGCTATCTTTATAAACATGGAAATATCTACACCACTACCTGTATAAACATGGAAATATCTACAACACTATCTGTGTAAACATGGGAATATCTTCACAGCTATCTGTGGAAACATGGAAATATGTACACCGCTATCTGTGTAAATATGGAAATATCTACACCGCAATCTGTGCAAATATGGAAATATCTACACCGCTATCTCTGTAAACATGGAAATATCTACACCGCTATCTGTACAAACATGGAAATATCTACACCGCTATGTGTATAAACATGGAAATATCTACACCATGATCTGTATAAACATGGAAATATCTACACCGCAATCTGTATAAACATGGAAATATCTACACCACTATCTGTATAAACATGGAAATATCTACACCGATATGTGTATAAATGTGGAAATATCTGCACAGCTGTCTGTATAAATATGGAAATAGCTACACTGTTATCTGTATAACTATGGAAATATCTACACCGGTATCTCAATAAACATGGAAATGTCTACACCACTATCTGTATAAACATGGAAATATCTACATGGCTGTCCCTATAAACATGGAAATGTCTACACCGCCATCTGTATTAACATGGAAATAACTACACAGTCATCTGTATAAACATGGAAATATCTACACAACTATCTGTATAAACATGGAAATATCTACACTGCCATCTGTATAAACATGAAAATATCTACAAAGCCATCTCTATAAACATGGAAATATCTACACCGCCATCTGTATAAACATGGAAATACCTACACATTCATCTGTATAAACATGGAAATATCTACACCACTGTCTGTATACACATGGAAATATCTACACTGCCATGTGTATAAACATGGAAATATCTACAGCGCTATCTGTATAAACATGGAAATATCTACACCGCAATCTGTATAAACATGGAAATAACTACACTGCTGTCTGTATAAACATGGAAATATCTACACCGCTATCTGTGTAAACATGGAAATATGTACACCGCTATGTGTGTAAAGATGGAAATATCTACACAGCAGTCTGGGCAAATATGGAAATATCTACACCGCTATCTCTGGAAACATGGAAATATCTACACCGCTATCTGTATATACATGGAAATGTCTAAACTGCTATCTGTATAAATATGGAAATATCTGCACCACGATCTCTATGAACATGGAAATATCAACACCGCCAATTGTATAAACATGGAAATATCTGCACCGCTGTCTGTATAAACATGGAAATATCTTCACAGCTATCTGTACAAATATGGAAATATCTACACCGCTATCTCTATAAACATGGAAATGTCTACACCGCTATCTGTATAAACATGGAAATATCTACATGGCTATCTCTATAAACATGGAAATATCTATATGGCTATCTCTATAAACATGGAAATATCCACAACGCCGTCAGTATAAACATAGAAATACCTACACAGTCATCTGTATAAACATGGAAATATCTACACAACTATCTATATAAACATGGAAACATTTGCACTGCCATCGGTACAAACATGGAAATATCTACACCGCTATCTCTGTAAACATGGAAATACCTACACCGCAATCTGTATTAACATGGAAATATCTACACTGCTATCTTTCTAAACTTGGAAATATCTCCACCTCCATCTCTATAAACATGGAAATATCTCCACCGCTGTCTCTATAAACATGGAAATATCTCCACCGCTATCTGTATAAACATGGAAATATCTACACCGCTATCTTTATAAACATCGAAATATCTACACCGCTATCTGTATAAACATGGAAATACCTACAACAATATCTGTGTAAACATGGAAATATCTACACAGCTCTCTGTGTAAACATGGAAATATGTACATCGCTCTCTGTGTAAACATGGAAATATCTAGACCGCAATCTGTGCAAATATGAACATATCTACACCGCTATCTCTGTAAACATGGAAATATCTAAATCGCTATCTGTATAAACATGGAAATATCTACACGGCTATCTGTATAAACATGGAAATATCTACACCGCTAACAGTATAAACATGGAAATATCTACACCGCTATCTTTATAAATATGGAAATATCTACACCGCTATCTCTATAAACATGGAAATGTCTACACAGCTATCTGTATAAACATGGAAATATCTACATGGCTGTCTCTATGAACATAGAAATATCTACACCGCCATCTGTATAAACATGGAAATACCTACACAGTCATCTGTATAAACATGGAAATGTCTACACCACTATCTGTATGAACATGGAAATATCTACACTGCCATCTGTATAAACATGGATATATCTACACAGCCATCTCTATAAACATGGAAATATCCACACCGCTATCTGTATAAACATGGAAATACCCCGCTAAAGGTATAAACATGAAAACATCTACATCGCTATCTGTATAAACATGGAAATAACTCCACAGCTATCTCTATAAACATGGAAATAACTACACCGCTATCTGTATAAACTTGGAAATATCTACACCGCTCTCTGTATAAACATGGAAATATCCACATCGCTATCTGTATAAACATGGAAATATCTCTGGTGCTATCTCTATAAACATGGAAATAGCTACACCGCTATCTTTATAAACATGGAAATATCTACACCACTACCTGTATAAACATGGAAATATCTACAACACTATCTGTGTAAACATGGGAATATCTTCACAGCTATCTGTGGAAACATGGAAATATGTACACCGCTATCTGTGTAAATATGGAAATATCTACACCGCAATCTGTGCAAATATGGAAATATCTACACCGCTATCTCTGTAAACATGGAAATATCTACACCGCTATCTGTACAAACATGGAAATATCTACACCGCTATGTGTATAAACATGGAAATATCTACACCAAGATCTGTATAAACATGGAAATATCTACACCGCAATCTGTATAAACATGGAAATATCTACACCACTATCTGTATAAACATGGAAATATCTACACCGATATGTGTATAAATGTGGAAATATCTGCACAGCTGTCTGTATAAATATGGAAATAGCTACACTGTTATCTGTATAACTATGGAAATATCTACACCGGTATCTCAATAAACATGGAAATGTCTACACCGCTATCTGTATAAACATGGAAATATCTACATGGCTGTCTCTATAAACATGGAAATGTCTACACCGCCATCTGTATTAACATGGAAATAACTACACAGTCATCTGTATAAACATGGAAATATCTACACAACTATCTGTATAAACATGGAAATATCTACACTGCCATCTGTATAAACATGAAAATATCTACAAAGCCATCTCTATAAACATGGAAATATCTACACCGCCATCTGTATAAACATGGAAATACCTACACAGTCATCTGTATAAACATGGAAATATCTACACCACTGTCTGTATAGACATGGAAATATCTACACTGCCATGTGTATAAACATGGAAATATCTACAGCGCTATCTGTATAAACATGGAAATATCTACACCGCAATCTGTATAAACATGGAAATAACTACACTGCTGTCTGTATAAACATGGAAATATCTACACCGCTATCTGTGTAAACATGGAAATATGTCCACCGCTATGTGTGTAAAGATGGAAATATCTACACAGCAGTCTGGGCAAATATGGAAATATCTACACCGCTATCTCTGGAAACATGGAAATATCTACACCGCTATCTGTATATACATGGAAATGTCTAAACTGCTATCTGTATAAATATGGAAATATCTGCACCACGATCTCTATGAACATGGAAATATCAACACCGCCAACTGTATGAACATGGAAATATCTGCACCGCTGTCTGTATAAACATGGAAATATCTACACAGCTATCTGTACAAATATGGAAATATCTACACCGCTATCTCTATAAACATGGAAATGTCTACACCGCTATCTGTATAAACATGGAAATATCTATATGGCTATCTCTATAAACATGGAAATATCTATATGGCTATCTCTATAAACATGGAAATATCCACAACGCCGTCAGTATAAACATAGAAATACCTACACAGTCATCTGTATAAACATGGAAATATCTACACAACTATCTATATAAACATGGAAACATTTGCACTGCCATCAGTACAAACATGGAAATATCTACACCGCTATCTCTGTAAACATGGAAATACCTACACCGCAATCTGTATTAACATGGAAATATCTACACTGCTATCTTTCTAAACTTGGAAATATCTCCACCTCCATCTGTATAAACATGGAAATATCTCCACCGCTGTCTCTATAAACATGGAAATATCTCCACCGCTATCTGTATAAACATGGAAATAACTACACCGCTATCTTTATAAACATCGAAATATCTACACCGCTATCTGTATAAACATGGAAATATCTACAACAATATCTGTGTAAACATGGAAATATGTACACAGCTCTCTGTGTAAACATGGAAATATGTACATCGCTCTCTGTGTAAACATGGAAATATCTAGACCGCAATCTGTGCAAATATGAAAATATCTACACCGCTATCTCTGTAAATATGGAAATATCTAAATCGCTATCTGTATAAACATGGAAATATCTACACGGCTATCTGTATAAACATGGAAATATCTACACCGCTAACAGTATAAACATGGAAATATCTACACCGCAATCTGTATAAATATGGAAATATCTACACCGCTATCTCTATAAACATGGAAATGTCTACACAGCTATCTGTATAAACATGGAAATATCTACATGGCTGTCTCTATGAACATAGAAATATCTACACCACCATCTGTATAAACATGGAAATAACTACACAGTCATCTGTATAAACATGGAAATGTCTACACCACTATCTGTATGAACATGGAAATATCTACACTGCCATCTGTATAAACATGGAAATATCTACACAGCCATCTCTATAAACATGGAAATATCTACACCGCTATCTGTATAAACATGGAAATACCCCGCTAAAGGTATAAACATGAAAACATCTACATCGCTATCTGTATAAACATGGAAATAACTCCACAGCTATCTCTATAAACATGGAAATAACAACACCGCTATCTGTATAAACTTGGAAATATCTACACCGCTCTCTGTATAAACATGGAAATATCCACATCGCTATCTGTATAAACATGGATATATCTCTGGTGCTATCTCTATAAACATGGAAATAGCTACACCGCTATCTTTATAAACATGGAAATATCTACACCACTACCTGTATAAACATGGAAATATCTACAACACTATCTGTGTAAACATGGGAATATCTTCACAGCTATCTGTGGAAACATGGAAATATGTACACCGCTATCTGTGTAAATATGGAAATATCTACACCGCAATCTGTGCAAATATGGAAATATCTACACCGCTATCTCTGTAAACATGGAAATATCTACACCGCTATCTGTACAAACATGGAAATATCTACACCGCTATGTGTATAAACATGGAAATATCTACACCAAGATCTGCATAAACATGGAAATATCTACACCGCAATCTGTATAAACATGGAAATATCTACACCACTATCTGTATAAACATGGAAATATCTACACCGATATGTGTATAAATGTGGAAATATCTGCACAGCTGTCTGTATAAATATGGAAATAGCTACACTGTTATCTGTATAACTATGGAAATATCTACACCGGTATCTCAATAAACATGGAAATGTCTACACCGCTATCTGTATAAACATGGAAATATCTACATGGCTGTCTCTATAAACATGGAAATGTCTACACCGCCATCTGTATTAACATGGAAATAACTACACAGTCATCTGTATAAACATGGAAATATCTACACAACTATCTGTATAAACATGGAAATATCTACACTGCCATCTGTATAAACATGAAAATATCTACAAAGCCATCTCTATAAACATGGAAATATCTACACCGCCATCTGTATAAACATGGAAATACCTACACAGTCATCTGTATAAACATGGAAATATCTACACCACTGTCTGTATAGACATGGAAATATCTACACTGCCATGTGTATAAACATGGAAATATCTACAGCGCTATCTGTATAAACATGGAAATATCTACACCGCAATCTGTATAAACATGGAAATAACTACACTGCTGTCTGTATAAACATGGAAATATCTACACCGCTATCTGTGTAAACATGGAAATATGTACACCGCTATGTGTGTAAAGATGGAAATATCTACACAGCAGTCTGGGCAAATATGGAAATATCTACACCGCTCTCTCTGGAAACATGGAAATATCTACACCGCTATCTGTATATACATGGAAATGTCTAAACTGCTATCTGTATAAATATGGAAATATCTGCACCACGATCTCTATGAACATGGAAATATCAACACCGCCAACTGTATGAACATGGAAATATCTGCACCGCTGTCTGTATAAACATGGAAATATCTACACAGCTATCTGTACAAATATGGAAATATCTACACCGCTATCTCTATAAACATGGAAATGTCTACACCGCTATCTGTATAAACATGGAAATATCTACATGGCTATCTCTATAAACATGGAAATATCTATATGGCTATCTCTATAAACATGGAAATATCCACAACGCCGTCAGTATAAACATAGAAATACATACACAGTCATCTGTATAAACATGGAAATATCTACACAACTATCTATATAAACATGGAAACATTTGCACTGCCATCAGTACAAACATGGAAATATCTACACCGCTATCTCTGTAAACATGGAAATACCTACACCGCAATCTGTATTAAAATGGAAATATCTACACTGCTATCTCTCTAAACTTGGAAATATCTCCACCTCCATCTGTATAAACATGGAAATATCTCCACCGCTGTCTCTATAAACATGGAAATATCTCCACCGCTATCTGTATAAACATGGAAATATCTACACCGCTATCTTTATAAACATCGAAATATCTACACCGCTATCTGTATAAACATGGAAATACCTACTACAATATCTGTGTAAACATGGAAATATCTACACAGCTCTCTGTGTAAACATGGAAATATGTACATCGCTCTCTGTGTAAACATGGAAATATCTAGACCGCAATCTGTGCAAATATGAAAATATCTACACCGCTATCTCTGTAAACATGGAAATATCTAAATCGCTATCTGTATAAACATGGAAATATCTACACGGCTATCTGTATAAACATGGAAATATCTACACCGCTAACAGTATAAACATGGAAATATCTACACCGCTATCTGTATAAATATGGAAATATCTACACCGCTATCTCTATAAACATGGAAATGTCTACACAGCTATCTGTATAAACATGGAAATATCTACATGGCTGTCTCTATGAACATAGAAATATCTACACCGCCATCTGTATAAACATGGAAATACCTACACAGTCATCTGTATAAACATGGAAATGTCTACACCACTATCTGTATGAACATGGAAATATCTACACTGCCATCTGTATAAACATGGATATATCTACACAGCCATCTCTATAAACATGGAAATATCCACACCGCTATCTGTATAAACATGGAAATACACCGCCGCTAAAGGTATAAACATGAAAACATCTACATCGCTATCTGTATAAACATGGAAATAACTCCACAGCTATCTCTATAAACATGGAAATAACTACACCGCTATCTGTATAAACTTGGAAATATCTACACCGCTCTCTGTATAAACATGGAAATATCCACATCGCTATCTGTATAAACATGGAAATATCTCTGGTGCTATCTCTATAAACATGGAAATAGCTACACCGCTATCTTTATAAACATGGAAATATCTACACCACTACCTGTATAAACATGGAAATATCTACAACACTATCTGTGTAAACATGGGAATATCTTCACAGCTATCTGTGGAAACATGGAAATATGTACACTGCTATCTGTGTAAATATGGAAATAACTAGACCGCAATCTGTGCAAATATGGAAATATCTACACCGCTATCTCTGTAAACATGGAAATATCTACACCGCTATCTGTACAAACATGGAAATATCTACACCGCTATGTGTATAAACATGGAAATATCTACACCATGATCTGTATAAACATGGAAATATCTACACCGCAATCTGTATAAACATGGAAATATCTACACCACTATCTGTATAAACATGGAAATATCTACACCGATATGTGTATAAATGTGGAAATATCTGCACAGCTGTCTGTATAAATATGGAAATAGCTACACTGTTATCTGTATAACTATGGAAATATCTACACCGGTATCTCAATAAACATGGAAATGTCTACACCACTATCTGTATAAACATGGAAATATCTACATGGCTGTCCCTATAAACATGGAAATGTCTACACCGCCATCTGTATTAACATGGAAATAACTACACAGTCATCTGTATAAACATGGAAATATCTACACAACTATCTGTATAAACATGGAAATATCTACACTGCCATCTGTATAAACATGAAAATATCTACAAAGCCATCTCTATAAACATGGAAATATCTACACCGCCATCTGTATAAACATGGAAATACCTACACAGTCATCTGTATAAACATGGAAATATCTACACCACTGTCTGTATACACATGGAAATATCTACACTGCCATGTGTATAAACATGGAAATATCTACAGCGCTATCTGTATAAACATGGAAATATCTACACCGCAATCTGTATAAACATGGAAATAACTACACTGCTGTCTGTATAAACATGGAAATATCTACACCGCTATCTGTGTAAACATGGAAATATGTACACCGCTATGTGTGTAAAGATGGAAATATCTACACAGCAGTCTGGGCAAATATGGAAATATCTACACCGCTATCTCTGGAAACATGGAAATATCTACACCGCTATCTGTATATACATGGAAATGTCTAAACTGCTATCTGTATAAATATGGAAATATCTGCACCACGATCTCTATGAACATGGAAATATCAACACCGCCAATTGTATAAACATGGAAATATCTGCACCGCTGTCTGTATAAACATGGAAATATCTTCACAGCTATCTGTACAAATATGGAAATATCTACACCGCTATCTCTATAAACATGGAAATGTCTACACCGCTATCTGTATAAACATGGAAATATCTACATGGCTATCTCTATAAACATGGAAATATCTATATGGCTATCTCTATAAACATGGAAATATCCACAACGCCGTCAGTATAAACATAGAAATACCTACACAGTCATCTGTATAAACATGGAAATATCTACACAACTATCTATATAAACATGGAAACATTTGCACTGCCATCGGTACAAACATGGAAATATCTACACCGCTATCTCTGTAAACATGGAAATACCTACACCGCAATCTGTATTAACATGGAAATATCTACACTGCTATCTTTCTAAACTTGGAAATATCTCCACCTCCATCTCTATAAACATGGAAATATCTCCACCGCTGTCTCTATAAACATGGAAATATCTCCACCGCTATCTGTATAAACATGGAAATATCTACACCGCTATCTTTATAAACATCGAAATATCTACACCGCTATCTGTATAAACATGGAAATACCTACAACAATATCTGTGTAAACATGGAAATATCTACACAGCTCTCTGTGTAAACATGGAAATATGTACATCGCTCTCTGTGTAAACATGGAAATATCTAGACCGCAATCTGTGCAAATATGAACATATCTACACCGCTATCTCTGTAAACATGGAAATATCTAAATCGCTATCTGTATAAACATGGAAATATCTACACGGCTATCTGTATAAACATGGAAATATCTACACCGCTAACAGTATAAACATGGAAATATCTACACCGCTATCTGTATAAATATGGAAATATCTACACCGCTATCTCTATAAACATGGAAATGTCTACACAGCTATCTGTATAAACATGGAAATATCTACATGGCTGTCTCTATGAACATAGAAATATCTACACCGCCATCTGTATAAACATGGAAATACCTACACAGTCATCTGTATAAACATGGAAATGTCTACACCACTATCTGTATGAACATGGAAATATCTACACTGCCATCTGTATAAACATGGATATATCTACACAGCCATCTCTATAAACATGGAAATATCCACACCGCTATCTGTATAAACATGGAAATACCCCGCTAAAGGTATAAACATGAAAACATCTACATCGTTATCTGTATAAACATGGAAATAACTCCACAGCTATCTCTATAAACATGGAAATAACTACACCGCTATCTGTATAAACTTGGAAATATCTACACCGCTCTCTGTATAAACATGGAAATATCCACATCGCTATCTGTATAAACATGGAAATATCTCTGGTGCTATCTCTATAAACATGGAAATAGCTACACCGCTATCTTTATAAACATGGAAATATCTACACCACTACCTGTATAAACATGGAAATATCTACAACACTATCTGTGTAAACATGGGAATATCTTCACAGCTATCTGTGGAAACATGGAAATATGTACACCGCTATCTGTGTAAATATGGAAATATCTACACCGCAATCTGTGCAAATATGGAAATATCTACACCGCTATCTCTGTAAACATGGAAATATCTACACCGCTATCTGTACAAACATGGAAATATCTACACCGCTATGTGTATAAACATGGAAATATCTACACCAAGATCTGTATAAACATGGAAATATCTACACCGCAATCTGTATAAACATGGAAATATCTACACCACTATCTGTATAAACATGGAAATATCTACACCGATATGTGTATAAATGTGGAAATATCTGCACAGCTGTCTGTATAAATATGGAAATAGCTACACTGTTATCTGTATAACTATGGAAATATCTACACCGGTATCTCAATAAACATGGAAATGTCTACACCGCTATCTGTATAAACATGGAAATATCTACATGGCTGTCTCTATAAACATGGAAATGTCTACACCGCCATCTGTATTAACATGGAAATAACTACACAGTCATCTGTATAAACATGGAAATATCTACACAACTATCTGTATAAACATGGAAATATCTACACTGCCATCTGTATAAACATGAAAATATCTACAAAGCCATCTCTATAAACATGGAAATATCTACACCGCCATCTGTATAAACATGGAAATACCTACACAGTCATCTGTATAAACATGGAAATATCTACACCACTGTCTGTATAGACATGGAAATATCTACACTGCCATGTGTATAAACATGGAAATATCTACAGCGCTATCTGTATAAACATGGAAATATCTACACCGCAATCTGTATAAACATGGAAATAACTACACTGCTGTCTGTATAAACATGGAAATATCTACACCGCTATCTGTGTAAACATGGAAATATGTCCACCGCTATGTGTGTAAAGATGGAAATATCTACACAGCAGTCTGGGCAAATATGGAAATATCTACACCGCTATCTCTGGAAACATGGAAATATCTACACCGCTATCTGTATATACATGGAAATGTCTAAACTGCTATCTGTATAAATATGGAAATATCTGCACCACGATCTCTATGAACATGGAAATATCAACACCGCCAACTGTATGAACATGGAAATATCTGCACCGCTGTCTGTATAAACATGGAAATATCTACACAGCTATCTGTACAAATATGGAAATATCTACACCGCTATCTCTATAAACATGGAAATGTCTACACCGCTATCTGTATAAACATGGAAATATCTATATGGCTATCTCTATAAACATGGAAATATCTATATGGCTATCTCTATAAACATGGAAATATCCACAACGCCGTCAGTATAAACATAGAAATACCTACACAGTCATCTGTATAAACATGGAAATAT
Organism: Pan paniscus; assembly: GCF_029289425.2. Classification (NCBI taxonomy): domain Eukaryota; kingdom Metazoa; phylum Chordata; class Mammalia; order Primates; family Hominidae; genus Pan; species Pan paniscus. The sequence continues at coordinate 14,423,064 of NC_073254.2, forward strand.
CTACACAACTATCTATATAAACATGGAAACATTTGCACTGCCATCAGTACAAACATGGAAATATCTACACCGCTATCTCTGTAAACATGGAAATACCTACACCGCAATCTGTATTAACATGGAAATATCTACACTGCTATCTCTCTAAACTTGGAAATATCTCCACCTCCATCTCTATAAACATGGAAATATCTCCACCGCTGTCTCTATAAACATGGAAATATCTCCACCGCTATCTGTATAAACATGGAAATAACTACACCGCTATCTTTATAAACATCGAAATATCTACACCGCTATCTGTATAAACATGGAAATATCTACAACAATATCTGTGTAAACATGGAAATATCTACACAGCTCTCTGTGTAAACATGGAAATATGTACATCGCTCTCTGTGTAAACATGGAAATATCTAGACCGCAATCTGTGCAAATATGAAAATATCTACACCGCTATCTCTGTAAACATGGAAATATCTAAATCGCTATCTGTATAAACATGGAAATATCTACACGGCTATCTGTATAAACATGGAAATATCTACACCGCTAACAGTATAAACATGGAAATATCTACACCGCAATCTGTATAAATATGGAAATATCTACAACGCTATCTCTATAAACATGGAAATGTCTACACAGCTATCTGTATAAACATGGAAATATCTACATGGCTGTCTCTATGAACATAGAAATATCTACACCGCCATCTGTATAAACATGGAAATACCTACACAGTCATCTGTATAAACATGGAAATGTCTACACCACTATCTGTATGAACATGGAAATATCTACACTGCCATCTGTATAAACATGGATATATCTACACAGCCATCTCTATAAACATGGAAATATCCACACCGCTATCTGTATAAACATGGAAATACACCGCCGCTAAAGGTATAAACATGAAAACATCTACATCGCTATCTGTATAAACATGGAAATAACTCCACAGCTATCTCTATAAACATGGAAATAACTACACCGCTATCTGTATAAACTTGGAAATATCTACACCGCTCTCTGTATAAACATGGAAATATCCACATCGCTATCTGTATAAACATGGAAATATCTCTGGTGCTATCTCTATAAACATGGAAATAGCTACACCGCTATCTTTATAAACATGGAAATATCTACACCACTACCTGTATAAACATGGAAATATCTACAACACTATCTGTGTAAACATGGGAATATCTTCACAGCTATCTGTGGAAACATGGAAATATGTACACTGCTATCTGTGTAAATATGCAAATAACTAGACCGCAATCTGTGCAAATATGGAAATATCTACACCGCTATCTCTGTAAACATGGAAATATCTACACCGCTATCTGTACAAACATGGAAATATCTACACCGCTATGTGTATAAACATGGAAATATCTACACCATGATCTGTATAAACATGGAAATATCTACACCGCAATCTGTATAAACATGGAAATATCTACACCACTATCTGTATAAACATGGAAATATCTACACCGATATGTGTATAAATGTGGAAATATCTGCACAGCTGTCTGTATAAATATGGAAATAGCTACACTGTTATCTGTATAACTATGGAAATATCTACACCGGTATCTCAATAAACATGGAAATGTCTACACCACTATCTGTATAAACATGGAAATATCTACATGGCTGTCCCTATAAACATGGAAATGTCTACACCGCCATCTGTATTAACATGGAAATAACTACACAGTCATCTGTATAAACATGGAAATATCTACACAACTATCTGTATAAACATGGAAATATCTACACTGCCATCTGTATAAACATGAAAATATCTACAAAGCCATCTCTATAAACATGGAAATATCTACACCGCCATCTGTATAAACATGGAAATACCTACACAGTCATCTGTATAAACATGGAAATATCTACACCACTGTCTGTATACACATGGAAATATCTACACTGCCATGTGTATAAACATGGAAATATCTACAGCGCTATCTGTATAAACATGGAAATATCTACACCGCAATCTGTATAAACATGGAAATAACTACACTGCTGTCTGTATAAACATGGAAATATCTACACCGCTATCTGTGTAAACATGGAAATATGTACACCGCTATGTGTGTAAAGATGGAAATATCTACACAGCAGTCTGGGCAAATATGGAAATATCTACACCGCTATCTCTGGAAACATGGAAATATCTACACCGCTATCTGTATATACATGGAAATGTCTAAACTGCTATCTGTATAAATATGGAAATATCTGCACCACGATCTCTATGAACATGGAAATATCAACACCGCCAATTGTATAAACATGGAAATATCTGCACCGCTGTCTGTATAAACATGGAAATATCTTCACAGCTATCTGTACAAATATGGAAATATCTACACCGCTATCTCTATAAACATGGAAATGTCTACACCGCTATCTGTATAAACATGGAAATATCTACATGGCTATCTCTATAAACATGGAAATATCTATATGGCTATCTCTATAAACATGGAAATATCCACAACGCCGTCAGTATAAACATAGAAATACCTACACAGTCATCTGTATAAACATGGAAATATCTACACAACTATCTATATAAACATGGAAACATTTGCACTGCCATCGGTACAAACATGGAAATATCTACACCGCTATCTCTGTAAACATGGAAATACCTACACCGCAATCTGTATTAACATGGAAATATCTACACTGCTATCTTTCTAAACTTGGAAATATCTCCACCTCCATCTCTATAAACATGGAAATATCTCCACCGCTGTCTCTATAAACATGGAAATATCTCCACCGCTATCTGTATAAACATGGAAATATCTACACCGCTATCTTTATAAACATCGAAATATCTACACCGCTATCTGTATAAACATGGAAATACCTACAACAATATCTGTGTAAACATGGAAATATCTACACAGCTCTCTGTGTAAACATGGAAATATGTACATCGCTCTCTGTGTAAACATGGAAATATCTAGACCGCAATCTGTGCAAATATGAACATATCTACACCGCTATCTCTGTAAACATGGAAATATCTAAATCGCTATCTGTATAAACATGGAAATATCTACACGGCTATCTGTATAAACATGGAAATATCTACACCGCTAACAGTATAAACATGGAAATATCTACACCGCTATCTGTATAAATATGGAAATATCTACACCGCTATCTCTATAAACATGGAAATGTCTACACAGCTATCTGTATAAACATGGAAATATCTACATGGCTGTCTCTATGAACATAGAAATATCTACACCGCCATCTGTATAAACATGGAAATACCTACACAGTCATCTGTATAAACATGGAAATGTCTACACCACTATCTGTATGAACATGGAAATATCTACACTGCCATCTGTATAAACATGGATATATCTACACAGCCATCTCTATAAACATGGAAATATCCACACCGCTATCTGTATAAACATGGAAATACCCCGCTAAAGGTATAAACATGAAAACATCTACATCGTTATCTGTATAAACATGGAAATAACTCCACAGCTATCTCTATAAACATGGAAATAACTACACCGCTATCTGTATAAACTTGGAAATATCTACACCGCTCTCTGTATAAACATGGAAATATCCACATCGCTATCTGTATAAACATGGAAATATCTCTGGTGCTATCTCTATAAACATGGAAATAGCTACACCGCTATCTTTATAAACATGGAAATATCTACACCACTACCTGTATAAACATGGAAATATCTACAACACTATCTGTGTAAACATGGGAATATCTTCACAGCTATCTGTGGAAACATGGAAATATGTACACCGCTATCTGTGTAAATATGGAAATATCTACACCGCAATCTGTGCAAATATGGAAATATCTACACCGCTATCTCTGTAAACATGGAAATATCTACACCGCTATCTGTACAAACATGGAAATATCTACACCGCTATGTGTATAAACATGGAAATATCTACACAAAGATCTGTATAAACATGGAAATATCTACACCGCAATCTGTATAAACATGGAAATATCTACACCACTATCTGTATAAACATGGAAATATCTACACCGATATGTGTATAAATGTGGAAATATCTGCACAGCTGTCTGTATAAATATGGAAATAGCTACACTGTTATCTGTATAACTATGGAAATATCTACACCGGTATCTCAATAAACATGGAAATGTCTACACCGCTATCTGTATAAACATGGAAATATCTACATGGCTGTCTCTATAAACATGGAAATGTCTACACCGCCATCTGTATTAACATGGAAATAACTACACAGTCATCTGTATAAACATGGAAATATCTACACAACTATCTGTATAAACATGGAAATATCTACACTGCCATCTGTATAAACATGAAAATATCTACAAAGCCATCTCTATAAACATGGAAATATCTACACCGCCATCTGTATAAACATGGAAATACCTACACAGTCATCTGTATAAACATGGAAATATCTACACCACTGTCTGTATAGACATGGAAATATCTACACTGCCATGTGTATAAACATGGAAATATCTACAGCGCTATCTGTATAAACATGGAAATATCTACACCGCAATCTGTATAAACATGGAAATAACTACACTGCTGTCTGTATAAACATGGAAATATCTACACCGCTATCTGTGTAAACATGGAAATATGTCCACCGCTATGTGTGTAAAGATGGAAATATCTACACAGCAGTCTGGGCAAATATGGAAATATCTACACCGCTATCTCTGGAAACATGGAAATATCTACACCGCTATCTGTATATACATGGAAATGTCTAAACTGCTATCTGTATAAATATGGAAATATCTGCACCACGATCTCTATGAACATGGAAATATCAACACCGCCAACTGTATGAACATGGAAATATCTGCACCGCTGTCTGTATAAACATGGAAATATCTACACAGCTATCTGTACAAATATGGAAATATCTACACCGCTATCTCTATAAACATGGAAATGTCTACACCGCTATCTGTATAAACATGGAAATATCTATATGGCTATCTCTATAAACATGGAAATATCTATATGGCTATCTCTATAAACATGGAAATATCCACAACGCCGTCAGTATAAACATAGAAATACCTACACAGTCATCTGTATAAACATGGAAATATCTACACAACTATCTATATAAACATGGAAACATTTGCACTGCCATCAGTACAAACATGGAAATATCTACACCGCTATCTCTGTAAACATGGAAATACCTACACCGCAATCTGTATTAACATGGAAATATCTACACTGCTATCTTTCTAAACTTGGAAATATCTCCACCTCCATCTCTATAAACATGGAAATATCTCCACCGCTGTCTCTATAAACATGGAAATATCTCCACCGCTATCTGTATAAACATGGAAATAACTACACCGCTATCTTTATAAACATCGAAATATCTACACCGCTATCTGTATAAACATGGAAATATCTACAACAATATCTGTGTAAACATGGAAATATCTACACAGCTCTCTGTGTAAACATGGAAATATGTACATCGCTCTCTGTGTAAACATGGAAATATCTAGACCGCAATCTGTGCAAATATGAAAATATCTACACCGCTATCTCTGTAAACATGGAAATATCTAAATCGCTATCTGTATAAACATGGAAATATCTACACGGCTATCTGTATAAACATGGAAATATCTACACCGCTAACAGTATAAACATGGAAATATCTACACCGCAATCTGTATAAATATGGAAATATCTACAACGCTATCTCTATAAACATGGAAATGTCTACACAGCTATCTGTATAAACATGGAAATATCTACATGGCTGTCTCTATGAACATAGAAATATCTACACCACCATCTGTATAAACATGGAAATAACTACACAGTCATCTGTATAAACATGGAAATGTCTACACCACTATCTGTATGAACATGGAAATATCTACACTGCCATCTGTATAAACATGGAAATATCTACACAGCCATCTCTATAAACATGGAAATATCTACACCGCTATCTGTATAAACATGGAAATACCCCGCTAAAGGTATAAACATTAAAACATCTACATCGCTATCTGTATAAACATGGAAATAACTCCACAGCTATCTCTATAAACATGGAAATAACAACACCGCTATCTGTATAAACTTGGAAATATCTACACCGCTCTCTGTATAAACATGGAAATATCCACATCGCTATCTGTATAAACATGGATATATCTCTGGTGCTATCTCTATAAACATGGAAATAGCTACACCGCTATCTTTATAAACATGGAAATATCTACACCACTACCTGTATAAACATGGAAATATCTACAACACTATCTGTGTAAACATGGGAATATCTTCACAGCTATCTGTGGAAACATGGAAATATGTACACCGCTATCTGTGTAAATATGGAAATATCTACACCGCAATCTGTGCAAATATGGAAATATCTACACCGCTATCTCTGTAAACATGGAAATATCTACACCGCTATCTGTACAAACATGGAAATATCTACACCGCTATGTGTATAAACATGGAAATATCTACACCAAGATCTGCATAAACATGGAAATATCTACACCGCAATCTGTATAAACATGGAAATATCTACACCACTATCTGTATAAACATGGAAATATCTACACCGATATGTGTATAAATGTGGAAATATCTGCACAGCTGTCTGTATAAATATGGAAATAGCTACACTGTTATCTGTATAACTATGGAAATATCTACACCGGTATCTCAATAAACATGGAAATGTCTACACCGCTATCTGTATAAACATGGAAATATCTACATGGCTGTCTCTATAAACATGGAAATGTCTACACCGCCATCTGTATTAACATGGAAATAACTACACAGTCATCTGTATAAACATGGAAATATCTACACAACTATCTGTATAAACATGGAAATATCTACACTGCCATCTGTATAAACATGAAAATATCTACAAAGCCATCTCTATAAACATGGAAATATCTACACCGCCATCTGTATAAACATGGAAATACCTACACAGTCATCTGTATAAACATGGAAATATCTACACCACTGTCTGTATAGACATGGAAATATCTACACTGCCATGTGTATAAACATGGAAATATCTACAGCGCTATCTGTATAAACATGGAAATATCTACACCGCAATCTGTATAAACATGGAAATAACTACACTGCTGTCTGTATAAACATGGAAATATCTACACCGCTATCTGTGTAAACATGGAAATATGTACACCGCTATGTGTGTAAAGATGGAAATATCTACACAGCAGTCTGGGCAAATATGGAAATATCTACACCGCTATCTCTGGAAACATGGAAATATCTACACCGCTATCTGTATATACATGGAAATGTCTAAACTGCTATCTGTATAAATATGGAAATATCTGCACCACGATCTCTATGAACATGGAAATATCAACACCGCCAACTGTATAAACATGGAAATATCTGCACCGCTGTCTGTATAAACATGGAAATATCTACACAGCTATCTGTACAAATATGGAAATATCTACACCGCTATCTCTATAAACATGGAAATGTCTACACCGCTATCTGTATAAACATGGAAATATCTATATGGCTATCTCTATAAACATGGAAATATCTATATGGCTATCTCTATAAACATGGAAATATCCACAACGCCGTCAGTATAAACATAGAAATACCTACACAGTCATCTGTATAAACATGGAAATATCTACACAACTATCTATATAAACATGGAAACATTTGCACTGCCATCAGTACAAACATGGAAATATCTACACCGCTATCTCTGTAAACATGGAAATACCTACACCGCAATCTGTATTAACATGGAAATATCTACACTGCTATCTTTCTAAACTTGGAAATATCTCCACCTCCATCTGTATAAACATGGAAATATCTCCACCGCTGTCTCTATAAACATGGAAATATCTCCACCGCTATCTGTATAAACATGGAAATAACTACACCGCTATCTTTATAAACATCGAAATATCTACACCGCTATCTGTATAAACATGGAAATATGTACAACAATATCTGTGTAAACATGGAAATATGTACACAGCTCTCTGTGTAAACATGGAAATATGTACATCGCTCTCTGTGTAAACATGGAAATATCTAGACCGCAATCTGTGCAAATATGAAAATATCTACACCGCTATCTCTGTAAATATGGAAATATCTAAATCGCTATCTGTATAAACATGGAAATATCTACACGGCTATCTGTATAAACATGGAAATATCTACACCGCTAACAGTATAAACATGGAAATATCTACACCGCTATCTGTATAAATATGGAAATATCTACACCGCTATCTCTATAAACATGGAAATGTCTACACAGCTATCTGTATAAACATGGAAATATCTACATGGCTGTCTCTATGAACATAGAAATATCTACACCGCCATCTGTATAAACATGGAAATACCTACACAGTCATCTGTATAAACATGGAAATGTCTACACCACTATCTGTATGAACATGGAAATATCTACACTGCCATCTGTATAAACATGGATATATCTACACAGCCATCTCTATAAACATGGAAATATCCACACCGCTATCTGTATAAACATGGAAATACCCCGCCGCTAAAGGTATAAACATGAAAACATCTACATCGCTATCTGTATAAACATGGAAATAACTCCACAGCTATCTCTATAAACATGGAAATAACTACACCGCTATCTGTATAAACTTGGAAATATCTACACCGCTCTCTGTATAAACATGGAAATATCCACATCGCTATCTGTATAAACATGGAAATATCTCTGGTGCTATCTCTATAAACATGGAAATAGCTACACCGCTATCTTTATAAACATGGAAATATCTACACCACTACCTGTATAAACATGGAAATATCTACAACACTATCTGTGTAAACATGGGAATATCTTCACAGCTATCTGTGGAAACATGGAAATATGTACACCGCTATCTGTGTAAATATGGAAATAACTACACCGCAATCTGTGCAAATATGGAAATATCTGCACCGCTATCTCTGTAAACATGGAAATATCTACACCGCTATCTGTACAAACATGGAAATATCTACACCGCTATGTGTATAAACATGGAAATATCTACACCATGATCTGTATAAACATGGAAATATCTACACCGCAATCTGTATAAACATGGAAATATCTACACCACTATCTGTATAAACATGGAAATATCTACACCGATATGTGTATAAATGTGGAAATATCTGCACAGCTGTCTGTATAAATATGGAAATAGCTACACTGTTATCTGTATAACTATGGAAATATCTACACCGGTATCTCAATAAACATGGAAATGTCTACACCACTATCTGTATAAACATGGAAATATCTACATGGCTGTCTCTATAAACATGGAAATGTCTACACCGCCATCTGTATTAACATGGAAATAACTACACAGTCATCTGTATAAACATGGAAATATCTACACAACTATCTGTATAAACATGGAAATATCTACACTGCCATCTGTATAAACATGAAAATATCTACAAAGCCATCTCTATAAACATGGAAATATCTACACCGCCATCTGTATAAACATGGAAATACCTACACAGTCATCTGTATAAACATGGAAATATCTACACCACTGTCTGTATACACATGGAAATATCTACACTGCCATGTGTATAAACATGGAAATATCTACAGCGCTATCTGTATAAACATGGAAATATCTACACCGCAATCTGTATAAACATGGAAATAACTACACTGCTGTCTGTATAAACATGGAAATATCTACACCGCTATCTGTGTAAACATGGAAATATGTACACCGCTATGTGTGTAAAGATGGAAATATCTACACAGCAGTCTGGGCAAATATGGAAATATCTACACCGCTATCTCTGGAAACATGGAAATATCTACACCGCTATCTGTATATACATGGAAATGTCTAAACTGCTATCTGTATAAATATGGAAATATCTGCACCACGATCTCTATGAACATGGAAATATCAACACCGCCAATTGTATAAACATGGAAATATCTGCACCGCTGTCTGTATAAACATGGAAATATCTACACAGCTATCTGTACAAATATGGAAATATCTACACCGCTATCTCTATAAACATGGAAATGTCTACACCGCTATCTGTATAAACATGGAAATATCTACATGGCTATCTCTATAAACATGGAAATATCTATATGGCTATCTCTATAAACATGGAAATATCCACAACGCCGTCAGTATAAACATAGAAATACCTACACAGTCATCTGTATAAACATGGAAATATCTACACAACTATCTATATAAACATGGAAACATTTGCACTGCCATCAGTACAAACATGGAAATATCTACACCGCTATCTCTGTAAACATGGAAATACCTACACCGCAATCTGTATTAACATGGAAATATCTACACTGCTATCTTTCTAAACTTGGAAATATCTCCACCTCCATCTCTATAAACATGGAAATATCTCCACCGCTGTCTCTATAAACATGGAAATATCTCCACCGCTATCTGTATAAACATGGAAATATCTACACCGCTATCTTTATAAACATCGAAATATCTACACCGCTATCTGTATAAACATGGAAATACCTACAACAATATCTGTGTAAACATGGAAATATCTACACAGCTCTCTGTGTAAACATGGAAATATGTACATCGCTCTCTGTGTAAATATGGAAATATCTAGACCGCAATCTGTGCAAATATGAAAATATCTACACCGCTATCTCTGTAAACATGGAAATATCTAAATCGCTATCTGTATAAACATGGAAATATCTACACGGCTATCTGTATAAACATGGAAATATCTACACCGCTAACAGTATAAACATGGAAATATCTACACCGCTATCTGTATAAATATGGAAATATCTACACCGCTATCTCTATAAACATGGAAATGTCTACACAGCTATCTGTATAAACATGGAAATATCTACATGGCTGTCTCTATGAACATAGAAATATCTACACCGCCATCTGTATAAACATGGAAATACCTACACAGTCATCTGTATAAACATGGAAATGTCTACACCACTATCTGTATGAACATGGAAATATCTACACTGCCATCTGTATAAACATGGATATATCTACACAGCCATCTCTATAAACATGGAAATATCCACACCGCTATCTGTATAAACATGGAAATACCCCGCTAAAGGTATAAACATGAAAACATCTACATCGCTATCTGTATAAACATGGAAATAACTCCACAGCTATCTCTATAAACATGGAAATAACTACACCGCTATCTGTATAAACTTGGAAATATCTACACCGCTCTCTGTATAAACATGGAAATATCCACATCGCTATCTGTATAAACATGGAAATATCTCTGGTGCTATCTCTATAAACATGGAAATAGCTACACCGCTATCTTTATAAACATGGAAATATCTACACCACTACCTGTATAAACATGGAAATATCTACAACACTATCTGTGTAAACATGGGAATATCTTCACAGCTATCTGTGGAAACATGGAAATATGTACACCGCTATCTGTGTAAATATGGAAATATCTACACCGCAATCTGTGCAAATATGGAAATATCTACACAGCTATCTCTGTAAACATGGAAATATCTACACCGCTATCTGTACAAACATGGAAATATCTACACCGCTATGTGTATAAACATGGAAATATCTACACCATGATATGTATAAACATGGAAATATCTACACCGCAATCTGTATAAACATGGAAATATCTACACCACTATCTGTATAAACATGGAAATATCTACACCGATATGTGTATAAATGTGGAAATATCTGCACAGCTGTCTGTATGAATATGGAAATAGCTACACTGTTATTTGTATAACTATGGAAATATCTACACCGGTATCTCAATAAACATGGAAATGTCTACACCGCTATCTGTATAAACATGGAAATATCTACATGGCTGTCTCTATAAACATGGAAATGTCTACACCGCCATCTGTATTAACATGGAAATAACTACACAGTCATCTGTATAAACATGGAAATATCTACACAACTATCTGTATAAACATGAAAATATCCACACTGCCATTTGTATAAACATGAAAATATCTACAAAGCCATCTCTATAAACATGGAAATATCTACACCGCCATCTGTATAAACATGGAAATACCTACACAGTCATCTGTATAAACATGGAAATATCTACACCACTGTCTGTATAGACATGGAAATATCTACACTGCCATGTGTATAAACATGGAAATATCTACAGCGCTATCTGTATAAACATGGAAATATCTACACAGCTATCTCTATAAACATGAAAATATCTACACTGCTATCTGAATAAAAATGGAAATAGCGACACCGCTAACTGTAGAAACATGGAAATATATACACTGCCATTTGTAAAAACATGAAAATATCTACACAGTCATCTGTATAAACATGGTAATATCTACACCTCCATCTGTATAAACGTGGGAATGTCTACACTGCCATGTGTATACTCATGGAAATATCTACACAGCCATCTGTATAAACACGGAAATATCTACACCGCTATCTCTAAAAACATGGAAATACCTACACTGCAATCTGTATAAACATGGAAATATGTATACCGCTATCTGTGTAAACATAGAAATATCTACACCACTATCTTTATAAACTTGGAAATATCTACACCGCCATCTGTATAAACATGGAAATGTCTCAACCGCTATCTGTATAAACATGGACATATCTACACCGCTATCTGTTTAAACATGGAAAAACCTCCACAGCTATCTGTATAAACACGGAAATACCTCCGGCGATATCGCTATAAAGATGAAAATATCTACTCCACTACCTGTATAAACATGGAAATATCTACAAACCTATCTGTGTAAACATGGGAATATCTTCACAGCTATATTTGTAAACATGGAAATATGTACACCGCTATCTGTATAAACATGGAAATATCTACACCGCTATCTGTATAAATATGGAAGTATCTACAATGCTATCTCTATATGCATGGAATTGCCTACACCGCTATCTGTATAAACATGGAAATATCTACACCGCTATCAGTATAAACATGGAAATATCTACACCGCTATCTGTATAAACATGGAAATATCTCCACTGCTCTCTGTATAAACATGGAAATATCTCCGGCGCTATCTCTATAAACATGGAAATATCTACACCGCTATCTTTATAAACATGGAAATATCTACACTGCTACCTGTATAAACATGGAAATATCTACACCACTATCTGTGTAAACATGGGAATATCTTCACAGATATCTGTGTAAACATGGAAATATGTACACCGCTATCTGTGTAAAGATGGAAATATCTACACCGCTATCTGTATAAACATGGAAATATCAACACCGCTATCTCTGTAAACATGGAAATATCTACACCGCTATCAGTATAAACATGGAAATATGTACACCGCTATCTGTATCAACATGCCAATATCTATACTACAATCGGTATTAACATGGAAATATCTGCACCGCTATCGGTATATACCTGGAAATATCCACACCAATGTCTGTATAAATATGGAAATATCTATAATGCCATCTCTATAAACATGGAAATGTCTACACCGCTATCTGTATAACCATGGAAATACCTACATGGCTATCTCTATAAACATGGAAATATCTACACCGCCATCTGTATAATCACGGAAATAACTACACAGTCATCTGTGTAAACATGGAAATATCTACACCACTATCTGTATAAACATGGAAATATCTACACTGCCGTGTGTATGAACATGAAAATATCTACAGAGCCATCCCTTTAAACATGGAAATATCTACACCGCTCTCTCTATGAACGTGGAAATATCTGCATCGCTATCTCTATAAACATGGAACTTTCTACACCGCTACCTTTATAAACATGGAAATATCTACACCGCTATCAGTATAAACCTGGAAATATTTGCTACGTTATCTCTATAAACATGGAAATTTCTACACCGCTATCTGTATAAACATGGAAATATCTACACCGCTATCTGTATAAACCTGGAAATATTTGCATCTTTATCTCTATAAACATGGAAATTTCTACACCGCTATCTGTATAAACATGGAAATACCTACACCGCTATCTCTATAATCTTGGAAATATCTATAATGCCATCTGTATAAACATGGAAATATTTCCATCGCTATGTGTATAAACATGGAAATATCTCCACTGCTATGTGTATAAACATGGAAATATCTACACTGTCATCTGTATAAACATGGAAATATCTTCACCTTCATCTGTATAATCATGGAAATATCTACACTGCCATCTGTATAAACATGGAAATATCTGTGCAGCCATCCGTATAAACATGGAAATATCTACAAGGCTATCTCTGTAAACATGGAAAAACCTACAATGCAATCTGCATTAACATGGTAATATCTAGACCGCCATCTGTAAAAACATGAAAATATCTACACAGTCATCTGTATAAACATGGAAATATCTACACTTCCATCTGCATGAATATGGAAATATCTACACTGCCATCTGGATACACATGGAAATATCTAGACCGCCATCTGTATAAACATGGATATATCTACACCGCTATCTCTATAAATATGGAAATACCTACACCGCTATCTGTATAAACATGGATATATCTACACCGCTATCTTTAGAAATATGGAAATATTTACACCGCTGTCTGTATAAACTAAGAAATATCTACACTGCTATCTGTATAAACATGGAAATATCTCCAAAGCTATCGGTATAACCATGGAAATATCTACATATCTATCTGAACAAATATGGACATATCTACACGGCTATCTCTATGCTCATGGAAATGTCTACACAACTATCTGTATCAACATGGAAATCTCTACATGGCTACATCTATAAACATGGAAATATCTACACTGCCATGTGTATAGACATGGAAATACCTACACAGTCATCTGTATAAACATGGAAATATCTACACTACTATCCGTTTAAAAATGGAACTGTCTACACTTCCATCTGTATAAACATTTAAATATCTACACAGCCATCTCTATAAAAATGGAAATAACTACATTGCTATCTGTATAAACATGGAAATAGCCACACCGCTTTCTGTATAAACATGGAAATATCTACACCACCATCTGTAAAAACATGGAAATAGCCTCACTGTCATCCATATAAACATGGAAATATCTACACCTCCATCTGTATAAACATGGAAATATCTACACTGCCATCTGTATACACATGGAAATATCTACACTGCCAGCTGTAAAAACATGGAAATAGCTACACCGCTATCTCTATAAACATGGAAATACCTACACCACTATCTGTATAAACATGAAAATAAATACACCGCTATTTGTATAAACATGTAAATATCTACAACACTATCTGTGTTAAAAGGGAAATATCTACACCGCTATCTGTGTAAACAAGGAAATATTTACACAGCTATCTGTGTAAAGATGGAAATATCTAGACCGCAATCTGTGCAAATATGAAAATATCTACACCGCTATCTGTAAACATGGAAATATCTACACTGCTATGTGTATAAACATGGAAATATTTACACAGCTATCTGCATAAACATGGAAATATCTACACCGCCGTCTGTAAAAACATGAAAATATCTACACAGTCATCTGTATAAACATGGAAATATCTACACAGCTACCTGAATAAACGTGGAAATATCTACACTGCCATCTGTATACTCATGGAAATATCTACACAGCCATCTGTATAAACATGGAAATATCTACACCACTATCTCTATAAACATGGAAATACCGACACCGCAATCTGTATATACGTGGAAATATGTATACTGCTATCTGTATAAACATGGAAATATCTACACCGCTATCTTTATAAACTTGGAAATATCTACACGGCCATCTGTATGAACATGGAAATATCTCCACCGCTATCTTTATAAACGTGGACATATCTACACCGCTATCTATATTAACATGGAAATATCTACACCGCTATCTGTATAAACATGGAAATATATCCACCGCTATCTGTATAAACATGGATATACCTCCAGCGCTATCTCTATAAACATGGAAATATCTACTCCACTACCTGTATAAATATGGAAATATCTACAACACTATCTGTGTAAACATGGGAATATCTTCACAGCTATATGTGTAAACATGGAAATATGTACACTGCTATCTGTATAAACATGGAAATGTCTACAACACTATCTGTGTAAATGTGGAAATATCTACACAGCTATCTGTGTAAACATGGTTATATGTACTCCGCTATCTTTGTAAAGATGGAAATATCTACACCGCAAACTGTGCAAATATGGAAATATCTACAGCACTATCTTTGAAAACATGTAAATATCTACACCGCTATCTCTATAAACATTGAAGTGTCTACACCGCTATCTGTGTAAACATGGAAATAGCTACACCGCTATCTGTATAAATATGGAAATATCTACACCGCTATCTCTAAAAATATCGAAATGTCTACACCGCCATCTGTATAAACATGGAAATATCCACATGGCTATGCCTCTAAACATGGAAATGTCTACACCGCCATCTGTATAAACATGGAAATACCTACACAGTCTTCTGTATAAACATGGAAAAATCTTCACCAATATCTGTATAAACACGGAAATGCCTACACTGCCATCTGTATAAACATGGAAATATCTACACATTCTTCTGTAAAAACATCGAAACATCTTCACCACTATGTCTATAAACTTGGAAATATCTACACCTCCATCTGTATAAACTTGGAAACAACTTCACTGCCGTCTGCATAAACATGGAAATATCTGCACCGCTATCAGTATAAACATGGAAATACCTACACCGCAACCTGTACAAACATGGAAATATCTACACCACTATCTGTATAAACATTGCAATATCTACACCGCTACCTTTATAAACTTAGAAATAGCTACACCGCTATTTGTATAAACATGGAAATATCTACAACGACATCTGTAAAAAAATGGAAATATCTACACTGTCATCTGTATAAACATGGAAATATCTACACCTCCGTCTGTATAAACGTGGAAATATCTACACTGACATATGTATACACATGGAAATATCTACACTCCCATCTGTGTAAACATGGAAATATCTACACCGCTATCTTTATAAACATGGAGATATTTACACCGCTATCTGTATAAACATGGAAATATCTACAACACTGTCTGTCTAAACATGGAAATATCTACACAGCTATCTGTGTAAACATGGAAATATGTACACCACTATCTGGGTAAAGATGGAAATATCTACACCGCAATCTGAGCAAACATGGAAATATCTACACCGTTATCTCTGTAAACATGAAAATATCTCCACTGCTTACTGTATAAACATGGAAATATCTACACCGTTATCTGTATGAACATGGAAATATCTACACCACTATCTGTAAAAACATGGAAATGTCTACACGGCTATCTGTATAAACATGGAAATATATACACCGCTACATGTATAAACATGGAAATACCTACACCGCCATCTGTATAAATATGGAATTATCTACACCGCTATCTCTATAAACATGGAAATGCGTACACCGCTATCTCTATAAACACGGAAATATCTACATGGCTATCTATATACACATGGAAATATCCACACCGACATCAGCATAAACATGGAAATACCTGCACAGTCATCTGTATAAACATGGAAATATCTACAACACTGTCTGTATAAACATGGAAATATCAACACTGCAGTCTGTTTAAAAATGGAAATATCTACACCGTTATCTGTATAAACATGGAAATATCTACACAGCTATCTCAATAAACATGGAAATATCTACACCGCTATCTGTATAAACATGGAAATATCTACATGGCTATCCCTATAAACATGGAAATATCTACACTGCCATCTGTATAAACATGGAAATACCTATACAGTCATCTGTAAACATAGAAATAGCTACACCATTATCTGTATAAACATGGAAATATTTACACTGCTATCTGTATAAACATGGAAATATCTACACAGCCATCTGTGTGAACATGGAAACATCCACAAAGCCATCTGTCTGAAAACGGAAAATCTACACAGCCATCTCTATGAACATGGAAATATCTTCACCACTTTCTCTATAAACATGGAAATATCTACACCGCTATCTGTGTAAATATGGAAGTATCTACACCGCTATCTGTATAAACTTGGAAATATCTACACCGCTATCTGTATAAACATGGAAATATCTACACCGCTCTCTGTATAATTATGGAAGTATCTACACTGCTATCTGTATAAACTTGGAAATATCTACACCGCTATCTGTATAAACATGGAAATATCTACACCGCTATCTGTATAAACATGGAAATATCTACACCGCTATCTGTATAAACATGAAAATATCTACATTGCTATATGTATAAACATGGACATATCTCCACCGCTATCTCTATAAACATGGAAATACATACATGGCTATCTCTATGAACATGGAAATACCCACATGGCTATCTCTATGAACATGGAAATATCTACACCTCCATCTGTATAAACATGGAAATACCTACACAGTCATCTGTATAAACATGGAAATATCTACACCACTATCTGCATAAACATGAAAATATCTTCACTGCCAACTGTATAAACATGGAAATATCTACACTGCCATCTCTATAAACATGGAAATATCTACACTGCTATCTGTGTAAAGATGGACATAGCCATACAGCTATCTGTATAAACATGGAAATATCTGCACCGCCATCTGTATAAACATGGAAATATCACCACCGCTATCTGTATAAACATGGAAATATCTCCACCGCTATCTGTAGAAACATGGAAATATCTGCATCGCAATCGGTATAAACATGGAAATATCTCTAGCGCTATCTCTATAAACATGGAAATATGTACACCGCTATCTTTATAAACATGGAAAAATCTACAGCGCTATCTCTATAAACATGGAAATATCTACAACACTGTCTGTGTAAACATGGAAATATCTACACAGCTATCTGTTTAAACATGGAAATATGTACACCGCTATCTGTGTAAAGATGAAAATATCTACACGGCAATCTGTGCAACTATTGAAATGTCTACACCGCTATCTCTGTAAACATGGAAATTTGTACACCGCTACCTGTATAAACATGGAAATTTCTACACTGCTATCTGTATAAACATGGAAATATCTACACCGCTATCTGTATAAACATGGAAATATCTGCACCGCTATCTGTATAAACTTGGAAATATACACACCCCTATCTGTATAGACATGGAAATATCTACATGGCTATCTCTATAAACATGGAAATATCTACACTGCCATCTGTATAAACATGGAAATACCTATATAGTCATCTGTAAAAACATGGAAATATCTAAACCACTATCTGTATAAACATGGAAATATTTACACTGCTATCTGTATAAACATGGAAATATCTACGCAGCTATCTTTGTGAACATGGAAATATCTACAAACCCATCTGTCTGAACATGGAAAATCTACACAGCCTTCTCTATGAACGTGGAAATACCTACACCGCTATCTGTATAAACATGGAAATATCTACGCAGCTATCTTTGTGAACATGGAAATATGTACAAACCCATCTGTCTGAACATGGAAAATCTACACAGCCTTCTCTATGAACGTGGAAATACCTACACCGCTTTCTGTATAAACAAGGAAATATCTACACCACTATCTGTGTAAATATGGAAATATCTACACTACTGTCTGTATAAACTTGGAAATATCTACACCGCTATCTGTATAAACATGGAAATTAGTACATCGGTATCTGTATAAAGAGGGAAATATCTCCACCGCTATCTCTATAAACTTGGAAATATCTACACCGCTATCTTTATAAACATAGAAATATCTCCACCACTATCTGTATAAACATGGAAATATCTACACCGCCATGTGTAAATACATGGAAATATCTATACCATCTTCTGTATAAACATAGAAATATCTACATGGCTATCTGTGTAAATATGGAAATACCTACACCGCAATCTGTATAAACATGGAAATATCTACATCGCAATCAGTATAAACATGGAAATATATCCACCCCTATCTGTATCAACATGGAAACATCTAAACCACTATCCTTTTAAACATGGAAATATCTAAACTGCCATCTGTATAAATATAGAAATATCTACACTGCCATCTGTAGAAAGATGGAAATGTCTACACAATCATCTGTATAAACATGGGAATACCTACACCGCTACATGTATAAACATGGAAGTATCTACACCGCTCTCTGTATAAATATGAAAATACCTGCACCACCATCTGCATAAAGATGGAAATATCGACACCGCCATCTGTATAAACATTGTAATATCTACACTGCCTTCTGTATAAAAGTGTAAATATCTACACAGTCATCTCTATAAACATGGAAATATCTACACTCCTGTCTGTATAAACGTGGAAATAGCCACACAGCTCTCTGCATAAACATGGAAATATCTACACCGCCATCTGTAAAAACATGAAAATATCTACACAGTCATCTGTATAAACATGGAAATATCTACACAGCTACCTGTATAAACGTGGAAATATCTACACCGCAATCTGTATAAACATGGAAGTATCCACACTGTGATCTGTATAAAAATGGAAATATCTACACCGCTATCTGTATAAACATGGGAATATCTTCACCGCTATCTGTATAAACATGGAAATATCTACACCGTGATCTGTATAAATATGGAAATATCTACACCGCTATCTGTATAAACATGGAAATATCTACACCTCTATCTGTATAAACATGGAAATATCTACACTGATATCTGTATAAACATGGAAATATCTACACGGCTATCTGCATAAACATGCAAATATCTACATTGCTATATTTATAAACATGGATATATCTCCACCGCTATGTCTATGAACATGGAAATATCTACACTGCTATCTTTATAAACATGGAAATATCTACATCACTATCTGTGTAAACCTGGAAATATCTACAACGCCATTTGTGTAAACATGGCAATATCTACACAGCTATTTGTGGAAACATGGAAATATGTATACCGCTATCTGTGTAAAGATGGAAATATCTACACTGCAATCTGTGCAAATATGGAAATATCTACACCGCTATCTCTGTAAACATAGAAATACCTACACCGCTATCTGTCTAAACATTGAAATATCTACAGGGCTATCTCTGTAAACATGGAAATATCTACACCGGCATCTGTGTAAACATGGAAATACCTACACAGTCATCTGTATAAACATGGAAATATCTACAACACTATCTGCATAAACATGGAAATATCTACACTGCCATTTGTATAAACATGGAAATATCTACACTGCCATCTGTATAACATGGAAATATCTACACAGCCATCTCTATAAACATGGAAATATCTACACCACAATCTGTATAAACTTGGAAATATCTGCAATGCCATCTGTATAAACCTGGAAATATCTACACAGCCATCTCTATAAACTTGGAAATATGTACACAGCTATCTGTATAAACATGGAAATACCCACAATGCTATCTGTATAAACATGGAAATGTCTACACTGCCATCTGTGAAAACAGAAAATATCTAAAGAGTCATCTGTATACACATGGAAATATCTACACCTCCTTCTGTATAACCATGGAAATATCTACACTGCCATCTGTATACACATGGAAATATCTACAAAGCCATCTGTATAAACATGGAAATATCTACACCGCTATCTCTATAAACCTGGAAATAACTACACCACAATGTGTATAAACATGGAAATAACTACACTGCTGTCTGTATAAACATGGAAATATCTACATCGCTATCTGTATAAACATGGAAATATCTCCAACGCTATCTCTACAAACACGGAAATATCTACACCGATATCTTTATAAACATGGAAATATCTACATCGCCATCTGTATAAACATGGAAATATCTATAACACCATCTGTGTAAACATGGAAATATCCACAGAGCTGTCTGTGTAAACATGGAAATATGTACACCGCTATCTGTGTAAAGATGGAAATATCTACACCGCAATCTGTGCAAATATGGAAATATCTACACCGCTATCTCTATAAACATGGAAATATCTACACCGCTATCTGTATAAACATTGAAATATCTACATGGCTATCTCTATAAACACAGAAAGGTCTACACCAGCATCTGTGTAACCATGGAAATATCTACACAGTCATCTGTATAAGCATGGAAATATCTACACCACTATCTGTATATACATGGAAATATCTACACTGCCAACTTTATAAACGTGGAATTATCTACAGTGCCATCTGTATAACATGGAAATATCTACACAGCCATCTCTATAAACATGGAAATACCTACACAGCCATCTGTATAAACATGGAAATACCTACACAGCGTTCTCTATAAACATGGAAATACCTACACCGCTATCTGTATAAACATGGAAATAGCCACACCGCTATCTGTATAAACATGGAAATACCTACACCCCCATCTGTAAAAACATGGAAATACCTACACAGCTATCAATATAAACATGGAAATATCTACAACGCAATCTGTATAAACATGGAATATCTGCACCGCTATCTGTATAAATATGGAAATATCTACACCGCCATGTGTAAATACATGGAAATATCTATACCATCTTCTGTATAAACATAGAAATATCTACATGGCTATCTGTGTAAATATGGAAATACCTACACCGCAATCTGTATACACATGGAAATATCTACATCGCAATCAGTATAAACATGGAAATATATCCACCCCTATCTGTATCAACATGGAAACATCTAAACCGCTATCCTTTTAAACATGGAAATATCTAAACTGCCATCTGTATAAACATAGAAATATCTACACTGCCGTCTGTAGAAAGATGGAAATGTCTACACTGTCATCTGTATAAACATGGGAATACCTACACCGCTACATGTATAAACATGGAAGTATCTACACCGCTCTCTGTATAAATATGAAAATACCTGCACCGCCATCTGCACAAAGATGGAAATATCGACACCGCCATCTGTATAAACTTTGTAATATCTACACTGCCTTCTGTATAAACGTATAAATATCTACACAGCCATCTCTATAAACATGGAAATATCTACACTCCTGTCTGTATAAACGTGGAAATAGCCACACAGCTCTCTGCATAAACATGGAAATATCTACACCGCCATCTGTAAAAACATGAAAATATCTACACAGTCATCTGTATAAACATGGAAATATCTACACAGCTACCTGTATAAACGTGGAAATATCTACACCGCAATCTGTATAAACATGGAAATATCCACACTGTGATCTGTATAAAAATGGAAATATCTACACCGCTATCTGTATAAACATGGGAATATCTTCACCGCTATCTGTATAAACATGGAAATATCTACACCGCGATCTGTATAAATATGGAAATATCTACACCGCTATCTGTATAAACATGGAAATATCTACACCTCTATCTGTATAAACATGGAAATACCTACACTGATATCTGTATAAACATGGAAATATCTACACCGCTATCTGCATAACATGCAAATATCTACATTGCTATATTTATAAACATGGATATATCTCCACCGCTATGTCTATAAACATGGAAATATCTACACTGCTATCTTTATAAACATGGAAATATCTACATCGCAATCTGTATAAACCTAGAAATATCTACTATGCCATCTGTGTAAACATGGCAATATCTACACAGCTATTTGTGTAAACATGGAAATATGTATACCGCTATCTGTGTAAAGATGGAAATATCTACACCGCAATCTGTGCAAATATGGAAATATCTACACCGCTATCTCTGTAAACATAGAAATACCTACACCGCTATCTGTATAAACATTGAAATATCTACAGGGCTATCTCTATAAACATGGAAATATCTACACCGGCATCTGTGTAAACATGGAAATACCTACACAGTCATCTGTATAAACATGGAAATATCTACAACACTATCTGCATAAACATGGAAATATCTACACTGCCATATGTATAAACATGGCAATATCTACACTGCCATATGTATAACATGGAAATATCTACACAGCCATCTCTATAAACATGGAAATATCTACACCACAATCTGTATAAACTTGGAAATATCTGCAATGCCAACTGTATAAACCTGGAAATATCTACACAGCCATCTCTATAAACTTGGAAATATGTACACAGCTATCTGTGTAAACATGGAAATAGCCACACTGCTATCTGTATAAACATGGAAATATCTACACTGCCATCTGTGAAAACAGAAAATATCTACACAGTCATCTGTATACACATGGAAATATCTACTACTCCATCTGTATAACCATGGAAATATCTACACTGACATCTGTATACGCATGGAAATATCTACAAAGCCATCTGTATAAACATGGAAATATCTACACCGCTATCTCTATAAACCTGGAAATAACTACACCACAATGTGTATAAACATGGAAATAACTACACTGCTGTCTGTATAAACATGGAAATATCTACATCGCTATCTGTATAAACATGGAAATATCTCCCACGCTATCTCTACAAACACGGAAATATCTACACCGATATCTTTATAAACATGGAAATACCTACATCGCCATCTGTATAAACATGGAAATATCAATATCACCATCTGTGTACACATGGAAATATCCACACAGCTGTCTGTGTATACATGGAAATATGTACACCGCTATCTGTGTAAAGATGGAAATATCTACACCGCGATCTGTGCAAATATGGAAATACCTACACCGCTATATCTATAAACATGGAAATATCTACACCGCTATCGTATAAACATTGAAATATCTACATGGCTATCTCTATAAACACGGAAATGTCTGCACCAGCATCTGAGTAAACATGGAAATATCTACACAGTCATCTGTATAAGCATGGAAATATCTACACCACTATCTGTATATACATGGAAATATCTACACTGCCAACTGTATACACGTGGAAATATCTACACTGCCATCTGTATAACATGGAAATATCTACACAGCCATCTCTATAAACATGGAAATACCTACACAGCCATCTGTATAAACATGGAAATACCTACACAGCCATCTCTATAAACATGGAAATACCTACACCGATATCTGTATAAATATGGAAATAGCCACACCGCTATCTGTATAAACATGGAAATATCTACACCCCCATCTGTAAAAACATGGAAATACCTACACAGCTATCAATATAAACATGGAAATATCTACAACGCAATCTGTATAAACATGGAATATCTGCACCGCTATCTGTATAAATATGGAAATATCTACACCGCTATCTCTATAAACAAGGAAATGTCTTCACAGCTATCGGTATAAACACGGAAATATCTACCTGGCTATGTCTACAAACACGGAAATATCTACACTGCCATATGTATAAACATGGAAATACCTACACAGCCATCTGTATAAACATGGAAATATCATCACCGCTATCTTTGTAAACATGGAAATAACTACACCACAATCTGTAAACATGGAAATATCTACACCGGCCTCTGTAAAACATGGAAATATCTACACGGCTATGTTTATAAACTTGGAAATATCTACACCGCCATCTGTATAAACATCGAAATAACTCCACCGCTATCTGTAAAACTTGGAAATAACTCCACCACTATCAGTATAAACATGGAAATATCTTCACCGTTATCTGAATAAACATGGACATATCTACACTGCTATCTCTATAAACATGGAAATACCTACACCGCAATCTGTATAAACATGGAAATATCTATACCGCTATCTGTATAAACATTGAAATATCTACACCGCTATCTGTGCAAACTTGGAAATATCTACACCGCCATCTGTATAAACATGGAAATATCTCCACCGCTATCAGTAAAAACATGGTAATCTCTACACCGTTATCTGCGTAAACATGGAAATATCTACAAGACCATCACTATAAACATGGAAATATCTAAACCGCCATCTGTATATACATGGAAATAACTACACAGTCATCTGTATAAACATGGAAATAAATACACCTCCACCTATATAAACATGGAAATATCTACAATGCCACCTGTATACACATGGAAATATCTACAGGGCTGTCTGTATAAACATGGAGATATTTACATCGCTATCTGTATAAACATGGAAATATCTCCACCGCTGTCTGCATAAACATGGAAATATCTACACCGCCATTTGTAAAAACATGGAAATATCTATACAGTCATCTCTATAAACATGGAAATATCTACATGGCTATCAGTGTAGACATGGAAATATCTCCATCGCTATCTGTACAAACATGGAAATATCTATACCGCTATCTGTATAACTAAAGAAATATCTACACCTCTATCTCTATAAACATGGAAATACCCACACCGCTATCTATATAAACATGGAAATATCTACACCGCTATCTGTAAATTTGGAAATATCTGCAACGCCATCTGCTTAAAGATGGAAATAACGACACCGCCATCTGTATAAACATGGAAATATCTACACTGCCTTCTGTATAAACATGGAAAGATCTACATAGCCATCTCTATAAACATGGAAATAAATACACTGCTATCGGTATAAA
Organism: Pan paniscus; assembly: GCF_029289425.2. NCBI lineage: Eukaryota > Metazoa > Chordata > Mammalia > Primates > Hominidae > Pan > Pan paniscus. The sequence goes on from NC_073254.2 coordinate 14,449,832, forward strand.
CATGGAAATAGCCACACTGCTATCTGTATAAACATGGAAATATCTACACAGCTATCTATATAAATATGGAAATACCTACAGCGCAATCTGTATAAACATGGAAATATCTACACTGCTATCTGTATACATATGGAAATATCTAAACTGCTATCTCTATGTACGTGGAATTGTCTTCACAGCTATCTGTATAAACATGGAAATATCTACACTGCTATCTGCATAAACATGGAAATAACTACACCGCTATCTGTATAAATATGGAAATATCTACACCGCTATCTCTATAAACATGGAAATGTCTACACAGCTATCTGTATAAACATGGAAATATGTACATGGCTGTGTCTATAAACATGGAAATATCTACACCACCATCTGTATAAACATGGAAATACCTACACAGTCATCTGTATAAACATGTAAATATTTACACCGCTATCTCTATAAACATGGAAATACCTACACCGCAATCTGCATAAACATGGAAATATCTACACCGCTATCTGCATAAACATGGAAATATTTACACCGCTATGTTTATAAACTTGGAAATATCTACATTACCATCTGTATAAACATGGAAATATCTCCGCCACTATCTGTATAAACTTGGAAATATCTCCACCGCTGTCTGTATAAACATGGGAATATCTACACCGTTATCTATATAAACATGGAAATAACTACACTGCTATCTGTAAACATGGAAATATCTACACCACTATCTTTATAAACATGGAACTATCTACACTGCCATCTATATAAAGATGGAGTCATCTACATCGTGAACTGTATAAACATGGAAATATCTACACCGCTATCTGTATAAGCATGGAAATACCAACACCGTTATCTGTATAAAGATGGAAATACCTACACGGCTATCTGTATAAACATGGAAATATCTACACCACTATCTCCATAAACATGGAAATACCTGCACCACCATCTCTATACACATGGAAATATCTCCACCGCTATCTCTATAACCAGAGAAATATCTACACCATCATCTCCATAAACATGGATATATCTACACTGCCATCTGTATAAACATGGAAATATCTACATCACCATCTCTGTAAACATAGAAATATCTATACTGCCATCTGTAAAAAGATGGATATATCTACACCGTGATCTGTATACACATGGAAATGTCTTCATCGCTACCTGTATGAACGTGGAAATATCTACAACGCTATCAGTGTAAACATGGAAATATCTGCACCGCTGTCTATATAAACATGGAAATATCTACAACGCCCTCTGTATAAACATGCAAATATCTCCACCGCTATCTGTTTAAACATGGAAATATCTCCACCGCTATCTGTAAAAACATGGAAATATCTACACCGCTATATCTATTAACATGGAAATATCTACACCGCTATCTTTATAAACATAGAAATATCTACACGGCCATCTGTATAAACATTGAAATATCTACACTGCCATCTGTATACACAAGGATATAACTTCACAGCCATCTGTATAAACATGGAAATATATACACCGCTATGTCTAAAAACATGGCAATATCTACACCACTATCTCCATAAACAGGGAAATATCTACACCACTATCTCTATAAACATGGAAATATCTACACCGCCATCTCTATAAACATGAAAATATCTACACTGTCATCTCCATAAACATGGAACTATCTACACCGCCATATGTATAAACATGGAAATACCAACACCGGTGTCTGTATAAGCATGGAAATATCTACACCACGATGTGTATAAACATGGAAATATCTACACCGCAATCTGTATGAACATGGAAATATGTACACCGCTATCTGTATAAACATGGAAATATCTACACCGCTATCTCTATAAACATGGAAATATCTACACCGTTATCTCTATAAACATGGAAATATCTACACCGCCATCTCTGTCAACTTCAAGATATCTACACTGCCATCTCCATAAACATGGAACTATCTACACAGCCATCTATATAAACATGGAAATACCTACACTGCTATCTGTATAAAGATGAAATACCTACACCGCGAGCTGTATGAACATTGAAATATCTACACCGCTATCTGTATAAACATGGAAACACTAACACCGCTATCTGTTTTAACATGGAAATATCTACACTGCTATCTGTATACACTTGGAAATATCTACAATGCTATCTCTATAAGCATGGAAATACCTACGCAATTATCTCTATAAGCATGGAAATACCTACGCAATTATCTCTATAAACATGGAAATATCTACACCGCTATCTCTATAAACGTGGAAACATCTACACCGGAATCTCTAGAAACATGGAAATAAGTACACAGTCATCTGCATATCTGTGGAAATATCTACACCACCAACTGTATAAACATGGAAATACCTACACTGCCATCTGTATAAAGATGTAAGTATCTACACCACTAGCTGTATAAACATGGAAATTTCTACATCGCTATCTGTATAAACATGGAAATATCTACACTGCTGTCTGTATAAACATGGAAATAACTACACCACTATCAGTATAAACATTCAAATATCTACACCGCTATCTCTATAAGCATGGAAATATGGAAACCGACATCTCTATAAATATGGAAATATCTCAACGCCATCTACATAAACAAGGAAATATCTACATTGCCATCCATATAAACATGGAAATATCTTCACCGCCATCTCTATAAACATGGAAATATCTACACCATGATCTGTATAAACATGGAAATATCTACACTGCTATCTGTATAAAAATGGAAATATCTACACCGCTATCTGGATAAATATGGAAATATCTACAACGCTGTCTCTGTAAATATGGAAATATCTTCACCGCTATCTCTATAAACATGGAAATACCTACATCGCTATCTGTATAAACATGGAAATATCTCCACTGCTATCTGTGTAAACATGGAAATATCTACATCGCTATGTGTATAAACATGGAAATATATACTCCACTATCTGTTTAAACATGGAAATATCTACAATGCTATCTGTGTAAACATGGAAATAGCTACACAGCTATCTCTGTAAACATGGAAATATCTACACCGCTTTCTCTGTAAAGATGGAAAATTCTACACCGCAATCTGTGAAGAGATGTAAATATCTACACGGATATCGGTGTAAACATGGAAATATCTACACCGCAATCTGTATAAACATGGAAATATCTACACCGCCATCTGTATAAACCTGGAAATATCTACACCGTCATCTGTATAAGCATGGAAACATCTACACCGCTATCTGTATAAACATGAAAACATCTTCACCGCTATCTCTATAAACATGGAAAAATCTACACCGCCATCTGTATAAGCAAGGAAATACCTACACAGTCATCTCTATAAACATGGAAACATCTACACCGCTATCTCTATACACATGGAAATACCTACACCGCAATCTCTATAAACATGGAAATAACTTCAACGCCATCTCTATAAACATGAAAATATCTACACCGCCATCTTCATGAACATGTAACAAACTTCTCTGCCATTTGTGTAAACATGGAAATATCTACACCCCTATCTGTAAAAACATGGAAATATCTACACTGCCATCTATATAAAGATGGAATCATCTACATCGTGAACTGTATAAACATGGAAATATCTACACCGCTATCTGTATAAACATGGAAATACCAACACCGTTATCTGTATAAAGATGTAAATAACTACACGGCTATCTGTATAAACATGGAAATATCTACAACATTATCTCCATAAACATGGAAATACCTGCACCGCCATCTCTATAAACATGGAAATATCTCCACCGCTATCTCTATAAACAGAGAAATATCTACACCATCATCTCCATCAACATGGAAAAATCTACACCGCCATCTGTATAAACATGGAAATATCTACACCATCATCTGCATGAACATAGAAATAACTATACTGCCATCTGTAAAAAGATGGATATATCTATACCGTGATCTGTATTATCATGGAAATGTCTTCATCGCTACCCGTAAAAACGTGAAAATATCTACAACGCTATCTGTATAAACATGGAAATATCTCCACCGCTATCTGTATAAACATGGAAATATCTGCAACGCCCTCTGTATAAACATGCAAATATCTCCACCGCTATCTGTATAAACATGGAAATATCTACACCGCTATCTGTAAAAACACGGAAATATCTACACCGCTATATCTATAAACATGGAAATATCTACATCGCTATCTTTATAAACATGGAAATATCTACACGGCCATCTGTATAAACATTGAAATATCTGCACTGCCATCAGTATACACAAGGAAATGACTTCACAGCCAGCTGTATAAACATGGAAATATATACACTGCTATGTCTAAAAACATGGGAATATCTACACCGCTATCTCTATAAACAGGTTAATATCTACACCGCTATCTCTATGAACATGGAAATATCTACACCGCCATCTCTATAAACATGAAAAAATCTACACTGCCATCTCCATAAACATGGAAATATCTACACTGCCATATGTATAAACATGGAAATACCAACACCGGTGTCTGTATAAACATGGACATATCTACACCGCGATCTGTATAAACTTGGAAATATCTACACCACAATCTGTATAAACATGGAAATATCTGCACCGCTATCTGTATAAACATGGAAATATATGCAACGCTATCTCTATAAACATGGAAATATCTACACCACTATCTCTATAAACATGGAAATATCTACACCGCCATCTCTATCAACTTCCAAATATCTACACTGCCATCTCCATAAACATGGAAATATGTACACCACCATCTCTATAAACATGGAAATACCCACACTGCCATCGGTATACACATGGAAATACCTACACAGCCATCATTATAAACATGGAAACATCTACACCGCTATCACTATATACATGGAAATACCTACAACGCTATCTCTATAAACATGGAAATATCAACACCGCCATCTCTATAAACATGAAGATATCTACACCACCATCTCCATAAACATGAAACTGTCTACATCGCCATTTGCGTAAACATGGAAATATGTACTCCGCTATCTGTATAAACATGGAAATACCTACACTGCCATCTGTATAAAGATGGAAATAACTACATCGTGAACTGTATAAACATGGAAATATCAACACTGCTATCTGTATAAACATGGAAATACCAACACCGCTTTCTGTAAACATGGAAATATCTACACTGCTATCTACATAAACACGGAAATATCTACACCACTATAATCACAAACATGGAAATACCTTCACTGCCATCTCCATAAACATGGAATTATCTACACCCCTATATCTATAAACATGGAAATATCTACAACGCCATCTGCATAAACGTGGAAATATGTACACCGCTATCTATATAAAGATGGAAATATTTACACCGCCATCTGTAGAAACAAAGAAATATCTACACTGCCATCTGTAAAAAGATGGAAATACATACACCGCGATCTGTATAAACATATAAATATCTACACCGCTACATGTATGAACATGGAAATATCTACACCGCTATCTCTATAAACATGGAAATATCTACAACACGATCTGTATAAACGTGGAAATATCTACACCACTATCTGTATAAACATGGAAATATCTACACCGCTATCTGTAAAAACACGGAAATATCTACAACACTATATCTTTAAATATGGAAATATCTACACTGCTATCTCTATAAACATGGAAATGTCTACACTGCTATCTGTATAAACATGGAAATATTTAAACCGCTTTCTCTATAAACATGGAAATATCTACAACGCTATCTGTGTAAATATGGAAATACCTACACCGCTATCTCTATAAACATGGAAATATCTACACCACTATCTCCATAAACATGGAAATATCTACACCGCCATCTCTATAAACATGAAAATATCTACACTGCCATCTCCATAAACATGGAACTATTTACACTGCCATCTGTATAAACATGAAAATATCTACACTGCCATCTGTATAAAGATGTAAATATCTAAAATGCAAGCTGCATAAACCAGGAAATATCTACACCGCTATCTGTATAAACATGGAAATACCAACACCACTGTCTGTATAACCATGGAAATATCTACACCGCTATCTGTATAAACATGGAAATATCTACACCGCTATCTCTACAACATGGAAATACCTACACAGCTATCTCTATAAACATGGAAATATCTACACTTCTAACTCTATAAACGTGGAAATATATACACTGCCATCTCAATGAACATGGAAATACGTACACCATCATCTACATAAACAAGGAAATATCTACACCGCCATCTATATAAAGATGGAAATATCTACACCGCCATCTCTATAAATCTGGAAATATCCACACCGCCATCTGTAAAAACATGGAAATACCTACACAGCCATCTGTATAAACATAGGAATATCTCCACCGCCATCTACATAAACAAGGAAATATCTACACCGCTATCTATATAAGCATGGAAATATCTTCACCGCCATCTGTATAAACGTTTAAATATCTACACCGCTATCTCTATAAACATGCAAATATCTACACCACCATCTGTATAAACATGGAAATATCTACACTGCCATCTGAATACACATGGAAATATCTTCACAGCCATTTGTATAAACATGGAAATATATACATAGCTATCAATAAAAAAAGGAATTTCCTACACCGCTATCTCTATAAACATGGAAATAACTACACAGCTATCTCTATAAACATGGAAATATCCTCTCCTCAATCTCAATAAACATGAAAATATCTACACTGCCATCTCCATAAACATGGAACTATCTACTCCGCCATCTGTATAAACATGGAAATATCTACAATGCCATCTGTATAAACATGGAAATATCTTCACAAGCATCTCTGTAAACATGGAAACGTCTACACTGCCATCTGTATTCACATGGAAATCTCTACACAGCCATCAGTATGAACATGGCAACATCTACAACGCTATCTCTATACACATGGAAATACCTACACCGCTACCTCTACAAACATGGAAATATCGACACCGCCATCGCTATAAACATGGAAATATCCATACCGCCATCTCTATAAACATGAAGATATCTACACCGCCATCTCCATGAACATGGAACTATCTCACCGCCATTTGTGTAAACATCAAAATATGTACAGCACTATCTGTATACACATGGAAATACCTACACTGCCGTCTGTATAAAGATGGAAATATCTACATCGCGAGCTGTATAAACATGAAAATATCTACATCGCTATCTGTATAAACATGGAAATATCTACACCACTATACACATAAACATGCAAATACCCACACCGCCATCTCTATAAACATGAAATTATCTACAACCCTATCTCTATAAACATAGAAATATCTACACCGCCATCTCTATAAACATGGAAATATCTACAACGCCATCTGCAAAAAGATGGAAATATCTACACCGCTCTCTGTATAAACATGGAGATATTTACACCGCCATCTGTATAAACATAGAAATATCTGCACTGCCATCTGTAAAAAGATGGAAATATCTACCCTGTGATCTGTATAAACATGGAAATATCTACACCGCTATCTGTCTAAACATGGAAATATCTACACCACTATCGGTATAAACATGGTAATATATACACCACCTGTATAAACATGGAAATATCTACACCACTATCTGTATAAACATGGAAATATCTACACCGCTAACTCTTTAAATATGGAAATATCTACACCACTATCTCTATAAACATTGAAATATCTGCAACGCTATCTGTGTAAACATGGAAATCTCTAAGACGCTATCTCTATAAACATGGAAATACCTACAACGCTATCTGTGTAAACATGGAAACATCTCCAACGCTATTTGAATAAACAGGAACACATCTACACCGCTATGTGTATAAACATGGAAATATCTACACCACCCTCTCTATAAACATGGAAATATCTATACTGCCATCTGTATACACATGGAATTATCTACAGAGCATTCAATATAAATATGGAAACTTCTACACCGCTATCTCTATACACATGGAAATACCTACACCGCTATCTCTATAAACATGGAAATATCTACACCGCAATCTCTATAAACATGGAAATATCTTCACCGCCATCTCTATAAACATGAAAACATCTACACCGCCGTCTTCATAAACACGTAACAATCTACAGAGCCATTTGTGTAAACATGGAAATATCTACACTGCCATTTGTATAAAGATGGAAATATCTACATCGCGAGCTGTATAAACATGGAAATATCTACACCGTTATTTTTATAAACATGGAAATACCAACACCGTCATCTCTATAAACATGGAAATATCTACACTGCTATCTCTATAAACATGGAATTATCTACAACGCAGTCTCTATAAACTTAGAAATATCTACACCGCCATCTCTATAAACATGGAAATATCAACAACGCCATCTACATAAACATTTAAATATCCACACCACCATCTGTGTAAACATGGAAATATCTACACTGCCATCTATTTAAAGATGGAAATATCTACACTGCAAGCTGTATAAACTTGGAAAAGTCTACACAACTATCTGTATAAACATGGAAATATCTACACTGCCATCTGTATAAATGGGAAGCATCTACACCGTGAGCTGTATAAACATGGAAATATCTACACCGTTATCTGAATAAACATGGAAATACCAACACCGCTATCAGTATAAACATGGAAATATCTGCACCACTATCTGTATAAACATGGAAATATCTACACCACTATCTCTATGCACATGGAAATACCTACACAGCCATCTCTATAAACATGGAAATATCTACAGCGCCATCTGCATAAACATGGAAATATCTACACCGCCATCTGTATAAACATGGAAATATCTGCACCGCCATCTGTATAAACATGGAAATATCTACACCGCCATCTGTATAAAGACGAATATATACACACCGCAAACTGTATAAACATGGAAATACCTACACCGCTATCTGTATAAACATGGAAATATTTACACAGCTATCTGTATAAACATGGATATACCTACACCACTATGTCTATACACATGGAAATATCTACACCGCCATCTACATAAACAAGGAAATATCTACACCGACATCTATATACACATGGAAATATCTACACCGCCATCTGTATAAACATAGAAATATCTACACCGCCATCTGTATAAACATGGAAATATCTGCACCGCGATCTGTATAAACTTGGAAATATTTACAACTCTACCAGTATAAACATGGAAATATCTACACCATGATCTGAATAAATATGGAAATAACTACACTGCTGTCTGTATAAACACGGAAATATCTACACCGCTATCTGTATGAACATGGAAGTATCTACACCGCTATCTCTGTAAACATGGAAATATCTACACCGCTATCGGTAAAAACATGGAAATAACTACACTGCTATCCGATCCGTATACACATGGAAATATCTACACCGCTATCCCTATAAAGAAGGAAATATCAAAACCGCAATCTGTATAAACATGGAAATATCTACACCGCTATCTGTATAAACATGGAAATATCTACACCGCTATCACTATAAACATGGAAATAACTACACCACTATCTCTATAAATTTGGAAATATCTACAATGCTATCCCTATAAACATGGAAATATATACAACGCCATCTGTATAAACTTGGAAATATCTACACCGCCATCTACATAAAAAAGAAAATATCTACACCGCCATCTATATAAACATGGGAATATCTACACCACCTTCTGTATAAACATGGATATATCTACACTGCCATCTGTATACACATGGAAATATCTTCACAGCCATCTGTATAAACATGGAAATATATACACAGCAATCTCTAAAAACATGCAAATACCTACACCGCTATATCTATAAACATAGAAATATCTACACTGCCATCTCTGTAAACATGAAAATACCTACACTGCCTTCTCCATAAACATGGAACTATCTAAAACGCCATCTGTATAAAAATGGAAATATCTACACCGCCGTCTGCATAAACATGAAAATATCTACACTTTCATCTGTATAGAGATGTATATATCTACACCGCAAGCTGTATAATCATGGAAATACCTACACAGCTATCTGTACAACCATGGAAATATCTACGCCGCTATCTGTATGAACATGGAAATATCTACACCGCTATCTGTATAAACGTAGAAATATCTACACCGCTATCTCTATAAACATGGAAATATGTACACCGCCATCCCTATAAACATGGAAATATCTACACCGCCATCTACATAAACAAGGAAATGTCTACACTGTCATCTATGTAAACATGGAAATATCTACACCGCCATCTGTATAAACATGGAAATATCTACACCGCCATCTGTATAAACATGGAAATATCTGCAACGCGATCTGTATAAACATGGAAATATCTCCACCGCTATCTGTATAAACAAGGAAATATCTTCACTACTATCTATATAAGCATGGAAATATGTAAACTGCCAACTCTATGAACATGCAAATATCTACACCGCCATCTACATAAACAAGGAAATATCTACACGGCGATATATATAAACATGGAAATATCCACAAAGCCATCTGTCTAAACTTGGAAATATCCACACTGCCATCTGTATAAAGATGGAAAAATCTACATTACGAGCTGTATCAACATGGAAATATCATCACCGCTATCTCAATAAACATGGAAATATGTACAACGCTATCTGTGTAAACGTGGAAATATTTACACAGCTATCTGTGTAAACATGGAAATATCTACACCGCTATCTGTGTAAAGATGGAAATTTCTACACCGCAATCTGTGCAAAGATGGAAATATCTACACCGATATCTGTGTAAACATGTAAATATATACACCGCTATCTGTATAAACATGGAAATATCTACAACGCGATCTGTATAAACATGGAAATATCTCCACCGCTATCTGTATAAACAAGGAAATATCTTCAACGCTATCTATATAAGCATGGAAATATGTAAACTGCCAACTCTATGAACATGCAAATATCTACACCGCCATCTACATAAACAAGGAAATATCTACACGGCGATATATATAAACATGGAAATATCTACAAAGCCATCTGTCTAAACTTGGAAATATCCACACTGCCATCTGTATAAAGATGGAAAAATCTACATCACGAGCTGTATCAACATGGAAATATCATCACCGCTATCTCAATAAACATGGAAATATGTACAACGCTATCTGTGTAAACGTGGAAATATTTACACAGCTATCTGTGTAAACATGGAAATATCAACACCGCTATCTGTGTAAAGATGGAAATTTCTACACCGCAATCTGTGCAAAGATGGAAATATCTACACCGCTATCTGTGTAAACATGTAAATATATACACCGCTATCTGTATAAACATGGAAATATCTACACCGCAATCTGTGTAAACACGGAAATATTTACAATGCTATCTCTGTAAACATGGAAATATCTACACCGCAATCTGTGTAAACATGGAAATATATACATCGCTATCACTGTAAGCATGGAAATATCTACAACTCTACCAGTGTAAACATGGAAATATCTACACTGCTAACTGTGTAAAGATGGAAATATCTACACCGCAATCTGTGCAAAGATGGAAATATCCACACCGCTATCTGTGTGAAGATGGAAATATCTACACTGCAATCTTTGCAAAGATGGAAATATGTACACCGCTATCTCTGTAAACATGGAAATATCTTCACCGCTATCTGTATAAACATGGAAATATCTACACCACTATCTGTATAAACATGGAAATATCTACACCACGATCTGTATAAACATGGAAATATCTATACTGCTATCTCTATAAACATGGAAATATCTACAACGCTCTCTGTGTAAACATGGAAATATCTAAACCGCTATCTGTGTAAACATGGAAATATCTACTGAATCATATAAACATGCAAATATCTACAATGCTATCTCCATAAACATGGAAATACCTACACCGCTATCTCTGTAAACATGGAAATATCAACAGCACTATCTCTATAAACTTGGAAATATCTACACCGCCATCTCTATAAACATGAAAATATCTACACTGCCATCTCCATAAAGATGAAACTATCTACACCGCAATCTGTATAAAAATGGAAATATCCACACCGCCATCTGTAAAAACATGGAAATATCTACACTGACATCTCCATAATCATGGAAGTATATACACTGCCATCTGTATAAAATTGGAAATATCTACAACGCCACCTGTATAAACATGGAAATATCTACACTGCCATCTGTATAAAGACGTAAATATCCACACAGCGAGCTATATAAACATGGAAATACCAACACCGCTATCTGTATAAACATGGATATATCTACAACGCGATCTGTATAAACATGGAAATATCTACAATGCTATCTCTTTAAACATGGAAATATGCACAACGCCATTACTATAAACATGGAAATATCTACACCGCCATCTACATAAACAAGGAAATATCTACACCGACATCTATATAAACATGGAAATATCTAAACCGCCAACTGTATAAACATGGAAATATCTACACCGCGATCTGTATAAACATGGAAATATCCACACCGCGATCTGTATAAACATGGAAATATCTACAACGCTTCCTGTATAAACATGGAAATATCTACACCGTGATCTGAAGAAATATGGAAATAACTACACCGCTGTCTGTATAAACATGGAAATATCAACACCGCTATCTGTATGAACATGGAAATATCAACACCGCTATCTGTATGCACATGGAAATATCTACACCGCTATCTCTATAGACATGGAAATATCTACACCGCTATCGGCATAAACATAGAAATAACTACACCGCTGTCTGTATACACATGGAAGTATCTACACCGCTATTCCTATAAACAAGGAAATATGAAAACCGCTATCTATATAAACATGGAAATATCTACACTGCTATCTATATAAACATGGAAATATTTACACCGCTGTCACTATAACCATAGAAATAACTACACCACTATCTCTATAAACATGGAAATATCTACAACGGTATCTCTATAAACATGGAAATATATACAACGCCATCTCTATAAACATGGAAATATCTACTCCGCCATCTACATAAACAAGGAAATATCTACACAGCCATCTATATAAACATGGAAACATCTACACCACCATGTGTATAAACATGGAAATATCTACACTGTCATGTGTATATACATGGAAATATCTTCACAGACATCTGTATAAATATGGAAATAAACACACTGCTATCTCTAAAAACATGGAAACACCTACACTGCTATCTCTATAAACATGGAAATATCCACACTACCTTCTCTATAAACATGAAAATATCTACATTGCCATCACCATAAACATGGAACTATCTACACCGTCATCTGTATAAACATGGAAATATCTACACCACGAGCTGTATAAACACTGAAATACCTACACCGCGTTCTGTATAAACATGGAAATACCAACACCGCTATCAGTATAAACATGGAAATATCTACACCACCATCTCTATAAACATGGAAATATCTTCACAGTCATCTGTATAAACATGGAATTATCTACACCACCATCTGTATAAACATGGAAATATCTACACTGCCATCTGTATACACGTCGAAATATCTACACAGCCAGCAGTATAAACATGGAAATATCTACACCATTATCGCTAAAAGCATGGAAATACCCACACCGATATCTCTATAAACATGGAAATATCTACACCGCTATCTGTATCAACATGGAAATATCTACACTGCCATCTCTATAAACATGAAAATATCTACATTGCCATCTCCATGCACATGGAGCTACCTACACCACCATCTGAATATACATGGAAATATCCTCACCGCCATCGGTAAAAACTTGGAAATATCTACACCGCCATCTGTATAAACATGGAAATATCTACACCGCGAGCTGTATAAACATGGAAAGACCTACACAGCTATCTGTATAAACATGGAAATATCTACACCGCTATCTGTATAAACATAGAAATATCTACACCGCTATCTCTATAAACATGGAAGTATCTTCACCGTGATCTGTATAAACATGGAAATATCTACACCGCCATCTGTAAAAACCTGAAAATATCTACACAGTCATCTGTATAAACATAGAAATATCTACACCACCGTCTGTATAAATGTGGAAATATCTACACTGCCATCTGTATAAATATGGAAATATCTACACAGCCATCTGTATAAACATGGAAATATCGAGACCGCTACCTCTTAAACATGGAAATACCTACAATGCTATCTCCATAAACATGGAAATATCTACACCGCTACCTCTATAAACATGGAAATATCTACACCGCCATTTCTATAAACTTGAAAATATCTACACTGCCATTTCCATAAACATGAAACTACACGGCCGTCTGTATAAACATGGAAATATCTACAGCGCTATCTGTATAAACATGGAAATGTCTACACCACGAGCTGCATAAACATGGATATATCTACACTGTTATCTGCATAAATATGGAAATATCTACACCGCTATCACTATTATAATGGAAATATCTACACCGCTATCTGTATAAACGTGGAAGTATCTACACCGCGATCTCTGTAAGCATGGAAATTCCTACACCGCAATCTGAATACACCTGGAATTATCTACACCGCTATCTCTATAAAAATGGAAATATCTACAACGCCATCCTTATAAACATGGAAATACCTACACAGTCATCTCTATAAACATGGAAATATCTACACCACCATCTCTATAAACATGGAAATATCTTCACAGTCATCTGTATAAACATGGAAATATCTACACCACTATCTGTATAAAGATGGAAATATCTACACTGCTATCTGTATAAACATGGAAATATCTACAACGCTATCTCTATAAACATGGAAATATCTACACGTCCATCTGTAAAAACATGGAAATATCTACACTGCCATCAGTAATCACATGGAAATATCTACACAACCATCTGTATAAACATGGAAATGTCCACACCGCAATCTCTATAAACATGGAAATACCTACACCGCTATCTCTATAAAGATGGAAATATCTACACCGCTATCACTGTAAACATGGAAATACCTACACCGCTATCTCTATAAACAGGGAAATATCTACACCGCTATCTCTATAAACATGGAAATATATACACCGCCATCTCGATAAACATGGAAATATCTACTCCGCCATCTACATAAACAAGGAAATATCTACTCTGCCATCTGTAGAAAGATGGAAATAGCTACACCGTGAGCTGTATAAACATGGACATATCTACACCGCTATCTGTGTAAACATGGAAATAGCTCCCAGGCTATCTGTATAAACATGGAAATATCTACACCATGATCTGTATAAACATGGAAATATCTACACCGCTAACTATATAAAGATGGAAATATCTACATCGCTATCTCTATAAACATGGAAATATCTACACCGCTATCTGTATAAACATGGAAATATCTACACTGCTATCCGTATAAAAATCAAAATACCTACACCGCTATCTCTGTAAACATGGAAATAACTACAACGTTATCTGTATAAACATGGAAATATCTACACTGCTATCTCTATAAACATGTAAACAACTACACCGCCATCTGTATAAACATGCAAATATCTACACAGTCATCTGTATAAACATGGAAATATCTCCACCACCATCTCTATAAACATGGAAATATCTAGACTGCCATCTCTATACACATTGAAATATCTCCAAAGCCATCTGTAAACATGGAAATATCTACACCGCTACCTCTATAAACATGGAAATATCTACACCGCTTTCTGTATAAACATGGAAATATCTACATGGCTATCTGTATAAACATGGAAATATATCCACCGCTATCTCTATGAACATGGAAATATCTACACCGCTATCTGCATAAACATGGAAATATCTACGCTGCTATCTCTGTAAACATGGAAATATCTACACCGCCATCTGCATAATCATGGAAATGTCTACACCGCCATCTCCATAAACATGGAAATATCTGCTACGGTATCTGTGTAAACATGGAAATAACTACACTGCAATCTGTGTAAACATGGAAATATCTACACCACTATCTGTATAAAGATGGAAATATCTACCCTGCTATCAGTATATACGTGGGAATATCTCCATCGCTATCCATATAAACGTCGAAATATCTACACCGTTATCTGCATAAATGTGGAAATATCTACAACGCTATCAGTATAAACGTGGAAATACCTACATCGCTATCTCTATAAACGTTGAAATATCTCCACTGCTATCTGTATAAACATGGAAATAACTACACCGCGATCTGTATAAACATGGAAATATCTACACTGCTATGTCTATAAACATGGAAATATCTACACCGTTATCTATATAAACATCGAAATATCCACACCGACATCTGTATAAACCTGCAAATATCTACAGAGTCATCTGTATAAACATGGAAATATCTACACGACAATGTCTATAAACATGGAAATATCTACACTGCCATCTGTATACACATGAAAATATCTACACTGCCATCTGTATAAACATGGAAATATCTACACCGCCATCTCTATAAACATGGAAATATCCACACCGCCATCTCTATAAACATGAAAATATCTACACCGCTATGTGTATAAACATGGAAATATCTGCAACGCTATCTGGGTTAACATGGAAATATCTACACCGCAGTCTCTCTAAACATTTAAAAATCTACACCTACATCTATATAAACATGAAAATATCTACACCGCCATCTCCAGAAACATGGAACTATCTACACCGCCATCTGCATAAACATGGAAATATCTACACCACTATCTGTATAAACATGGAAATATCTAGACTGCCATCTGTATAAAGATGGAAATATCTACACCGCGAGTTGTGTAAACTTGGAAATACCTACACCGCTATCTGTATAAACATGGAAATACCAACACCGCTATCTCTATAAACATGGAAATATCTACACCGCTATCTGTATAAACATGGAAATATCTACAACGCAATCTGTGTAAACAAGGAAATATCTACACAGCTATCTGTGTAATCTTGGAAATATCTACACTGCTATCTGTGTAAAGATGCAAATATCTACACTGCAATCTGCATAGATGGAAGTATCTTCACCACTATCTCTGTAAACATGGAAATATCTGCACCGCTATCTGTATAAACGTGGAAATATCTCCACCGCTATCTGTATAAACTTGGAAATATCTACACCGCTATCTGTATAAACATGGAAATATCTACACTGCTATCTGTGTAAACATGGAAAGATCTACAATGCTATCTGTATAAACATGGAAATATCTACACCTCTATCCCTACAAACATGGAAATATGAACACCGCTATCCACATAAACAAGAAATATCTACACTGCTATCTGTATAAACATGGAAATATCTACACCGCTTTGACTATAAACATGGAAATACCAACACCGCTATCTCTATAAACATGGAAATATCTACACCGTTATCTGTATAAACATGGAAATATCTACACCGCCATTCTATAAACGTGGAAATATCTACACCGCCATCTGCATAAACATTGAAATATCTACACCGCCATCTGCATAAACATGGAAATAACTTCACCGCCATCTGTATAAACATGGAAACATCTACTCCGCTATCTATATAAACATGGAAATATCTGCCACGCTATCTGTGTAAACATGGAAATATCTACACCGCTATCTGTAAAACGTGGAAATATCTAAACCGCTATCTGTATTAACGTGGAAATATCTACACCTCTATCTGTGTAAACGTGGAAATACCTACACCGCTATCTGTATAAACGTGGAAATATCTTCGATATCTCTATAAACGTGGAAATATGTCCACCGTTATCTGCATAAACATGGAAATATCTACACCGCTATCTGCATAAACGTGGAAATATCTACACAGCTATCTGTATAAACATGGAAATATCTACAACGCTATCGGTATAAACATGGAAATATTTATACTACTATCTGTATAAACATGGAAATACCTACACTGCCATCTCTTCAAAGATGGAAATATCTACACTGCTATCTGTATAAACATGGAAATAACAACACCGCTGTCTCTATAAACATGGAAATATCTACACCGCTATCTGTCTAAACATGGAAATATCTACAACGCTATCTGTGTATACATGGAAATATGTACAAAGCTATGTGTGTAAACCTGGAGATATCTACACAGCTATCTGTGTAAAGATGGAAATATCTACACCGCAATCTGTGCAAAGATGAAAATATCTACACTGCTATCTCTGTAAACATGGATATATCTACACTGCTATCTGTATAAACATGGAAATATCTATACACCGATCTGTGTAATCAAGGAAATATCTACACCGCCATCAGTATATACATGGAAATATGAACACCGCTATCCGCATAAACATGGAAATATCTACACCGCTATCTCTATCAACCTGAAAATATCCATACCGACATCTGTATAGACATGGAAATACCTACACAGTCATCTGTATAAACATGGAAATATCTACACCACTATCTGTACAAACATTTAAATATTGACACTGCCATCTGTATACACATGGAAATACCTACACAGCCATCTCTATAAACATGGAAATATCTACACCGTTATCAGTATAAACATGGAAATACCTACACCGCTATCTGTATAAACATGGAAATATCTACACCGCCATCTGTATAAACATGGAAATATCTACACAACTCTCTGTATAAACATGGAAATATCTACACTGCCATTTGTATAAAGATGGAAATATCTACAATGTGATCTGTATAAACATGGAAATATCTACACCGTTGTCTGTATAAACATGGAAATACCAACACCGCTATCTGTACAAACATGGAAATATCTACACCGCTATCTGTATAAACATAGAAATATCTACAACGCTATCTGCGTAAACATGGAAATATCTACACCACTATCTGTATAAACATGGAAATACCAACACCGCTATCTGTATAAACATGGAAATATCTACACCGCTATGTGTATAAACTTAGAAATATCTACAACGCTATCAGTGTAAACTTGGAAATATCATCAGAGCTATCTGTGCAAAGATGGAAATATCTACACCGAAATCTATGCAAAGATGGAAATATCTACACGGCTATCTCTGTAAACATGGAAATATCAACACCGCTATCTGAATAAACATGGCAATACCTCCACCGCTATCTGTATAAACATGGAAATATCTTCACCACTTCCTCTATAAACATGGAAATACCTACACCGCCATCTCTATACACATGGAAATACCTACACTGCTATCTCTATAAACATAAAAATATCTACACCGCCATCTCTATAAACATGGAAATATCTACACCGCCATCTGCATAAACATGGAAATATCTACACCGCTCTCTGTGTTAACATGGAAATATCTACACTGCCATCTGTATAAACATGCAAATATCTACACCACCATCTCTTTAAACATGGAAATATCTACGCTGTCATCTGTATAACAATGGAAATATATACACAGCCATCTGTGGAAACATGGAAATATCTACACTGCCATCTGTATAAACATGGAAATATCTCCTCCGCTATCAGTATAAACATGGAATTATCTACACCGCTATCTGTATAAACATGGAATTATCAACACCGCTATCTCTATAAACATGGAAATATCTACAATGCTATCTATGTAAACATGGAAATATCTACACAGCTCTCTGTGACAACTTGGAAATATCTACAGAGATATCTGTGTAAAGATGGAAATATCTACACCGCAATCTGTGCAAAGATGGAAATATCTAAACTGCTATCTCTGTAAACATGGAAATATCTACACCGCTATCTCTATATACATGGAAATATCCACTCCGCTATCTCTATAATCATGGAAATACCTACACTGCTATCTCTATAAACATGGAAATATCTACACCGCTATCTCTATAAGCATGGAAATATCTACACCGCCATTCTATAAACTTGGTAATATGTACACCGCCATATGCATAAACATGAAAATATCTACATCACCGTCTGTATAAACTTGGAAATATCTACATCCCTATCTGTATAAACTTGGAAATGTCTCCACAGCTATCTGTATAAACACGGAATTATCTACACTGCTATGCTTATAAACATGGAAATATCTACACCGCTAACTGTATTAACATGGAAATTTCTACAACACTATCTGTGTAAACATGGAAATATCTACACAGCTATCTGTGTAAAGTTGGAAATATCTACACCGCTGTCTCTGTAAAGATGGAATTATTTACACCGCAATCTGTGCAAAGATGGAAATACCTACACCGCTGTCTCTGTAAACATGGAAATATCTACACCGCTATCTATATTAACATGGAAATATCTACACCATTATCTATATAAACATGGAAATACCTACACCTCCATCTGTATAAACATGGAAATATCTACACCGGGATCTTTATAAACATGGAAATACCTAAACCACTATCTGTATAAATGTGAAAATATCTACACCGCTATGTCTATAAACATGGAAATATCTACACCGCTATCTGTATAAACATGGAAATTCTACACCGTTATCTCTATAAACATGGAAATATCTACACCACCATCTGTCTAATCATACAAAAAACTAAGCAGTCATCTGTATAAACATTGAAATACCTACACCATCATCTCTATAAGCATGGAAATATATACACTACCATCTGTATACACATGGAAATATCTACACAGCCATCTGTATACACATGGAAATATCTACACAGCCATCTGTATAAACATGGAAATATCTACACCGCTATATCTATAAACATGGAAATACCTACACTGCTATCTCTACAAACATTGAAATATCTACAACGCAATCTCTATAAACATGGAAAAATCTACACCGCCATCTCTATAAACATGAAAACACTTACACCGCCATCTCCAGAAACATGGATCTATCTACACCGCCATCTGTATAAACATGGAAATATCTACACCACTATCTGTATAAACATGGATATATCTACACGGCCATCTCTGTAAAGACGGAAATATATACATCGCGAGCAGTATAAACATGGAAATATCTACACTGCTATATGTATAAACATGGAAATAACAACACCGCTATCCCTATAAACATGTTAATATCTACACCGTTATCTGTATAAACATGGAAATATCTACACCACTATCTCTATAAACATGAAAATAGCTACACCGCCATCTCTATTAACATGGAGATATCTACACCGCTATCTGTATAAACATGGAAATATCTACACCGCAATCTGTATAAATATGGAAATATCTACACCGCTATCTCTGTAATCATGGAAATGTCAAGACCGCAATCTGTATAAACATGAAATAATTACACCGCTATCTCCATGAACATGAATATATCTACACCGACATCTGTATAAACATGGAAATATCCGCACCGCTATATGTGTAAACATGGAAATATCTACAATGCTATCAGTATAAACACGGAAATATCTACAAAGCTATCTGTGTAAAAATGGAAATCCCTACAGAGCTCTCTGTGTAAACTTGGAAATAACTACACAGCCATCTGTATAAACATGGAAATATATACACTGCTATCTCTATAAACATGGAAATATCTACACCTCTATCCCTATAAACATGGAAATATGAACACCGCTATCCACATAAACATGGAAATATCTACATCGCTATCTGTATAAACATGGAAATATCTACACCACTATCACTATAAACATGGAAATACCTACACTGCTATCTCTATAAACATGGAAATATCTACATCATTATCTCTATAAACATGGAAATATCTACACCGCCATTCTATAAACTTGGAAATATCTACACCGCCATCTGCATAAACATTGAAATATCTACACCGCCATCTGCATAAACGTGGAAATATCTTCACTGCCATCTGTATAAACATGGAAATATCTACTCCGATATCTGTATAAACATGGAAATATCTGCCACACTATCTGTGTAAACATGGAAATATCTACACCGCTTTCTGTAAAACGTGGAAATATCTACACTGCTATCTGTATAAACGTGGAAATATCTACAACGCTGTCTGTGTAAGCATGGAAATATCTACACCGCCATCTCAACAAACATGGAACTATCTACACCGCCATCTGTATAAACATGGAAATATCTACACCACTATCTGTATACACATGGAAATATCTACACTGCCATCTGTACAAAGATGGAAATATCTACAACGTGAGCTCTATAAACATGGAAATATCTACACCGCTGTCTGTATAAACATGGAAATACCAACACCGCTGTCTTTATAAACATGGAAATATCTACACCGCTATCTGTATAAACATAGAAATATCTACAATGCTACCTGCGTAAACATGGAAATATCTACACCGCTATCTGTATAAACATGGAAATACCAACACCGCTATCTGTATAAACATGGAAATATCTACACCGCTATCTGTATAAACATAGAAATATCTACAACGCTATATGTGTAAACTTGGAAATATCATCATAGCTATCTGTGTAAAGATGGAAATATCTACTCTGAAATCTGTGCAAAGATGGAAATATCTACACCGCTATCTCTGTAAACATGGAAATATCTACACCGCTATCTGTATAAACATGGCAATACCTCCACCGCTATCTATATGAACATGGAAATACCAACACCGCTATGTGTATAGACATGGAAATATCTACACCGCTATCTGTATACACATGGAAATATCTTCACCACTACCTCTATAAACATGGAAATACCTACACCACCATCTCAATACACATGGAAATATCTACACTGCTATCTCTATAAACATAAAAATATCTACACCGCCATCTTTATAAACATGGAAATATCTACACCACCATCTGCATGAACATGGAAATATCTACACCGCTCTCTGTGTTAACATGGAAATATCTACACCGCCATCTGTATAAACATGGAAATATCTACACTGCCATCTGTGGATAGATGGAAATATCTACACCGTTATCTGCATTAACATGGAAATATCTACTACGATAGCTGTATAAATATGGAAATAACTACAACGCTATCTGTATAAACATGGAAATATCTACACCACCATCTCTATGAACATGGAAATATCTACACCGCTATCTGTATAAACATGGAAATATCTGCAATGCTATCCGGGTAAACATGGAAATATCTACACCAAAGTCTCTCTAAACATTTAAAAATCTACACCTACATCTATATAAACATGAAAATATCTACACCACCATCTCCAGAAACATGGAACTATCTACACCGCCATCTGCATAAACATGGAAATATCTACACCAATATCTGTATAACATGGAAATATCTGGACTGCCATCTGTATAAAGATGGAAATATCTACACCGCGAGTTGT
Source organism: Pan paniscus (assembly GCF_029289425.2). Taxonomy (NCBI): domain Eukaryota; kingdom Metazoa; phylum Chordata; class Mammalia; order Primates; family Hominidae; genus Pan; species Pan paniscus. The sequence goes on from NC_073254.2 coordinate 14,473,250, forward strand.
ATAAACATGGAAATAGCTACACCGCTATCTGTATAAACATGGAAATACCAACACCGCTACCTCTATAAACATGGAAATATCTACACCGCTATCTGTATAAACATGGAAATATCTACAACGCAATCTGTGTAAACATGGAAATACTTACACTACTATCTGGATAAACATGGAAATACCTACACTGCCATCTCTACAAAGATGGAAATATCTACACTGCGAGCTGTATAAACATGGAAATACCTACACTGCTATCTGTATAAACATGGAAATAACAACACCGCTGTCTGTATAAACATGGAAATATCTACTCCGCTATCTGTCTAAACATGGAAATATCTACAACGCTATCTGTGTAAACATGGAAATATCTACAAAGCTATGTGTGTAAACCTGGAGATATCTACACAGCTATCTGCGTAAAGATGGAAATATCTACACCGCAATCTGTGCAAAGATGGAAATATCTACACCGCTATTTCTGTAAACATGGAAATATCTACTCTGCTATCTGTATAAACATGGAAATATCTATACACCTATCTGTGTAAACAAGGAAATATCTACACCGCCATCAGTATATACATGGAAATATGAACACCGCTATCCGCATAAACATGGAAATACCTACACCGCTATCTCTATAAACCTGAAAATATCCATACCGACATCTGTATAGACATGGAAATACCTACACAGTCATCTGTATAAACATGGAAATATCTACACGATTATCTGTACAAACATGGAAATATCGACACTGCCATCTGTATACACATGGAAATACCTACACAGCCAACTCTATAAACATGGAAATATCTACACCGCTATCAGTTTAAACATGGAAATACCTACACCGCCATCTGCATGAACATGGAAATATCTACAACGTTATCTGTGTAAACATGGAAATATCTACACAGCTATCTGTGTAAACTTTGAAATATCTACATAGCTATCTGTGAAAAGACGGAAATATCTACACCGCTATCTCTGTAAACTTGGAAATATCTACACCGCTATCTGTATAAACATGGAAATAACTTCAACGCTATCTGTATAAACAAGGAATTATCTGCACCGCCATCTGTATAAACATGGAAATACCTATACCGCCATCTGTATAAACATGGAAATATCGACACTACTATCTTTATAAACATGGAAATATCTCCACCGTTATCTCTATAAACATGGAAATCACTACACCGCCATCTGTATAAACGTGCAAATATCTACACAGTCATCTGCATAAATATGGAAATATCAATACCACCACCTCTACAAACATGGAAATATCTACACTGCCATCTGTATACACATGGAAATATCTACACAGCCATCTGTATAAACATGGAAATATCTACACCGCTATCTCTATAAACATGGAAATAGCTACAGGGATATCTCTATAAGCCTGGAAATAATTACACCTCAATCTCTATAAACATGAAAATATCTACACTGCCATCTCTATAAACATGAAAATAACTACACCGCCATCTCCAGAAATATGGAACTATCTACACCACCATCTGTATAAACATGGAAATATCTACACCACTATTTGTATAAACATGGAAATATCTACAATGCCATCTGTATAAAGTTGGAAGTTTCTACACCGTGAGCTGTATAAACGTGGAAATATCTACACCGCTATCAGTATAAACATGGAAATACCTACACCGCTATCTGTATAAACATGGAAATATCTACACCGCTATCTGTATAAATATGGAAATAACTACACTCTATCTCTATAAACATGGAAATATCTACACTGCTGTCTTTATATACATGGAAATATCTTCACTGTTATCTCTGTAAACATGGAAATATCTACACCGCCATCTGTATAAACAAGCAAATATCTACACAGTCTTCTGTATAAACATGGAAATATCTACACCACCATCTCTATAAACATGGAAATATCTACACTGCCGTCTGTATACACATGGAAATATCTACACAGCCATCTGTATAAACATGTAAATACCTACACCGCTATCACTATAAACATGGAAATGTCTACACGGCTATCTCTATAAACATGGAAATATCTACACCGCCATGTCTATAAACATGAAAATATCTACACCACCATCTCCAGAAAAATGAAACTAACTACACCGCCATCTGTATAAACATGGAAATATCTAAAACACTATATGTATAAACATGGAAATATCTACAATGCCATCTGTATAAAGATGGAAATATCTACACCGTGAGCTTTATAAACGTGGAAATATCTACACCGATATCAGTACAAACATGGAAATACCAACACCGCTGTCTGTATAAACATGGAAATATCTACACAGCTATGTGTATAAACATGGAAATATCTTCACCACTATCTCTATAAACATGGCAATACTTTCACTGCCGTCTCTATAAACATGGAAATATCTACACCGCTATCTGTATAAACATGGAAATATCTACACCGCTATCTGTATAAACATGGAAATATCTACACCGCTGTCTGTATAAATATGATAAAATCTACGCCGCTATCTCTGTAAACATTGAAATGTCTACACCGCAATCTCTATAAACATGGAAATATCTACACCGCTATCTCTATAAACCTGAAAATATCTACACCTACATCTGTGTAAACGTGGAAATACCTACACAGTCATTTCTATAAACATCGAAATACCTACACCACTATCTGTATAAACATGGAAATATCTTCAATGCCATCTTTATAAACATGGAAATATCCACACAGCCATCTCTATAAATAGGGAAATATCTACACCGCTATCTGTATAAACATAGAAATACTTACACCGCTATCTGTATAAACATGGAAATATGTACACCGCTATCCTTATAAACATGGAAATATCAACAACGCTATCCTCATAAACATGGATATATCTACACCGATATCTGTATAAACATGGAAATACCTACCCCGCTATCACTATAAACATGGAAATACCTACACCGCTATCTGTATAAACATGGAAATACCTACACCGCTATCTGTATAAACATGGAAATATCTACACCGCCATCTGTATAAACATGGAAATATCTACTATGCTATCCGTAAAAACATGGAATTATCTACAACACTATCTATTTAAACATGGAAATATCTACACAGCTATCTGTGTAAACTTGGAAATATCTACACAGCTATCAGTTTGAAGATGGAAATATGTACACAGCAATCTGTGCAAAGATGGAAATATATACACCCCTATCTCTGTAAACATGGAAATATCTACACGGCTATCTGTAAAAACATGGAAATATCTACACCGCTATCTGCATAAACCAGGAAATATCTACACCACCATCTGTATAGACATGGAAATATCTACACCGCCATCTGTATAAACATGGAAATATCTACACAACTACCTGTGTAAATATGGAAATAACTACAACGTTCTCTCTATATTTGGAAATATCTACACCGCCATCTGTATAAACATGCAAATATCTACAAAGTCATCTGTATAAACATGGAAATATCTACACCACCATCTCCATGAACATGGAAATATCTACACTGCCATCTGTATACACGTGGAAATATCTACACCGGCATTTGTATAAACATTGAAATATCTACACCGCTATCTGTATAAATATGGAAAAAACTACACTATATCTCTAGAAACATGGAAATATCTACACCGCTATATTTATAAACATGGAAATATCGGCACTGTTATCTCTATAAACATGGAAATATCTACACTGCTATCTGTATGAACATGCAAATATCTACAAAGTCATCTGTATAAACATGGAAATATCTACACCACCATGTCTATAAACATGGAAATACCTACACTGCCATCTCTATACCCATGGAAATATCTACACAGCCATCTGTACAAACATGGAAATATCTATACCGCAATCTCTATAAACATGGAAATACCAACACCACTCTCTGTATAAACATGGAAATATCTACACAGCTATGTGTACAAACATGGAAATATCTACACCACTATCTCTATAAACATGGAAACAGCTTCACCGCCGTCTCAATAAACATGGAAATATCTACACCGCTATCTGTATAAACATGGAAATATCTACACCGCTATCTGTATAAACATGGAAATATCTACATTGTTATATGTATAAATATGGGAAAATCTATACCGCTATCTCTGTAAAAAGAGAAATGTCTACACCGCTATCTCTATAAACATGGAAATATTTAAACCGACATCTGTATAAACATGGAAATACCTACACAGTCATCTGTATAAACATGTAAATATATACACCACTATCCGCATAAACATGGAAATATTTACAATGACATCTGTATAAACACGGAAATATCTACACAGCCATCTCTATAAACATGGAAATATCTACACAGCTATCTGTATAAATACAGTAATACCTACACCGCTATCTGTATAAACATGGAAATTACTACACCGCTATCCCTATAAACATGGAAATATCAACACCGCTATCCGCATAAACATGGAAATACCTACACGGCTATCTGTATAAACATGGAAACATGTACACCGCTATCACTATAAACATGGAAATACCTACACCGCTATCTGTATAAACATGGAAATATCTACACCGCTATCTGAATAGACATGGAAATATCTACTATGCTATCTGTATATACATGGAAATATGTACAACGCTATCTGCGTAAACATGGAAATATCTACACAGCTATCTGTGTAAACATGGAAATATCTACACAGCTATCTGTGTAAACTTGGAAATATCTACAGAGCCATCTGTATAAACATGGAAATATCTACACCGCTATCTCTATAAACTTGGAAATACCTACAGGGCTCTCTCAATAAACATAGAAATATCTACACCGCAATCTCTATAAACATGGAAATATCTACACCGCCATCTCTATAAACATGAAAATATCTAAACCGCCATCTCCAGAAACATGAAACTATCTACACCGCCATCTGTATAAACATGGAAATATCTACACCACTATCTGTATAAACATGGAAATATCTACAATGCCATCTCTATAAAGATGGAAATATCTAAACCGTGGGATGTATAAACGTGGAAATATCTGCACCGCTATCAGTATAAACATGGAAATACCAACACCGCTATCTGTATAAACAAGGAAATATCTACACCGCTATCGGTATAAACATGGAAATATCTACACCGCTATCTGTATAAACAAGGAAATATCTGCACCGACATCTGTATATAATGGAAATATCTCCACCGCAATCTGTGTAAACATGGAAATATCTACACCGCTGTCTGTATAAATGTGGGAAAATCTACACCGCTATCTCTATAAACATGGAAATGACTACACCTCTATCTTTATAAGCGTGGAAATACCTACGCCGTTATCTCTACAAACATGGAAATATCTATGCCGCCATCTGTATACACATGGAAATATCTACACCGCCATCACTATAAACATGGAAATATCTACACAGCCATCTCTATAAACATGGAAATATCTACACCGCAATCTGTATAAACATGAAAATACCTGCACCGCTATCTGCATAAACATGGAAATATCTACACCGCTATCCCTACAAACATGGAAATATCAACACGGCTATCCTGATAAACATGGATATATCTGCAATACCATCTGTACAAACATGGAAATATCTACACCGCTATCACTATAAACATGGAAATACCTACACCGCTATCTCTATAAACATGGAAATATCTACACTGCCATCTCTATAAACATGGAAATATCTACACCGCCATTCCATAAACTTGGAAGTATCTACACCGCCATTGTATAAACTTGGAAATATCTGCTCCTCCATCTGCATAAACATGGAAATATCTACACCGCCATCTGTATAAATATGGAAATATCTACCCCGCTATCTGTATAAACATGGAAATATCTGCTATCCTGTCTTTTTTAACATGGAAATATCTACACCGCTATCTGTGTAAACATGGAAATATCTACACCGCTATCTGTATAAATATGGAAATGTCTACACAGCTATCTGTAAAACGTGGAAATATCTACAACGCTATCTGTATAAATATGGAAATGTCTACATAGCTATCTGTAAAAGATGGAAATATCTACAAACGCTTTCTGTATAAACCTGGAAAAATCTGCACCGCTATCTGTATAAACCTGGAAATACCGACACCGCTATCTGTATAAACATGGAAATACCTACACCGCAATCTGTGCAAACATGTAAACAGCTACACTGCTATCTCTGTAAAGCTGGAAATATCTACACCGCTATCTATATAAGCATGGAAATACCTACACTGCCATCTGTATAAACATGGAAATATCTACACCGCCATCTGTATAAACATGGAAATATCTACACCGCCATCTGCATAAACATGGAAATATCTGCACCGCCATCTGTATAAATATGGAAATATCTACACCGCTATCTCTATAAAAATCGAAATATCTACACCGCTATCTGTATAAACATGGTAATACCCACACCACGATCTGTATAAATGTGGAAATATCTACACTGCTATCTGTACAAACATGGAAATATCTACACCGCGATCTGTTTAAACATGGAAATATCTACACCGCTATCTGTATAAACATGGAAATATCTACACCGCTATCTGTATAAATATGGAAATATCTACACCACTATCTCTATAAACATGGAAATATCTACACCGCTATCTGTATAACCATGGAAGTATCAACACCGCCATCTCCAGAAACATGGATCTATCTGCACCGCCATCTGTATAAACATGGAAATATCTACACAGTCATCTCTATAAACATGAAAATACCTACTCCGCCATCTCCAGAAACATGGATCTATCTACACCGGCATCTGTATGAACATGGAAATATCTGCACCACTATCTGTATAAATATGCAAATATCTACACCGCTATCTCTGTAAACATGGAAATGTCTACACCTCTATCTGTATAAACATGTGAATATCTACACCCCTATCTCTATAAAAATGAAAATATCTACACTGACATCTGTATAAACATGGAAATACCTACACAGTCATCTGTATAAACATGGAAATATCTACACCACCATCTGTATAAACATGGAAATATCTACACTGCCATCTGTATAAACATGGAAGTATCTACACCGCTATCTGTATAAACATAGAAATACCTACACCGCTATCCGTATAGGCATGGAAATATCTACACCGCTATCCCTAAAAACATGGATATATCTACACCGCTATCACTATAATCATGGAAATACCTACAGTGCTATCTCCATAAACATAGAAATATCTACAACGCTATCTCTATAAACATATAAATATCTACACCATCTCTATAAAGTAGGAAATATCTACACCGCCATCTGCATACACATGGAAATATCTGAACCGCCATCTGCATAAACATGGAAATATCTACACCGCCATCTGTATAAAATGGAAATATCTACACCGCCATCTGTATTAACATGGAATTATCTACACTGCCATCTGCAGAAAGATGGAAATATCTAAACCTTGATCTGTATAAACATGGAAATATCAGCACCGCTATCTGTATAAACATGTATTTATCTTCACCGCCATCTGTATAAACATGTAAATATCTACATCGCTACATGTATAAACATGGAAATATCTCAACCACTATCTCTATAAACATGGAATAGCTACACTGTCACCTGTAAAAACATGGAAACATCTACACCGTCATCTGTTTAAAGACGGAAATATCTTCACCACCATCTGTATAACCATGGAAATAACTACGCTGTCATCTGTATACACATGGAAATAGGTACACAGCCATCTGTATCAACATGGAAATAACTACACCGCTAGCTCTATAAACATGGAAATACCTAGGCCGCTATCTCTATAAACATGGAAATATCTACACCGCTATCTCTATAAACATGGAAATATCTACACCACCATCTCTATAAACATGAAAATATCTACACTGCCGTCTACATAAACATGGAACTATCTACACCGACGTCTGTATAAGCATGGAAATATCTACACCGCCATCTGTATAAACATGGAAATATCTACACTGCCGTCTGTATAAAGATGTAAATATCTACACCGCACGCTGTATAAACATGGAAATATCTACACCGCTATCTCAGTAAACATGGAAATAACTGCACCTTGATCTGTATAAACATGGAAATATCTACGCCACTGTCTGTATAAATATGAAATATCTACAACGCTATCTCTATAAACATGGAAATATCTACACCGCTATCTGTACAAACATGGAAATATCTACACAGCTATCTCTATAAACATGGAAATATCTACACCGCCACCTGTATAAATATGGAAATACCTACACAGTAATCTCTATAAACTTGGAAATATCTACACCACCATATGTATAAACATGGAAATACCTACACCGCCATCTGTATAAACATGCAAATGTCTACACTGCCATCTGTAGAAAGATGGAAATATCTACACCGCGATCTGCGTAAACATAGAAATATCTACACCGCTATCTCTATAAACATGGAAATATCTACAATGCTATCTGTTTAAACATGGAAATATATACACCATGATCTGTATAAACATGGAAATATCTACACCGCTATCTGTATAAAGATGGAAATATCTACACCGCTATCTCTATAAACATGGATATATCTACACCGCTATCTGTATAAATATGGAAATATTTTAAACACTATCTCTATCAACATGGAAATAGCTACACTGCCATCTGTATAAACACGGAAGTATCTACACCGACATCTCTATAAACATGGAAATATCTTCACTGCCATTTGTATAAACATGGAAATATCTACACTGCCATCTGTATAAACATTGAAATGTATACACCGCCATCTGTATAAACATGGAAATATCTACACTGCCTGGAGCTCAAGAGCAGCCTGGGCAATACAGCTATACCTCATCTCTACAAAAAAATAAGAAGAATTAGCTGGCCATGGTGGCGTGCACCTGTAGTCCCAGCTTCTTGGGAGGCTGAGGTGTGAGGATCCATGGAGCCCAGGAGTTTAAAGCTGCAGTGAACTTGGATAACGACTGCACTCCAGCCTGGATGACAGAACAAGAACCTGTTTCAGAAAAGAATCAAGAAAAAAAACCCTAAAAACTAAAAACTGGATGTAGTTTGCTAGTAACTAAACAGCAAATTAATTGTAGCATGCTTACATATCAGCGATGTCTTTCTTCGTTGATCATAAACCTGCTCACTAAGAAGCTGCTGAAGTCCATGGTAGTGACAGGTACATGTCTGCATCCTTGTCCTGACCTGCATCTTCTTTGATTGTCTCCGACAGGCACTGCCGAAACGGCTTGCTACCTGATCAATGTTGTTCTGAACCGGACTGCTCACTGATCAATGTTGTTGAGCTCACTGCACAAAGCTGTTCTTACAAGGTAGATTTCTGCCTGCAACAGCCATACTTACACTGTTTATATTCCTTACTCCTGACCCATCCAACGCAGCACAAGTTCTATTTATTGCCACAGAAACATAGGTAATTTGGAAACACTTCCTTCATTTCTATGGAATGTTCAAACATTTCTTACATTTTGGACTCTGTTCTAGCCTCTTGTTAAATATACCCAGAAAAGAGACAAAGCTCTATGGGGGGGGGGGGGCTATATGCACACATATGCTATAGAATAAGCTATCTAAATGCTTAAAAATACTTTCCATATGGCACCGTACCTTAATAGGTAGACAGAAATTAAGTATGTGTATATCTCTCTGTATAGATACATATAAATATATATCCCCAAAACAAAAACTCATTCTCTTACTTATACATAGGTAGAATATAGGTGAATATACATATACATTTATAGATAGAACAAAAAAACCCCTCAGCCTCTTTAGGGCCATGTGTTTTCTCTGAGTAATTGTCACAATTAATTAAAATACATGTGTATGCCTTTTTAGATAAATTCCATCAGACCAGTTTCTGTCTGGTTGGAAAATAATAACTGCCTATTTGCTAAGTGCCCCTGCCCCCATACTATGTTCCAGTGAACTAAAGACCTCTGGCAATCATAGATTTACAACTCAGCAAGATTAAACAATTTATTGTTATTTATGAAATCCAAGCTGGATCTTCTGTATTATATTCCACATTAGCATCTATCACTTTACATTTGGGAGATCCTGTCCAAAAAATGATTATGCCTCCTAACCAAACATTCAGCAGGGATGCAGGAACAAGCCCCCTGAACAAACATCCTGCCAAAGTACTTTAAAGCACCGTGAGCTCCCACAGCTGTGCATTTTCAGATGACTCAGCAAATTAGCGTGGAGTCTCTTAGACTCTGCTTGGTCTGTTCCTTTCAGTGATCTCTCACATGGCCCAGTCCATTCGGTTTGAAAATCCTCATGAAATGAGCAGATTATGATCTGGCTTCAGTAGAGGGCCATGGGGTGGGCATGGAGGGGAGAGGGTTTGCTCTTAACACAGCCTGAGCCTCAGAAAGGTTTCAGATGGAAAAGCATGGCACTGACTCAGCTCATGCTTAACAGGAAATAATGCACAGACCACACCAAAAGAGCCCTTTATGTTGTGTGAAAGTCTATGCCGGAGCAGCTGCTGCCACCTCATGTACTGTGATAGAGTGTGCATGTGTGTGTTTGTGTGTGCAAGACTGTGAGTATGCATACAAATGTGTGCTGGGAGGGGGAGGAGATCACACCTTCCACAGTCGCCACCTCAGCCTTAGCTAGCAGCATGGAGAAATGCCAAAAGTCAAGAGGAAGCTGCACGAAAGCAACTGTGATCACCACATCAGCAGGCGCTTTCTGGTTAGTAAAGCTACTGGGACTGAAAAACACACACGATCTCGTCCTTCTTTTATTTTAATCAGAGCAAAATATTTTTATAATAATTGTGTTATATGAATAAATAATTCATAACGCTGTAACCCATTATCACATTCAATCCTCCCAACAACCCTAGAAGATATGTAGACAAGTATTATTACTTTCCCTATTTTTATAAATCAGGAAATCAACCCCAGGAGGCTAGGCGACTTCCCCACAGTCATAGAAGTTGCAAAGAGTAGTATCATGATTCAAATCCAAAGCTTCTCCTTTTGTCTTTATCATTTTAATTTTGAAGGTAATGCATATGCATGTATGATCTTTTAAATCCAGAGATGTATATGGAATAGATAGGAAAAGGGACTCTCCTCCCCCATTAGACATCCCCTCCACCCAAGCTATATACACTGTTGACTAGAGTATGTCCTTTCAATCCTATTTTCTATGCCTACATTATATACAGAAAAGCAGGATTACGTTACACACAATATTCCAGTCATTGCTGTTTTTCACCAACAAGCTATCATTCACATCTTTTTCATACTACATATAAATTTATATCCTTTATTTTAGTGGTGTATATTGTGCAGTTGTGTCATAAATTATGTACCTGTTCTCTGTTGAACATATAGATTTTTTCTGAGTTTTTCCTTAGCAAAATGCTGCAGTGAGTACCCTTGTACACAGATGTTTGTACATTTGTTCTAGAAAAATCTACAGTAAAGATTCTTAGATTAAGAGATTCCCAGGTTATTAGAAAACTACTCTGTTAATTTAGATATATACTTCCAAATTGCCTGACCAAAAAGTTATGTCAATTTAACTTCTATGAACAGTATACAAACATGACAATTTTCCATCACCTACACCAACTCTGGGTAATTTCATCTTTTTTACAAGTTGATGGATTGTTTTAATTTATATTTCTCTGGTTATTAATAAGGTTGGCCACCTGTTCATTTGTTATTATTGATGATATTTGTATTGAATTGTTTGAATTTTCTTGATTTCAAAAAACGTTTTACATGTCATAGATATTAAATATTTGTTGTAAAACTCTCCTTCCAGTATTTTGTATGTGTTTGGTCAAGTAGAATAAACTCTCGTCCTCTGATTTCAGATTCCTTTCTCTTTCCATTAGAAATCCCTAAATGTGAAACTACATATTGATAACTAAAAACCAGGATGTTTACTAGAGAAAAAGAATACAAAGGCAATAATTAAATATTATATTTATACAAAATACCTACTAGTACAAACTTAAAAAGAGAAAGTAAAAGTCAAATGCTTCTACGACTTCAGACTAAGAAAAAGAACTTTTGAGGTTGAATGTTCCTGAAATTTTTCTTTTCATACAACTACGGACATGACTTCAAAAGTTTATGTGACTAAACATGTAAGATATGAAAGATATTTGAAGACTCACAGAAGGTGGATTTTCATTTTAACAAGTCACATATATATTCTAGATATCCTCTTATTCGTAACTAAGAGAGTCAAATCAGATGAAAGAATCTAAAAATTTCCCTTTGACTGTGTTAAGTAGAAGTAGTAGAGGCATATTGGCCAAATCTTGAGCGTTTGCAAATTGACTCTTAAGGCTATGTGCTGGCACAGGTCATTGAAGCCCTAGCTTTTTATCTTTAATTTTAAAATCCCCAAACAATTTATACTAATTTTTCTTGTCCATTATTTCCAAATAATCTTGTTTAAAGGTTATTACAGTGCTTGCTCATGTTACTGTTGTCTAACAGAAGGGTATCCGGGGCCTTAAAACTGAGAGGGTTAGGATTAATGATTCCAATACCTATGCTTGGACATCTCCAAAAGTGGGTTCCAACTTCTTGTCCTCAAGTCTGTATAGAAACTAGCAAACTTCCAGAGTTCACAAAAGGCTCAAAGAGAACAGATGTTTTATAGAAAATTCTTAGAGCAAGTTTCACGCATAATGTTGCTGATGCGTGTCTCCCTTTTCAATAAACATCACTATGCTTTATCACAAGATTTAATAAAGCAGCTTAGTTAAAAATGCCATCTGGGTCTCTGGACACATTAAACAAAGCTTAAAATAACCACCCCAGCAACTGGGAGGACCCAGCTGTTCTCATAATCTGTCCCACTCCTTTTACTTCCCCATAAAAAGAGTGAATGAAGAACACAGACTAAAAGCATCCATAAAGAACTGATACAAACAGGGAGATAGATGGAGCCAAGGGCTCCTGTAAGTTTGCTATTGCTCACATAATAGATTTGCTAATTCCACAACCTGCGGATGGTGATTAAGAACGGGAAGCAGAAAGAGGGAAGAGAGAATCACAGAAGGGCTCATTCAAGTTTTCTAATGTATCACAAACCTGTCCTCCCTAATGTCTGGATCATAGCAGCCCATTCCATTCACCTATTCTGTAGTGAACTCCAATAGAAAATACAAAGCCATCACCACCCAGTTCTTTCTCCCTTCTAGAGATGAGATATTAGCCACCCAATCCCAGATTCTCAGATCCATTCCAGGAAAGAAGCCCTAGGTATTGAAGCACAGCTTTCCCTCCCTCCCTTCTTTCTTCCACCCCAAGATTTGTTCCCCAGATAGTTCTAGTAAATGCAAAACCAAGTATATTCTCATTCTTTAGAGCAACCAGCTTTTCATGGCCAACTGGAATCAAATACAACCTGCACAAACATCTATCTGGAGGACACTCCCAAGGCTCCTACTGAGCCAGCCTTCTGCATACCACTGCATTTCAGCTTCCTAGTTCACAAGACACTGAGACATTCTTGAATTCTGCAAGGTGCACTGTGTGTTAATATCTTGGCTGCTCATCATGTGGCCAATAAAGGGCATGACTAGTCAACAAATAAATTTTCTCTTGGCTAAAACTTGCAACAAAACTGTAAGCCGTTTACCAAGGGGCCCACTACAGGTTATATTCAATATATACAGTCAAATCATAACTATCTGAGATATATTCAGTTGACCATACACCTTTATATTTCAGTAAAAGGTCTTTACATTTCCCAGTGCTAACGATATTACAAAGTGCTTCCACATGCAGTGCTTCATCTGATTTCCAGGATAATTAAATGATCCTGTCATACCTGATTTTTAGATGAGGAAACAAGTGGTTTCTGGGTATTTCAAGAGGCTAACGCATCTGTCCTCCAACTTGTATGTGAAAACCAAAAACAAAATTCCAAGGCCCCTCAACCATCTGAATGGACTTTGACTCTTTTGGTCAATATATGGCAGAGCTAGGAAAAGAAGGTGAGTCTTCCAGCTGCTGATACAGGGTTTTTTCTGCCATACACCATTACCTCCAAGGCTAAAGTCAAAAGAGGGTGTGGTTATCACATGAAAAAATCTGGTTTGGATTTCCCAAATGTGTATGTAGTATTTGGTGATTTACCTTAATTTAAACTACAGTTCTTTTGGGTTGTAACAGTCTGACTCCATTTTTGAAAACAAAACAAAATCGATTTTAAATGCTGAATTATAGATCTTCGCTGTCCAGTATGGTAGCTACTAACCACTTATGGTTATTTGCATTTCTATTTTAATTAATTAAAATTCAGTAAAATGCAAAATTCAGTTCTTCAGTTGCTCTAGCCACATTTCAAGTGTTACAGTAGTCACATATGGCTAGTGGCTGGGACAATGCGGATTATAGAACAGTTCCATCATCAAAGAAACTTCTATTGAACAGTGCTATTACATAATGTCATCTCCAGAGAAAGAAGACTTTAGAAAAGTCAGAAACGGCCGGGCACAGTGGCTCACACGTGTAATCCCAGCACTTTGGGAGGCCAAGGCAGGCAGATCCCTTGAGGTCAGGAGTTCAAGACCAGCCTGGCCGACATGGTGAAACCCCGTCTCTAGTAAAAATACAAAAAATTAGCTAGGTATGGTGGTGCATGCCTGTAACCCCAGCTACTCAGGAGGCTGAGTTGGGAGAATCACTGGAACCCAGGAGGCAGAAGTTGTAGTGAGCCAAGATTGTGCCACTGCACTCTAGCCTGGGTGACAGAGCAAGACTCCATCTCAAAAAAAAAAAAAAGAAAAAGAAAAAGTCAGAAACATCTTGAGGCAGGCATAGTGCTGTCATCTGTCCAATATTGAAGATGATTTAAGAATAAGAAAGAAGAAGAGAACAAAGAAGAGAAAAAGAAGTTGCCTTAGGTGTACCTACCCAGAAAAGGACAAAGGCATTCTTGTAGTCATTGTGTTGTATTTTAGCTCTTAAACTTTTTAAGAGATTAGAATAATTTGACACATAGAAGATCTAAACCACTGAAGAGGCTCTGAAGCAGATAAAAGTAGAAAGAATATAAAAAACTAATTAGTTACAAACTAAGCTTAACCACAATTCGTTTAAACGATACTATTTACTCTTCACATGATTGGTTTTTCTTTTGCTTTATAGTATGACATAGTTTATATCTTTAAAGGGGAATTAAAATATTTCTGGGAATTTTTAAAAGTAAGTTCACACAGCCACATAAAAACTACAGAAACAGATAAAACCTATCTTCTCATTTATTCCCTAATCCATTCAAATTAAATATAAAAATCCAAGCAGCCACAGTGATATTCAAAAAAGCAAAAGTGAGACAAAACAAAATTCATTTGTCACCTGTGGAGGTAGTTAACTCACCTAATCTTCACTCCAAACACCAGTAATTTTTAAAAGACAGAAATAAACATATGTTCTGCCTTCCTGGAAGGAACTATGTTTCAGGGTAGCCAAATAACCCAGTTGTGAAGAAAATGGTCTGCTTATAGAAAAATGCCAGCTAAAACATGTAGATAGAATTAGAGAATTAGAAATTCACCATTTTGAAACCCCTAATGAAATAATCAACTCAAGCAAGGATCATTAATAAATGCTAAAACAATCAAGTAACTATTGATACAGAATATAACTGAATATACACATGGTACAAAGTTCACGTCACAGACTACTGGCTTGACCCAAGGGGGAATATAGCAGAGGAGATAGGCAGTGATCACCCTAACCTTGCGATCATCTCACCATCACTAATGATGGGATGTGAATACACATTATTGCCTATGAAATAGTCTTTAAAAAAAGAAGTTGAACCTGAATCTAACTAAACCTTGCAATGGGCTGAACGTGTATGTCTTCCTAAAATTAATATGTTGACATCCTAACCCCAAAGGTGCTGGTATTAAAAGGTGGGGCCTTTAGGGGGTCATTAGATCATAAGGACAGAGGCTTCATGATTGGAATTAGTGCCCTTATAAAAGAGGCCCCAGAGAGCTAGCTAGTCTCTCCCACTATGTGAGGGCCCAGCAAGAAGGCCAATCTATGAACCAGAAAGTTGTTCCTAACCAGATATCAAAACCACATGCTCCTTGATCTTAAACTTGCTAGCCTCTAGGACTGTGAGAAATAAATTTCTGTTCTTTATAAGTCATCCAGTTTTTGGTATTTTGTTATAGCAGGCCTAAAAGCCTTTAGAACTAACTTCCAGTTAACCAGGAAAAAACAAAGTGAAAAGTTAAATGACACCATAAAAAGCAACCAGAAAATTCCAGAAGGGGAAATATTCTACAGGACAACTGACTAGTTTTTCAACAAGTCAATTTCACTAAATAAATACATAATCAAAGAGTATGGGTATTTTCCAGGTTAAAAAAGTTTTGAGCTAAATAATCAAATGCAATGTGTGTCCCTTGATTAGAGGAAACTAATTTGAACAAACCAGCCACAAAAGATATTTCAGGGAGACCAAGCTGGAAGGATCACTTGAGGCCAGGAGTTTGAGACCAGCCTGGGCAACGTAGTAAGACCTCCATCTCTACAAAAACAATAAATTAGCTGGGCATGGTGGTGTGCACCTATAGTCCTAGCTACTCAGGAAGCTGAGGCAGGAAGATCACTTGAGCCCAAGAGTTTGAGGCTGCAATGAGCTATGATTGTTTCACTGCACTTCAGGCTGTGTGAAAGAGCAAGACTTTGTCTCAAAAAATAAAAGGACATTTCATAATAATTGAGGAAATCTGAATGTGGACTGGGTAATAAATGATATAAAAAAGCCATTTTTTATTTTGTTTGAAAAGATGATTTTGTAACTATACAGGAAAATGTTCTTATTTTTTTAGAAATCTGTACTAAAGAATTTAGGGGTAAAATATCATTTTCTTTAATATATTTTCAAACACAAGCAAAAAATAGTCATGACACAAATATAGCAAAATGTTTACAATCTATGTTCTATGCTTGCCTGTGAGTGCCATTAATCTCATCTCTCTGCTTTTCTGAAAGTTTGAAAATTTCAAAGTTTTATAATAAATTTTTTTACATCCCATAATTTTATAATAATTTTTTTAAAGTTTGAAGCAAATCAACAACCATAGCTTCAAAAATATCCTGACCCACAATAAACATTGAACAGGGTATATTTCTCCCATTTCCTAAAAAAGTTGGCCCAGGAAGGAGTATGAGAGCTGCCATAGCTCTCCCAAGGCTCATTATTCTCCATCACTCCATGGGAAATCCCAAAATAAATTTTTTAAAAAGTTGTTTAAATTTATAATGTTTTTGATTCTATAATAATTTTATAATAAAATAATTGTAAAATGTTTTTGATTTTATATTTTTAATTTATAAAAATTTTTATACATGTTTATATTTGAAATGTCTACTTCAAACTTTATGAGATATTAAAATATAAGTAATATAGTTCATCATTTTAGAAATGCCATGCTTTTCTTCTCCAGCAATTACATAATCAAAGAGTAACTGTAGTTTTTCCTAGAACATTGCTTTGTAGGCTGGGCATGGTGGTTCATGACACTTTAGGAGGCCAAGGCAGGCAGATCTCTTGAGATCAGGAGTTTGAGACTAGACTGGGCAACACAGAGAAACCCTATGAGTAGTAAAAACACAAAAATCAGCTGTGCGTAGTGGCGTGCACCTATAGCCCCAGCTACTCAGGAGGCTGAGATGGGAAGATCACCTGAATCTGGGGAGGTCAAGTCTACAGTGAGCCAAGACTGTACCATTGTACTCCAGCCTGGGCAACAAAGTGAGACCCTGTCTCAAAAAAAATGAAATTTAATTTAAAAAAAGAAAATTGCTTTGTAAAATTAACTTTTTCAATCAAAACCAAGATTTTTCAGATATAGAGAATGCAGCCCACTGGTCAGATTTGTCAGTTCAAAGAGAATAAATTCTAGTTTCCTATTTTTCTAGCCTGCTTATGATTATCCAATAGGATATCAAAAAAGACCAAAGCCTTTGGGATCCATGTTCAGTATTCCTGAGTCTAACTCAGGATGCCAAATCAGGAGACAAGCACATTCTCATCAATTTTCAATCATTCGAGACCAATTTTGCTTATAATTATCCAGTTCTTTTAGACCACCTTTCTCCTGAAGCCAGCCTTATGGCTATTCACTTCACTTTAGCATAAGCCCCCAAGAAGGTGAACAAAATGAGGAAACGATTGGTTAAAGTTGGCGTTTGAAATTCTGAAACATGTCCACCATTCCCTTCACCCATGCCCGCCCCTCTTAGAAGTAGTACTTTCAGATTATTTAAGAGTCGATGCTTCTATGTGGATTTTGTCATCTGTCCTTTGTAACAGCTAGTAGGTTTAATTTGACTCTATTTTAACATATATTGACCTATGCTAATTATCTGTTAAAATAAATTCCACTCTTAGAGTTAATAAAGTGTGTTTGTCATGGAAGACCCATTGAAGTAAGAAGCTGAGGAGCCCTTATGGTAAAGTGGGACAAGAAATAATAAGACATAATAATTTTCCCATGCAAATCAACAACCGTAGCTTCAAAAATATCCTGACCCACAACAAATATTGGACAGGCCATGTTTCTCTCACTCCCTAAAAAATTGGCTCGGGAAGGAGTATGAGAGCTCCCATAGCTCTCCCAAGGCTCATTATTCTCCATCACTCCACAGGAACAGCCTGTCAGAGAAGAGTGAAAGACCATTTGTCAACCTCTCTTCAACTCCCTGATTCTAGCCAAACTTCATCAATCTCAAGTGAGGAGCCAGAGAGAAATCAAACCCCATATATCCAGCATCATTGTCTACTGGAGTCAAAAATCACAATTCCACTACCCACCCCAACACCACTGGCCCTGTTTCTCCCAATTGCTTTTTATTGTGTTTTTTTAAAAATCCTCTTTCCCCATCCCTGCAACACCGAGAAGGAGGAATTATAGTAGATAAATATGAAGCATGGAGATCCTTTAAAAATGTTTTTAATAATAAATGAGAAAATGAAAAGGAGAGGGTTGGGAAGGAAGGAGGGAATTCAAATGCCAGGGAATTGTTCAGTTTCGCCTTTAAAGATGTTAACACTCATTTATACATCTGCAAGACACTCCCCTTAAAGAAAAGTTCTATGAGTGTGGGTCTGGTTGCATGAATAAGGATAAAATTACTTTTTTAGACGATGTTTCCCACATATCATTCAGAGACCCCTGAAGTTAGGTATCCCTCTTGTAGATGTCCTTGAGATGCTGCTGGACCTGGGAAAGAGGAAACTGGGATACGGGTCTATGCCAAAAGGTGCTTCTAGTTATAGGACAGAGAGGAAAGGGGCAGAGGGAGAAAAACCCGAAGTCTGAGAATCTGGATTGCAGAAGACTACCGAGGTCGTGGGAGAAGGGAGAGAAAACAAGGATGAAAAGCGAAAGGGGAAGAGGCATGAAATGTTGTCAAATGTCAAAAGGCATTTGGAGAGAAGTTGGGAATTGCATTAAGAAAACCACTGCAAATCTCATTTCAGACCATTTAGAGATATGCCCCCTGGGAACTGCGAGCTCAGGCTGTTTAGCATCAAACAAATGGATCCACTCCATCCCTACCCTAATTAAATAAATCATTCAGTAATTCCACTGGGTTAAGGAACCAAAATATTTAAAACCTTCAGGGCCTACTCTTGCCAAATATGTCAGGGATCGTGTGTGTGTGTGTGTGTGTGTGTGTGTGTTCTGAGACACCACTACTGTTAAATAGGCAGAGCTAAGACTTAGGGGACTGGCAGATTATTGCAATAAGGGCACGGGGCAGAGGGACTATGTTGTGAGCCTGGGAAAGAAGTTTGTGTGGGGACTGTGGGCAGTGAACGCGTTGGGAACAATATGGAAAACTGGGAGCTGCCTTGGAATCTACAGGGCCGGGTAAGAGAATGTCCGAAAGAAAAATGAGCAGGTGCGGGATGTGTGCAGAGTCGGAAAAGAGTCCAGGGCGCCCGGAGTGGCTCCAGGAACGACGGACACCCCTCAAGGCTTTTGGGGGCGGTGGGTACTAATAGAACCCAGTGTCCGGGGTGCGCCGGGGAGGCTGCGAGCGCGGCGGGAGTGGGGCGCTGGAGGGTGAGGACGCGGGAGTGAGGAAGCAAAGCCGGGGCCGGGCAGGGGCCTCCCAGCTGGGCCCGGAGGCAGCAGGGGGACAAGGGCTAGGAGAGGGCATGGCGGCGGCGTGGCGGGAAGCGAGGGGCATCCGAACACTCACCCTGTTGGCCGCGGCCATCTGCACCATGATCTCGATGGCCGTCCTGCTAAAGTACCTGCCGTCGCTGCCCACCACCGTGGTGCAGCCCCAACGGTCGTGCAGGTCGATGGACGACAGCACGCTCTGGATGAATTTGGGCAGGTAGTTGCACTGGCCCTCGAAGAGGCCGGTAGGTCGCCGCAGATCCCCGCCGCCGGCCGGCCGCCGGTCCTCGTAGGGCACGGTGGGCACTGTCAGCACCATGATGGGGCTCCCCTCCGTGGCGCCTCCTGGCCGGTCCTGCTGCGGCTCCTGGGGCCGGAGGGAATCTGCAGGCTGCCGGGGGCCTCCGCCAGCCTGGCCTCGCGCCGGGACTCTGCCTCGCGCCCAGGACCCCTCTCCGGCAGGTCGGCGCCCTGCGCCCGCCCGCCTGGGGACTGCCCGCCCCTCCTCTCCGCGCGGCCGCTCGCTGACTCCCTCGGCGGAGATTGCTTCTGCCTTCCTGTAAAGTTTTCTCCCGCCCACCTTCTCCGCTGCCAGACTGCCCGAGATGCCCTCAGTTTCTCCCCAAGTTGGACTCACTTTCGGGGTTTCCCAAAAGCCTGATTCCAGGGCCTGCTAGCCCGACCCCGGTGACGCCTGCACCCGCGCCTGGCCCCAGCCTTCATGCGCGATCGCCGCCCACAGGGGCACACCCTCCGCCAGAAAACAGCCGGCGGGTGGCGAGACTTTGGGCAGGGTCCGGGTTCCTCTCCGGCGCCAGGCCCGTCTCCCTGTCTCCCTGGGAGTGCGCAGCCTACAGGCACCAGTTTCTCTTTAGAACAAGCACGGGGAGGGATTTGGGAGGGGGCTGAAACCTTTTGCCATCAGCGAACAGCCTCAGCCAAAAATAACCCTGGAAAGGCGAGCTAAGAATGGTTATCTCCTGCCAGCGCTGAAATCGGAGGCTGGGCGCTGCGTGTGGGGTGTGTGTGTGTGTGTGTGTGTGTGTACCCTCCCACCCCGACCATTTGTTGAAGGGAATCACCACTGTCAGACTTCAATCCAACAGGACCCACTCGAGCCATCCACACTTTCCCCAGCCTCCTCCAAAACAGCACACTTTCCGGTATGGACAATTCTTTTTTTTTTTTTTTTTCACTTGTTTGTTTGTTGTGGTGGTTGCAACAGCAGCAACACAGACGACACATATTTCCCTATTCTTCTCGCCCTTCTCACCCTCCCTACCCAGCTCCTGCCTTAGAAACAGGCTTGGCCTACACTGTATCAGTCCACACTGCCTGAACTCTTCCCTGAATTAATCGTTTTCAATAGAAGGGGGCTAAATCCCTTATTAATGCCCTACCAGGAGTCAATGAATAAAGCCATGTTAAAGGGGTACTGGGTACCACATACTGTGCTAGGTTCCTTTGCATGTATCCTTTCATTCTGCTGGAGCTAAAGATGTTCTGCCTCCTCTCCATAAAACGCACCCAAACTCCAAAACCAGGAAATTCTCCATAGAAAATAGGAGTGAAGAGAGAAAAGACTAACAGGATAAACCCCAAAGCAGGAAGAAAGTTCTGTCTCCTGTTTCTCTCGAGGAATTTTTGGACCCACCAAGGCTACTGTCCTGAAAGATCCTGCTGCTTCTCCTTCCCCAAATATTGTCCACTTCCTGAGAGTAAGGCTGACTTGCCGCAGGCTTATAAAGTGTTTGGTCACAGTAAGACAACTGTGAGTAATAACACACATTGTATACTGTTTTGCAATTGATAAAAGGCTTTGCATCTGTTTTTTCTTTGGAGGCTGAAGAAAGGAAGAATGGTATTCACGCAGTTCCCATTTTACAGATGAAAACAAGAGGACTTTTTCTGTGAAGTCAGGAAAGTGGTTACAATGGTACTTTCCGCCTGTCCGAATTATGTATGGCCCCTCCCCTTTCTATTAATAACATTGAAGTGTGATGGGACAACCACTGAAGCCGTCAGTTGAAACCTGCTGGGACTTTTTAGCCATTCTCTTCAACATAAAGAATGGGTGTTTTTGGAGGGGGTGAGAGGAATGGGGAAATGTTGTCAAAGAGTACAATGTTTTAGTTGAGACAGGAAGAATACATTTTGTTGAGATCTACAGCACAGCATGGTGACTGTAGTTAACAATGAAGTATTGTGTATTTCAAAATTGCTAAGACAATAAATTTCAAATGTTCTCACCACAAAAAAGATAGGTTTTGAGGTGATGAATCTATTAATTCTCTGGATTTAATTATTCCACAATGTATACATATATCATAACATCACATTATACCTCCGTAAATACATGCAATTTTAATTTGTCAATTAACATTTTTTTAAAAGAATAGTGTGGCCAGTTGGGGAGGTAGTTTTTTTTTTTTTTTCCTCTAGTCTCTACTCAGTCTCCAAGATCCCATTCCCCATAAAGTTCCTGTCACCCAGGTGGAGTGCAGTGGCACAATCATGGCTCACTGCACCCTCTCCCTCTTGGGCTCAAGCGATCCTCCCGCCTACAGGTACATGCCACCACACCCAGCTAATTTTTGTAGTTTTTGTAGACATGGGGTTTCACCATGTTGCCTAGGCTGGTCTCGAACTCCTCAGCTCAATCAATCTGCCCACTTTAGCCTCCCACAGTGCTGGGATTACAGGTGGGAGCCACCAAGCCCAACCCATAAAGTTCCTAACTTTTTATCTCCCTGGGAGTGCACAGCCTACACACACCAGTTTCTCTTTAGAACATACTTAAGAGTCTTGGCTTAGCATCCAACAGACAGAACTTTAACACTTCTACGGATCTGTGCACCTGTCTATGGTGTGGGGTTTTTAAGATCTCTTTCTAATGACATTTTATTTTGCAAAGCAGGACAGTTTCATTCCCAGAAGAGCAGGTATGGTAAATCCTTTGTTCCAGTAATGAAGACAATGATCCAAACCCTAAGCCTCGGAGAAGCCCAGAAACCCTCCAGGCCTCCATCTCTCTGCTCCTAGCACCTGCCTCTCTCTTGACATCAACATCATTCTCCCCTCTCACAGCCCAGCTCCTTCCACAGACCCAGGGATTAGGCACCAGCACCTCAGACTAGATTTTAGAGAATTACCATTCAAGAGGCAATCCTCTTCCCTTGGTTCCAATTTCAAGGTTCTCAAAGACTGGAACAGGGCTAGTTTGAGGCAATGTGCCCCATCGCATAGCCAGAAAGAACCTTACAGTGAAAAGGGGAACAATTCTTCCAAAGTAAGGGGGTGCTGATCCCCAGAGGGAGGACAGATGGGCAACCAAACAGTAACCGGGCCACCACATGCTTCACACTCACTGATCAAGGATTTCTAAAACCACTTTTCTTTTCTCTGAATTTATATAGGATTTTGTATCACTCATAAAGGAATGTCTTATAGGCTGATAACAACTTTCTATTCATACTTATACTTAACATTTAGGCTAGGACAATTTCCTAACCTCAGTGTCCTCACTATAAGATGGGAATTATTATAATCCCTACCTCATAAATTGTTGGGAGGATTAAAATACTTAGTAAAGTGCCTGACTAATAGAAAGGCATTCAATAAATGTTAGCTATTCATGGTGTCATCATCATTATATTTGCCATTATTACTAATCTCCTGTATTGCAAGAATTACAGTTTATATTTTTGTAGACCATCACTGTAGCTAAAGGGTCTTTGGGCCATAGGTGATATTCCATAAAGGTTGGTTAAACTGATCTGTGGTTTTTGACTATGGAAACTCAGAACTCCCTCAAAATGTACAAAACAGATTTACCTGCTAAATAAATCTCTTCAAAGGTGACCCCAGGTTTAATTGAATTAATTCCAATGAATTTGTCACAATGATGGAGAAAGGAAACTTAGAGGGCCCCACATTTGTTTGCTGGTAAAATGAGAAGTTTGGATTAGATCAATGTTTCCCAAAATATTTTCCTCAGAATGTTAGTGCCCCTCGAATCCTGCACAAAGCAAGAGTTTCATGACCAAGTAGCTTTTAAAACTCCTGTACACTCTACTCCCATTCTTCACAATGCACACTTTCATATTAAAAGTTCTGAGAGGTCCTCAACAGAAGACATCACTTAACTTTTTTTTTTTTTTTTTTAAGACAGATTCTCACTCTGTCACCCAGGCTGGAGTACAGTGGCCACCACTCCTGGCCTAAAATTTTTTTAACCTAGTGCTTCCCAATCTAAACTCACAGGGACCAGTTTTCTTAATGAAAGAGAATCAGACTAGCTTGTAACCATAGCTGGTGACACTCCCCTGCCCCATTCCTTGTATGTCCTCAGTGGACTAGGTCAGGAATAAATAAATTTTCCTGATTCTCAAGGGCTGGTCACTCCTTTGCACTGAGCTCAAAGCTTCTCTGTAGCATGGGTCACAATGAAGGGTAGCCCTGATAGCCTAGAGTAGCATTTCAGCCTTCTCTGAGCCTCTAAAGACTGAGGATCCTTGGCATGAAATGGAGCAACTGATATACCCTTGCTTCCCCTGGGGACTCTCTTGCTCTCAAAAAGGCATCAGCCATCATCTCCATCTAGAGAATATACTAGCTGACTCAGCTTGACCAGCCTCTCCCAAAATGAGAATCTGGGTAAAATAAGCATTGAAACACTTCATTCCTTGTAGATTCACAAAACATATTAGCATATTAAAGACTATGAAGTTCTGCAGGAAAAAAAAAAACCTATTTAACTTTAATCCAACATTGCCAAGTTTTATTTGACCATGGAAGATTTTTCCAAAACACTTACAAACAGATCAAGGACATTAATCTTTCATGAAACACTAGATCCCCAGGGTCCTCTCCAGCTACATAATTCTGTGATTTTCTTTTTTATTTATGATGCATTAAAAGATTAATCTTTATCAGACTTCCATTTAGAAATTCACCAGAATGTGCAAAGGCAGCAGGTAAAATTGCTGAAGGGTATTATAAAAATACCCTCCAGTGATTTTTGAAACTTAAACTGAAATATTTATATAACTATATATTTCAGTTTGTATATTATATATATATGTATATACACACATATATATGTGTGCATATATATTGGTGTATGTATATCTATATCTATGTATATACGGCATTATATCCATTTTACAGATGCAGAAACTGAGTTTTAGAGGGGGTGAGCAATTGGTCCAAAGCCACACAGCACACAGGTAGTCATTGATAAAGGTAAAAACAAGAGTTGAAGCCTGAGGTGTAAGGACACAGAGACAAGTACACAAATGTTTACAAGTTACACATATGACACGTGCCTTTAACATGAATTTCTTGAACATTCTTTTAGAGGCCTTACAATGAAGACATCAGAGTGGCAGCAAGTTCTGTTGGAATCAGGGGAGCGTGTTCTTCTATAATCCCCTGGCTAACAGGAAAGCAGACTGATTTGGCCCATGGTAGTTATACACTCCCATTGAGTCAGGGGCCACTTCCATGCACACAGGAGGTGCTAAAAATATGCTGTTGACTCATTGCCTCTAAGAGCAGAAGAAATGCCAAAAGTATAGGACAAGAGGCAGAAAAGCACATGGAAAAATGTCGTAGGGCAGTCCTCTGAGGAAGTGTTAGATCCCTTTGAAATCTGTCCAAACACTTTCTTGTGCTGGGGAAAGTCAATTACATATTTCAAGCAACCCCACAAGTCATTCGAGTATCTTGTACGTGTTTGTGTACTCGTGTCTGTGAACTTACATCTCAGACTTCAACTTCTCGCTCCCCACCCTTATCAATGACTGCCTGCATGGCCTTGGGCAAGTTGCATTCCCTCTTCAAAGCTCAGTTTCTGCATCTATAAAATGGACATAATGCTACCTACCTCATGGGGTTAGTGATCACATTTAAGGAGCTAATATGTGGAAATTGCTTACACAGTACCTATCACATAATAAGGGTTTAATAAGTGTTTGATGTAATTGTTTTGATTATTACTACTATTACTAAAATAATAATTACTACAATAATAATGATTCTTATTCTCTATATTAGTATTATCTTTGAAAATGGGCATGGATTATGTCTATGTAACACTTTTGGCACAATATCTAGCATTATATCACACACAAATTAGAGAATTCATGTTATTAAGGGTGAAAAAATATTTTTACTGACCCTTAAATTCTTCGTAAGTAACTGCAAAAGAAGCCATTATACCAACACATGAAATAAAAAAAAAAATTCAGTTCCTCTGGAGTTTGTTTTTGGAGGTAGCCACAGGATACCTATTTTTTTTTTCTTTTCAGAGAGACCGAGGGGCTCACTAGGTTGACCAGGCTGGTCTTGAACTCCTGGTCTCAAGCCATCCTCCCACCTCAGCCTCCCAAAGTGCTGGGATTACATGCATGAGCCACCACATCCAGCCTACCTAAAATATTGAATGCTGTTAATAAATCTCCTGAGGCCAGCATAAGAAGGTGATGGGCAAAACTAATGCAGGTATGTTTTTCTGGCTTTTTCATGTATTGGGCCAAACTTTGAAAAGCACTTACTATTAACGGCTAACTTGCAAAATTTGTGATTTATTAAAAGCAGATTTTAATTGTTTTACCTAAAAATAATAGGCCTCTGATCTGCCAAAGATGAAGATTTAATTTCTAGGTGTTCCCCACAATACCTAGAAACATCAGTGGAATCGATTATTAAACACTTTAGAACTATTCTCATCAAAGTTCTTTAATATATAATACAGCAAAAGAAAAGTTTCTTTTCTAAAGGCTTCTCTATACTTTTTTTAATAGTTGAATTTCATTTCTGAAGGCTCCTAAAAAGAATAGAATTTAGATCTTTATTAAAGAGGAAATATATTTTCCATGTTTAATTTAAATTACATTCCATCAGTCATTTGCAATCTTAGCCTACACGGAATTTTTTTTTTTTGGTAGTTTTTATGTTTGGGCTTTAGGAGGGGATTCCCAATAATCTCTATATAAATATTTCTAATCTCTATATAAATATTTTAACATTTCAATGTAAATTAGTTTTTTAAAGCTATTTTATCCATAAAAATAATGAATTTGCATGGCTGAGGGTGAAATAATGTGTTACCAGGACCCCTCAGTTTTGGGGGTTGTGAGTAGATCCCATCTTCATGTTCCTCCAGCCCAGCCCAAGCCTGGCTCAGGTCCTCCTCCCCCATTTGTCAGGAACCACCATCCCCAGGGATTCTATGTGCCCTGCCTGACCAGTGTTCTCCATCAGAGTTTACCAATCTTTTGTTCATTCCCTCAGAGCACAGCTAAGCAAGAGTACACTAATTTGAAAATTAACTCAAGCAAATAGAGGAACAATATCCCCAACACATTGCATTTTAACATAGGGTTTCCTGGACACACTGTTTCAACCCAAGAGTTGGGCTAATAGTAGGAGTTCCATCTGCTAAAATACGGCTGTCAGCTTCAGAGGGAAATTCATGAACGTCTTCGTAGTTTGTTTTTACGTTTCACTTGGCACTGTTTCTAAAATTTCCTCTGAAGCCAAAAAATAAGTTATTTCCCAGCACACTGGTCACTTTTCATTTATCATTGGATTGATTTTTGTAACTTGCAGTAGGAGCTGAAATCGACCAGGGGGTTCTTATCCAACAGACAGCAGCAAAACTCTTTGTGTATCTGCGTTCCTTTCAACAAGCGTGACTTCCTCAATGGCATCATTCGTGAGCGTAACACAGAGCTCAGCAATAACGTTTCTTCACTAACCCTACCAGGTATCCAACATAGGATGTTACTTCCTTTCACTGTTTTCCGACTCCTGGCAGATATTAATCATTGGGATTTGGGAACAAGGAAATAGAATTTCTGAGAATGCTTGGGAATTCCCAAATTCATATGATTTTCATAACACTTCACTTACAAGTTTTTGAAAAATAATAAGTGACTATAATAACAAGCAAATAGTCGTTTTTTTCTGTAACAGGATTATATGAAAAGTTTTAGTAGTCTTCTGTTTTAAAAAGATATGATAACAAATGATGATTTATTATTATTATGAGCCAACATATTGTAACAAGATTATAAAATCCAATAGCATTAATAGAGAAAACATTAAAAAGAAATGAATATTATCACAAAATAAATGCTAAAGAAAAGTCCTTTAAAGATTGAAAGGTAACACCACAAATACTTAATGCTTTAATCATTGTTTACATGACATTGTTAAACAAGGCATCAATCATCCCCTCCAATACCATTTAAATAACATAACATTCTGATCTCCTGGCAAGATGAATAGCACTAGAAAGAAGCAACTGTCAAAATTGCCGATTTAAGGGCATATTTTGTTTCTAAAACTTGGCATTTCTTAGAAAACCTCTCATAGGATTTGTAAAACATATACTATGCCTATGAACACATTAATATTTATTTGCAGGAATGGTTCACTGTTAGCAGTGGACAAGGCCATGAACACACACTTGTAACACAGCAACAGATACAAGAAAGTCTGACTGAGGCTCCTTTACTGCTCCTGTCCTGTTCACCTTAACTTTCATCTCCACATGTCAGTGCTTCCTCATCTTGCTTGACTTGAAGTCAGTGCATTTCTTCAAGCCAGTAAGTTCTCTATACTGACTATTAAGCTGTAATTTTCACAGGAAAATTAGAATGTTCCTTCCCATTTTCCTAATTTCTCAACTGATTTTTCTCAGAATTCAGAATCCATAAATATTGAAATGTCAGGAGAGAATTTCCAAATGGAAATGCTGTTCCCTTTGTCCATTTTCAGAAGAAACCGTAGGATAGTGTTAACCTTCTCTTCTCCAATTTTTTTTTTCCTGCAAACTTATGGTTATCACGTCTTTAAGTGAGTAGCTCACAATTTTGCCTCCCCTGCAAATGGTCCCAAAACAGTGAAGTGGGTCCTCTTTAGCTGTGTCTTTAGTACATAATCCTGCATTTCTGACCATATGCAGGGAGTGTGACCCAGGGAAGGATCCCTGACTCAATGGGATTTCTCTTGCTGTCTCTAGAATTTGAACACCGGAACCCAGACGTACAGAGGCTGGGAGCCATCGTGGTGTGCTATATTGATGACGGCAGCAGTGGGTGGTGTGGGGGCAGTTAATTGACAGGTACCTGTTGCCGACATCCCAGGAACTGCCTGAACCTCCTCTTTCCCAGTCATAAGATATCTAAGATTCTGCAGTATTCTTCATTAAATCGTAGCATGGTTTAAGCTAGCCAGAATTAGGTTCTGTTGCTTTCAATCAACAGAACCTTAGCTAATACGTTGTTATTTCCTGGTCTTTGTTCCTTTAATTTTCCAGGAAAAGAAGGGAAAATGGCTTACTGGTTTTAAAAAGAGACAAGGGACAACATACCATTTATGCAAAATTTAGAAGCACTCAAAGGAAACTCTGGAAAGTTCCTGAGACATATATAGGTAGGATCAGCATAAAACTTGAACAGTGTATCTAGATCATGGTTGCCATGGTTGCCTTGACACAATGAACATCTGTATCAAGATCATATTTTCTTGGTGGGACAGAGAGAAGCACAAGGTGGGACTCACATTTACAGTAATCCTTGTTTTCAAGGGACCCTACAACCCAGTTTGTCCAGAGCTGTTCATCTTAAGTTTGTTATCCCACCATAATTATAAATAGAACCTCCTTTTTCTCTCAAGAATATCCCACTTTGGATGATAATTTCTGTGACTACCCATTAAGAATATTTAATAACTATAGAAAACTGCTTCTCTATATTGTTTGTATGTTTGAAACATTTTATAACAAAAATATCTTTAAAGTTATCACCTACACAGAATATAGCTGCCAAATGCTCCTACTCTGCTATTCTAACCATGAATCCCTCTGGGGCCCCTTCCTCTAACGGCACTTGTGAGGATGAAATGAAATAAGCTCTATGAAGTGCCCAACAGTGACCAACACTGAATAAAATACAGCCACCATAGGTGGCCTTCCCTTATGTTCACCAAACTCCTGATAAGTTATTCGGTGATGTTTTCATCTTAATATTTTATGTAGATTATACATTCATCTGATTGAAAATGCAAAAGGTACAAAAGCGTATACAGTTAAAGGTTTCCCAACCCACTACCATTTATCTCCCTGGAGGCAACTGTTTCCAGATTTTTGAATATCCTTAAAGAATATCATATGTATGGAAAAGAAAGATTATATATTTATATGCATCTGTGTATGCATTTTCCTATGAGAGGCTCACAAAGTCTCCTTGAAGAGATATCATTATTACAAATACCCCTCAATTTACAATGGGGTTATATTCCAATAAACTTATGAAAATATTGTAAGCTGAAAATGCATTTAATACACTTAACCTACTAAACATCATAGCTTAGCTCGGCCTACCTTAAACACTCATATTAACCTACAGTTAGGCAAAATCATCTAACAGAAAGCCCATTTTATAATAAAGTGGGCTTTGAATATCTCATGTAATATAATGAATACTGTACTGAAAGTGGAAAACAGAATGGTTGTATGAGTACTCAAAGTACAGCTTCTGCTGAATGTGTATTGCTTTCAAACTATCTTAAAGTTGAAAAATCATAAGTCAAAATATTCTAAGTCAGGGATTGTTTGTACTTCTACTTTACATGATGAAATTGAGCCTTGAAAAGATTAAGTGACTCGCCCAAGGTCACACTGGCAGTTAAATAGTGAAACTTGGATCCAAATTGTTCAGTCACTACATGTATTGTCTTGAAATTTGAAAAAGAGGAAGAGGAATTAAACTACTAAATTGAAGGACTATTTTAGGCATAGAAGAAGCAGATGCCTTCACGTCCAAGTTATTGTGAAAAGCCTACTTGCCCCAAAATATGTCTCCTGGTCATATGAAATTCCACCATTTCAGATTTTTACCTGGGGATTTAGAGTAATCTGCTGTTTTCCTAGAGCTCCCCTAAAATAGAAATGGAAACTTTTGGAAGGCTAAATATATGCTAACATTGGAAAACTCATTTTCTCCCCTTCGTAAGGCAAGGTACTGAAGGAGGGGGCCCTACGGGCTGTGCAGGGACATCCTGGAGGCATGGGGAGAAGAAACTGAAAGGCAAGTTTGTATGGAACAAAGAATACCGATCTCAGGATTCTCCCTTGAACCTGCCCTAACTTTGTTCAAATAGACTTAGCCACTGACCTGCTGTCAAAAGACCACAGCCAATCTGACTTGTTTTCAATATAATGATGAATATTGATTTGGTCCCTTCATCCAACATTCTCAGCTGGATCTTTTTTGACCAAGGATATACATTACTAGGTGAGTACAGGCAGTTAATTCTTCCACACGGGACTTCGGAGTTTCTGAGTTAACCAGAATCACCCACCTTAACATCTGCCAGTTTATACCCCAAGTCCTGACCAGTGCCCCCTACCTGCTATGCCTCATGTTTTCAATAGAGCATAAAATCAGAAATGAAAGATGAAACATCATAGCCAATATCACAGAAATACAAAGGATCCTAAGAAACTGCTAGGTATAATTACACACTAACTAATTGGATCATCTAGAAGAAATGGATAAATTCCCAGACACATAAAACCTACCAAGATTGACTCATGAAGAAATTTAAAAATCTGAACAGACTAATAGCAAGCAAGGAGGTTGAATCAGTAAGAAAATGTCTCCTATCAATGAAAAACCCAAAACCAGATGGCTTCCCAGATTAATTCTAACAAATATTTTAAGAAGAACTAATACCAGTCCTTCTCAAACTCTTCCAAAAAGCCGAAGTGGAGGGAATACTACCAAACTCATCTTACAGGGCCAGCATTACCCTGATTCCAAAGCCAGACAAGAACACTACAAGAAAGGAAAATGACAGGCCAATATCCTTGATCTACATTGATGCAAAAATCCTCAACAAAATCCTAGCAAACCAAATTCAATAGCACATTGAAAGAATCATTCACCATGATCATGTCATGGTTCAACATAAGCAAATCAATACATATAATATACCATATTAGAAAAATAAAGGATAGAAACTATATGGCCATCACAATAGACATAGAAAAAGCTTTTGACAAAATTCGAAACCCTTTCATGGTGAAAAAAAAACACCCAACAGATCACGTATTGAGGGACTGTATCCCAACAAAATAAAGGCCATATATGACAAACCCATAGCTAACACCATAATCAATGGTGAAAAGTTGAAACTTTTCCTCTACCATCAGGAACAAGACAAGGATGCCCACAGACACAACTTCTCAGGGTAATTAGGCAAAAGAAAGAAATAAAAGGCATCCTAATAGGAAAGGAAGAAGTGAAACTGTCTCTACTGACAGCATGATCTTGTTATATATAGAAAACCCTACAAACTTCACTAAAAAAAGGTTAGAACTCAACACAAAGGAGGGAACAATAGACACTGGGGGACTCCAAAGGTGGGAGGGAAGGATGGTGGGAGCAAGGGTTGAAAAACTACCTATCGATTACTATGCTCACTGCTTGGGTGGTGGGATCATTAGAAGCCCAAACCTCAGCACCATGCAATATACCTGTTTAAGAAACCTGTACATCTACCCTCCTGACTCTAAAATGAAACATACAATATTTAAAAAACAAAAACAAATACATAAAATTTGAAAACTGTTAGAACTGAACTGATAGGTGAAATCAGTAAAGTTGTAGGATACAAAATCAACATATAGAGCCTTGAACACAGCAACATCCAGCTGTCTGACACGAAAGTCTCAGGGGCAAGAAAACCTCTATATGAACTCAGAAACAATGAGCTAAGTTGTGTTTATGTCTGAAAGGGTGTTAAGAACTTCATTCATGTTACATCAGAGCCAACAGAAAGAACCAACAGGAAACCTGTACCCAACAAACAGAAATGACAAGATGAAGGGAAAGCAGAGGTAAGGGCTTACCTTAGAAAGGGCAAGTGATTAGCTCAATATGCAATACAATGTTTGCTCCTGAGCCAAAACTTTGTACAATAATTTGGATATTACTTGCACAACCAGAAAACTCAGCCACTCATTAGGAAAATGTGTTTCTGTATAAGTCTTAGGACTCAGCTAACTATAATAACATGAAAACACAATATTTTCATCCAAAATGGGTATTTTTGTTTGTCTTGGCTTGTTATTCTAACGTCAACAGCCTCTAAATAAACTGTTGAAGTACATGATATAACCACCTCTTTCTCCATCTTTTCCATTGCTCCCATAGGGTTTCAGTTGTGCAATTTCACCATTAGCAAAGCTTTTTGCTGAAATCTGGCTTTTCAAAGGGAGAGTATCCAGAAACAGAAGATGCTGATCTGGGAGGCTCTTCCTAATAGAACTGCTGCTTCAGTTTAACTTGAAAAAGCCCACACCCAGTTCCTAATGACAAACATCTGAACACCAGGTCTTCCCATGAGCAAGACCATGCTATGCCTCCTGCTCGCTCTGTTCTATAAGCAACCCACAGATTGCTCCCTGTGAAGAGGAGCCTGACAGGGGAGCAGCATTCCACCAGATCCTGATTTAGCAAGATATTTCCGTATCATTCCCCCAACCAGCTGGAAGTCCTCCACTGCTCTTGTGTAAAAATCTAACTCATCTCGCTGAATTTCCTGATTTAAAAGTCTAATTCATTTCATCAAAAGTGTGACAGAAGGAAACCAAGTACACCATCTCTCTCTTACCAAACCAAAGCTATTGCATGTGCATTCTGGGGGAAAAACATGGTCCAAATATGTTATGGAGGGGGTGCCAGCCCAGTGTCATCCTCTTACTATTGCCATAGGATCTTGGCTGATGGCATCAGAGGAAAAACAAGTTTATCGATTACTTTCAACCATTAAGCTCACTCCTCCATGAAAAATAAGTCACAAGTCCAATGTCTCTTATTAAAATAAGCACTGCAAAATATAAAGGAGTCACAGTTTTAAAATGGGACACACGTTCTCTAAGCGGTGAACCATGTTAGAGGTGCACTGTTTACATTGTATAAAGTCCCCTGGAGCCAGGGTTAGGAAGCGCATCTGTTCTTTGGTGTTCTGGGATGAAGGAGAAAGGAAAATGTGCTGCCAGAAGAGAGTGGGAAGGAGCCCATGAGATAAAGGAAGAAAATCCATTTGCTGATTGCAATAATAATGGTAATACACGAAGCTATACATACATACATACATACATACATACATACATACATGCAAACTTTCACATTTTTTAAAAAAAAGAACTTAAGGCTTCCACTCCTGTAATCAGCCCTTATGAACTCTCCTGATTAGCTGCAAGGAAAATCTTCCTTTCTCCTCTTTCTTGCACCATCCTGGGCTCCCTTTTGACTTGTTTTTTTTTTTTTTTTTAACTTATAAACGATCAGCTCATATTCTGAAGTTTGTAGTCCCCTCCCGCCCCCTCTCTCTCTATACGGCTCATTTACATTGGCAGCTGTCGTGCTTCTGGGCATCCTCAAACCCAAAAGTTTCCCTTTAATGTTTGAGCAGACAAACATGATCATGCACTAGGCATCACTGTGCCACTCAAAATGCTTTTTTGTTTTTTTTTTATTGCATCTGAGAGAAATCTCAAGGTTGCAAACCTGGAGTCAGAATTGTCTCCATGTGTCTCAGTGGGAAGAGTATCGTGTGAAGAAACAAGTTGATTCTACTAATCAAAAGGAATTTTTTTTGATATCAGGTCATCCTCCGAATGAATTTGTATTACCGAGTGGAGGGTCACATGAAGAAAATGGTCAAACAGCACCACCTAGAGCAAGAGCTGAGAAGTGCAGCGGAGCCGGGCTGAGTCAGGAAAGAAAAGCAAGCTGGGGCCTGGCTCAGCGCTCTCCCCTCTGCTCCTGTCTGCACGGAAAGATTAGGATGACAGTGGCAGGAAGCCTGTGCACCTAGTATGCATCACTTGAAGGGAACACACAGATTCCAGTAAACAGTTGGAAGGAAATGTTAATACCAGGCTCTGCTAAACAATATGAAATGACTCCTAGATGAGACAAGCGACTTTCATCAAAGTTTCCTGATACCTGAAAAGACAGCCCAGGGGATCCTGCACTACATGTGGTGTATGTAAATTAAGCGGGTTTTTTTCCCCTTTGTAATCAAGGCTCATACACAAACAAAATCACACTTTAGAAACGGCCTATTTCAATTTGTAACTAGCTTGCTTTCAGGGGCTCCAGGTCAAAAAGAAATAGAGCACAAAGACGCTTTCTCCTTAGGGATCATACACAAATTCACTCTGTCCGTTTCTTTCCCACATGGAGCAACAAAGCCGTCAGACCTCTCCATCCACCCATCGGGTCCTTCCTGATTAAAGTGAGATAAATCACAGCCCTCTCTCTCCAGATGGCAGGCGACAAGAGGGGGATGCTTGCCTCAAGAAGTCCTCCCCATCCCTCTGCATTCATGCAAGCCCGAGCGGAGAGATGCAAGAAATTACGGATGCATTTTAATTCCCCAGACCCTGCAATTAAAAATGGAAATTTTTTGGCCACGCGTGTTGGCTCACGCCTGTAATCCCAGCACTTTCAGAGGCCGAGGTCAGCGGATCACCTGGGGTCAGGAGTTCGAGACCAGCCTGGCCAACATGGTGAAACCCTGTCTCTACTAAAAATACAAAAAATAGCTAGGAATGGTGGTGGGCACCTGTAGTCTCAGCTACTCGGGAGGATGAGGCAGGAGAATCACTTGAACCCGGGAGGCAAAGTTTGCAGTGAGCCAAGATCGCACCACTGCACTCCACTCTGGGTGACAAAGGAAGACTTCATCTCAAAAAATATTTTTAAAAAATGGAAGTGTTGTTCTTTCATTTGTAAATGTGTTTTGGTAAAAGAGGGGCAGTTTAAGCAACCCTTTCTATTGTCTACATTGTTAAAATTCATCAGACATGGACTCTTGACTCCGTTTTGCCTGGGCAGACCCAATTCAAGCATTTACAACAGCTATAACCTCCTCAAATCAAAAAGAGGAATCAGCATTATTGCTAAGTTCAAATAAGGTCTTGTTTTATTTCATTTTTATTTTTGAATGCAGCCATTCCTCCAGGTGCTGTCATCAGGTACGATTGTCAGTCCTGATTAGGTAAAGGTATTATTACAAAATGCAATTCTTAAAAATTCAGTGTCTAACTACACTTTTAATAAGCCTTTCCCCCTCCCCTATGTATTCTCCCTTAGACACCCCTTCTCAAATTTAAAATCACAGAAACTAAAATATGATGCCTAAAGAGAGCCTAGCAACTGCCCAGTCCTCTAATTTGATGAGTGGGAGTACTGAAGCCCAGAGGAGGTCAAGTAATTTGTTCCCAATATCTTAGATAAGAAGAAAATGACCAGCTGGGAAATCCCACTCATGTCAAGGCAGAGGCACAGGGCCACAGACTGTGGTTGAATTGTGCCACACTCCTACATCCTTCTTTAGGAATCACAGAACATTCCTGTGTTGAGTCGGAGTCACTGACTTCCTTTTCAGGCTGATTGAGTTCTGTCCTTACGGGCTGCGACAAGAAGTTTTGGTGTTATGCTACACCAAGACCATTTATCTAGTTCAAGAAACGAGCACAGTCCTTAGAGCCCAGCAACTTTCCCCATGTCCAGTAAATGTAGCTTCTCCATTAGAAGCTGTCAGAATGGAGCCTTCTGGCTCATCTTGATTTTGATTTGTGCAAGAATGAATGGTTGTGCTAAGACAGCTTTCCTAGCTGATAGAGAGCGAAACTTTTTTCTCATCATCTATAAAAAAATTAAATTAGAACTTTTTTCTCATAATCTGTGAAAAAATATTAAATTAAATCTGGCTCGTCTTGATTTTGATTTGTGCAAGAATGAATGGTTGTGCTAAGACAGCTTTCCTAGCTGATAGTGAGCAAAACTTTTTTCTCATAATCTATAAAAAAATATTAAATTAGAAGCAAAGAGTTTATTTCATGACTTTTATCTTCCTGCAATTTTCTTGTGGGCATAAATGATTTGTTTTTATCCTGCCTGCCCCCCAATCCCTTTTCCAAGAGACTAAAAGAGTATCTAGTGCAAAGTAGAGACTCAAATATTTTTTAATAAACAGTGATCCCAGCCACCCAGTGCATGTTGCCAAATGCCAACCCCATAAATGATCAAACACATCATCTCATTCAGCCAATCAAAGTCAAGTGCTACCTATTTTTTTAAGTTTTCATAGCCCTTGTGCATCTGCTTTCTCAGCATTTTCCAAACTTGAGTCATTCTCATCCTGCCTTCCTAATTTTGCTCTGTCAATTACCTCTACTATTATTTATTTCATATATTTTTAAATAGCCCCACTTTTGAAACTTAAATACATGCCTTTTAAAAGGAAGCTTTCTTACTACTATACATCAAAAGCCATTATTACTTGTTCTAAGTACTCATAACAACATGTTCACAACTATTAAAATTTACTAATGTGCATCCACATACTCTCTAAATTCATGGAGCATCTGCACACACTTTAAGAAACAATTCTGCATTACTCACTCAATTTTGTTGACATCCTTCTGAGGCAGGACAAACCTTGGGCCCAAAGAATTGAGGTAGGAGTCCAAGCAAGTTGCCAGCCATATAAAGGCAAACCTTGGCTCGGAAGTCAGGACTACCAGCCCCTAGGTTATGGTTCATGCTCTTTCCTCTGCTCTCCAGAACCTCCTACCTCCAAGTGTAGTTAGCAACCCAGATGCAGCAGCATCCTCTAGAGACTTGTTAAAAATGCAGAAGCTCAGGCTCCACCCCAGGCCTATGCAGACTGAATCTGCATTTTAACAAGGTCCAGGTAATTCACATGCACATTAAGTTTGAAAAGGCCTGGTCTAGATCAGCGGTTCTCTAACTTAGCAGCACATTAGAACCATCTGTAGAGACTTTAAAAATACCAGTGCCTGGGCTTCACCTCCCAGAGAATCTGACTTAAGTGTCTGGGGTTTGCCCTGAGTCTAGGTATTTTTAAAAACTCCTCAGCTTATAGAAAGCTGGGAGGCCCGGGCACAGTGGCTCATGCCTAGAATCCCAGCACTTCGTGAGGCTAAAGTGGGCAGATTGCTTGAGTCCAGGAGTTTGAGACTAGCCTGGGCTAAAACCCCATCCCTACAAAAAAAAAATACAAAAAGTAGTTGAGCATGGTGGTGGCACATACCTGTAGTCCCGGCTACTCAGGAGGCTGAGTCCTCACTTGAACCCAGGAGGTCACGGTCTGTTCAACACAGCAAGACCCTGTATCAAAACAAACAAACAAACAAACAAAAAATGCTAGCAGCTTACCAGCCAGGGAGGCCTGTAGAGCCAAGTTTTCCAAATGGGGCTACATTAGTTGTTCCAGAACTTTAGCTGCATCAAAACCACCTGGATGGCTTGTTCAACTACAGAGAGTCTGGCCATGCCCCTAGAGTTTCCAGCTGAGGGTCTGGAATGAGGCCCGATGATTTGCATTTCTAACAATCTCCAGGTGATGCTGATGCTGTGGGTCCAGGGACCACATTTTGAGAATCTATGCTAAATGAATCGGAGAAGACCAAAGCTCAAACTTATTCCAAGAACTTTTCAAGGCCCACCTGCAAGATGTAGTGGAAGTAAGCATCTAAGGGTGCAAAAAAGCTTCACTGTAGACTAAGGCCTTTTACCTGAGCTCTCAAATGTTCACATTTCTCTTATCAACCTAAATAACAAACAGAGAGAGGCTCTCCACAAGAAAAAGATATTCGTTTGGAAACAGAGCCTTGCAATAGAAACAGGCAAGCCAGAGTAAACTATATGCAAATTCACGGAGGTAAAGGAAGAGAAAAGAAAAAATGAGGAAGATTATGTAATCATTTGGAAATGATTATCCTTGGCTACAAAGATCAACAACAAAGGTGATGCCAGGCCCAGGTTGGACAGGCAGTTGTTGGGCAAATATTCTTCAGAAGCATTGTTGTGTGCAAAGTTGCAATGGGCTTTGTGCAAGATTGTGTTTTTTGCAGTCTTCTGTGATAAGTTTTTGTTATCAGGCATACAAGCCCAAGAATGCTTTTTTGCATGGCCTTCCCTGGCTCTATTTGTCAGGGTTTTGGTTAGGGGAGGGGTATTTTTAACACTCTCAATGT
Source organism: Pan paniscus (assembly GCF_029289425.2). Taxonomy (NCBI): domain Eukaryota; kingdom Metazoa; phylum Chordata; class Mammalia; order Primates; family Hominidae; genus Pan; species Pan paniscus. Next base: position 14,512,591 of record NC_073254.2, read on the forward strand.
AAAAAATGCCATAAGGTAGGTACCCCAATTGCTTGTTTCGTCTTCATAAAATAACTTTTCCACCAGAACAAAGTCTACACATAAATTGTAAAAATACCCTGGCATGCAGTCCCTGGAAAAGTCTGGAGTCATTCTCGGGGTTCCCACCCAGGTGGGCAAGCGTAGCCACCACAGATAAACACAAAGTAGGGGGTCCCCACTGGGGTACGGTGGCAGGCAGTGGCCCTGGTTCTGATATTTGCCTGAAAACACAGCTCCTCTTTGTCACCCTCAGGACATTTCAGCTATTCCCTAGATAATAATCTCACTTCACCCTGAACAAAACAGGCACATGATCATATCACTCTGACCTGGTTTGAGTCCAAGGAGACATTTGTTTTTAAAATAATTTAGGTTAGTAGTTAAAATATGAAGTTTGGGTCAGGAGTGGTGGCCCATGCCTATACTCCCAGCACTTCGTGAGGCCAAAGTGGGCAGATTGCTTGAGTCCAGGAGTTTGAGACTAGCCTGGGCTAAAACCCCATCCCTACAAAAAAAAAAATACAAAAAGTAGTTGGGCATGGTGGTGGCACATACCTGTAGTCCCGGCTACTCAGGAGGCTGAGTCCTCGCTTGAACCCAGGAGGTCACGGTCTGGTCAACAGAGCAAGACCCTGTATCAAAACAAACAAACAAACAAACAAAAAATGCTAGCAGCTTACCAGCTAGGGAGGCCTGTAGAGCCAAGTTTTCCAAATGGGGCTACATTAGTTGTTCCAGAACTTTAGCTGCATCAAAACCACCTGGATGGCTTGTTCAGCTAGAGAGGGTCTGGCCATGCCCCTAGAGTTTCCAGCTGAGGGACTGGAATGAGGCCCGATGATTTGCATTTCTAACAATCTCCAGGTGATGCTGATGCTGTGGGTTCAGGGACCACATTTTGAGAATCTATGCTAAATGAATCGGAGAAGACCAAAGCTCAAACTTATTCCAAGAACTTTTCAAGGCCCACCTGCAAGATGTAGTGGAAGTAAGCATCTAAGAGTGCAAAAAAGCTTCACTGTAGACTAAGGACTTTTACCTGAGCTCTCGAATGTTCACATTTCTCTTACCAACCTAAATAACAAACAGAGAGAGGCTCTCCACAAGAAAAAGATATTCGTTTGGAAACAGAGCCTTGCAATAGAAACAGGCAAGCCAGAGTAAACTATATGCAAATTCACGGAGGTAAAGGAAGAGAAAAGAAAAAATGAGGAAGATTATATAATCATTTGGAAATGATTATCCTTGGCTACAAAGATCAACAACAAAGGTGATGCCAGGCCCAGGTTGGACAGGCAGTTGTTGGGCAAATATTCTTCAGAAGCATTGTTGTGTGCAAAGTTGCAATGGGCTTTGTGCAAGATTGTGTTTTTGCAGTCTTCTGTGATAAGTTTTTGTAATCAGGCATACAAGCCCAAGAATCCTTTTTTGCAAGGCCTTCCCTGGCTCTATTTGTCAGGGATTTGGTTAGGGGAGGGGTATTTTTAACACTCTCAATGTAAAAAATGCCATAAGGTAGGTACCCCAATGACTTCTTTCCTCTTCATAAAATAACTTTTCATAAAATCTCTGTAAACGTGGAAATATCTACACTGCTTTCAGTATAAAGGTGGAAATATTTACACCGCTATCTCTGTAAATGAGTAAACATTTACAACGTTATCTGTATAAACATGGAACTATTTACACCGCCGTCTCTATAGACATGGAAATATCTACAACGCTATCTCCATAAACATGGAAATATTTACAACGCTATCTGTATAAACATGGCAATCTGTAAACAGCTATCTATATAAACAAGGAAATAACTACAACGCTATCTCTATAAACATGGAAATATCCACACCGCTATCTCTATAAACATGGAAATATCTACACCGCTATCTGTAAAAACATGGAAATATCTACACCGCTGTCTCTATAAACATGGAAATATCTAAACCCCTATCTGTATAAACATGGAAATATCTACACCACTGTCTCTATAAACATGGAAATATCTACAACGCTATCTCTATAAACATGCAAATATGTACATCACTGTCTCTATAAACATGGAAATATCTACACGGCTATCTCTGTAAACTTGGAAATATCTACACCGTTGTCTCTAGAAACATGGAATTATCTACACCGCTATATCTATAAACGTGGAAATATCTACACCACTATCTTTGTAAACGTGGAAATATCTACACCGCTATCTGTATAAACGTGGAAATATCTACACCACTATCTCTGTAAATGTGTAAACATTTACACCGCTATCTGTGTACACGTGGAAATATTTACACAGCCATCTCTATAAACATGGAAATACCTACACCGCTACCTCTATAAACATGGAAATAACTACACCGCAATCTATATAAACATGGAAAATATCTACATCGCTATCTCTATAAAGATTGAAATACCTACACCGCAATCTCTATAAACATGGAAATATCTACACCGCTATCTCTATAAACATGGAAATACTTACAACGCTATCTGTATAAACATGGAAATATTTACAAAGCTATCTCTATTAACATGGAAATATCTACACCACTATCTCTATAAACATGGAAATATCTCCACCGCTATCTGTAAAACATGGAAATATCTACACCGCTGTCTGTATAAATATGGAAATATATACACGGCTGTTTAAACATGGAAATATCTACACCACTAACTGAATAAGCATGGAAATATCTACACCAATATCTGTATAAACGAGGAAATATATACACTGCTATCTGTATAAACGTGGAAATATCTACACGGCTATCTCTTTTAACGTGGAAATATCTACACCACTTTCTGCATAAACGTAGAAATATCTACACGGCTATCTCTGTAAATGTGTAAACATTTAAACCGCTATCTGTATAAACATGGAAATATGTACACTGCTATCTCTATAAACATGGAAATATCTACACTGCCATCTGTATAAAGATGGAAATATCTACACCACGAGCTGTATAAATATGGAAATATCTACACCGATATCTGTATAAACATGGAAATACCAACACCGCTATCTGTATAAACATGGAAATATCTACACCGCCATCTGTAAAAACATGGAAATATCTACACAGTCATCTGTATAAACAAGGAAATAACTACACCTCCAACATTATAAACATGGAAATATATACATTGCCATCTGTATACACATGGAAATATCTACACAGCCATTAGTATAAACATGGAAATATCTACCATGCTATCTCTGTAAACGTGGAAATATCTACACTGCTATCTGTATAAACATGGAAATACCTACACGGCTATCTGTACAAACCTGGAAATATATACACCGCTATCTGAATAAACATGAAAATATCTACACCGCCATCTGTATAAACATGGAAATATATCCACCGCAATCTGTATAAACAGGGAAATATCTACACCGCTATCTGTATAAACATGGAAATATCAACACTGTGATCTGTATAAATATGGAAATGTCTACACCGCTATCTGTATAAACATGGAAATACCTACACGGCTATCTCTAAAACATGGAAATATCTAAACCACCATCTGTATAAAAATGGAAATAACTACACAGTCATCTGTATAAACATTGAAATATCTACACCACCACCTGTATAAACATGGAAATATCTATACAGCCATCTGTATGAACATGGAAATATCTCCACCGCTATCTGTTAAAACATGGAAATATCTACACGGCTATCTGTATAAACATGGAAATATCTACACGGCTATCTGTGTAAACATGGAAATATCTACACCGCCATGTGTATAAACATGGAAAGATGTACACCGCTAACTGTATAAACATGGAAATATCTGCACCGCTATCTGTATAAACATGAAAATATCTACAACGATATCTGTGTAAACATGGAAATATCTACACCGCTGTGTAAACACGGAAATATCTTCACCGCTATCTGTGTAAAGATGGAAATATCTACACCACAATCTGTGCCAAGGTGGAAATATCTACACCACTATCTGTGTAAAGATGCAAATATCTACACCGCAATCTGTGCAAAGATGGAAATATCTACATCGCTATCTGTGTAAACATGGTAATATCTACACCGCTATCTCAATAAAGATGGAAATATCTACACCGCCATCTGTATAAACATGAAAGTAGCTATACAGTCATCTTTATAAACATGGAAATATCTACACCACTATCTCTTTAAACAGGGAAATATCTACACTGCAATCTGTATAAACATGAAAATACCTACACCTCGAGTTGTATAAACATGTAAATACCTACACCGCTATCTGTATAAACATGGAAATATCGACACCACTATCTCTATAAACCTGGAAATACCTACACTGCCATCTCTATAAACACGGAATTATCTACACCGCTATCTCTATAATCAAAGAAATATCTACACCGCCATCTCTATAAACATGAAAATACCTTCACCGCCATCTGCATAAACATGGAAATATCTACACCACTATGTGTGTAAAGATGGAAATATCTACACGGAAATCTGTGCAAAAATGGAAATATCTACACCACTATCAGTTTAAAAATGGAAATATCTACACCACAATCTCTGCAAAGATGGAAATATCTACACCAATATCTGTGTAAACGTGGCAATATCTACACCGCTATCTGTATAAACATGGAAATATCTACGCTGCTATCTGTAAAAACATGGAAATATCTACACCGCCATCTGTATAAACATAGAAATATCTACACCGCCAACTGAATAAACATGGAAATATCTACACCGCTATCTGTATAAAGATGGAAATATCTACACCGCTATCTCTATAAACATGGAAATATCTACACCGCTATCTGTATAAACATGGAAATATCTCCACCGCAATCTGTATCAACATGGAAACTTCTACACCGCTATCTGTATAAACATGGAAATATCTACACCGCTATCTGTATAAAGATGGAAATATCTTCAACGCTACCTGTGTAAACATGGAAATACCTACACAGCTATCAGTGTAAACATGGAAATATCTACACCGCTATCTGTGTAAAGATGGAAATATCTACACCACAATCTGTGCAAAGATGGAAATATCTACACTGATATCTCTATAAACATGGAAATATCTGCAACACTCTCTGTATAAATATGAATATATCTACATCGTTATCTCTATAAACATGGAAATATCTACACCACCATCTGTATAAACATGGAAATATCTACACAGTCATCTTTATAAACATGGAAATATCTACGCCACCATCTCTATAAACATGGAAATATCTATACTGCCATCTGTATACACATGGAAATATCTACACCGCCATTAGTATAAACATGGAAACACCTGCACTGATATCTCTATACGCATGGAAGTACCTACATCGCAATCTCTACACACATGGAAATATCTACACCTCCATATCTATAAGCATGAAAATATCTACACCGCCATCTCCATACACATGGAACTATGTACACCGTCATCTGTGTAAACATCGAAATATCTACATCACTATCTGTATAAACATGGAAATATCTATATTGCCATCTGTATAAAGATGTTAATATCTACACCACGAGCTTTATAGACATGGAAATATTTACACCGCTATCTGTATAAACATGGAAATACCAACACCACTATCTGTATAAACATGGAAATAGCTACACCACTATCTGTTTAAACATGGAAATAACTTCACTGCCATTCGTCTAAACATGGAAATATCTACACAGCCATCTCTATAAACATGAAAATAGCCAAGCCACTATCTGTATTAACATGGAAATATCCACACCGCTATCTTTATAAACATGGAAATATCTATAACGCCAACAGTAAAAACATGGAAATAACTACACAGTCATCTGTATAAACATGGAAATATCTACACATCCCTTTGTATAAACATGGAAATATCTACACTGCCATCTGTGAACACATGGAAATATTCACAAAGCCATCTGTATAAACACGGAACTATCTACACCGCTATCTCTATAAACATGGAAATACCTACACCGCTATCTGTATATACATGGAAATATCTACACCGCTATCTGTATAAACATGGAAATATCTACACCGCCATGTGTATAAACATGGAAATATCTCCACCGCTATCTCTATAAACATGGAAATATCTCCACCGCTATCTGTAAACATGGAAATATCTACATCCCTACCTGTATAAACATGGAAATATCTACACTGCTATCTGTATAAAAATGGAAATGTCTACACTGCGAGCTGTATAAACATGGAAATACCTACTCCGCTATCTGTATAAACATGGAAATAACAACACCGCCATCTGTATAAACATGGAAATATCTACACCGCTATCTGTATAAACATGGAAATATCTACACCGCTATCTGTATAAACATGGAAATATCTACACCACTGTCTCCATAAACCTGGAAATACCTACACTGCCATCTCTATAAAAATGGAATTATCTACAACGCTATCTCTATAACCATAGAAATATCTACAACGCCATCTCTATAAACATGAAAATATCTACACAGCCATCAGCATAAACATGGAAATATCTACACCGCTATCTGTACAAACATGGAAATAGCCACACCGCTATCTGTATAAACATGGAAATATCTACGCCACCATCTGTAAAAACATGGAAATATTTACACAGTCATCAGTATAAACATGGAAATATCTACACTGCTATCTGCAAAAATATGGAAATATCTACACCGCTATCTCTATAAACATGGAAATTTCTATACCACTATCTCTATAAACACGGAAATACCTACACCGCTATCTGTACAAACATGGAAATATCTGCACGGCTATTTGTATAAACATGGAAATATCTACACCGCTATCTGTATAAACTTGGAAATATCTACACCGCTATCTTTATAAACATGGAAATATCTACACCGCCATCTGTATACACATGGAAATATCTCCACTGCTATCTGTATAAACATGGAAATATATCCACCGCTATCTGTATAAACATGGAAATATCTAAACCGCTCTCTGTATTAACATGGAAATATTTACACAGCTATCTGTATAAAGATGGAAATACCTACACCGCTATCTGTATGTACATGGAAATATCTATACCGCCATCTGCATCCATATGGGAATATATCCACTGCTATCTGTATAAACATGGAAATGTCTCCACCGCTATCTATATAAACAGGGAAATAACTCCACCGCTATCTGTATAAGCATGGAAGTAAGTACACCGCTGTCTGTATAAACATGGAAATATCTACACCTCAGTCTGTATAAAAATGGAAATATCTACATCGCTATCTGTATAAACATGGAAATATCTCCATCTGTGTCTCTATACACATGGAAATATCTAAACCGCTATCTTCATAAACATAGAAATATCTACATTGCTGTATGTATAAAAAAGGAAATATCTAGAACACTATCTGAGTAAACATGGAAATATCTACACAGCTATCTGTGTAAATACGGAAATATGTACACCGCTCTATGTGAAAATATGGAAATATCTACACGGCAATCTGTGCAAATATGGAAATATCTACACTGCTATATCTTTAAACATGGAAATATCTCCACTGCTATCTGTATAAACATGGACATATCTACACCGCTATCTGTATAAACATGGAAATATGTACACTGCTATCCGTATAAAGATGGAAATATCTACACCGCGAGCTGAATAAACATGGAAATATCTATAACGATATGTGTATAAAGATGGAAAGACCAACACCGCCATCTGTATAAACTTGGAAATATGTACAACGCTATCTCTATAAACATGGAAATATCTACACCACTATCTCTATAAACCTGGAAATACCTACACTGCCATCTCTATAAACACGGAATTATATACACCGCAATCTCTATAATCATAGAAATATCTACACCGCCATCTCTATAAGCATGAAAATATCTACACCGCCATCTGCATAAACATGGAAATATCTACACCGCTATCTGTATAAACATGGAAATAGCCACACCGGTATCTGTATAAACATGGAAATATCTACACCTCAATCTTTATAAACATGAAAATATCTACACCGCCATCTGTATACACATGGAAATTCCTCCACTGCTATCTGTATAAATATGGAAATATCTAAAGCGATATCTGTATAAACATGGAAATATCTACACCGCTGTCTGTATAAAGATGGAAATATCTACACCGCAATCTGTATAGACATGGAAATATCTACACTGCTATCTGTATAAATATGGAAATATCTAAAGCGATATCTGTATAAACATGGAAATATCTACACCGCTGTCTGTATAAAGATGGAAATATCTACACCGCAATCTGTATAGACATGGAAATATCTACACTTCTATCTGTATAAAGATGGAAATATTTACACCGCGAGCTGTATAAACATGGAAATATCTACACCGCTATCTGTATAATCATGGAAATACCAACACCGCCATCTGTATATACATGGAAATATCTAAACGGCTATCTGTATTGACATGGAAATATCTCCACCGCTGTCTGTATAAACATGGAAATATCTAGAACACTATCTGTGTAAACATGGAAATACCTACACAGCTATCTGTGTAAACATGGAAGTATGTACACCGCTCTATGTGAAAATATGGAAATATCTACACCGCAATCTGTGCAAATATGGAAATATCTACACCGCAATCTCTTTAAATATGGAAATATCTTCACTGCTATCTGTGTAAACATGGAAATATCTACACCTCTATCTATCTAAACATGGAAATATCTACACCGCTATCTATATAAACATGGAAATATCTACACCGCTATCTCTATAAACATGGAAACACCAACACCGCCATCTGTATAAACATGGAAATAGGTACACCGCTATCTTTATAAACATGGAAACACCAACAACGCCATCTTTATAAACATGGAAATATGTACACCGCTATCTCTATAAACATGGAAATATCTACACCACTATCTCTATAAACCTGGAAATACTGACACTGCCATCTCTTTAAACATGAAGTTATCTACACTGCTATCTCTATAAACATAGAAATGTCTACACCGCTTTCTCTATAAACATGGAAATACCAACAACGCCATCTGTATAAACATGGAAATATCTACACCGCTATCTCCATAAACATGGAAATATCTACACCACTGTCTCTACACACCTGGAAATAACCACACTGCCATCACTATAAACATGGAATTATCTACACCACTATCTCCACAAACATAGCAATATCTGCACCGCCATCTCTATAAATATGGAAATATCTACACCGCCATCTGCATAAAGATGGAAATATCTACACCGCTATCTGTATAAACATGGAATTAGCCCCATCGCTACCTGTATAAACATGGAATTATCTACACCGCCATCTGTAAAAACATGGAAATATCTACACAGTCATGTGTATAAACATGGAAATATCTACATTGCCATCTCTATACACGTGGAAATATCTAACCCGATATCAGTATAAACATGAAAATATCTCCACCGCTATCTGTTTAAACATGGAAATATCTCCAGCGCTATCTGTATAAACATGGAAATATCTGCACCCCTATCTGTATAAACATGGAAATATCTACACCGCTATCTGAATAAATATCGATATATCTACACCGCTATCACTATAAACATGGAAATGTCTACACCGCTATCTCTATAAACATGGAAATACCTACACCGCTATCTGTACAAACATGGAAATAACTACACCGCTATCTGCATAAACATGGAAATATCTTCACAGCCGTTTGTATAAACATGGAAATACCTACACCGCTATCTCTGTACACATGGTAATACCTACAACGCTACCTCTATAAACATGGCAATATCTACACCGCCATCTTTATAAAGATGGAAATATCTCCACCGCCATCTTTATAAGCATGAAAGTAACTACACCGCCGTCTCCATAAACATGGAACTATCTACACCACCATCTGTGTAAAAATGGAAATATCTACACCGCTATCTGTATAAACATGGAAATATCTACACTGCTGTCTGTGTGAAGATGGAAATACCTACACTGAGAGCTGTATAAACATGGAAATATCTACACCGCTATCTGTATAAACATGTAAATACCAACAACGCCATCTCTATAATTATGGAAATATCTACACCGCTATCTGTATAAACATGGAAATATCTACACTGCCATCTGTATACACGTGGAAATATCTAACTCGCTATCTGTATAAACAAGAAAATATCTCCACCTCTATCTGTTTAAACATGGAAATAACTACACAGTCGTCTGTATAAACATGGAAATCTCTACACCACCATCTCAATAAACATGGAAATACCTACACTGCCATCTGAATAAACATGGAAATATCTACACAGCCGTCTGTATAAACATGGAAATATCTACACCGCTATCTCTATACACATGGAAATACCTACACCGCTATCTCTATAAACATGGAAATAACTACTCCGCAATCACTATCAATATGGAAATATCTACAAAGCCATCTATGTAAGCATGAAAATATCTACACCGCCATCTCCATAAACATGGAACTATCTACACCATCATCTGTGTAAAAATGGAAATACCTACACCTCTATCTGTATAAACATGGAAATATCTACACTGCTATCTGTATAAAGATGGAAATATCTACACTCCGAGCTGTATAAATATGGAAATATGTACACCGCTATCTGTATAAACATGGAAATAAAATTACCGCCATCTGTATAAACATGGAAATATCTACATCGCTATCTGTATAAACATGGAAATATCTACACCACTGTCACTATAAACCTGGAAATACCTACACTGCCATCTCTATAAACATGGAATTATCTACAATGCTATCTCTATAACCATAGAAATATCTACAACGCCATCTCTATAAACATGAAAATATGTACACCGCCATCTGCATAAACATGGAAATAACTACACCGCTATCTGTATAAACATGGAAATAGCCATACAGCTATCTGAATAAACATGGAAATATCTACACCGCCATCTGTAAAATCATAGAAATATCTACACAGTCATCTGTATAAATATGGAAATATGTTCACCGCCATCTGTATAAACATGGAAATATCTACACTGCCATCTGTATACACATGGATATATATACATAGTTATCTGTATAAAAATGGAAATATCTCCACCGCTATCTGTAAAAACATGAAAATATCTACACCACTATCTGTATAAATATGGAAATATCTACACCGCTATCTCTATAAACATGGAAATGTCTACACCGCTATCTGTATAAACATGGAAATACCTACACCGCTATCTGTACAAACATGGAAATACCTACACCGCTATCTGCATAAACATGGAAATATCTACACCGCTATCTGTATAACATTGGAAATATCTACACTGATATCTTTATAAACATGGAAATATCTACACCGCCATCTGTATACACATGGAAATATCTCCACCACTATCTGTATCAACATGGAAATATCTAAACAGCTATCTGTATAAACATGGAACTATCTACATCGATATCTGTATAAAGATGGAAATATCTACACCGCTATCTATATAAACATGGAAATATCTACACCGCCATCTGTATACACTTGGAAATATCTCCACCGCAATTTGTATAAACATGGAAATATCTCCACAGCTATCGGTATAAACATGGAAATATCTCCACCACTATCTGTATAAACATGGCAATAATTACACCGCTGTCTGTATAAACATGGAAATATCTACACCGCTGTCTGCCTAGAAATGGAAATATCTACATCACTATCTCTATAAACATGAAAATATCTCCACCGCAATCTCTATAAACATTGAAATATCTACACCGCTATATTTATAAACTTGGAAATATCTACACCACTGTCTGTATAAACATGGAAATATCTACAACACTATTTGTGTAAACATGGAAATATCTACACAGCTATCTGTGTAAACATGGAAATATATACAGCGCTCTATGTGAGAAGATGGAAATATCTTCACCGCAATCTGTGCAAATATGGAAATATCTACACTGCTATCTCTGTAAACATGGAAATATCTACACCGCTATCTGTACAAACATGGATATACCAACAACGCTATCTGTAGAAACATGGAAATATCTTCACCGCTATCTCTATAAAATGGAAATATCTGCAGCGCTATGACTATAAACATGGAAATACCTACACCGCCATCTCTACAAACATGGAAATATCTACACCGCTATCTTTATAAACATGCAAATATCTCAACAGCTATTTCTATAAACCTGTAAATACCTACTCTGCCATCTGCAGAAAGATGGAAATATCTACACCACGATCGGTATTAACATGGAAATATCTACACCGCTACCTATATAAACATGGAAATATCTACACCGCTACTTGTATAAACAAGGTAGTATCTACACTGTGATCTGTGTAAACATGGAAATACCAACACCGCTATCAGTATAAACATGGAAGTATCTACAACGCTATCTGTATAAACATGGAAGTATCTACACTGCTATCTGTATAAACATGGAAATACCTACACCGACATCCGTATAAACATGGAAATACCTACACAGTCATCTGTATAAACATGGAAATATCTACACCACCATCTGTATAAACATGGAAATATCTACATGGCCATCTGTATACACATGGAATTATCAACAGAGCCATCTGTGTAAACCTGGAAATATCTACATCTCCATCTCTATAAACATGAAAATACCTAAACTGTCATCTCCATAAACATGGAACTATCTACACCGCCATCTTTATAAACATGGAACTACACCGCCATCTGTATAAACATGGAAATATCTACACCACTATCTGTATTAACATGGAAATATCTAAAATGCCATCTGTATAAACATGGAAATATGTACACCACGAGCTGTATAAACATGGAAATATCTACACCGCTACCTGAATAAACATTTAAATACCAACACCGCTATCTGTATAAACATGGAAATATCTACACAGCTAAGTGTATAAACATGGAAATATCTACACCACTATCTCTATAAACATGGAAATTCCTGCACAACCGCCTCTATAAACATGGAAATATCTACAATGCTATCTGTATAAACATGGAAATATCCACATCGCTATCTGTATACACATGGAAATATCTACACTGCCATCTGTATAAACATGGAAATATCTACACTGCCATCTGTGGAAAGATGGAAATATCTACACCGCAATCTGTATAAACATGGAAATATCTACACCGCTACCTGTATAAATAAGGAAGTATCTACACCGCTGTCTGTATAAACATGGAAGTATCTACACAACGATCTGTAGAAACAAGGAAATATCTCCACCACTATCTGTATAAACATGGATATATCTACACCGCTATCTGTATAAACATGGTAATACCTACACCGCTATCTGTATAAACTTGGAAATACCTACACCACTATCTCTATAAACATGGAAATATCTACACCACCATCTCTATAAACATGGAAATATTACACTGCCATCTGTATACCCATGGAAATACCTACACAGCCATCAGTAAAAAGATGGAAATATCTACACCGCCATCTCTATAAACATGGAAATATTTACACTGCCATCTGTATACCCATGGAAATACCTACACAGCCATCTGTATAAACATGGAAATATCTGCTCCGCTATCTCTATAAACATGGAAATACCTACACCGCTGTCGCTATAAACATGGAAATATCTACACCGCTATCTCTATAAACATGGAAATATCTACACCGACATCTCTATAAACATGAAAATATCTACACCGCCATCTCCAGAAACATGGAAATATCTAGACCGCCATCTGTATAAACATGGAAATATCTTCACCACTATCTGTATAAACATGGAAATATCTACACTGCCATCAGTATAAAGATGGAAATATCTACACAGCGAGCTATATAAACATGGAAATATCTACACCGCTATCTGTATAAACATGGAAATACCAACACATCTATCTGTATAAACATGGAAATACCTACACCGCTATGTGTATAAACATGGAAATATCTCCACCACAATGTATATAAACATGGAAATATCTACAATGCCATCTGTATAAACATGGAAATATCTACACAGCTATCTGTGTAAACTTGGAAATATCTACACAGCTATCTGTTTAAAGATGGAAATATCTACATTTCAATCTGTGCAAAGATGGAAATATCTACACCGCTATTTCTGTAAACATGGAAATATCTACGCCGCCATCTCTATAAACATGGAAATAACTACACCCCCATCTACTTAAGCAAGGAAATATCTTCAACGCCATCTATGTAAACATGGAAATATCTACACCGCCATCTGTATAAACATGGAAATATCTATTGTGCCATCTGTAGAAAGATGGAAATAATTTCACCGCGATCTGTATAAACATGGAAATATCTACCCCACTATCTGTATAAACATGGAAATATCTACAACGCTAAATGTATAAACATGGAAATACCTACACCGATATCTCTATAAAAATGGAGCTACCTACACCGCTATCTCTATAAACTTGGAAATATCTACACCGCTATCTCTATAAACATTGAAATATATTCACCAGTATCTCTACAAACATGGAAATATCTCCAACGCCGTCTCCATAAACATGAAAATATCTACACTGCCATCTCCATAAACAAGAAAATATCTAGACCGCCATCTGTATAAACGTGGAAATATCTACATCGCCATCTGTATAAACATGGAAATATTTACAGTGACATCTGTATAAACATGCAAATATCTACACCTCGAGCTGTAGATTCTTGGAAATATCTACACGGCTATCTGTATAAACATGGAAATACCAACACCGCTATCGGAATACACATGGAAATATCTACATCGCAATCTGAATAAACATGGAAATACCTACACCGCTATCTGTATAAATATGGAAATATTTACACCGCTATCTCTCTAAACATGAAAATATCTACACCGCTATCTGTATAAACATGGAAATATCTATACCACTATCTCTACAAACATGGAAATATCTACAACGCTATTTGTACAAACATGGAAATATCTACACCGCTATCTCTATAAACATGGAAATATCTTCACCGCCATCTGTATAAACATGGAAATATCTACACCGACATCTCTATAAACATGAAAATATCTACACCGCCATCTCCAGAAACATGGAAATATCTAGACCGCCATCTGTATAAACATGGAAATATCTACACCACTATCTCTATAAACATGGAAATATCTACACTGCCATCAGTATAAAGATGGAAATATCTACACAGCGAGCTATATAAACATGGAAATATCTACACCGCTATCTGTATAAACATGGAAATACCAACACATCTATCAGTATAAACATGGAAATACCTACACCGCTATGTGTATAAACATGGAAATATCTCCACCACAATGTATATAAACGTGGAAATATCTACAATGCCATCTGTATAAACATGGAAATATCTACACAGCTAACTGTGTAAACTTGGAAATATCTACACAGCTATCTGTTTAAAGATGGAAATATCTACATTTCAATCTGTGCAAAGATGGAAATATCTACACGGCTATTTCTGTAAACATGGAAATATCTACGCCGCCATCTCTATAAACATGGAAATATCTACACACCCATCTACTTAAGCAAGGAAATATCTTCAACGCCATCTATGTAAACATGGAAATATCTACACCGCCATCTGTATAAACATGGAAATATCTATTGTGCCATCTGTAGAAAGATGGAAATAATTTCACCGCGATCTGTAGAAACATGGAAATATCTACCCCACTATCTGTATAAACATGGAAATATCTACAACGCTAACTGTATAAACATGGAAATACCTACACCGATATCTCTATAAAAATGGAGCTACCTACACCGCTATCTCTATAAACTTGGAAATATCTACACCGCTATCTCTATAAACATGGAAATATCTATACCGCCATCTACATAAACAAGGAAATAGCTACACCACCATCTGTATAAACATGGAATTATCTACAACGCTATATTTATAAACATGGAAATACCTACACCATGATCTGTATAAACATGGAAATATCTACACCGCTGTCTCTATAAACATGGAAATATCTACACCACGATCTCTATAAACATGGAAATATCTACACCGCCATCTGCATAAACATGGAATTATCTACACCACCATTTGAATGAACATGGAAATATCAAATGACCATCTCTATAAACCTTGAAATATCATCACTGCCATCTATATAAACATGGAAATGTTTACACCGCTATCAGTATAAACATGGAAATATCTACCCTGCTATCTATATACACATGGAAATATCTTCACAGCCATCTGCCTAAACATGGAAATATGTACACCGATATCTCTACAAACATGGAGATAACTACACCGCTATCTCTACGAACATGGAAATATCTACACCGCTATCTCTATAAACATGGAAATAACTACACCGCTATCTGTATAAACATGGAAATACCAACACCGCTTTCTGTATAAACATGGAAATATCTACACCGCTATCTGTATAAACATGGAAATATCTCAACCGCTATCTCTATAAATATGGAAATATCTACAACACTATCTGTAAAAACATGGAAATATCTCAACAGCAATCTGTATAAATATGGAAATATCTACACTGCCATCTGTAGAAAGATGGAAATATATACACCGCGATCTGTATAAACATGGAAATACCTGCCCTGCTACCTGTATAAACTTGGAAATATCTACACCACGATCTGTGTAAACATGGAAATATCTACACTGCTATCTGTATAAACATGGAAATACCTCAACAGCTATCTCTATAAACGTGGAAATATCTACACCGCCATCGGTAGAAAGATGGAAATATCTACACTGCGAACTGTATAAATATGGAAATATCCAGACCGCTACCTGTATAAACATGGAAATATCTACACCGCCATCTCTATAAACATGGAAATATCTACACCACGATCTGTATATACATGGAAATATCTACACGGCCATCTGTATAAAGATGCAAATATCTACACAGCGAGCTGTATAAACATGGAAATATCTACACCGCTATCCGTGTAAACATGGAAATAACAACACGGCTATCTGTAGATACTTAGAAATATCTACTCAGCCATCTGTACAAACATGGAAATATCTACACCACTATCTGTATAAACATGGAAATAACCACACCGCTATCTGTACAAACATGAAAATATCTACACCACTATCCCTATAAACATGGAAATATCAACACTGCTATCTGTATAAACATGGAAATCTCTACACCGCTATCTGTATAAACATGGAAATACCTACACTGCGATCTCTATAAACATGGAAACACCTACACCACTGTCTCTATACACATGGAAATAACTACACCGCCATCTCTATAAACTTGGAAATATCTACACTGCTATCTGCATAAACATGGAAATACCTACACCGCCATCTGCATAAACATGGAAATATCTACACCGCCATCTGTCTAAACATGGAAATATCTACACCGCTATCTGTATAAACATGGAAGTACCAACACCGCTATCTGTATAAACATGTAAATATCTACACCGCTATCTGTATAAACATGGAAATATCTACACCACAATCTCTATAAACATGTAAATACCTTCACCGCTATCTGTATAAACATGGAAATATCTACACCGCTATCTCTACAAACATGAAAATATGTACACCGCTATCTGTATAAACATGGAAATATTTATACCGCTATCTCTACAAACCTGGAAATATCTACAACGCTATCTGTATAAACATGGAAATTTCTACACCGCTCTCTCTATAAACATGGAAATATCTACAATGCCATCTGAATAAACATGGAAATACCTACACCACTATGTCAATAAACATGGAAATATCTACACCGCTATCTCTATAAACAAGGAAATATCCATACCGCTATCTCTATGAACATGGGAATAATTACAACGCTATCTCTAAAAACTTGGATATATCTACACAGTCATCTGTATAAACATGGAAATATCTACACCACCATCTGTATAAACATGGAAATAACTTCACTGCCATCTGTATACACATGGAAATATCTTAACAGACATCTGTATAAACATGGAAATATCTACATCGATATCTCTACAAACCTGGAAATATCTACAACGCTATCTGAATAAACATGGAAATTTCTACACCGCTCTCTCTTTAAACATGGAAATATCTACAATGCCATCTGAATAAACATGGAAATACCTACACCACTATGTCAATAAACATGGAAATATCTACACCGCTATCTCTATAAACATGGAAATATCAATACCGCTATGTCTATGAACATGGGAATAATTACAATGCTATCTGCAAAAACATAGATATATCTACACAGTCATCTGTATAAACATGGAAATATCTACACCACCATCTGTATAAACATGGAAATAACTACATTGCCATCTGTATACACATGGAAATATCTTAACAGACATCTGTATAAACATGGAAATATCTACATCGATATCTCTACAAACATGGAGAAACCTACAACGCTATCTCTACAAACATGGAAATATCTACACCGCAATCTCTATAAACATGGAAATATCTACAACGTCATCTGTATAAACATGGGAATATCTACACCGCTATCTCAATAAACATAGAAATACCAACACCGCTATGTGTATAAACATGGAAATACCTACACCGCTATCTGTATAAACACGGAAATATCTACACCACGATTTCTATAAACATGGAAATATCTACACCGCTATCTGTATAAATGTAGAAATATCTACACCGGTATCTCTATAACCATGGAAATATCTACACCGCTATCGGTATAAACTTGGAAATATCTACACTGCTATCTCTATATACTTGGAAATATCTACACCGCTACCTGTATAAACATGGAAATACCAACACTGCTATCTGTATAAACATGGAAATATCTACACCGCTATCTGTATACCATGGAAATACCTTCACAGCCATCTGCATATACATGGAACAATCGACACCGCCATCTGCATAAATATGGAACTATCTACACTGCCATCTCTATAACCATGGAAATATCTACACCGTGATATCTATAAACATGGAAATATCTACACCGCTATCTCTATAAACACGGAAATATCTATAGCGCTATCTGTAAACATGGAGATACATACACCACTATCTCTATAAACATGGAAATATCTACAACGCCATCAACCTAAACAAGGAAATATCTACACCGCCATCTATATAATCATGGAAATATCTATTCCGCTATCTCTATAAACATGGAAATATCTAGAACGCCATGTGTAAAATTATGGAAAAAACTACACAGTCATCTGTATAAACACGAAATATCTACACCACCATGTGTATAAACATGGAAATATCTGCACTGCCATCTGTATAAACATGGAAATATCTACACAGCCATCTGTATAAACATGGAAGTATCTACACTGCTATATCTATAAACATGGAAATACCTACACCGCTATCTCTATAAACAGGGAAATATCAACACCGCCATCTCTGTAGACTTGGAAATATCCATACCGCCATCTGCATAAACATGGAAATATCTACACCGCCATCTGCATAAACTTGGAAATATCTACACTGCCATCTGTATAAACATGGAAATATCCACACAGCCATCTCTATAAACATGGAAATATCTGCACCGCCATCTGTGTAAACATGGGAATATCTACAGTGCAATCTGTATAAAGATGGAAATATCTACACCACGAGCTGTATAAACATGAAAATATCTACACCGCTATCTGTATAAACATGGAAATATCGTCAACGCTATCTGTATAAAGATGGAAACATCTACACAGTGATCTGTATATACATAAAAATATCTACACCACTATCTGTATAAACATGGAAATATCTACACCTCTATCTGTGTAAACATGGAAATACTTACACCGCTATCTCTAGAAATATGGAAATATCTGCACCACTATCTCCATAAACATGGAAATATCTACACTGTGATCTGTATAAACATAGAAATATCTACATCGCTGTCTATATAAACTTGGAAATATCTACACCACCATATATAAACATGAAAATATCTACACCGCTATCTCCACAAACATGGAAATATCTGCAACGCAATCTTTATAAACATGGAAATATCTACACTGCCATCTGCATACACATGGAAATATATAGACAGCCATCAGTATAAACGTGGAAACATCTACACCACTATCTCTATAAACATGGAAATACCTACACCGCTATCTCTATAAACATGGAAATATCTACACCGCCATCTCTATGAACATGAAAATATCTACACTGCCATCTCCATAAACATGGAATTATCTACACTGCCATTTGTATAAACATGGAAATATCTACACTGCCATCTGTATAAACATGGAAATATGTACACCGCCATACGTACAAAAATGGAAATACCAACACCGCTATCTGTATAAACATGGAACTATCTACACCACTGTCTGTATAAACATGGAAATATCTACTCCGTGATCTGTATAAATATGGAAATATCTACACCGATATCTCTATAAACATGTATATAACTACACGGATATCAGCATTAACATGGAAATATCTACACTGCTATCTCTATAAACATGGAAATATCTACACCGCCATCTGTAAAAACATGGAAATAACTACACAGTCATCTGTAAAAACATGGAAATAACTACACCACCATCTGTATAAACATGGAAATAGGTACACTGCCATCTGTATAAACATGGAAATAACTACACCGCTATCTCTATAAACATGGAAATACCTACACCGCCATCTCTATAAACATGGAAATATCTACACCACCATCTC
Organism: Pan paniscus; assembly: GCF_029289425.2. Taxonomy (NCBI): domain Eukaryota; kingdom Metazoa; phylum Chordata; class Mammalia; order Primates; family Hominidae; genus Pan; species Pan paniscus. The sequence goes on from NC_073254.2 coordinate 14,533,454, forward strand.
TATAAACTTGGAAATAGCTACACCGCAATCTGCATAAACATGGAAATATCTACACCGCCATCTGCATAAACATGGAAATATCTACACCGTCATATGTATAAATATGGAAATGTCTACACGGCCATCTGTGTAAACATGGAAAAATCTACACCGCCATCTGTGTAAACATGGGAATATCTCCACTGCAATCTGCATAAAGATGAAAATATCTACACCACGAACTGTATAAACCTGGAAATATCTACACCGCTATCTGTATAAACATGGAAATACCAACATCGCTGTCTGTATAAACATGGAAATATCTACACCGTTATCTGTTTATATATGGAAATATCTACACTGCTATCTCTATAAACATGGAAATATCTACAATGCTATCTCTATAAATATGGAAATATCTACAACGCAATCTGTGTAAACATAGAAATATCTAATAAGCTATCAGTGTAAACTTGGAAATATCTACACAGCTATCTGTTTAAAGATGGAAATATCTACACGGCAATCTGTGTAAAGATGGAAATATCTACACCGCTATCTCTCTAAACTTGGAAATATCTACATTGCTATCTCTTTAAACATGGAAATATCTACACTGCTAACTGTATAAACATGGAAATATCTACACTGCTATCTGTATAAAGATGGAAATATCTACACCGCGAGCTGTATAAACATGGAAATATCTACACCGCTATCTGTATAAACATTGAAATACAAACACCGCCATCTGTATAAACATGGAAATATCCACACCGCTATCTGTATCAACATGGAAATATCTACACCACTATCTCAATATACTTGGAAATATATACACTGCCGTCTCTATAAACACGGAATTATCTACACGGCAATCTCTATAATCATAGAAATATCTCCACCGCCATCTCTATAAACATGAAAATATCTACACCGCCATCTGCATAAACACGGAAATATCTACACCGCTATCTGTATAAACATGGAAATAGCCACACCACGCTCTGTATAAGCATGGAAATATCTACACCGCCATCTGTAAAAACATGGAAATATCTACACAATCATCTGTATAAACATGGAAATATCTACAGCTCGATCTTTATAAACATGGAAATATCCACAACGCCATCTGTATACACATAGAAATAGCTCCACCGCTATCTGTATAAACATGGAAATATCTAAACCGCTATCTGTATAAACATGGAAATATCTACACCGCTATCTGTATAAAGATGGAAATATCTACAGCGCTATCTGTATAAACATGGAAATATCTTCACCGCTATCTGTATAAAGTTGGAGATATCTTCACCGCGAGCTGTATAAACATGAAAATATCTACACCGCTATCTGTATAAACATGGAAATACCAACAACGCCTTCTGTATAAACATGGAAATATCTACACCGCTAACTGTATACACATGGAAATATCTACACCACTATCTCTATAAACCTGGAAATACCCACACTGCCATCTCTATAAACATGGAATTATCTACAACGCTATCTCTATAAACAGAGAAATATCTACACCGCCATCTCTATAAACATGGAAATATCTACACCACCATCTGCATAAACATGGAAATATCTACACCGCTATATGTATAAGCATGTAAATAGACACACAGCTATCTGTATAAACATGGAAATATCTACACTGCCATCTGTAAAAACATGAAAATACCTACACAGTCATCTGTATAAACATGGAAATATCTACACCACCATCTCTATAAACATGGAAATACCTACACTGCCATCTGTATAAACATGGAAATATCTACACCGCTATCTCTGTACACATGGAAATAGCTACACCGCTATCTCTATAAACAGGGAAATATCTACTCCGCCATCTCTATAAACATGAAAATATCTACACCACCATCTCTATAAGCATGAATATGTCTACACCGCCATCTCCATAAACATGGAACTATCTACACAATCATCTGTGTAAAAATGGAAATATCTACACCGCTATCTGTATAAACATGTAAATATCTACACCACTATCTCTTTAAACTTGGAAATACCTACACTGCCATCTCTATAAACGCGGAATTATCTACACCGCTATCTCTGTAATCATAGAAATATGTACATCGCCATCTGTATAAACATGAAAATATCCACGCCGCAATCTGCATAAACACGGAAGTATATACACTGCTATCTGTATAAACATGGAAATAGCCACACCGCTATGTGTAAACATGGAAATATCTACACCGCCATCTCTAAAAACATGGAAATATCTACACCGATATCTGTATAAACATGGAAATATCTACACTGCTATCTCTATAAACATGGAAATATCTACACCGCTATCTGTATAAACATGGAAATGTCTACAGCGCTATCACTATAAACATGGAAATACCTACACCGCTATCTGTATAAACATGGAAATATCTACACCGCTCTCCGTATAAACATGGAAATATCTACACAGCCATCAGTATAAACATGGAAATATCTACACCGCTATCTGTATAAACATGGAAATAACTACACCGCTATCTGTATAAACAAGGAAATATCTACACCGCTATCTGTATAAACATGGAAATATCTACACAGCCATCAGTATAAACATGGAAATGTCTACACTGCTATCTGTATGAACATGGAAATAACTACACTGCTATCTGTATAAACATGGAAATATCTACACCGCTATCCCTATAAACATGGTATATTAACACCGCTATCCACATAAACATGGAAACATCTACACCGCTGTCTGTATAAACATGGAAATGTCTACACCGCTATCACTATAAACATGGAAATACCTACACCGCTGTCTGTATAAACATGGAAATATCTACACCGCTATCTGTATAAACATGGAAATATATACAACGTTATCTGTATAAATATGGAAATATCTACAACGCTATCTGTGTAAACATAGAAATACCTGCTCAGCTATCTGTGTAAACTTAGAAATATCTACACAGCTATCTGTTTAAAGATGGAAATATCTACACGGCAATCTGTGTAAACATGGATATATCTACACCGCTATTTCTGTAAACTTGGAAATATCTACAGCGCTATCTCTTTAAAAATGGAAATATCTACACTGCTATCTGTATAAACATGGAAATATCTACACTGCTATCTGTATAAAGATGGAAATATCTACACCGCGAGCTGTATAAACATGGAAATATCTACACCACTATCTGTAGAAATATCGAAATACAAACACCGCCATCGGTATAAACATGGAAATATCTACACCGCTATCTGTATAAACATGGAACTATCTACACCACTATCGCTATATACTTGGAAATACCTACAATGCCATCTCTATAAACACGTAATTATCTACACCGCTATCTCTGTAATCATAGAAATATCTACACCGCCATCTCTATAAACATGAAAATATCTACACCGTCATCTGCATAAACACGGAAATATCTACACTGCTATCCGTATAAACATGGAAATAGCCACACCGCTATCTGTATAAGCATGGAAATATCTTCACCGCCATCTGTAAAAACATGGAAATATCTACACAATCATCTGTATAAACATGGAAATATCTACACCTCGATGTTTATAAACATGGAAATATCTACAACGCCATGTGTATACACATATAAATACCTCCACCGCTACCTGTATTAACATGGAAATACCTAAACCGCTATCTGTATAAACATGGAAATATCTACACCGCTATCTGTATAAAGATGGAAATATCTTCACTGCGAGCTGTATAAATATGGAAATATCTACACCACTATCTGTATAAACATGGAAATAAAATCACCGCCATCTGTATAAACATGGAAATATCTACATCGCTATCTGTATAAACATGGAAATATCTACACCACTGTCACTATAAACCTGGAAATACCTACACTGCCATCTCTATAAACATGGAATTATCTACAATGCTATCTCTATAACCATAGAAATATCTACAACGCCATCTCTATAAACATGAAAATATGTACACCGCCATCTGCATAAACATGGAAATAACTACACCGCTATCTGTATAAACATGGAAATAGCCATACAGCTATCTGAATAAACATGGAAATATCTACACCGCCATCTGTAAAATCATAGAAATATCTACACAGTCATCTGTATAAATATGGAAATATGTTCACCGCCATCTGTATAAACATGGAAATATCTACACTGCCATCTGTATACACATGGATATATATACATAGTTATCTGTATAAAAATGGAAATATCTCCACCGCTATCTGTAAAAACATGAAAATATCTACACCACTATCTGTATAAATATGGAAATATCTACACCGCTATCTCTATAAACATGGAAATGTCTACACCGCTATCTGTATAAACATGGAAATACCTACACCGCTATCTGTACAAACATGGAAATACCTACACCGCTATCTGCATAAACATGGAAATATCTACACCGCTATCTGTATAACATTGGAAATATCTACACTGATATCTTTATAAACATGGAAATATCTACACCGCCATCTGTATACACATGGAAATATCTCCACCACTATCTGTATCAACATGGAAATATCTAAACAGCTATCTGTATAAACATGGAACTATCTACATCGATATCTGTATAAAGATGGAAATATCTACACCGCTATCTATATAAACATGGAAATATCTACACCGCCATCTGTATACACTTGGAAATATCTCCACCGCAATTTGTATAAACATGGAAATATCTCCACAGCTATCGGTATAAACATGGAAATATCTCCACCACTATCTGTATAAACATGGCAATAATTACACCGCTGTCTGTATAAACATGGAAATATCTACACCACTGTCTGCCTAGAAATGGAAATATCTACATCACTATCTCTATAAACATGAAAATATCTCCACCGCAATCTCTATAAACATTGAAATATCTACACCGCTATATTTATAAACTTGGAAATATCTACACCACTGTCTGTATAAACATGGAAATATCTACAACACTATTTGTGTAAACATGGAAATATCTACACAGCTATCTGTGTAAACATGGAAATATATACAGCGCTCTATGTGAGAAGATGGAAATATCTTCACCGCAATCTGTGCAAATATGGAAATATCTACACTGCTATCTCTGTAAACATGGAAATACCTACACCGCTATCTGTACAAACATGGAAATACCAACAACGCTATCTGTAGAAACATGGAAATATCTTCACCGCTATCTCTATAAAATGGAAATATCTGCAGCGCTATGACTATAAACATGGAAATACCTACACCGCCATCTCTACAAACATGGAAATATCTACACCGCTATCTTTATAAACATGCAAATATCTCAACAGCTATTTCTATAAACCTGTAAATACCTACTCTGCCATCTGCAGAAAGATGGAAATATCTACACCACGATCGGTATTAACATGGAAATATCTACACCGCTACCTATATAAACATGGAAATATCTACACCGCTACTTGTATAAACAAGGAAGTATCTACACTGTGATCTGTGTAAACATGGAAATACCAACACCGCTATCAGTATAAACATGGAAGTATCTACAACGCTATCTGTATAAACATGGAAGTATCTACACTGCTATCTGTATAAACATGGAAATACCTACACCGACATCCGTATAAACATGGAAATACCTACACAGTCATCTGTATAAACATGGAAATATCTACACCACCATCTGTATAAACATGGAAATATCTACATGGCCATCTGTATACACATGGAATTATCAACAGAGCCATCTGTGTAAACCTGGAAATATCTACATCTCCATCTCTATAAACATGAAAATACCTAAACTGTCATCTCCATAAACATGGAACTATCTACACCGCCATCTTTATAAACATGGAACTACACCGCCATCTGTATAAACATGGAAATATCTACACCACTATCTGTATTAACATGGAAATATCTAAAATGCCATCTGTATAAACATGGAAATATGTACACCACGAGCTGTATAAACATGGAAATATCTACACCGCTACCTGAATAAACATTTAAATACCAACACCGCTATCTGTATAAACATGGAAATATCTACACAGCTAAGTGTATAAACATGGAAATATCTACACCACTATCTCTATAAACATGGAAATTCCTGCACAACCGCCTCTATAAACATGGAAATATCTACAATGCTATCTGTATAAACATGGAAATATCCACATCGCTATCTGTATACACATGGAAATATCTACACTGCCATCTGTATAAACATGGAAATATCTACACTGCCATCTGTGGAAAGATGGAAATATCTACACCGCAATCTGTATAAACATGGAAATATCTACACCGCTACCTGTATAAATAAGGAAGTATCTACACCGCTGTCTGTATAAACATGGAAGTATCTACACAACGATCTGTAGAAACAAGGAAATATCTCCACCACTATCTGTATAAACATGGATATATCTACACCGCTATCTGTATAAACATGGTAATACCTACACCGCTATCTGTATAAACTTGGAAATACCTACACCACTATCTCTATAAACATGGAAATATCTACACCACCATCTCTATAAACATGGAAATATTACACTGCCATCTGTATACCCATGGAAATACCTACACAGCCATCAGTAAAAACATGGAAATATCTACACCGCCATCTCTATAAACATGGAAATATTTACACTGCCATCTGTATACCCATGGAAATACCTACACAGCCATCTGTATAAACATGGAAATATCTGCTCCTCTATCTTTATAAACATGGAAATACCTACACCGCTGTCGCTATAAACATGGAAATATCTACACCGCTATCTCTATAAACATGGAAATATCTACACCGACATCTCTATAAACATGAAAATATCTACACCGCCATCTCCAGAAACATGGAAATATCTAGACCGCCATCTGTATAAACATGGAAATATCTACACCACTATCTGTATAAACATGGAAATATCTACACTGCCATCAGTATAAAGATGGAAATATCTACACAGCGAGCTATATAAACATGGAAATATCTACACCGCTATCTGTATAAACATGGAAATACCAACATATCTATCTGTATAAACATGGAAATACCTACACCGCTATGTGTATAAACATGGAAATATCTCCACCACAATGTATATAAACATGGAAATATCTACAATGCCATCTGTATAAACATGGAAATATCTACACAGCTATCTGTGTAAACTTGGAAATATCTACACAGCTATCTGTTTAAAGATGGAAATATCTACATTTCAATCTGTGCAAAGATGGAAATATCTACACCGCTATTTCTGTAAACATGGAAATATCTACGCCGCCATCTCTATAAACATGGAAATAACTACACCCCCATCTACTTAAGCAAGGAAATATCTTCAACGCCATCTATGTAAACATGGAAATATCTACACCGCCATCTGTATAAACATGGAAATATCTATTGTGCCATCTGTAGAAAGATGGAAATAATTTCACCGCGATCTGTATAAACATGGAAATATCTACCCCACTATCTGTATAAACATGGAAATATCTACAACGCTAAATGTATAAACATGGAAATACCTACACCGATATCTCTATAAAAATGGAGCTACCTACACCGCTATCTCTATAAACTTGGAAATATCTACACCGCTATCTCTATAAACATTGAAATATATTCACCAGTATCTCTACAAACATGGAAATATCTCCAACGCCGTCTCCATAAACATGAAAATATCTACACTGCCATCTCCATAAACAAGAAAATATCTAGACCGCCATCTGTATAAACGTGGAAATATCTACATCGCCATCTGTATAAACATGGAAATATTTACAGTGACATCTGTATAAACATGCAAATATCTACACCTCGAGCTGTAGATTCTTGGAAATATCTACACGGCTATCTGTATAAACATGGAAATACCAACACCGCTATCGGAATACACATGGAAATATCTACATCGCAATCTGAATAAACATGGAAATACCTACACCGCTATCTGTATAAATATGGAAATATTTACACCGCTATCTCTCTAAACATGAAAATATCTACACCGCTATCTGTATAAACATGGCAATATCTATACCACTATCTCTACAAACATGGAAATATCTACAACGCTATTTGTACAAACATGGAAATATCTACACCGCTATCTCTATAAACATGGAAATATCTTCACCGCCATCTGTATAAACATGGAAATATCTACACCGACATCTCTATAAACATGAAAATATCTACACCGCCATCTCCAGAAACATGGAAATATCTAGACCGCCATCTGTATAAACATGGAAATATGTACAACACTATCTGTATAAACATGGAAATATCTACACTGCCATCAGTATAAAGATGGAAATATCTACACAGCGAGCTATATAAACATGGAAATATCTACACCGCTATCTGTATAAACATGGAAATACCAACACATCTATCAGTATAAACATGGAAATACCTACACCGCTATGTGTATAAACATGGAAATATCTCCACCACAATGTATATAAACGTGGAAATATCTACAATGCCATCTGTATAAACATGGAAATATCTACACAGCTATCTGTGTAAACTTGGAAATATCTACACAGCTATCTGTTTAAAGATGGAAATATCTACATTTCAATCTGTGCAAAGATGGAAATATCTACACGGCTATTTCTGTAAACATGGAAATATCTACGCCGCCATCTCTATAAACATGGAAATATCTACACACCCATCTACTTAAGCAAGGAAATATCTTCAACGCCATCTATGTAAACATGGAAATATCTACACCGCCATCTGTATAAACATGGAAATATCTATTGTGCCATCTGTAGAAAGATGGAAATAATTTCACCGCGATCTGTAGAAACATGGAAATATCTACCCCACTATCTGTATAAACATGGAAATATCTACAACGCTAACTGTATAAACATGGAAATACCTACACCGATATCTCTATAAAAATGGAGCTACCTACACCGCTATCTCTATAAACTTGGAAATATCTACACCGCTATCTCTATAAACATGGAAATATCTATACCGCCATCTACATAAACAAGGAAATAGCTACACCACCATCTGTATAAACATGGAATTATCTACAACGCTATATTTATAAACATGGAAATACCTACACCATGATCTGTATAAACATGGAAATATCTACACCGCTGTCTCTATAAACATGGAAATATCTACACCACGATCTCTATAAACATGGAAATATCTACACCGCCATCTGCATAAACATGGAATTATCTACACCACCATTTGAATGAACATGGAAATATCAAATGACCATCTCTATAAACCTTGAAATATCATCACTGCCATCTATATAAACATGGAAATGTTTACACCGCTATCAGTATAAACATGGAAATATCTACCCTGCTATCTATATACACATGGAAATATCTTCACAGCCATCTGCCTAAACATGGAAATATGTACACCGATATCTCTACAAACATGGAGATAACTACACCGCTATCTCTACGAACATGGAAATATCTACACCGCTATCTCTATAAACATGGAAATAACTACACCGCTATCTGTATAAACATGGAAATACCAACACCGCTTTCTGTATAAACATGGAAATATCTACACCGCTATCTGTATAAACATGGAAATATCTCAACCGCTATCTCTATAAATATGGAAATATCTACAACACTATCTGTAAAAACATGGAAATATCTCAACAGCAATCTGTACAAATATGGAAATATCTACACTGCCATCTGTAGAAAGATGGAAATATATACACCGCGATCTGTATAAACATGGAAATACCTGCCCTGCTACCTGTATAAACTTGGAAATATCTACACCACGATCTGTGTAAACATGGAAATATCTACACTGCTATCTGTATAAACATGGAAATACCTCAACAGCTATCTCTATAAACGTGGAAATATCTACACCGCCATCGGTAGAAAGATGGAAATATCTACACTGCGAACTGTATAAATATGGAAATATCCAGACCGCTACCTGTATAAACATGGAAATATCTACACCGCCATCTCTATAAACATGGAAATATCTACACCACGATCTGTATATACATGGAAATATCTACACGGCCATTTGTATAAAGATGCAAATATCTACACAGCGAGCTGTATAAACATGGAAATATCTACACCGCTATCCGTGTAAACATGGAAATAACAACACGGCTATCTGTAGATACTTAGAAATATCTACTCAGCCATCTGTACAAACATGGAAATATCTACACCACTATCTGTATAAACATGGAAATAACCACACCGCTATCTGTACAAACATGAAAATATCTACACCACTATCCCTATAAACATGGAAATATCAACACTGCTATCTGTATAAACATGGAAATCTCTACACCGCTATCTGTATAAACATGGAAATACCTACACTGCGATCTCTATAAACATGGAAACACCTACACCACTGTCTCTATACACATGGAAATAACTACACCGCCATCTCTATAAACTTGGAAATATCTACACTGCTATCTGCATAAACATGGAAATACCTACACCGCCATCTGCATAAACATGGAAATATCTACACCGCCATCTGTCTAAACATGGAAATATCTACACCGCTATCTGTATAAACATGGAAGTACCAACACCGCTATCTGTATAAACATGTAAATATCTACACCGCTATCTGTATAAACATGGAAATATCTACACCACAATCTCTATAAACATGTAAATACCTTCACCGCTATCTGTATAAACATGGAAATATCTACACCGCTATCTCTACAAACATGAAAATATGTACACCGCTATCTGTATAAACATGGAAATATTTATACCGCTATCTCTACAAACCTGGAAATATCTACAACGCTATCTGTATAAACATGGAAATTTCTACACCGCTCTCTCTATAAACATGGAAATATCTACAATGCCATCTGAATAAACATGGAAATACCTACACCACTATGTCAATAAACATGGAAATATCTACACCGCTATCTCTATAAACAAGGAAATATCCATACCGCTATCTCTATGAACATGGGAATAATTACAACGCTATCTCTAAAAACTTGGATATATCTACACAGTCATCTGTATAAACATGGAAATATCTACAACACCATCTGTATAAACATGGAAATAACTTCACTGCCATCTGTATACACATGGAAATATCTTAACAGACATCTGTATAAACATGGAAATATCTACATCGATATCTCTACAAACCTGGAAATATCTACAACGCTATCTGAATAAACATGGAAATTTCTACACCGCTCTCTCTTTAAACATGGAAATATCTACAATGCCATCTGAATAAACATGGAAATACCTACACCACTATGTCAATAAACATGGAAATATCTACACCGCTATCTCTATAAACATGGAAATATCAATACCGCTATGTCTATGAACATGGGAATAATTACAATGCTATCTGCAAAAACATAGATATATCTACACAGTCATCTGTATAAACATGGAAATATCTACACCACCATCTGTATAAACATGGAAATAACTACATTGCCATCTGTATACACATGGAAATATCTTAACAGACATCTGTATAAACATGGAAATATCTACATCGATATCTCTACAAACATGGAGAAACCTACAACGCTATCTCTACAAACATGGAAATATCTACACTGCAATCTCTATAAACATGGAAATATCTACAACGTCATCTGTATAAACATGGGAATATCTACACCGCTATCTCAATAAACATAGAAATACCAACACCGCTATGTGTATAAACATGGAAATACCTACACCGCTATCTGTATAAACACGGAAATATCTACACCACGATTTCTATAAACATGGAAATATCTACACCGCTATCTGTATAAATGTAGAAATATCTACACCGGTATCTCTATAACCATGGAAATATCTACACCGCTATCGGTATAAACTTGGAAATATCTACACTGCTATCTCTATATACTTGGAAATATCTACACCGCTACCTGTATAAACATGGAAATACCAACACCGCTATCTGTATAAACATGGAAATATCTACACCGCTATCTGTATACCATGGAAATACCTTCACAGCCATCTGCATATACATGGAACAATCGACACCGCCATCTGCATAAATATGGAACTATCTACACTGCCATCTCTATAACCATGGAAATATCTACACCGTGATATCTATAAACATGGAAATATCTACACCGCTATCTCTATAAACACGGAAATATCTATAGCGCTATCTGTAAACATGGAGATACATACACCACTATCTCTATAAACATGGAAATATCTACAACGCCATCAACCTAAACAAGGAAATATCTACACCGCCATCTATATAATCATGGAAATATCTATTCCGCTATCTCTATAAACATGGAAATATCTAGAACGCCATGTGTAAAATTATGGAAAAAACTACACAGTCATCTGTATAAACACGAAATATCTACACCACCATGTGTATAAACATGGAAATATCTGCACTGCCATCTGTATAAACATGGAAATATCTACACAGCCATCTGTATAAACATGGAAGTATCTACACTGCTATATCTATAAACATGGAAATACCTACACCGCTATCTCTATAAACAGGGAAATATCAACACCGCCATCTCTGTAGACTTGGAAATATCCATACCGCCATCTGCATAAACATGGAAATATCTACACCGCCATCTGCATAAACTTGGAAATATCTACACTGCCATCTGTATAAACATGGAAATATCCACACAGCCATCTCTATAAACATGGAAATATCTGCACCGCCATCTGTGTAAACATGGGAATATCTACAGTGCAATCTGTATAAAGATGGAAATATCTACACCACGAGCTGTATAAACATGAAAATATCTACACCGCTATCTGTATAAACATGGAAATATCGTCAACGCTATCTGTATAAAGATGGAAACATCTACACAGTGATCTGTATATACATAAAAATATCTACACCACTATCTGTATAAACATGGAAATATCTACACCTCTATCTGTGTAAACATGGAAATACTTACACCGCTATCTCTAGAAATATGGAAATATCTGCACCACTATCTCCATAAACATGGAAATATCTACACTGTGATCTGTATAAACATAGAAATATCTACATCGCTGTCTATATAAACTTGGAAATATCTACACCACCATATATAAACATGAAAATATCTACACCGCTATCTCCACAAACATGGAAATATCTGCAACGCAATCTTTATAAACATGGAAATATCTACACTGCCATCTGCATACACATGGAAATATATAGACAGCCATCAGTATAAACGTGGAAACATCTACACCACTATCTCTATAAACATGGAAATACCTACACCGCTATCTCTATAAACATGGAAATATCTACACCGCCATCTCTATGAACATGAAAATATCTACACTGCCATCTCCATAAACATGGAATTATCTACACTGCCATTTGTATAAACATGGAAATATCTACACTGCCATCTGTATAAACATGGAAATATGTACACCGCCATACGTACAAAAATGGAAATACCAACACCGCTATCTGTATAAACATGGAACTATCTACACCACTGTCTGTATAAACATGGAAATATCTACTCCGTGATCTGTATAAATATGGAAATATCTACACCGATATCTCTATAAACATGTATATAACTACACGGATATCAGCATTAACATGGAAATATCTACACTGCTATCTCTATAAACATGGAAATATCTACACCGCCATCTGTAAAAACATGGAAATAACTACACAGTCATCTGTAAAAACATGGAAATAACTACACCACCATCTGTATAAACATGGAAATAGGTACACTGCCATCTGTATAAACATGGAAATAACTACACCGCTATCTCTATAAACATGGAAATACCTACACCGCCATCTCTATAAACATGGAAATATCTACACCACCATCTCTATAAACTTGGAAATAGCTACACCGCAATCTGCATAAACATGGAAATATCTACACCGCCATCTGCATAAACATGGAAATATCTACACCGTCATATGTATAAATATGGAAATGTCTACACGGCCATCTGTGTAAACATGGAAAAATCTACACCGCCATCTGTGTAAACATGGGAATATCTCCACTGCAATCTGCATAAAGATGAAAATATCTACACCACGAACTGTATAAACCTGGAAATATCTACACCGCTATCTGTATAAACATGGAAATACCAACATCGCTGTCTGTATAAACATGGAAATATCTACACCGTTATCTGTTTATATATGGAAATATCTACACTGCTATCTCTATAAACATGGAAATATCTACAATGCTATCTCTATAAATATGGAAATATCTACAACGCAATCTGTGTAAACATAGAAATATCTAATAAGCTATCAGTGTAAACTTGGAAATATCTACACAGCTATCTGTTTAAAGATGGAAATATCTACACGGCAATCTGTGTAAAGATGGAAATATCTACACCGCTATCTCTCTAAACTTGGAAATATCTACATTGCTATCTCTTTAAACATGGAAATATCTACACTGCTAACTGTATAAACATGGAAATATCTACACTGCTATCTGTATAAAGATGGAAATATCTACACCGCGAGCTGTATAAACATGGAAATATCTACACCGCTATCTGTATAAACATTGAAATACAAACACCGCCATCTGTATAAACATGGAAATATCCACACCGCTATCTGTATCAACATGGAAATATCTACACCACTATCTCAATATACTTGGAAATATATACACTGCCGTCTCTATAAACACGGAATTATCTACACGGCAATCTCTATAATCATAGAAATATCTCCACCGCCATCTCTATAAACATGAAAATATCTACACCGCCATCTGCATAAACACGGAAATATCTACACCGCTATCTGTATAAACATGGAAATAGCCACACCACGCTCTGTATAAGCATGGAAATATCTACACCGCCATCTGTAAAAACATGGAAATATCTACACAATCATCTGTATAAACATGGAAATATCTACAGCTCGATCTTTATAAACATGGAAATATCCACAACGCCATCTGTATACACATAGAAATAGCTCCACCGCTATCTGTATAAACATGGAAATATCTAAACCGCTATCTGTATAAACATGGAAATATCTACACCGCTATCTGTATAAAGATGGAAATATCTACAGCGCTATCTGTATAAACATGGAAATATCTTCACCGCTATCTGTATAAAGTTGGAGATATCTTCACCGCGAGCTGTATAAACATGAAAATATCTACACCGCTATCTGTATAAACATGGAAATACCAACAACGCCTTCTGTATAAACATGGAAATATCTACACCGCTAACTGTATACACATGGAAATATCTACACCACTATCTCTATAAACCTGGAAATACCCACACTGCCATCTCTATAAACATGGAATTATCTACAACGCTATCTCTATAAACAGAGAAATATCTACACCGCCATCTCTATAAACATGGAAATATCTACACCACCATCTGCATAAACATGGAAATATCTACACCGCTATATGTATAAGCATGTAAATAGACACACAGCTATCTGTATAAACATGGAAATATCTACACTGCCATCTGTAAAAACATGAAAATACCTACACAGTCATCTGTATAAACATGGAAATATCTACACCACCATCTCTATAAACATGGAAATACCTACACTGCCATCTGTATAAACATGGAAATATCTACACCGCTATCTCTGTACACATGGAAATAGCTACACCGCTATCTCTATAAACAGGGAAATATCTACTCCGCCATCTCTATAAACATGAAAATATCTACACCACCATCTCTATAAGCATGAATATGTCTACACCGCCATCTCCATAAACATGGAACTATCTACACAATCATCTGTGTAAAAATGGAAATATCTACACCGCTATCTGTATAAACATGTAAATATCTACACCACTATCTCTTTAAACTTGGAAATACCTACACTGCCATCTCTATAAACGCGGAATTATCTACACCGCTATCTCTGTAATCATAGAAATATGTACATCGCCATCTGTATAAACATGAAAATATCCACGCCGCAATCTGCATAAACACGGAAGTATATACACTGCTATCTGTATAAACATGGAAATAGCCACACCGCTATGTGTAAACATGGAAATATCTACACCGCCATCTCTAAAAACATGGAAATATCTACACCGATATCTGTATAAACATGGAAATATCTACACTGCTATCTCTATAAACATGGAAATATCTACACCGCTATCTGTATAAACATGGAAATGTCTACAGCGCTATCACTATAAACATGGAAATACCTACACCGCTATCTGTATAAACATGGAAATATCTACACCGCTCTCCGTATAAACATGGAAATATCTACACAGCCATCAGTATAAACATGGAAATATCTACACCGCTATCTGTATAAACATGGAAATAACTACACCGCTATCTGTATAAACAAGGAAATATCTACACCGCTATCTGTATAAACATGGAAATATCTACACAGCCATCAGTATAAACATGGAAATGTCTACACTGCTATCTGTATGAACATGGAAATAACTACACTGCTATCTGTATAAACATGGAAATATCTACACCGCTATCCCTATAAACATGGTATATTAACACCGCTATCCACATAAACATGGAAACATCTACACCGCTGTCTGTATAAACATGGAAATGTCTACACCGCTATCACTATAAACATGGAAATACCTACACCGCTGTCTGTATAAACATGGAAATATCTACACCGCTATCTGTATAAACATGGAAATATATACAACGTTATCTGTATAAATATGGAAATATCTACAACGCTATCTGTGTAAACATAGAAATACCTGCTCAGCTATCTGTGTAAACTTAGAAATATCTACACAGCTATCTGTTTAAAGATGGAAATATCTACACGGCAATCTGTGTAAACATGGATATATCTACACCGCTATTTCTGTAAACTTGGAAATATCTACAGCGCTATCTCTTTAAAAATGGAAATATCTACACTGCTATCTGTATAAACATGGAAATATCTACACTGCTATCTGTATAAAGATGGAAATATCTACACCGCAAGCTGTATAAACATGGAAATATCTACACCACTATCTGTAGAAATATCGAAATACAAACACCGCCATCGGTATAAACATGGAAATATCTACACCGCTATCTGTATAAACATGGAACTATCTACACCACTATCGCTATATACTTGGAAATACCTACAATGCCATCTCTATAAAGACGGAATTATCTACACCGCTATCTCTGTAATCATAGAAATATCTACACCGCCATCTCTATAAACATGAAAATATCTACACCGTCATCTGCATAAACACGGAAATATCTACACTGCTATCCGTATAAACATGGAAATAGCCACACCGCTATCTGTATAAGCATGGAAATATCTTCACCGCCATCTGTAAAAACATGGAAATATCTACACAATCATCTGTATAAACATGGAATTATCTACAACTCCATCTTTATATACATGGAAATATCTACACCGCCGTCTGTTTACACATGGAAATACCTCCAACACTATCTGAATAAACATGGAAATATCTAAACCGCTATCTGTATAAACATGGAAATATCTACACCGCTATCTCTATAAACATCGAAATATCTACACCGCTATCTGTATAAACATGGAAATATCTACATTGCTATCTGTATAAAGATGGAAATATCTACACCGCGAGCTGTATATACATGGCAATATCTACACCACTATCTCTATAAACATGGAAATACCAACAACGCCATCTGTATAAAGATGGAAATATCTACACCGCTATCTGTATAAACATGGAAATAGCTACACCACTATCTCTATAAACCTGGAAATACCCACACAGCCATTTCTATAAACATGGAATTATCTACACCGCTATCTCTATAAACATAGAAATATCTACACCGCCATCTCTATAAAAATGGAAATATCAAAAACTCCATCTGCTTAAACCTGGAAATATCTACACTGTTATTTGCATAAACATGTAAATAGCCACACCGCTATCTGCATAAACATGGAAATATCTACACTGCCCTCTGTAAAAACATGGAAATAACTACACAGACATCTGTATAAACATGGAAATATCTACACCACCATCTCTGTAAACATGGAAATACCTACACTGCCATCTGTATAAACATGGAAATATCTACACAGCCGTCTATGTAAACCTGGCAATATCTACACCGCTATCTCTATATACATGGAAATACCTACACCGTTCTCTCTATAAACATGGAAATATCTACACCGCCATCTCTATAAACATGGAAATATCTACACCGCCATCTCTATAAACAGGAAAATATCTACACCGCCATCTCCATAAACATGGAACTATCTACACCATCATCTGTGTAAAAATGGAAATATCTACAGTGCAATCTGTATAAACATGGAAATATCTACACTGCTATCTGTATAAAATGAAAATATCTACACCGCGATCTGTATAAACATGGAAATATCTACACCGCTGTCTGTATGGACATGGAAATAACAACACCGACATCTGTATAAACATGGAAATATCTACACCGCTATCTGCATAAACATGGAAATATCTACACCACTGTCTCTATAAACATGGAAATACCTACACTGCCATCTCTATAAACGTGGAATTATCTACACCGCTATCTCTATAACCGTACAAATATCTAAACCGCCATCTCTATAAACATGAAATTATCTACACTGCCATCTGCATGAACATGGAACTATCTACACAATCATCTGTGTAAAAATGGAAATATCTACAACTCTATCTCTATAAACATGGAAATATCTACACCACTATCTCTATAAACTTGGAAATGCCTACACTGCCATCTCTATAAACACGGAATTATCTTCACCGCTGTCTCTATAATCATAGAAATATCTACATCGCCATCTCTATAAACATGAAAATATCTACACCGCCATCTGCATAAACACGGAAATATATACACTGCTATCTGTATAAACATGGAAATAGCCACACCGCTATGTGTAAACATGGAAATACCTACACCGCCATCTGTAAAAACATGGAAATATCTACACAATCATCTGTATAAACATGGAAATATCTACACCTCCATCTTTATAAACATGGAAATATCTACACTGCAATCTGTATACACATGGAAATATCAACACCACTATCTGTATAAACATGAAAATATCTACATCGTTATCTGTATAAACATGGAAATATCTCCACCGCTATCTGTATAAACATGAAAACATCTAAACCGCTATCTGTATAAGTAAGGAAATATCTACACTGCTATCTCTATAAACATGGAAATGTCTGCACCGCTATCTCTATAAACATGGAAATAACTACACCGCTGTCTGTACAAACATGAAAATATCTACACCGCTATCTGTATAAATATGGAAATATCTACACCGCTATCTCTATAAACATGGAAATGTCTACACCGCCATCTCTATAAACATGGAAATACCTACACCGCCATCTGTACAAACAGGGAAATAACTACACCACTATCTGTATAAACATGGAAATATCTACACCGTTATCTGTATAAACTTGGAAATATCTACACTGACATCTTTATAAACATGGAAATATCTACACCGCCGTCTGTATACACATGGAAATATCTAAACCGCTATCTGTATAAACATGGAATTATCTTCACTGCTATCTGTGTAAACATGGAAATATGTACACCGCTGTCTCTATAAACATGGAAATAGCTACACCGCTGTCTGTATAGAAATGGAAATATCTACATCGCTATCTCTATAAACTTGGAAATATCTCCACCGCTATCTCTATAAACATGGAAATATCTACACCGCTATCTTTATAAACATGGAAATATCTACACCTCTGTCTGTATAAACATGGAAATATCTGCAACACTATCAGTGTAAACATGGAAATATCTACACAGCTCTCTGTGTTAACATGGAGATATGTAAACCGCTCTATGTGAAAAGACGGAAACTTCTACACCGCAATCTGTGCAAATGTGGAAATATCTACACTGCTATCTCTGTAAACATGGAAATAACTACACCGCTATCTGAATAAACATGGAAATATCTACACTGCTGTCTTTATAAAGGAAGAAATATCTACACCGCGACCTGTATCAACATGGAAATATCTACACTGCCATGTGTATACACATGGAAATATCTACACCGCTATCTTTATAAACATGAAAATATGCACATCGCTATCTGTATAAACATGGAAATATCTCCACCGCTATCTGTATAAACATGGAAATATCTACTCCGCTGTCTGTGTAAACATGGAAATACCAACACCGCCATCAGTATAAACATGGAAATATCTAAACCGCTCTCTGTGTAAACATGGAAATATCTACACCACTATCTCTATAAACCAGGAAATACCTACACTGCCATCTCTATAAACATAGAATTATCTACACCGCTATCTCTGTAAACATAGAAATATCTACACCGCCATCTCTATAAACATGAATATATCTACACCGCCATCTGCATAAACATGGAAATATCTACACCGCAATCTGTATAAACATGGAAATAGCCACACCGCTATCTGTATAAACATGGAAATATCTTCACCACAATTTGTAAAAACATGGAAATATCTACACAGTCATCTTTATAAACATGGAAATATCTACACCTCCATCTGTATAAACATGGAAATATCTACACTGCATCTGTATACACATGGAAATATCTACACCGCTATCTGTATAAACATGAAAATATCTACATTGCTGTCTGTAAAAACATGGAAATATCTCCACCGCTATCTGTATAAACATGGAAATATCTACACCGCTATCTTTATAAACATGGAAATATCTACACCGCCATCTGTATACACATGGAAATATCTCCACCGCTATCTGTATAAACATGGAAATGTTTCCACCGCTATCTGTATAAACATGGAAATATCTAGAGCGCTATCTCTATAAACATGGAAATATCTACACGGCTATCTGTATCAAGATGGAAATATCTCCACTGCTATCAGTATAAACGTGGAAATATCTCCACCACAATCTGTATAAACATGGAAATATCTACACCGCTGTCTGTATAAAATTGGAAATATCTACACCACTATCTGTATGAAGATGGAAATACCAACACCGCCATCTGTATAAACATGGAACTATCTACACTGCTATCTGTATAAACATGGAAATATCTACACCACTATCTCTATAAACCTGGAAATGCCTACAATGCCATCTCTATAAACAAGGAATTATCTACAACTCTATCTGTATAACCAGAGAAATATCTACAACGCCATCTCTATAAACATGAAAATATCTACACCGCCATCTGTGTAAACATGGAAATATCTATACCGCTATCTCTATAAACATGGAAATATCTACAACGCCATCTGTAAAAACATGGAAATATCCACAGTCATCAATATAAAAATGGAAATAGCTACAACTCCATCTGTATAAACATGGAAATATCTACACTGCCATCTATATAAACATGGAAAAATCTACATCGCTATCTGTATAAACATGAAAATATGTACACCGCTTTCTGTATAAACATGGAAATATCTACACCGCGGTCTGTATAAAAATGGAAATATCTACACCACTATCTGTATAAAGATGGAAATACCAACACCGCCATCTGTATAAACATGGAAATATCTACACCGCTATCTGTATAAACATGGAAATATTTACACCGCTATCTGTATAAATATGGAAATATCTACACCGCTATCTCTATAAACATGGAAATGTCTACACCGCTATCTCTATAAACACGGGAATAACTACACCGCCATCTGTACAAACATGGAAATATCTACACCGCTATCTGTATAAACTTGGAAATATCTACACGGCTATCTTTATATACATGGAAATATCTACACCGATATCTGTATAAAGATGGAAACATCTACACCGATGTCTGTATAAACATGGAAATATCTACACTGCCATCTGTATACACATGGAAATATCTCCACGGCTATCTGTATAAACAATGAAATATCTCCACTGCTATCTGTATAAACATGGAAATATCTACACCGCTATCTGTATAAACATGGAAATATCTACACCGCTATCTGTATAAACCTGGAAATATCTACACCGCTATGTGCCCATACATTGAAATATCTACACTGCCATTTTCATAAACATGGAAATATTCCCTCTGCTATCTCTATAAACATGGAAATATCTACACCGCGATCTGTACAAACATGAAAATATCTACACAGTCATCCGTATAAACATGGAAATATCTACACCACCGTCTCTATAAACATACAAATCCCAACACTGCCATCTGTATAAACATGGAAATACCTACACCGCTATCTGTGCAAACATGGAAATATCTACACCGCTATCTGTATAAACATGGAAATATCTGCACCGCTATCTGTATAAATTTGGAAATATCTACACCACTTTCTTTATAAACATGGAAATATTTACACCACCATCTGTACACATGGAAATATCTCCACCGCTATCTGTATAAACATGGAAATATCTCCACTGCTATCTGTATAAACATGTAAACATCTACACCACAATCTCTATAAACATGGAAATTCTTACACCGCCTTCTCTATAAACACAGAAATATCTACACCGCTATCTCTATAAAAACAGAATTATCTACACTGCCATCTCTATAAACATGGAAATATGTACACCGCCATCTACATAAACATGGAAAAATCATCACCACCATCTGTATAAACCTGGAAATATCTATGCCGCCATCTGTATAATCAGAGAAATACCTACACCGCAATCTGTATAAACATGGAAATATCTGCACCGCTGTCTGTATAAAATTGGAAATATCTACACCACTATCTGTATGAAGATGGAAATACCAACACCGCCATCTGTATAAACATGGAACTATCTACACTGCTATCTGTATAAACATGGAAATATCTACACCACTATCTCTATAAACCTGGAAATGCCTACAATGCCATCTCTATAAACAAGGAATTATCTACAACTCTATCTGTATAACCAGAGAAATATCTACAACGCCATCTCTATAAACATGAAAATATCTACACCGCCATCTGAGTAAACATGGAAATATCTATACCGCTATCTCTATAAACATGGAAATATCTACAACGCCATCTGTAAAAACATGGAAATATCCACAGTCATCAATATAAAAATGGAAATAGCTACAACTCCATCTGTATAAACATGGAAATATCTACACTGCCATCTATATAAACATGGAAAAATCTACATCGCTATCTGTATAAACATGAAAATATGTACACCGCTTTCTGTATAAACATGGAAATATCTACACCGCCGTCTGTATAAAAATGGAAATATCTACACCACTATCTGTATAAAGATGGAAATACCAACACCGCCATCTGTATAAACATGGAAATATCTACACCGCTATCTGTATAAACATGGAAATATTTACACCGCTATCTGTATAAATATGGAAATATCTACACCGCTATCTCTATAAACATGGAAATGTCTACACCGCTATCTCTATAAACACGGGAATAACTACACCGCCATCTGTACAAACATGGAAATATCTACACCGCTATCTGTATAAACTTGGAAATATTTACACGGCTATCTTTATATACATGGAAATATCTACACCGATATCTGTATAAAGATGGAAACATCTACACCGATGTCTGTATAAACATGGAAATATCTACACTGCCATCTGTATACACATGGAAATATCTCCACGGCTATCTGTATAAACAATGAAATATCTCCACTGCTATCTGTATAAACATGGAAATATCTACACCGCTATCTGTATAAACATGGAAATATCTACACCGCTATCTGTATAAACCTGGAAATATCTACACCGCTATCTGCCCATACATTGAAATATCTACACTGCCATTTTCATAAACATGGAAATATTCCCTCTGCTATCTCTATAAACATGGAAATATCTACACCGCGATCTGTACAAACATGGAAATATCTACACAATCATCCATATAAACATGGAAATATCTACACCACCGTCTCTATAAACATAGAAATCCCAACACTGCCATCTGTATAAACATTGAAATACCTACACCGCTATCTGTGCAAACATGGAAATATCTACACCGCTATCTGTATAAACATGGAAATATCTGCACCGCTATCTGTATAAATTTGGAAATATCTACACCACTTTCTTTATAAACATGGAAATATTTACACCACCATCTGTACACATGGAAATATCTCCACCGCTATCTGTATAAACATGGAAATATCTCCACTGCTATCTGTATAAACATGGAAACATCTACACCACAATCTCTATAAACATGGAAATTCTTACACCGCCTTCTCTATAAACACAGAAATATCTACACCGCTATCTCTATAAACACAGAATTATCTACACTGCCATCTCTATAAACATGGAAATATGTACACCGCCATCTACATAAACATGGAAAAATCATCACCACCATCTGTATAAACCTGGAAATATCTATGCCGCCATCTGTATAATCAGAGAAATACCTACACCGCAATCTGTATAAACATGGAAATACCTACACCGCTATCTGTATAAACTTGGAAATATCTATGCCTCCTTCTCTATAAACATGGAAATGTCTCCACGACTATCTGTATAAACATGGAAGTATCCCCACCGCTATATGAATAGCCATGGAAATATCTACAGCACTATCTGTATAAACATGAAAATATCTACACCGCTATCGGTTTAAGCATGGAAATATCTCCACCGCTATCTCTATAAACTTAGAAATATCTACACCGCTATCTTTATAAACATGGAAATATCTACACCGCCATCTGTATTAAGATGGAAATTTCTACACTGCAATCTGTGCAAAGATGGAAATATCTACACCGCTATCATTATAAAAGTGGAAATATCTACACCACTATCTGTATAAACATGGAAATATCCACCCTGCTATCTCTATAAAAATGGAAATATCTACTCTGCTATCTCTATAAATATGAAAATATCTACACCGCCAAGTCCATAAACATGGCACTATCTACACCGCCATCTGTATAAACATGGAAATATATACACTGCTATATTTATAAACATGGAAATATCTACTCTGCTATCTCTATAAATATGAAAATATCTACACCGCCAACTCCATAAACATGGCACTATCTACACCGCCATCTGTATAAACATGGAAATATATACACTGCTATCTGTATAAACATGGAAATAGCAACACTGCCATCTGAATAAAGATGGAAATAACTCCACTGCTATCTGTATAAACATGGAAATATGTTCACCACTATGTGTATAAATATGGAAATATCTACACCGCTCTCTCTATAAACATGGAAATGTCTACACCACTATCTCTATAAACACGGAAATACCTACACTGATATCTGTACAAACATGGAAATATCTACACCGTTATCTGTATAAACCTGGAAATATCTACACCGCTATCTGTGCAAACATGGAAATACCTACACCGCCATTTGTATAAACAAGGAAATATCTACACCGCTATCTCTATAAATATGGAAATATCTACACCGCCATCTGTATAAACATGGAAATATCTACACAGTCGTTTGTATAAACATGGAAATATCTACACCACCATCTCTATAAACATGGAAATATCTACACTTCCATCTGTATAAACATGGAAATGTCTACATAGCCGTCTGTATAAACATGGAAATATCTACACCGCTACCACTATAAACATGGAAATATTTACACCACTATCTCTATAAACATGGAAATATCTACACTGCCATCTCTATAAACATGGAAATAACTACACCGCCATCTCTATGAGCATGAAAATATCTACACCACCATCTCCAAACATGGAACTATCTACACCACCAACTGTGCAAAAATGGAAATATCTACACCGCTATCTCTGTAAACATGGAAATATCTACACTGCTATTTGCATAAAGATGGAAATGCCTACACCACGAGCTGTATATACATGGAAATATCTACACTGCTATCTATATAATCATGGAAATAGCAACACCACCGTCTCTATAAACATGGAAATATCTACACCGCTATCTGTATAAACATGGAAATATCTACACCACAATCTCTATAAACCTGGAAATATCTACATTGCCATCTGTTTAAACATGGAATTATCTACACCGACATCTGCATATACATGGAAATATCTGCACCGGTATCTGAATGAACATGGAAATATCTACACCGCCATCTTCAAAAACATGGAAATATCTACACAGTCATCAGTATAAACATGGAAGTATCTACACCTCCATCTGTATAACCATGGAAATATCTACACTGCCATCTGTATAAACATGGAAATACCTACACTGCTATCTGTATAAACATGGATATATGAACATCGCTAGCTGTATAAACATGTAAATATCTACATCGTGATCTCTATAAACATGCAAATATTGACACCGCTATCTGTATAAACATGGAAATATCTACAACACCATCTGTATTAAGAAGGAAATATCTACACTGCAATCTGTGCAAAGATGGAAATATCTACACCGCTATCTCTGTAAACATGGAAATATCTTCTCCGCTATATGTATAAACGTGGAAATATCTACACCGCTATCTGTGTAAACATGGAAATATCTACACTGCCATCTGTATAAACATGGAAATATCTACACTGCCATCTGTATAAACATGGAAATACCTACACCGCTATCTGTATAAATATGGAAATATCTACAGCGTTATCTCTGTAAACATGGAAATATCTACACCGCTATCTGTATAAACATGGAATTATCTACACTGCTATCTCTATAAACATGGAAATATATACAATGTCATCTGTATAAACATTAAATATCTACAAAGTCATGTGAATAAACATGGAAATATCTACACCACCGTCTCTATAAACATGGAAATATCTACACTGCCCTCTGTATACACATGGAAATATCTACTCAGCAATCTGTATAAACATGGAAATATCTGCACCGCTATGTCTATAAACGTGGAAATATCTACACCGCTATCTGTATAAACATGGAAATATCTACCCCGCTATATCTATAAACATGGAAATATCTACACCGCCATCTACATAAACATGGAACTATCTACACGGCCATCTGTATAAACATGGAAATATCTACACTGCTATCTGTATAAACATAGGAATATCTACTCCGCTATCTCTATAAACATGAAAATATCTACACCAACATCTCCATAAACATGGAACTATCTACACCACCATCTGTATAAACATGGAAATATCTACACTGCCATCTGTATAAACATGGAAATATCTACACTGCCATCTGTATAAACATGGAAATATCTACACTGCCATCTGTATAAAGATGGAAATATATACAACGTGAGCTGTATAAACATGGAAATATCTACACTGCTCTCAGTATAAACATGGAAATACAAACACCGCAATCTGAATAAACATGGAAATATCTACACCGCTATCTGTATAAATTTGGAAATATCTACACCACTTTCTTTATAAACATGGAAATATTTACACCACCATCTGTACACATGGAAATATCTCCACCGCTATCTGTATAAACATGGAAATATCTCCACTGCTATCTGTATAAACATGGAAACGTCTACACCACAATCTCTATAAACATGGAAATTCTTACACCGCCTTCTCTATAAACACAGAAATATCTACACCGCTATCTATATAAACACAGAATTATCTACACCGCCATCTCTATAAACATGGAAATATGTACACCGCCATCTACATAAACATGGAAAAATCATCACCACCATCTGTATAAACCTGGAATTATCTATGCCGCCATCTGTATAATCAGAGAAATACCTACACCGCAATCTGTATAAACATGGAAATACCTACACCGCTATCTGTATAAACTTGGAAATATCTATGCCGCCTTCTCTATAAACATGGAATTGTCTCCACGACTATCTGTATAAACATGGAAGTATCCCCACCGCTATATGAATAGCCATGGAAATATCTACAGCACTATCTGTATAAACATGGAAATATCTACACCGCTATCGGTTGAAGCATGGAAATATCTCCACCGCTATCTCTATAAACTTAGAAATATCTACACCGCTATCTTTATAAACATGGAAATATCTACACCGCCATCTGTATTAAGATGGAAATTTCTACACTGCAATCTGTGCAAAGATGGAAATATCTACACCGCTATCTTTATAAAAGTGGAAATATCTACACCACTATCTGTATAAACATGGAAATATCCACCCTGCTATCTCTATAAAAATGGAAATATCTACTCTGCTATCTCTATAAATATGAAAATATCTACACCGCCAAGTCCATAAACATGGCACTATCTACACCGCCATCTGTATAAACATGGAAATATATACACTGCTATATTTATAAACATGGAAATATCTACTCTGCTATCTCTATAAATATGAAAATATCTACACCGCCAACTCCATAAACATGGCACTATCTACACCGCCATCTGTATAAACATGGAAATATATACACTGCTATCTGTATAAACATGGAAATAGCAACACTGCCATCTGAATAAAGATGGAAATAACTCCACTGCTATCTGTATAAACATGGAAATATGTTCACTACTATGTGTATAAATATGGAAATGTCTACACCGCTCTCTCTATAAACATGGAAATGTCTACACCACTATCTCTATAAACACGGAAATACCTACACTGATATCTGTACAAACATGGAAATATCTACACCGTTATCTGTATAAACCTGGAAATATCTACACCGCTATCTGTGCAAACATGGAAATACCTACACCGCCATTTGTATAAACAAGGAAATATCTACACCGCTATCTCTATAAATATGGAAATATCTACACCGCCATCTGTATAAACATGGAAATATCTACACAGTCGTTTGTATAAACATGGAAATATCTACACCACCATCTCTATAAACATGGAAATACCTACACTTCCATCTGTATAAACATGGAAATGTCTACATAGCCGTCTGTATAAACATGGAAATATCTACACCTCTACCACTATAAACATGGAAATATTTACACCACTATCTCTATAAACATGGAAATATCTACACTGCCATCTCTATAAACATGGAAATATCTACACCGCCATCTCTATGAGCATGAAAATATCTACACCACCATCTCCAAACATGGAACTATCTACACCACCAACTGTGCAAAAATGGAAATATCTACACCGCTATCTATGTAAACATGGAAATATCTACACTGCTATTTGCATAAAGATGGAAATGCCTACACCACGAGCTCTATATACATGGAAATATCTACACTGCTATCTATATAATCATGGAAATAGCAACACCACCGTCTCTATAAACATGGAAATATCTACACCGCTATCTGTATAAACATGGAAATATCTACACCACAATCTCTATAAACCTGGAAATATCTACATTGCCATCTGTTTAAACATGGAATTATCTACACCGACATCTGCATATACATGGAAATATCTGCACCGGTATCTGAATGAACATGGAAATATCTACACCGCCATCTTCAAAAAAATGGAAATATCTACACAGTCATCAGTATAAACATGGAAGTATCTACACCTCCATCTGTATAACCATGGAAATATCTACACTGCCATCTGTATAAACATGGAAATACCTACACTGCTATCTGTATAAACATGGATATATGAACATCGCTACCTGTATAAACATGTAAATATCTACATCGTGATCTCTATAAACATGCAAATATTGACACCGCTATCTGTATAAACATGGAAATATCTACAACACCATCTGTATTAAGAAGGAAATATCTACACTGCAATCTGTGCAAAGATGGAAATATCTACACAGCTATTTCTGTAAACATGGAAATATCTTCTCCGCTATATGTATAAACGTGGAAATATCTACACCGCTATCTGTGTAAACATGGAAATATCTACACTGCCATCTGTATAAACATGGAAATATCTACACTGCCATCTGTATAAACATGGAAATACCTACACCGCTATCTGTATAAATATGGAAATATCTACAGCGTTATCTCTGTAAACATGGAAATATCTACACCGCTATCTGTATAAACATGGAATTATCTACACTGCTATCTCTATAAACATGGAAATATATACACTGTCATCTGTATAAACATTAAATATCTACAAAGTCATGTGAATAAACATGGAAATATCTACACCACCGTCTCTATAAACATGGAAATATCTACACTGCCCTCTGTATACACATGGAAATATCTACTCAGCAATCTGTATAAACATGGAAATATCTGCACCGCTATGTCTATAAACGTGGAAGTATCTACACTGCTATCTGTATAAACATAGGAATATCTACTCCGCTATCTCTATAAACATGAAAATATCTACACCAACATCTCCATAAACATGGAACTATCTACACCACCATCTGTATAAACATGGAAATATCTACACTGCCATCTGTATAAACATGGAAATATCTACACTGCCATCTGTATAAAGATGGAAATATATACAACGTGAGCTGTATAAACATGGAAATATCTACACTGCTCTCAGTATAAACATGGAAATACAAACACCGCAATCTGAATAAACATGGAAATATCTACACCGCTATCTGTATAAACATGGAAATATCTACACCGCTATCTCTATAAAATTGGAAATACTTACTACGCCATCTCTATAAACATCGAAATATCTACACCGCTATCTCTATAAACATAGAAATATGTACACCGCCATCTCTATAAATATGGAAATATCTACACCACCATCTGCATAAGCATGGAAATATCTACACCGCCATCTGTATATACATGGAAATATCTACACTGCCATCTGTATAAGCATGGAAATATCTACACTGCCATTTGTAGAAAGATGGAAATATCTTCACCGCGATCTGCATAAACATGGAAATTTCTACACCGCTACCTTTGTAAACATGGAAATATCTACACTGCTATCTGAATAAACATGGAAATATCTTCACCATTATCAGTATAACCATGGACATAACTACACTGCCATCACCATAATCATGGAAATAGCTACACCGCTATCTGTATAAACTTGGGAATATCTACACCGCTATCTTTATAAACATGGAAATATCTTCACCGCCATCTGCATAAACATGGAAATATATACACAGTCATCTGTATAAACATGGAAATATGTACACCACCATCTCTATAAACATGGAAATATCTACACTGCCATCTGTTTAAACATGGAAATATCTACACCCCTATCTCTATAAACATGGAAATTCCTACACCGTAATCTCTATAAACATGGAAATACCTACACCGCCATCTCTATAAACATGAAAATATCTACACAGCCATCTCCATAAACATGGAAATATATACACCGCCATCTGTATAAACAT
Organism: Pan paniscus; assembly: GCF_029289425.2. NCBI lineage: Eukaryota > Metazoa > Chordata > Mammalia > Primates > Hominidae > Pan > Pan paniscus. Next base: position 14,564,944 of record NC_073254.2, read on the forward strand.
GGAAATATCTACACCGCTATCTGTATAAATATGGAAATATCTACACTGCCATCTGTGGATAGATGGAAATATCTACACCACGATCTGTATAAACATGGAAATATCTACACCGCTATATGTATAAACATGGAAATATCTACACTGTTATCTCTATAAACCTGGAAATATATACACGGCCATCTGCATAAACATAGAAATATCTACACCGCCATCTATATAAACAAGGAAATATCTACACCGCCATCTATATAAACATGGAAATATCTACACCGCCATCTGTATAAACATGGAAATATCCACACTGCCATCTCCAGAAAGGTGGAAATACCTACACTGTGATCTGTATAAAGATGGAAATATCTACACCGATATCGGTATAAACATGGAAATGTCTCCACCGCTATCTGTATAAACATGGAAATATCTACACCGCCATCTGTATAAACATGGAAATATCTACAGAGTCATCTGTATAAACATGGAAATATCTACAACACCATCTCTATATACATGGAAATATCTATACTGCAATCTGCATACACATGGAAATATCTACACAGCCATCTGTATTAACATTGGAATATCTACACCGCTATATCTACAAACTTGGAAATACCTACACCGCTATCTGAATAACCCTGGAAATATCTACACCGCCGTCTGTATAAACATGGAAATATCTACACCGCTCTCTGTATAAATATGGAAATATGTACATCACCATCTGTAGAAACATGGAAATATCTACACCGCTATCTCTACAAACATGGAAATATCTACACCGCTGTCTGTATAAACATGGAAATATCTACACCGCTATCTCTATAAACATGGAAATATCTACACCGCTATCTGTATGAACATGGAAATATCTCCACCGCTATGTGTATAAACATAGAAATATCTACACAGTCCTCTGTATAAACATGTGAATATCTACACCAATATCTCTATAAACATGGAAATACCTTCACTGCCATCTGTATACACATGGAAATATCTACACAGCCATCTGTATAAACATGGAAATATCTACACCCATATCTGTATAAACATGGAAATATCTACACCGCCATCTCTATAAACCTGAAAATATCTACACCGCCATCTCCATAGACATGGAACTATCTACACCGCCATCAGTATAAGCATGGAAATATCTACACCGCTATCTGTATAAACATGGAAATATCTACACTGCCATCTGTATAAAGATGGAAATATCTACACCGCGAGCTGTATAAACGTGGAAATAACAACACCGCTATCTGTATAAACATGGAAATATCTACACAGTCATCTGCATAAATTTGGAAATATCTACACCACTATGTGTATAAACATGGAAATACCTACACTGCCAGCTGCATAAACATGGAAATATCTACACAGCCATCTGTATAAAAATGGAAATATCTACACCTCTATCTGTATAAACATGGAAATACCTACACCGCTCTCTGTATAATCTCTGTAATATCTACACCGCGAGCTGTATAAACATGGAAATATCTACACCGCTATGTGTATAAATATGCAAATATCTACACCGCTATCTCGATAAGTATGGAAATACCTACACGGATATCTCTATAAACATGGAAATATCGACACGGCAATCTCTATAATCATGGAAATATCTACACCACCATCTCTATAAACATGGAAATATCTACATCGCAATCTGTATAAACATTGAAATATCTGCACTGCTATCATTATAAACATGGAAATATCTACACCACTATCTGTATAAACATGGAAAATTCTACAAGGCTATCTGTGTACACATGGAAATATCTACACAGCTATCTGTGTAATCTAAGAAATACCTACATAGCTATCTCTGTAAATATGGAAATAACTACACAGCAATCTGTGCAAAGATGGAAATATCTACACTGCTATCTCTGTAAACATGGAAATATCTACACCGCTGTCTGTATAAACATGGAAATATCTACACCGCTATCTGTATAAACAAGGAAATATCTACACCGCCATCAATATAAACATGGAAATATCTACACTGCCATCTGTATAAACATGGAAATATCTACACCGATATCTGTATAAATATGGAACTAACTACAGCGCTATCTCTATAAACATGGAAATGTCTTCACCGCTATCTCTATAAACATGGAAATATCTACACCGCCATCTCTATAAACATGGAAATATCTACACAGTCACCTGTATCATCATGGACATACCTACACCACAATTTCTATAAATATGGAAATACCTACACTGCCATCTGTATACACATGGAAATATCTACACTGCCTTCTGTATACTCATTGAAATAACTCCACAGCCATCTGCATAAACATGGAAATATCTACACAGCTATCTCTATAAACATGGAAATACCTACACCGTTATCTCTATAAACATGGAAATATCTACACGGCCATGGCTCTAAACATGTAAATATCTAAACCACCATCTCTATAAACATGAAAATATCTACACCGCCATCTCCATAAACATGGAAGTATCTACACCGCCATCTGTATAAACATTGAAATACCTACACCGCTATCTGTATATACATGGAAATAACAACACCGCTATCGGTATAAACATGGAAATTTCTACACCGCTATCTGTATGAACATGGAAATACCTACACCACTGTCTCTATAAACCTGGAAATACCTACACTACCATCTCTATAAACATGGAATTATCTACACCGCTATCTCTATAACCATAGAAATATCTACACTGCCATCTCTATAAAGATGAAAATATCTACACTGCGATCTGCATAAACATGGAAATATGTACACCGCTATCTGTATAAACATGGAAATAGCCAGACCGCTATGTGAATAAACATGGAAATATCTACACCGCCATCTGTAAATACATGGAAATATCTACACAGTCATCAGAATAAACATGGAAATATCTACACCTCCTTCTGAACAAACATGGAAATATCTACACAGTCATCTGTATACACATGGAAATATCTACACCGCTATCTGTATAAACATGGAAATATCTACACCGCTATTTGTATAAACTTGTAAATACCTACACCGCTATCTTTATAAACATGGAAATATCTACACCGCCATAGGTATACACATGGAAATATCTCCACTGCTATCTGTGTAAACATGGAAATATCTCCATCGCTATCTGTATAAACATGAAAATATCTAAACCGGTATCTGTATAAAATGGAAATAACTACACCGCTATCTGTATAAACATGGAAATATCTCCACTGCTATCTGTATAAACATGGAAATTTCTTCACCGCCATCTGTATAAACATGGAAATATCTACTCCGCTGTCTGTATAAACATGTAAATATCTACAGCGCTTTCTCTATAAATATGGAAATATCTCCACCGCTATCTCTATCAACATGGAAATACCTACACTGCTATCTTTATAAACATGGAAATATCTACACCGCTGTCTGTATAAACATGGAAATATCTACAACACTATCTTTGTAAACGTGGAAATATCTACACAGCTATCTGTGTAAACATGGATATATGTACACCGCTCTATGTGAAAAGATGAAAATATCTACAACACAATCTGTGCAAATATGGAAATATCTACACTGTCATCTGTATACACATGGAAATATCTCCACCGCTATCTGTATAAACATGGAAATATCTCCACCGCTATCTGTATAAACATGGAAATATGCAAACCGTTATCTGTATAAACATGGAAATATCTACACCGCTATCTGTGTAAACATGGAATTATCTACACTGCTATCTCTACAAAGAAGGAAATAACTACACCGTGAGCTGTATAAACATGGAAATATCTACGCTGCTATCTGTATAAACATGGAAATACCAAAAACACCATCTGTATAATCATGGAAATATCTCCACTGCTATTTGTATAAACATGGAAATATGTACACCGCTATCTGTATAAATATGGAAATGTCTACACCGCTATCTCTACAAACACGAAAATACCTACACCGCTATCTGTGCAAACATGGAAATATCTACACCGATATCTGTATAAACATAGAAATATCTACACCGCTATCTGTATAAACTTGGAAATATCTAGCCCGCTATGTTTATAAAGATGTAAATATTTACATCGCCATCTGTATACACATGGAAATATCTCCACTGCTATCTGTATAAACATGGAAGTATCTAAACCGCTATCTGTATAAACATGGAAATATCTACAGCGCCATCTGTATAAAGATGGAAATATCAACACCGCTATCTGTATAAACATGGAAATATCTACAACGCCAACTGTATACACATGGAAATATCTCCACCGCTATCTGTATAAACATGGAAATATCTACACCGATATATGTATACACATGGAAATGTCTCCACCGCTATCTGTATAAACATGGAAATATCTACACCGCTGTCTGTATAAACATGGAAATATCAACACCACTGTCTGTATAAAAATTGAAATATCTACATCGCTATCTACATAAACATGGAAATAACTCCACCGCTATCTCTATAAACATGGAAATATCTACACCGCTATCTTTATAAACATGGAAATATCTACACCGCTGTCCGTATAAACATGGAAATATCTACAACAATATATGTGTAAACATGGCAATAACTACACAGCTATCTCTGTAAACATGGAAATATGTACACCGCTCTATGTGAAACGATGGAAATATCTACACCACGAACTGTGCAAATATGGAAATATCTACACCGCTCTCTCTGTAAACATGGAAATATGTACACCGCTATCTGTATAAACATGGAAATATCTACACCGCTATCTGTATAAACATGGAAATATCTAAACCGCTATCTGTATAAACATGGAAATATCTACACCGCCATCTTTAAAAACATGGAAATACCTGCACACTCATCTGTTTAAACATGGAAATATCTACACGTCCATCAGTATAAACATGGAAATAACTACACAGCCATCTGTATACACATGGAAATATCTCCAGTGGTATCTGTATAAACATGGAAATATCTACACTGCTATCTGTATAAAGTTGGAAATATCTGCACCGTGAAGTGTATAAACATAGAAATATCTAAACCGCTATCTGTATAAACATGAAAATACCAACACCGCCATCTGTATAAACATGGAAATATCTACAACGCTATCTGTATAAACATGGAAAAATCTACACCACTATCTCTATAAACCTGGAAATACCCACACTGCCATCTCTATAAACATGGAAATATCTACACCGCAATCTGAATAAACATGGAAATAACAACACCGCCGTCTGTATTAACATGGAAATATCTACACCGCTATCTGTATAAACATGGAAATACAAACACTGCCATCTCTATAAACATGGAAATATCTACACCGCTATCTCTATAAACATGGAAATGTCTACAACACTAACTCTGTAATCACGGAAATAACTACACTGCTATCTGTACATACATGGAAAGATCTACACCGCTATCTGTGTAAACATGGAAATTTCTACACCGCTATCTGAATAAACTTGGAAATATCTAAACCGCTATCTTTATAAACATTGAATTATCTACACCGCCATCTGTATACACATTGAAATAACTCAACTGCTATCTGTGCAAACATGGAAATATCTCCAACGCTGTCTGTATAAACATGGATATACCTTAACTGCTATCTGTATAAACATGGAAATATCTACACCGCGATCTGCATACACATGGAAATATATCCACCGCTATCTGTGTAAACCTGGAAATATCTCCACCTCTATCTATATAAACATGGAAATATCTCTAACGCTATCTGTATAAACGTGGAGATATCTATACCGCTGTCTGTATAAACATGGAAATATCTACACCGCTGTCTGTATAAAAATGGAAATATCTACATCGCTATCTGTATAAACATGGAAATATCTCCACCGGTTTCTCTATAAACATGGAAATGTCTACACCGCTATCTTCATAAACATGGAAATATCCACACAGCTGTATGTATAAACATGGAAATATCTAAAACACTATCTGTGTAAACACGGAAATATCTACACAGCTAACTGTGAAAACATGGAAATATGTACACCGCTCTATGTGAAAATATGGAAATATCTACACCGCAATCTATGCAAATATGGAAATATCTACACCGCTATCTCTTTAAACATGGAAATATCTACACTGCTATCTGTATGAACATGGAAATATTTACACCGCTATCTGTATGAACATGGAAATATCTACACTGCTATCTGTATAAGGATGGATATATGTACACCGTGAGCTGTATAAACATGGAAATATCTACACCGCTATCTGTATAAACATGGAAATACCAACACCGCCATCTCTTAAACATGCAAATATCTACACCGCTATGTGTATAAACATGGAAATATCTACACCACTATCTCTATAAACCTAGAAATACCTACACTGCCATCTCTATAAACACGGAATTATCTACACCGCTATCACTATAATCATAGAAATATCTACACCGCCATCTCTATAAACATGAAATTATCTACACCGCCATCTGTGTTAACATGGAAATTTCAACACCGCTCTCTGTATAAACATGGAAATAGCCACACCGCTATCTGCATAAACATGGAAATATCTACACCGCCATCTGTAAAAACATGGAAATATCTACACAGTCATCTATATAAACATGGAACTATCTACACCTCCATCTTTATAAACATGGAAATATCTACACTGCCATCTGTAAAAGATGGAAATATCTACACAGTCATCTGTATAAACATGGAAATAGCTACACCACCATCTGTATAAACATGGAAATACTTACACTGCCATCTGTATAAACATGGAAATATCTCCATTGCTATCTGTATAAACATGGAATAATCTACACCGCTATCTGTATAAATATGGAAATATCTACACTACTATCTCTATAAACATGGAAATGTCTACAACGCTATCTCTATAAACACGGAAATACCTACACCGCTATCTGTACAAACATGGAAATATCTACACCGCTCTTTGCATAAACATGGAAATATGTACACCGCTATCTGCAGAAACTTGGAAATATCGACACCGCTATCTTTATAAACATGGAATTATCTACACCGCCATCTGTATACACATGGCAATATCTCCACCGCTATCTGTATCAACATGAAAATATCTACACCGCTATCTGTATAAACATGGAAATATCAACACTGCCAACTGTATAAACATGGAAATCTCTATAGCGCTGTCTGTATAAACATGGAAATATCTACATCGCTCTCTGTATAAATTTGGAAATATCCCCACCTCTATCTCTATAAACATGGAAATATCTACAACGCTATCTGTATAAACATGGAAATATCTACACCATGATCTGTATAAACATGGAAATATCTGCACCGCTATCTGTATAAACATGGAAATATCTACACCGCTATCTTTATAAACATGGAAATATCTACACCGCGATCTGTGTGAACTTGGAGATATCTACAACACTATCAGTATAAACATGGAGATACCTACACCGCTATCTGTATATACATGGAAATATCTACACCGCCATCTCTATAAACTTGGAAATATCTACACCACCATCTGCATAAACATGGCAATATCTACACCGCCATCTGCATAAACATGGAAATATCTACTCCGCTATCTGTATAAACAGGGAAATATCTACACCACTATCTCTATAAACATGGAAATACCTACACCGCCATCTCTATAAACATGGAAATATCTACAGCGCCATCTACATAAACAAGGAAATATCTTCACCTCCGTCTATACAAACATGGAAATATCTACACCGCTATCTCTATAAACGTGGAAATACCAACACCGCCACCTCTATACACATGGAAATATCTACACCGCTATCTCTATAAACTTAGAAATATCTACACTGCCATATCTATAAACATGGAAATATCTACAAGGCCATCTGCATGAACATGGAAATATCTACACAGCTGTCTGTATAAACAGTGAAATAGCTACAAAACCATCTGTATAAATATGGAAATATCTACACAGCTGTCTCTATAAACATGGAAATATCTACACCGCTATCTGTATAAACATGGAAATAACTGCACCGCCATCTCTATACACATGGAAATACCTACACCGCTATCTCTATAAACCTGGAAATAACTACAACGCCATCTCTATAAACATGGAAATATCTACACCGCCATCTCTATAAACATGAACATATCTACACCTCCGTCTCCATAAAGATGGAACTATCTACACCACCATCTGTGCAAAAATGGAAATATCTACACCGCTATCTGTATAAGCATGGAAATATCTACACTGCCGTCTGTATAAACATGGAAATATCTACACCGTGAGCTGTATAAACATGGAAATATCTTCACCGCTATCTGTATAAACATGGAAATATCGACACCGCCATCTGTATAAACACGGAAATATCTACACCGCTATCTGTATAAACATGGAAATATCGGCACCACTATCTCTATAAACCTGGAAATACCGACACGGCCATCTCTATAAACATGGAATTATCTACACCGCTATCTCTATAAACATATAAATATCCACACCACCGTCTCTATACACATGGAAATATCTACAACGCCATCTGTATAAACATGGAAATATCTACACCGCCATCGGTATAAACATAGAAGTATCTACACCGCCATCTGTAGAAAGATGGAAATGTCTAAACCGCGATCTGTATAAACATGGAAATATCAACACCGCTATCAGTATATTCATGGAAATACCTACAATGCTATCTGTATAAACATGGAAATATCTACACCGCCATCTCTATAAACATGGAAATATCTACACCGCCATCTGTATAAACATGGACATACCAACACCGCTATCTGTATAAATATGGAAATATCTACACAGCTATCTCTGTAAACATGGAATTACCTACACCGCTATCTGTATATCCGTGGAAATATCTAAACAGCCATCTGTATAAACATGGAAATATCTACACCGCCATCTTTATAAAGATGGAAATATCTACACCGCCATCTGAATAAACATGGAAATATCTACACCGCTATCTGTATAAACATGGAAATATCAACACTGCTATCTGTAAAAACATGGAAATATTTACACCACAATCTATATAAACAAGGAAATGTCTCCACCGCTATCAGTATAAACGTGGAAATATCTACATCGCTATCTGTATAAACACGGAAATATCTACACCACTATCTTTATAAACATGGAAATATTTCCAACGCTATGTGTGTAACTTTGGAAATATCTACACAACAATCTGTGTAAAATTGGAAATATTTACACCGCTGTCTGTGTAAAGATGGAAATATCTACACCGCTATCTCTATAAACATGGAAATATCTACACCGCTATGTGTATAAACATGGAAATATCTACACTACGACCTGTAAAGATGGAAAAATCTACACCAATATCAGTATTAACGAGGAAATATCTACACTGCTCTCTGTTTAAACATGGAAATATCTACACCGCTATCTGTATAAACATGCAAATATATACAATGCTATCAGTGTAAACATGGAAATATCTACACCGCTATCTGTGTAAACATGAAAACACCTACACAGCTATCTCTGTAAAGATGGAAATATCTACAACGCAATCTGTGCAAAAATGGAAATATCTACACCGCTATCTCTGTAAAGATGGAAATATCTACGCTGAAATCTGTGCAAAGATGGAAATATCTACACTGCAATCTCTGCAAAGATAGAAGTGTCAACATGGCTATCTGTGTAAACATGGTAATATCTACACCGATATCTGTAGAAACTTGGAAATATCTACACCGCTATCTCTATAAACACGGAAGTATCTACGCTGCCATATGTATAAACAGGGAAATATCTACACCGCCATCTGAAAAAACATGGAAATATCTACACCGCTATCTGTATAAATATGGAAATATCTACACCGCTATCTCTATAAACATGGAATTATCTACATCGCTATCTGAATAAACATGGAAATACCTCCACCGCTATCTCTATAAACATGAAAACATCTACACCGCTATCTGTATAAACATGGAAATATCTACACCGCTATCTGTATAAAGATGGTAATAGCTACAACGCTATCTCGGTAAACATGGAAATATCTACACCGCTATGTGTATAAACATGGAAATATCTACATCGCTATCTGTTTAAACATGGAAATATCTCTACCGCAATCTGTGTAAAAATGGAAATATCTACACAGCTATCTGTGTAAACTTGGAAATATGTACACCGCTATCTGTGTAAAGATGGAAATATCCACACCGCAATCTCTGCAAAATTGGAAATATTTACAACGCTATCTCTGTAAACATGGAAATATCTACACCGCTATCTGTATAAACATGGAAATATCTACACCGCCTTCTGTATAAACATGGAAATATATACAGCGCTATTTCTATAAACATGGAAATATCTACACCGCCATCTCCATAAACATGGAATTATCTACACCGCCATCTGAATAAACATGGAAATATCTACACTGCTATCTGTATAAACATGGAATTATCTACACTGCCATTTGTATAAAGATGGAAATATCTACACCGCGAGCTGTGTCAACATGGAAATATCTACATCTCTCTCTTTATAAACATGGAAATACCAACACTGCTATCTGAATAAACATGGAAATATCTACACCGCTATCTGTATAAACATGGAAATACCTACACCGCTATCTCTATAAAAATGGAAATACTTACACCGCCATCTCTATAAACATGGAAATATCTTCACCGCTACCTCTATAAACATAGAAATATCTACAACGCCATTTCTGTAACCATGGAAATATCTACACCGCCATCTGCATAAAGGTGTAAATATCTACACCGCCATCTGTATAAACATGGAAATATCTACACCGCCATCTGTATAAACATGGAAATAACTACGCTACCATCTGTAGAAAGATGGAAATATCTACACCGCGATCGGTATAAACATGGAAATTTCTACACCACTACCTTTATAAACATGGAAATATCTACACCGCTATTTGTATAGACATGGAAATATCTACACTACGATCAGTATTAACATGGTACTATCTACACCGCCATCTACATAAAGGTATAATTATCTACACCGCCATCTGTATAAACATAGAAATATCTGCATCGCCATCTGTATAAACATGGAAATAACTACACCGCTATCTGTATAAACATGGAAATACCTACACCGCCATCTGTATAAACATGGAAATATATACACAGTCATCTGTATAAACATGGAAATATCTACACCGATATTTGTATAAACATGGAAATATCTACAGTACAATCTGTATTAACATGGAAATATCTACACCGCTATCTGTATAAACAGGGAAATAACTACACCGCTATCAGTATAAACATGGAAATATCTACACCGCTATCTGTATAAACATGGAAATATCTACACCGCCATATGTATAAACAGTGAAATATCTACACTGCCATCTCAATAAACATGGAAATATCTACACCGCTATCTGTATAAATATGGAAATATCTACACCGCTATCTCTATAAACATGGAAATACCTCCACCGATATCTGTATAAACATGGAAACATCTACATCGCTATTTGTATAAACTTGGAAATATCTACACCGCTATCTGTATAAAGATGGTAATATCTACAACGCTATCTGTGTAAACATGGAAATATCTACACAGATCTCTGGGTTAACAGGGAAATATCTACATCGCTATCTGTTTAAACATGGAAATATCTACACTGCTATCTGTATAAATATGGGAATATCTACAACGCTATCTGTGTAAACATGGAAATATCTACACCGCTATCTGTATAAACATGGAAATATTTCCACCACAATCTGTGCAAAAATGGGAATATCTACACAGCTATCTGTGTAAACTTGGATATATCTACACCGCCATCTGTGTAAAGATGGACATAACTACACCGCAATCTGGGCAAATATCGAAATATCTACACCGCTATCTCTGTAAACATGGAAATACCTACACCGCTATCTGCATAAACATGGAAATATCTACACTGCCTTCTGTATAAACATGGAAGTATATACACAGTCATCTCCATAAACATTTAAATAACTACACCACCATCTCTGTAAACATGGAAATATCTACACTGCCATCTGTATACACATGGAAATATCTACAAAGCCATCTGTATAAACATGGAAATATCTACACCGCTATCTCTATAAATATGGAAATATCTACACCGCCATCTCTATAAGCATGAAAATATCTACACCGACATCTCAATAAACATGGAACTATCTACACCGCCATCTGTATAAACATGGAAATATCTACACCGCTATCTGTATAAAAATGGAAATATCTACACCGTCATCTGTATAAAGATGGAAATGTCTACACCCCAACCTGTGCAACGATGGAAATAACTGCACCGCTGTCTAAGTAAACATGGAAATATCTACACCGCTATCTGTATAAATATGGAAATATCTACATCACCATCTGTATAAACATGGAAATATCTACACCGCCATCTGTATAAACATGGAAATATCTACAGAGCCATCTGTATAAACATGAAAATATCTACACTGCTATCTGTATAAACATGGAAATATCAAGATATTCATCTGTATAAACATGGAAATATCTACACCACCATCTCAATAAACATGGAAATATCTTCACTGTCATCTGAATACAGATGGAAATATCTGCACAGACATCTGTATAAACATGGAAATATCTACAACACTATCTATATAAACTTGGAAATACAAACACCGCTATCTCTATAAACATGGAAATATCTACACCACCATCTCCATAAACATGGAAATATCTACAGCGCTATCTGTATAAACATGGAAATATCTACACCATCATCTGTATAAACATGAAAATATCTACTCCACTATCTGTATAAACATGGAAATATCTACACAGCCATCTGTATAAACATGGAAATAGCCACAGAGCCATCTGAATAAAAATGGAAATATCTACACCGCTATCTCTATAAACCTGGAAATATCTACACCGCTATCTTTATAAACATGGAAATATCTACACCGATATCTACATAAACAAGGAAATATCTACACCGCCATCTATATAAACATGGAAATATCTACACTGCCATCTCTAGAAAGATGGAAGTATCTACACCGCTATCTGTATAAACATGGAAATATCTACACCGCTATCTGTATAAACATGGAAATACCTACACTGACATCTGTAGAAAGATGGAAAAATCTATGCCGCGAGCTGTATAAACATGGAAATATCTACACCGCTACCTGTATAAACTTGGAAATATCTACGCCATTATCTGCATAAGCATGGAAATATATACACCACGATCTGTGTAAACATGGAAATAAGTATACCGCTATCTGTATAAACATGGAAATAACTACACCGCTATCTCTATAAACATGGAATTATCTACACCGCCATCCATATAAACATGTAAATACATACACAGTCATCTGTATAAATCTGGAAATATCTACAGCGCAATCTGCATAAACTTGTAAATATCCACACCGCCCTCTGTATAAACATGGAAATATCTACAAAGCCATCTGTAAACAGGGGAATATCTTCACCGTTATCTGTGTTAACATGGAAATATCTACACCGCTATCTGTAGAGACATGGAAATATCTACACTGCTATGCCTATAAACATGGAAATACATACTCCGCAGGCTTAATAAACGTGGAAATATCTACACCGCAATCCCTATAAACATGAAAATGTCTACACTGTCATCTCTAGAAACTTGGAAATATCTACACCACCATCTGCATAAACATGGAAATATCTTCACCACCATCTGCATAAACATGGAAATATCTACAACGCCATCTGTATAAACATGGAAATGTGTACACCGCCATCTGTATAAACTTGGAAATATCTACACGGACATCTGTATAAATATGGAAATATCTTCACTGCCATCTGTATTAAGATGGAAATACCTACACCGCAAGCTGTATGAACATGGAAATATCTACACAATGATCTGTATAAACATGGAAATATCTCCAAAGCTATCTATATAAACATGGAAATACCTGCACCGCTATCTCTATAAACATGGAAATATATAACCGCCATCTCTATAAACATGGAAATATCTACACCAACTTCTACATAAACAAGGAAATATCTACACCGTCATCTATATAAACATGGAAATATCTACACCGCCATCTGTATAAACATGGAAATATCTACAATGCCATCTGTAGAAAGATGGAAATATCTACACCGCGATCTGCATAAACATGGAACTATGTACACAATGATTTCTTTAAACACAGAAATATCTACATCGCGATCTGTAAAAACATGGAAATATCAACAACGCTATCTGTATAAACATGGAAATATCTACACTGCTATATGCATAAATATGGAAATATTTACACTGCTATCTCTATAAACTTGGAAATAACTACACCAGTTTCTGTATAAGCATGTAAATATCTACACCACCATCTCTATAAACATCGAAATATCTACACCGCCATCTGCATAAACATGGAAATATCTCCACAGTCATCAGTATAAACATGGATATATCTACACAGCCATCTGTATAAACATGGAAATATCTACACAGCCATCTTTATAAACATGGAAATATCTACACAGCCATCTGAATAAACATGGAAATATCTACACCGCTTTCTCTATAAACATGGAAATATCTGCAATGCTATCTCAGTAAACATGGAAATAATTACACCGCAATCTGTAAAAACATGGATATATCTACACAGTCATGTGTATAAAGATGGAAATATCTACACCACCATCTCTATACACATGGAAATATCTACACTGCCATCTGAATACTCATGGAAATATCTAAACAGACATCTGTTTAAACATGTAAATATCTACACCGCTATCTCTATGAACATGGAAATACCTACACCGCTATCTCTATAAACATGGAAATAACTACAACACTATCTCTATAAACATGGAAATGTGTACACCGCCATCACTATAAAAATGAAAACATCTACACTGCCATCTCCATAAACATGGAACAAACTACTCCGCAATCTGTATAAACATGGAAATATCTACACTGACCTGTGAATAAAGATGTAAATATCTACACCGCGAGCTGTATAAACATGGAAATACCAACACCGCTATCTGTATAAACATGGAAATACCAACACCGCTATCTGAATAAACATGGAAATAACTACACCGCCATCTACATAAACAAGGAAATATCTACACCGCCATCTATATTAACGTGGAAATATCTACACAATGATCTGTATAAGCATGGAAACATCTACACCGATATATGTATAAACATGGAAATATCTACACCGCTATCTGTATAAACATGGAAATATCTACACCGCTCTCAGTATAAATATGGAAATATTTTCACCGCTGTCTCTAAAAACATGGAAATATCTGCTCCGCTATCTGTATAAACAAGGAAATAATTTCACCACCATGTGTAGAAAGACGTATATATCTACACCGCGATCTGTATAAATATGGAAATATCTACACCGCTACTTGTATAAAGATGGAAATATCTATACCACTATCCCTATAAACATGGATGTATCTTCACCACTATCTGTATAAACATGGAAGTATCTACACCGCTACCTGTATAAACATGGAAATATCTACACCGCCATCTATATAAACCTGTAAATACCTACACCGCCATCTGTATGAACATGGAAATATATACAGTGCCATCTGTATTAAGATGTAAATATCTACACCGCTATCTGTATAAACATGGAAATACCAACACCGCTATCTGTATAAACCTGGAAATATCTACACAGCTATCTGTATAAACATGGAAATATCTCAAACGCTATCTCTATAAACATGGAAATATCTACACTGCCATCTGTAGAAAGATGGAAATATCTACACCGCGATCTCTATAAACATGGAAATACCTACACCACTACCTGTATAATCATGGAAGTAACTACACTGATATCTGTATAAATATGGAAATATCTACACCGCTATCAGTATAAACATGGAAATATCAACAACGCTATCTGTAAAAACATGGAAATATCTACACCGCTATCTGTATAAATATGGAAATATTTATACCGCTATCTCTATAAACATGGAAATATCTACACCGCTATCTCTATAAACATGGAAATATCTACACCGCCATCTGTATAAACATGGAAATAACTACACCGCCATCAGCATAAACATGGAAATATCTACACAGTCATCTGTATAAACATGGAAATGTCTACATTGCCGTCTGTATAAATATGGAAATATCTACACAGCCATCTTTATAAACATGGAAATATCTAAACAGCCATCAGAACAAACATGGAAATTTCTTCACAGTTATCTCAATAAACATGGAAATACCTACACTGCTATCTCTATAAACATGGAAATATCTACACCGCCCTCTCTATAAACATGGAAATGTCCACACCGCCATCTCTATAAACATGGAAATATCTACACCGCCATTTGTATAAAAATGAAAATATCTATAGTGCCATCTCCATAAACTTGGAACTATCTACACCGCAATCTGTATAAACATGGAAATATCTACACCGCCATCTGTATAAGCATGGAAATATCTACACCGCCATCTGTATAAACATGGAAATATCTACACTGTGAGCTGTATAAACTTGGAAATATCTACACCGCTATCTGTATAAACATGGAAATACCAACACCGCTATCTATATACACATGGAAATGTCTACACCGCTATCTGTATAAACATGGAAATATCTACACAGCTATCTCTATAAACATGGAGATATCAACAATGCCATCAGTAATAACATGGAAATATCAACAAATCCATCTGTATAAACATGGAAATATATACACCGTTATCTCTATAAACATGGAAATACCTACACCACTATCTCTATAAACATGGAAATATCTACACCGCCCTCTCTATAAACATGAAATTATCTACACTATAAACATGGAATTATCTACACTGTCATCAGTATAAACATGCAAATATCTACACAGTCATCTGTATAAACAAGAAAACATCTACACAACCATCTCTATAAACATGGAAATACCTACCCTGCCATCTGTATACACATGCAAATATCTACACAGCCATCTGTATAAACATGGAAATATCTACACCGCTATCTCTATAAACATGGAAATACCTACACTGCCATCTGTATACACATGGAAATATCTACACAGCCATCTGTATAAACATGGAAATATCTACACCGCTATCTCTATAAACATGGAAATACCTACACCGCTATCTCTATAAACATGGAAATACCTACACCACAATCTCTATAAACAAGGAAATATCTACACCGCCATCTCTATAAACATGAAAATATCTACACCGCCATCTCCAGAAAGATGGAACTATGTTCACCGCCATCTGTATAAACATGGAGATATCTACACCACTATCTGTATAAACATGGAAATACCTACACTGCCATCTGTATAAAGATGGAAATATCTACACCGCGAGCTGTATAAACATGGAAATACCTACTCCGCTATCTGTATAAACATGGAAATACCAACACCGCTATCTGTATAAACTTGGAAATATTTACACCGCTATCTGTACAAACATGGAAATATCTACAACGCTATCTGTGTAAACGTGGAAATACCTACAAAGCTATGTGTGTAAACCTGGAGATATCTTCACAGCTATCTCTGTAAGCATGGAAATATCTACACTGCTATCTGTATAAACATGGAAATAAGAACACCACTGTCAGCATAAACATGGATATATCTACTGCGCTATCTGTATAAACATGGAAATGTATACAACGCTATCAGTATAAACATGGAAATATCTACACCGCTATCTGTAAAACGTGGAAATATTTAAATTCCTATATGAATAAACGTGGAAATATCTACACCGCTATCTGTATAAACGTGGAAATATCTACACCGCTATCTGTATAAACGTGGAAATATCTACACCACTATCTCTATAAACATGGAAATATCTACAACGCTATCTGTATAAACATGGAAATATCTACAACGCTATCTGAGTAAACATGGAAATATCTACACAGCTATCTGTGTAAACTTGGAAATATCTACACAGCTATCTGTGTAAAGATGGAAATATCAACACCGCAATCTGTGTAAAGATTGAAATATCTACACCGCTATCTGTGTAAACATGGGAATATGTACACTGCTATCTGTAGAAACATGGAAATATCTACACCGCTATCTGTATAAACACGGAAATATCTACACCATCATCTGCAAAAACCTGGAAATAACTTCACCACCATCTCTATACACATGGGAATATCTACACTGCTATCTCTATAAACATAGTAATATCCACACCGCCATCTCTATAAACATGGCTATATCTACACCGCCATGTGCATGAACATGGAAATATCTACACCGCTATCTGTATAATCATGGAAATATCTACACCGCCATGTGTATAAACATGGAAATATCTACACTGCCATCTGTGGAAAGATGGAATTATCTACACCGTGATCTGTATAAACATGGAAATATCTACACGGCTACATGTATAAATATGGATATATCTACACCGTGATCTGTATAAACATGGAAATACCTACACCACGATCTGTATAAACAAGGAATTATCTCCACCACTATCTGTATAAACAAGGAAATATCTACACTGCTATCTGTATAAACATGGAAATATCTACTCCGCTATCTATATAAACCTGGAAATACCTACACCGCTATCTCCATAAACATGGAAATATCTACACCGCCATCTCTATAAACATGCAAATATCTACAGAGTCTTCTGTATAAACATGGAAATATCTCCACCACCATCTCTATAAACATGGAAATATCTACACTACAATCTGAATACCCATGGAAATAACTACACAGCCATCTGTATATACATGGAAATATCTACTCCGCTATCTCTATAAACATGGAAATACCTACATCGCGATCTCTATATAAATGGAAATATCTACACCGCAGTCTCTATAAACATGGAAATATCTACACCGCCATCTCTATAAACATCAAAATATCTTCACCGCCATCTCCAGAAACATGGAACTATCTACACCGCAATCTGCATAAACATGGAAATATCTACACCACTATCTGTATAAACATGGAAATATCTACACTGCCATCTGTATAAAGACGGAAATATCTACACCGCGAGTTGTATAAACATGGAAAGACCTACACCGCTATCTGTATAAACAGGGAAATAACTACACCGCTATCAGTATAAACATGGAAATATCTACACCGCTATCTGTATAAACATGGAAATATCTACACCGCCATATGTATAAACAGTGAAATATCTACACTGCCATCTCAATAAACATGGAAATATCTACACCGCTATCTGTATAAATATGGAAATATCTACACCGCTATCTCTATAAACATGGAAATACCTCCACCGATATCTGTATAAACATGGAAACATCTACATCGCTATTTGTATAAACTTGGAAATATCTACACCGCTATCTGTATAAAGATGGTAATATCTACAACGCTATCTGTGTAAACATGGAAATATCTACACAGATCTCTGGGTTAACAGGGAAATATCTACATCGCTATCTGTTTAAACATGGAAATATCTACACTGCTATCTGTATAAATATGGGAATATCTACAACGCTATCTGTGTAAACATGGAAATATCTACACCGCTATCTGTATAAACATGGAAATATTTCCACCACAATCTGTGCAAAAATGGGAATATCTACACAGCTATCTGTGTAAACTTGGATATATCTACACCGCCATCTGTGTAAAGATGGACATAACTACACCGCAATCTGGGCAAATATCGAAATATCTACACCGCTATCTCTGTAAACATGGAAATACCTACACCGCTATCTGCATAAACATGGAAATATCTACACTGCCTTCTGTATAAACATGGAAGTATATACACAGTCATCTCCATAAACATTTAAATAACTACACCACCATCTCTGTAAACATGGAAATATCTACACTGCCATCTGTATACACATGGAAATATCTACAAAGCCATCTGTATAAACATGGAAATATCTACACCGCTATCTCTATAAATATGGAAATATCTACACCGCCATCTCTATAAGCATGAAAATATCTACACCGACATCTCAATAAACATGGAACTATCTACACCGCCATCTGTATAAACATGGAAATATCTACACCGCTATCTGTATAAAAATGGAAATATCTACACCGTCATCTGTATAAAGATGGAAATGTCTACACCCCAACCTGTGCAACGATGGAAATAACTGCACCGCTGTCTAAGTAAACATGGAAATATCTACACCGCTATCTGTATAAACATGGAAATATCTACATCACCATCTGTATAAACATGGAAATATCTACACCGCCATCTGTATAAACATGGAAATATCTACAGAGCCATCTGTATAAACATGAAAATATCTACACTGCTATCTGTATAAACATGGAAATATCAAGATATTCATCTGTATAAACATGGAAATATCTACACCACCATCTCAATAAACATGGAAATATCTTCACTGTCATCTGAATACAGATGGAAATATCTGCACAGACATCTGTATAAACATGGAAATATCTACAACACTATCTATATAAACTTGGAAATACAAACACCGCTATCTCTATAAACATGGAAATATCTACACCACCATCTCCATAAACATGGAAATATCTACAGCGCTATCTGTATAAACATGGAAATATCTACACCATCATCTGTATAAACATGAAAATATCTACTCCACTATCTGTATAAACATGGAAATATCTACACAGCCATCTGTATAAACATGGAAATAGCCACAGAGCCATCTGAATAAAAATGGAAATATCTACACCGCTATCTCTATAAACCTGGAAATATCTACACCGCTATCTTTATAAACATGGAAATATCTACACCGATATCTACATAAACAAGGAAATATCTACACCGCCATCTATATAAACATGGAAATATCTACACTGCCATCTCTAGAAAGATGGAAGTATCTACACCGCTATCTGTATAAACATGGAAATATCTACACCGCTATCTGTATAAACATGGAAATACCTACACTGACATCTGTAGAAAGATGGAAAAATCTATGCCGCGAGCTGTATAAACATGGAAATATCTACACCGCTACCTGTATAAACTTGGAAATATCTACGCCATTATCTGCATAAGCATGGAAATATATACACCACGATCTGTGTAAACATGGAAATAAGTATACCGCTATCTGTATAAACATGGAAATAACTACACCGCTATCTCTATAAACATGGAATTATCTACACCGCCATCCATATAAACATGTAAATACATACACAGTCATCTGTATAAATCTGGAAATATCTACAGCGCAATCTGCATAAACTTGTAAATATCCACACCGCCCTCTGTATAAACATGGAAATATCTACAAAGCCATCTGTAAACAGGGGAATATCTTCACCGTTATCTGTGTTAACATGGAAATATCTACACCGCTATCTGTAGAGACATGGAAATATCTACACTGCTATGCCTATAAACATGGAAATACATACTCCGCAGGCTTAATAAACGTGGAAATATCTACACCGCAATCCCTATAAACATGAAAATGTCTACACTGTCATCTCTAGAAACTTGGAAATATCTACACCACCATCTGCATAAACATGGAAATATCTTCACCACCATCTGCATAAACATGGAAATATCTACAACGCCATCTGTATAAACATGGAAATGTGTACACCGCCATCTGTATAAACTTGGAAATATCTACACGGACATCTGTATAAATATGGAAATATCTTCACTGCCATCTGTATTAAGATGGAAATATCTACACCGCAAGCTGTATGAACATGGAAATATCTACACAATGATCTGTATATACATGGAAATATCTCCAAAGCTATCTATATAAACATGGAAATACCTGCACCGCTATCTCTATAAACATGGAAATATATAACCGCCATCTCTATAAACATGGAAATATCTACACCAACTTCTACATAAACAAGGAAATATCTACACCGTCATCTATATAAACATGGAAATATCTACACCGCCATCTGTATAAACATGGAAATATCTACAATGCCATCTGTAGAAAGATGGAAATATCTACACCGCGATCTGCATAAACATGGAACTATGTACACAATGATTTCTTTAAACACAGAAATATCTACATCGCGATCTGTAAAAACATGGAAATATCAACAACGCTATCTGTATAAACATGGAAATATCTACACTGCTATATGCATAAATATGGAAATATTTACACTGCTATCTCTATAAACTTGGAAATAACTACACCAGTTTCTGTATCAACATGTAAATATCTACACCACCATCTCTATAAACATCGAAATATCTACACCGCCATCTGCATAAACATGGAAATATCTCCACAGTCATCAGTATAAACATGGATATATCTACACAGCCATCTGTATAAACATGGAAATATCTACACAGCCATCTTTATAAACATGGAAATATCTACACAGCCATCTGAATAAACATGGAAATATCTACACCGCTTTCTCTATAAACATGGAAATATCTGCAATGCTATCTCAGTAAACATGGAAATAATTACACCGCAATCTGTAAAAACACGGATATATCTACACAGTCATGTGTATAAAGATGGAAATATCTACACCACCATCTCTATACACATGGAAATATCTACACTGCCATCTGAATACTCATGGAAATATCTAAACAGACATCTGTTTAAACATGTAAATATCTACACCGCTATCTCTATGAACATGGAAATACCTACACCGCTATCTCTATAAACATGGAAATAACTACAACACTATCTCTATAAACATGGAAATGTGTACACCGCCATCACTATAAAAATGAAAACATCTACACTGCCATCTCCATAAACATGGAACAAACTACTCCGCAATCTGTATAAACATGGAAATATCTACACTGACCTGTGAATAAAGATGTAAATATCTACACCGCGAGCTGTATAAACATGGAAATACCAACACCGCTATCTGTATAAACATGGAAATACCAACACCGCTATCTGAATAAACATGGAAATAACTACACCGCCATCTACATAAACAAGGAAATATCTACACCGCCATCTATATTAACGTGGAAATATCTACACAATGATCTGTATAAGCATGGAAACATCTACACCGATATATGTATAAACATGGAAATATCTACACCGCTATCTGTATAAACATGGAAATATCTACACCGCTCTCAGTATAAATATGGAAATATTTTCACCGCTGTCTCTAAAAACATGGAAATATCTGCTCCGCTATCTGTATAAACAAGGAAATAATTTCACCACCATGTGTAGAAAGACGTATATATCTACACCGCGATCTGTATAAATATGGAAATATCTACACCGCTACTTGTATAAAGATGGAAATATCTATACCACTATCCCTATAAACATGGATGTATCTTCACCACTATCTGTATAAACATGGAAGTATCTACACCGCTACCTGTATAAACATGGAAATATCTACACCGCCATCTATATAAACCTGTAAATACCTACACCGCCATCTGTATGAACATGGAAATATATACAGTGCCATCTGTATTAAGATGTAAATATCTACACCGCTATCTGTATAAACATGGAAATACCAACACCGCTATCTGTATAAACCTGGAAATATCTACACAGCTATCTGTATAAACATGGAAATATCTCAAACGCTATCTCTATAAACATGGAAATATCTACACTGCCATCTGTAGAAAGATGGAAATATCTACACCGCGATCTCTATAAACATGGAAATACCTACACCACTACCTGTATAATCATGGAAGTAACTACACTGATATCTGTATAAATATGGAAATATCTACACCGCTATCAGTATAAACATGGAAATATCAACAACGCTATCTGTAAAAACATGGAAATATCTACACCGCTATCTGTATAAATATGGAAATATTTATACCGCTATCTCTATAAACATGGAAATATCTACACCGCTATCTCTATAAACATGGAAATATCTACACCGCCATCTGTATAAACATGGAAATAACTACACCGCCATCAGCATAAACATGGAAATATCTACACAGTCATCTGTATAAACCTGGAAATGTCTACATTGCCGTCTGTATAAATATGGAAATATCTACACAGCCATCTTTATAAACATGGAAATATCTAAACAGCCATCAGAATAAACATGGAAATTTCTTCACAGTTATCTCAATAAACATGGAAATACCTACACTGCTATCTCTATAAACATGGAAATATCTACACCGCCCTCTCTATAAACATGGAAATGTCCACACCGCCATCTCTATAAACATGGAAATATCTACACCGCCATTTGTATAAAAATGAAAATATCTATAGTGCCATCTCCATAAACTTGGAACTATCTACACCGCAATCTGTATAAACATGGAAATATCTACACCGCCATCTGTATAAGCATGGAAATATCTACACCGCCATCTGTATAAACATGGAAATATCTACACTGTGAGCTGTATAAACTTGGAAATATCTACACCGCTATCTGTATAAACATGGAAATACCAACACCGCTATCTATATACACATGGAAATGTCTACACCGCTATCTGTATAAACATGGAAATATCTACACAGCTATCTCTATAAACATGGAGATATCAACAATGCCATCAGTAATAACATGGAAATATCAACAAATCCATCTGTATAAACATGGAAATATATACACCGTTATCTCTATAAACATGGAAATACCTACACCACTATCTCTA
Source organism: Pan paniscus (assembly GCF_029289425.2). NCBI lineage: Eukaryota > Metazoa > Chordata > Mammalia > Primates > Hominidae > Pan > Pan paniscus. The sequence continues at coordinate 14,589,812 of NC_073254.2, forward strand.
TAAACATGGAAATATCTACACCGCCCTCTCTATAAACATGAAATTATCTACACTATAAACATGGAATTATCTACACTGTCATCAGTATAAACATGCAAATATCTACACAGTCATCTGTATAAACAAGAAAACATCTACACAACCATCTCTATAAACATGGAAATACCTACCCTGCCATCTGTATACACATGCAAATATCTACACAGCCATCTGTATAAACATGGAAATATCTACACCGCTATCTCTATAAACATGGAAATACCTACACTGCCATCTGTATACACATGGAAATATCTACACAGCCATCTGTATAAACATGGAAATATCTACACCGCTATCTCTATAAACATGGAAATACCTACACCGCTATCTCTATAAACATGGAAATACCTACACCACAATCTCTATAAACAAGGAAATATCTACACCGCCATCTCTATAAACATGAAAATATCTACACCGCCATCTCCAGAAAGATGGAACTATGTTCACCGCCATCTGTATAAACATGGAGATATCTACACCACTATCTGTATAAACATGGAAATACCTACACTGCCATCTGTATAAAGATGGAAATATCTACACCGCGAGCTGTATAAACATGGAAATACCTACTCCGCTATCTGTATAAACATGGAAATACCAACACCGCTATCTGTATAAACTTGGAAATATTTACACCGCTATCTGTACAAACATGGAAATATCTACAACGCTATCTGTGTAAACGTGGAAATACCTACAAAGCTATGTGTGTAAACCTGGAGATATCTTCACAGCTATCTCTGTAAGCATGGAAATATCTACACTGCTATCTGTATAAACATGGAAATAAGAACACCACTGTCAGCATAAACATGGATATATCTACTGCGCTATCTGTATAAACATGGAAATGTATACAACGCTATCAGTATAAACATGGAAATATCTACACCGCTATCTGTAAAACGTGGAAATATTTAAATTCCTATATGAATAAACGTGGAAATATCTACACCGCTATCTGTATAAACGTGGAAATATCTACACCGCTATCTGTATAAACGTGGAAATATCTACACCACTATCTCTATAAACATGGAAATATCTACAACGCTATCTGTATAAACATGGAAATATCTACAACGCTATCTGAGTAAACATGGAAATATCTACACAGCTATCTGTGTAAACTTGGAAATATCTACACAGCTATCTGTGTAAAGATGGAAATATCAACACCGCAATCTGTGTAAAGATTGAAATATCTACACCGCTATCTGTGTAAACATGGGAATATGTACACCGCTATCTGTAGAAACATGGAAATATCTACACCGCTATCTGTATAAACACGGAAATATCTACACCATCATCTGCAAAAACCTGGAAATACCTTCACCACCATCTCTATACACATGGGAATATCTACACTGCTATCTCTATAAACATAGTAATATCCACACCGCCATCTCTATAAACATGGCTATATCTACACCGCCATGTGCATGAACATGGAAATATCTACACCGCTATCTGTATAATCATGGAAATATCTACACCGCCATGTGTATAAACATGGAAATATCTACACTGCCATCTGTGGAAAGATGGAATTATCTACACCGTGATCTGTATAAACATGGAAATATCTACACGGCTACATGTATAAATATGGATATATCTACACCGTGATCTGTATAAACATGGAAATACCTACACCACGATCTGTATAAACAAGGAATTATCTCCACCACTATCTGTATAAACAAGGAAATATCTACACTGCTATCTGTATAAACATGGAAATATCTACTCCGCTATCTATATAAACCTGGAAATACCTACACCGCTATCTCCATAAACATGGAAATATCTACACCGCCATCTCTATAAACATGCAAATATCTACAGAGTCTTCTGTATAAACATGGAAATATCTCCACCACCATCTCTATAAACATGGAAATATCTACACTACCATCTGAATACCCATGGAAATAACTACACAGCCATCTGTATATACATGGAAATATCTACTCCGCTATCTCTATAAACATGGAAATACCTACATCGCGATCTCTATATACATGGAAATATCTACACCGCAGTCTCTATAAACATGGAAATATCTACACCGCCATCTCTATAAACATCAAAATATCTTCACCGCCATCTCCAGAAACATGGAACTATCTACACCGCAATCTGCATAAACATGGAAATATCTACACCACTATCTGTATAAACATGGAAATATCTACACTGCCATCTGTATAAAGACGGAAATATCTACACCGCGAGTTGTATAAACATGGAAAGACCTACACCGCTATCTGTATCAACATGGAAATACCAACACCGCTATCTGTATAAACATGGAAACATCTACACCGCTATCTACATAAACATGGAAATATCTACAACGCTATATGTGTAAAGATGGAAATATCTACACAGCTATCTGTGTAAACTTGGAAATATCTACACTGCTATCTGTGTAAAGATGAAAATATCTGTAAAACGTGGAAATATCTACATCGATATCTGTATTAACGTGGAGATAACTCCAACGTTATCTGTATAAACATGGAAATATCTACACCGCTATCTGTATAAACGTGGAAATATCTACACCGCTATCTGTGTAAACATGGAAATATCTACAACGCTATCTGTGTAAACATGGAAATATCTACACAGCTATCTGTGTGAACCTGGGAATATCTACACAGCTATCTGTGTAAAGATGGAAATATCTACACTTCAGACTGCACAAAGATGGAAATATCTACACCAGTATCTCTCTAAACATGGAAATATACACACTGCTATCAGTATAATCTTGGAAATATCTACACCGCGCTCTCTATAAACATGGAAATATCTACAATGCTATCTGTGTAAACATGGAAATATCTACACAGCTATCTGTGTAAACTTGGAAATATCTACATAGCTATCTGTGCAAAGAAGGAAATATCTACACCGCTATCTCTGTAAACATGGAAATATCTACACCGCCATCTCTATAAAAATGCAAATATCTGCACAGCCATCTGTATAAACATGGAAATATCTACACCGCTATCTCTATAAACATGGAAATATCTACACCGTAATCTGTATAAACATGGAAATATCTACACTGCCATCTGTGGAAAGACGAAAATATCTACACCGCGATCTGCATAAACATGGAAATATCTACTATGCTACCTATATAAAATGGAAATATCTACACCGCTATCTGTATAAACATGGAAATATCTACACCGCTATCTGATGAAACATGGAAATACCTACACCGCTATCTCTATAAACATGGAAATATCTACACCGCTATATGTATAAACATGCAAATATCTACACAGTCATCTGTATAAACACGGAAATATCTACACCACCATCTCAATAAACATGGAAATATATACACTGCCATCTGTATAACCATGGAAATACATACAGAGCCGTCTGTGTAAACATGGAAATATCTACATTGCCATCTCTAAAAACATGGAAATATCTCCACCGCTATAAGAATAAACATGGAAATATCTACACCGCTATATGTGTAAACATGGAAATATCTACACCGCTATCAGTATAAACATGGAAACATCTACAATGCTATCTGTGTAAACTTGGAAATATCTACACAGCTATCTTTGTAAACTTGGAAATATCTACATAGCTATCTGTGTAAAGATGGAAAAATCTACACCGCAATCTGTGCAAAGATGGAAATATCTACACCGCTATCTCTGAAAACATGGAAATATCTACAACGCTATCTGTAGAAACATGGAAATATCTGCACCACTGTCTGTATTAACAAGGAAATATCTACACCGCCATCTTTCTAAACATGGAAATATCTACACCGCCATCTGTATAAACATAGAAATATCTACACCACTATCTGTGTAAATATGGAAATATCTACACCGTTATCTCTATAAACATGGAAATGCCTACACCGCTATCTGTATAAATATGGAAATATCTACACCAAAATCTCTGTAAACATGAAAATAACTACACCACCATCTCCAGAAAGATGGAATTATCTACACCGCCATCTGTATAAACATGGAAATATCTACACCACTATCTGTATAAACATGGAAATACCTACACTGCCATCTGTATAAAGATGGAAATATCTACAACGGGAGCTGAATAAACATGGAAATGCCTACAACGCTATCTGTATAAACATGGAAATAACAACACCGCTATCTCTATAAACTTGGAAATATCTACACCGCTATCTGTACAAACATGGAAATATCTACAACGCTATCTGTGTAAACATGGAAATATCTACAAAGCTAAGTGTGTAAACCTGGAGATATCTACACAGCTATCTCTGAAAGATGGAAATATCTACACCGCAGTCTGTGCAAAGATGTAAATATCTACACCGCTATCTCTGTAAACATGGAAATATCTACACTACTTACTGTATAAACAAGGAAATATCTGCACCCCTATCTGTGTAAACAAGGAAATATCTACACCAACATCTGTATATACACGTAATTATGAACACCACTATCCACATAAACATGGAAATATTTACACCGCGATCTCTATAAACCTGAAAATACGCATACCGACATCTGTATAAACATGGAAATACCTACACAGTCATCTGTATAAACTTGGAAATATCTACACCACTATCTGTATAAACATGGAAATATCAACACAGCCAACTGTATAAACATGGAAATACCTACACAGCCATGTCTATAAGCATGGAAATATCTACACCTCTATTTGTATAAATTGGAAATAACTGCACTGCTATCTGTATCAACATGGAATTATCTACACCGCTATCTGCATAAAAATGGAAATATCTACACCGCCATCTTTATAAACATGGAAATATCTACACCGTCATCTGTGTAAACATAGAAATATCTACACAGCTATCTGTATAAACATGGAAACCTCTACGCCGCCAACTGTATAAACATGGAAGTATCTCCATCGCTATCAGTATAAACATGGAAATATGTCCACCACTATCTGAATAAACATGGAAAAAACTTCACCGCTATCTGTATAAACATGGAAATATCTACACCGCTGTCTTTATAAACATGGAAATATCTACACCGCTATCTGTATATACATGGAAACATCTACATCGCTATCTGTACAAACATGTAAATATCTCCACCGCTATCTGTATACTCATGGAATTATCTACACCGCTATCTTTATAAACATGGAAATATCTACACCACTATCTGTATAAACATGGAAATATCTACACAGCTATTGGTGTAAAGATGGATATATCTACACCGCAATCTGTGCAAAGATGAAAATATCTCGACCGCTAGGTGTATAAACATGGAAATCTCTAACTGCCATCTGTATAAAGATGGAAATATCTGCACCGCGAGCTGTATAAACATGGAAATATCTACACTGCTATCTGTAAAAACATGGAAATAGCAACACCGCTATCTGTATAAACATGGAAATAATTACACAGCTATCTCTATAAACATGGAAATACCTACTCCGCCATCTGTATAAACATAGAAATATCTACACAGTCATCACTATAAGAATGGAAATATCTACACCTCAATCTTTATAAACATGGAAATATCTACACTGCCATCGTACACACATTGAAATATCTACACAGCCATCTGTATACACATGGAAATAACTACACTGCTATCTGTATAAACATGGAAATATCTGCACCGCCATCTCTATGAACCTGAAAATATCTACAACGCCATCTCCATAAACATGGAAGTATCTACACCGCCATCTGTGTAAACATATAAATATCTACACCACTATCTGTATAAACATGGAAATCTCTAAACTGCCATCTGTATAAAGATGGAAATATCTACACCACGAGCTGTATAAACATTGAAATATCTACACTGCTATCTGGATAAACATGGAAATAGCAACACCGCTATCTGTATAAACATGGAAATATCTACCCAGCTATCTGTATAAACATGCAAATATCTACACCACTATTTCTATAAACATGGAAATAACTGCACCGCCATCTCTATAAACATGGAAATATCTACAACGCCATCTCTTTAGACGTGGAAATATCTACGCCACTCTCTGTATAATCATGGAAATATCTACACCGCTATCTGCATAAATAAAGAAATAACTACACCGCTATCTCTATAAACATGGAAATATTTACACCGCTATCTCTATAAACATGGAAATATCTACACCACTATCTCGATAAACATGGAAATACCTACACCGCCATCTCTGGAAACATGGAATTATCTACACCGCTGTCTATATAAACATATAAATATCTACAGTGCCATCTCTATAAACATGGAAATATCGACAACGCCATCTGCATAAACATGGAAATATCTACATGGCTATCTCTATAAACATGGAAATATCTACACCGCAATCTGTATAAACTTGGAAATAACTACACAGTTATCTGTATAAACATGGAAATATCTACAACTCCATCTGTATAAACATGGAAATATCAACACAGCCATCTCTATAAACATGGAAATATCAACACTGCTATCTTTAAAAACATGGAAATATCAACACCTCCATCTGTATAAACTTGGAAATATCTACACTGCCATCTGTATACAGATGGAAATATCTACACAGCCATCTATAGAAACATGGAAATATCTAAACAGCTATCTCTATAAACATGAAACACCAACAACACGACCTGTATAAACATTGAAAAATCTACACCGCTATCTTTATAAACATGTAAACATCTACACCGCTATCTGTATAAACTTGGAAGTATCTACACTGCTATCTGAATAAACATGGAAATATCTACACTTCCATCTGTATAAACATGGAAATATTTACCTCGCTATCTGTATAAACATGGAAATATCTCCACCGCTATCTGTAAAACATGGAAGCATTTACACCGCAATTTTTATAAACATGGAAAATCTACACCGCTATCTGAATAAACATGGAAATATCCACAACGATATCTGTGTAAACATGGAAATATCTACACTGCTATCTGTATAAACATGGAAATATCTACATTGCTATGTGTATAAACATGGAAATATATCCACCGCTATCTGTATAAACTTGGAAATATCCACGCTGCTCTCTGTATAAACATCGATATAACTTCACCGCTATCTGTATAAACATGGAAATATCTACACTGCAATGTGTATAAACATGGAAATATCTCCATCGCTATCTGTAGAAACATGGAATTATCTACAACGCTTTCTTTATAAACATGGAAATATCTACACCACAATCTGTGTAAACACGGAAATACCTATACAGCTATCTGTGTAAACATGTAAATAACTACACCGCTATCTGTGTAACGATGGAAATATCTACACTGCAATCTGTGCAAAGATGGAAATATTTACACCACTATCTCTGTAAACATGGAAACATCTTCACCACTATCTGTATAAACATGGAAAAAGCTACACCGCTATCTGTACAAACATGGAAATATATACACCGCTATCTGTATAAACTTGGAAATATCAACACCGCTGTCTCTACAAACATGGAAATATCTACTCCGCCATCTGTATAAACATGGAAATATCTACTCAGTCATCTGCATAAACATGGAAATATCTACACCACCATCTCTATAAATATGAAAATATTTTCACGGCCATCTGTATACACATTGAAATATCTACACAGCCATCTCTATAAACAAGGAAATATCTACACTGCTATCTCTATAAAAATGGAAATATCTACACTACCATCTCCATAAACATGAAAATATCTGCACTGCCATCTCCATAAACATGGAAATATCTACACTGCCATCTCTGTAAACATGAAAATCTCTACACTGCCATCTCCTTAAACATGGAAATATCTACACCGCCATCTGCATAAACATAGAAATATCTACACCGCTATCTGTATAAACATGGAAATATCTACACTGCTATCTGAATAAACAAGGAAATGTCTACACCACAATCTGTGTAAACATGGAAATATCTACACAACCATGTGTAAAATTAAGGAAATAACTACACAGTCATCTGTTTAAACATGGAAATATCTACACCAACATCTGTATAAACATGGAAATATCTACACTGACATCTGTATAAACATGGAAATATCTACACAGCCATCTGTATAAACATGGAAATATCTTCACTGCTATCTCTATAAACATGGAAATACCTACACAGCTATCACAATAAACATGGTAATATCTACACCGCCATCTCTATAAACTTGGAAATATCTACACCGCCATCTGCATAAACATGGAAATATCTACACCGCCATCTGTATAAACATGGAAATATCTACACGGCCATCTGTATAAACATGGAAAAATCAACACCGCCATCTGTGTAAACATGGGAATGTCTCCACTGCAATCTCTATAAAGATGGAAATATCTACACCGCGAACTGTATAAACCTGGAAATATCTACAGCACTATCTGTATAAACATGGAAATACCAACAGCGCTGTCTGTATAAACATGGAAATATCTACACCGCTATCTGTATAAACATGGAAATATCTACACTGCAATCTCTATAAACATAGAAATATATACACCGCCATCTCTATAAACATGGAAATATCTACACGGCTATGTGTATAAACATAGAAATAACAACACCGCTATCTGCATACACATGCAAATATCTACACCGCAATCTCTATAAACATGGAAATAACTACACCGCTATCTCTATAAACATGGAAATATCTTCACCGCAATTTCTATTAGCATGGAAATATCTACACAGCCATCTTTATAAACCTGGAAATATCTACACCACTATCTCTATAAACATGGAAATACCTACACCACTATCTCTGTAAACATGGAAATATCTGCACTGCAATCTCTATAATCATGGAAATATTTACACCGCCATTTCTATAAACATGAATATACCTACACAGCCATCTGCAGAAACATGGAACTCTCTACACCGCCATTTGTATAAACATGGAAATATCTACACCACTATCGGTATAAACATGGAAATATCTACCCTGCCATCTGTATAAAGATGGAAATATCTACACCGCTATGTGCATAAACATGAAAATAACAACACCGCTATCTCTATAAACATGCAAATATCTACACCGTTATCTCTATAAACCTGGAAATACCTACACCGCTATATCTATAAACATGGAAATATCTACACTGCAATCTGTATTAACATGGAAATATCTACACCGCCATCTCTATAAACATGGAAATATCTACATCGCAATCTGCATAAACATGGAAATATCTCCATCGCTATCATTATAAACATGGAAATATCTACACCGCTATCTGTATAAACATGGAAATATCTACACCGCTATACGTATAAACACGGAAATATCTACAACACTATCTGTGTACACATGGAAATATCTACACAGCTATCCGTGTAAACTGGGAAAAATTTACATAGCTATCTGTGTAAAGATGGATATATTTACACCGCAATCTGTGCAAAGATGGAAATATCTACACCACTATCTCTGTAAACATGGAAATATCTACACCGCTATCTGTATAAACAAGGAAATATCTACACCGCCATCTGTAGAAACATGGAAATATCTACACCGCCGTGGGTTTATACATGGAAATATGTACACCGTTATATGTATAAATATGGAAATATCCACACCGCTATCTCTGTAAACATGGAAAGGTCTACACCGCTATCTCTATAAACATGGAAATATCTACAATGCAATGTCTATAAACATGGTAATATCTACTCAGTCAGCTGAATAAGCATGGAAATATCTACACCACAACTCCATAAACATGGAAATATCTACACTGCCATCTGTATACACATGGAAATATCTACAGAGCCATCTGTATAAACATGGAAATATCTACACCGCTATCTCTATAAACACGGAAATACCTACACAGTTATTTCAATAAAGATGGAAATTTCTACAACGCCATGTCTATAAACATAGAAATATCTACACCGCCATCTCTATAAACATGAAAATATCTACAACGCCATCTCCATAAACATGAAAATATCTACACGGCCATCTCCAGAAACATAGAACTATCTACACCGCCATCTGTATAAACATAATAATATCTACAATGCTATCTGTATAAACATGGAAATTTCTACAATGCCGTCTGTATAAAGATAGAAATATCTACACCGCGAAATGTATAAATGTGGAAATATCTTCCCCGCTATCTGTATAAACATGGAAATACCAACACCGCTATCAGTATAAACTTGGAATTATCTACACAGCTATGTGTATAAACATGGAAACATCTACACCACTATCTCTATAAACATGGAAATACCTTCACCGCCGTATCTATAAACATGGAAATATCTACTCCGCTATCTGTATAAACATGGAAATATCTACACAGCTATCTGTATAAATATGGAAAAATCTACACAGCTATCTCTGTAAACATGGAAATGTCTACACCGCTATCTCTATAAACTTGGAAAGGTACACACCGCTATCTCTATAAACCTGAAAATATCTAAACAGACATCTGTATAAACATGGAAATATCTACACAGTCGTCTGTATAAACTTGGAAATATATACAACAATATCTGTGTAAACATGGAAATATCTACACAGCCATCTGTATAAACATCGAAATATCTACACAGCCATCTGTATAAACATGGAAATATCTACACCGCTATCTGTATAAACATGGAAATACCTACACCGCTATCTGTATAAACATGGAAATATCTACACCGCTAACTGTGTAAATATGGAAATAACTATACCGCTATCTCTATTTACATGGAAATATCCTCACTGCTATCTGTATAAACAAGGAAATAAGTACACAGCTATCCCTATAAACACGGAAATATCAACACCGCTATCCCCATAAACATGGAAATATCTACACTGTTATCTCTATAAACATGGAATTATTTACACCGCTATCTTTATAAACATGGAAATACCTACACCGCTACTTGTATAAACATGGAAATGTCTACACCGCTATCCCTATAAACATGGAAATATCTACACCGCTATCTGTATAAACATGGAAATTCCTAAACCGCTATCTGTATAAACATGCAAATATCTAAACCGCTATCTCTATAAACATGGAAATACCTACACCGCTGTCTCTATAAACGTGGAAATATATCCAACGCAATCTGTGCAAAGATGGAAATATCTACACCGCTATCTCTGTAAACTTGGAAATATCTACAACGCTATCTGTATAAACATGGAAATATCTACACCGATATCTGTATAAACAATGAAATAAATACACCACTATACCTATAAACATGGAAATATCAACACCACTATCCGCATATACATGGAAATATCTACACTGCTATCTGTGTAAACATGGAAATATCTACACCGCTATCACTATAAAAATGGACATTCCTACACCGCTATCTGTATAAACATGGAAATATTTACACCGCCATCTGTATAAACATGGAAATATCTACAACGATATCTGTATAAACATGGAAATAACTACAACGCTATCTGTGTAAACATGGAAATATCTACACAGCTCTCTGTGTAAACTTGGAAATATCTACATAGCTGTCTGTTTAAAGATGGAAATAACTACACCGCAATCTGTGAAAAGATGGAAATATCTACACCGCTATCTGTGTGAACAAGGAAATATCTACACTACCATCTGTATAAACATGGAAGTATCTACACCGCCATCTGTATATACATGGTAATATCTACACCGCTATCTGTATAAATATGGAAATATTCACACCGCTATCTCTAAAAACATGGAAATATATACCCTGCTATCTTTATAAACATGGAAATATCTACACCGCCATCTGTATTAACATGCAAATATCTAGAGAGTCATCTGTATAAATATGGAAATATCTACCCCACCATCTCTATAAACATGGAAATATCTACATTGCCATCTCTATAGACATGGAAATATCTACACAGCCATCTGTATAAACATGGAAATATCTACACCACTATCTCTAAAAACGTAGAAATACCTACACCGCTATCTCTATAAACATAGAAATATCTACACCGCCATCTCTATAAACATGAAAATAACTTCACCGCCATCTCCAGAAACATGGAACTATCTACACCGCCATCTGTATAAACATGGAAATATCTACACAACTATCTGTATAAACATGGAAATATCTACACAGCCATCTGTATAAAGATGGAAATATCTACACAGCAAGCTGAATGAACATGGAAATATCTACACCGCTATGTTTATAAACATGGAAATAACACCGCTATCTGTATAAACATGCAAATATCTACACCAATATCTGTATAAACTTGGAAATATCTACACTACTATCTCTATAAACCTGGAAATAACTACACCGCCATCTCTATAAACATGGAAATATCTACACCTCTGTCTGTATTAACATGGAAATATCTACACCACTGTCTCTATAAACATGGAAATATCTACACTGCTATCTGTAAAAATATGGAAATATCTACACCGCTATCTCTGCAAACATTGAAATGTCTACATCTCTATCAGTATAAACATGTAAATATCTACACCGCTATCTCTATAAACATGAAAATATCTACACCGACATATGTATAATAATGGAAATATCTACACAGTCATCTGCATAAACATGGAAATAACTTCACCATCGTCTGTATTAACATGGAAATATCTACGCAGCCAACTCTATAAACATGGAAATATCTACGCCGCTCTCTGTATAAACATGAAAATACCTACACCGCTGTCTGCATAAACATGCAAATATCTACACCGCTATCCCTATAAACATGGAAATATCAACACCGCTATCCATATAAACAAGGAAATATCTACACCGCTATCTGTATAAACATGGAAATATCTACACCGCTATCACTATAAACATGGAAATACCTACACCGCTATCTCTATAAATTTGGAAATATCTACACAGCTATCTCTATAAACATGGAAATATCTACACCGCCACCTCTATAAACTAGGAAATATCTACACTGCCATCTGCATAATGGAAATATCTACACCGCCATCTGCATAAACATGGAAATATATGCACCGCCATCTCTATAAACATGGAAATATCTACACAGATATCTGTATAAACATGGAAATATCTGCAAAATTATTTGTGTAAACATGGAAATATCTACACCGCTATCTGTGTAAACATGGAAATATCTACACCGCTATCTTCATAAACGTGGAAATATATAAAACACTATCTGTATAAACGTGGAAATGTCTACATCGCTATCTGTATAAACGTGGAAATATCTCCACCGCTATCTGTATAAACGTGGAAATATCTACTCCGCTATTTGTATAAACATGGAAATATCTACTCTGCTATCTGTATAAACATGGACATATCTACAACGCTATCGGTGTAAACATGGAAATGTCTACACAGCTATCTGTGTAAACTTGGAAATATCTACACCGCTATCTCTGTAAAGATGGAAATATCTACACCGCTATCTGTGCAAAGATGGAAATATCTACACCGCAATCTCTGTAAACATGGAATTACCTGCAACGCTATATGTATACACTTGGAAATATCTACAATGATATCTGTGTAAACATGGAGATATCTACACAGCTGTATGTGAAAACTTGGAAATATCTAAATAGCTATCTGTGTAAAGATGGAAATATCTACAACGCAATCTCTGCAAAGATGGAAATATCTAAACCGCTATCTCTGTAAACAGGGAAATATCTACACCGCTATCTGTATAAAGATGTAAGTATCTACACCGCTATCTGTATAAACAAGGAAATGTCTACACCGCCATCTGTATAAACATAGAAATAACTACACCGCCATCTGTTTAAACATGGAAATATCTACACCGCTATCTGTTTAAATATGGAAATATCTACACCGCTATCTCTATAAACATGGAAATATCTACGCCGCCTTCTGTATAAACATGCAAATATCTACACAGTCATCTGTATAAACAAGTAAATATCTTCATCACCATCTCTATAAAAATGAAAATGTCTACACTGCCATCTGTATACGCATGGAAATATCTACACAGCCATCTGTATAAACGTGGAAATATCTACACCACTATCTCTATAAACATGGAAATACCTACACCGCTATCTCTATAAACATTGAAATATCTTCACCGCAATCTCTATAAACATGGAAGTATCTACACTGCCATCGGTATACCCATGGAAATACCTACACAGCCATCTGTATAAACATGGAAATATCTACTCTGCTATCTCTATAAACATGGAAATACCTACACCGTTATCTCTATAAACATGGAAATATCTACACCGCAATCTCTATAAACATGGAAATATCTACACCGCCATCTCTACAAACATGGAAATAAAAACACTGCTGTGTGTAAAAACATGCAAATATCTACACCGCTATCTCTATAAACATGGAAATACCTACACTGCTATCTCTATAAACATGGAAATATCTACACCTCAATCTCTATTAACATGGAAATATCTAAACAGGATCTCTATAAACATGGAAATATCTACATCGCTATCTGTGTAAACATGGAAATATCTCCACTGCTATCAGTATAAACTTGGAAATACCTACACCGCTATCTGTATAAACATGGAAATATCTACACAGCTATCTGTGCAAACTTGGAAATATCTACATAGCTATCTGTGTAAAGATGGAAATATCTACACTGCTGTCTCTATAAGCTTCGAAATATCTACACCGCTATCTGTATAAACATGGAAATATATACAACGCTATCTGTATAAACAACGAACTATCTGCACCTCAATCTGTATAAACATGGAAATATCTACAACGCCAACTGTATAAACATCGAGATATCTACACCGCTATCTGTATAAATATGGAAATATCTACACCGCTATTTCTATAAACATGGAAATATCTACAACGCTATCTGTATCAACATGGAAATACCTACAATGCTACCTGTGTAAACATGTAAATATCTACACACCTATCTGTGTAAACTTGGAAATATCTACACAGCTATTTGTGTAAAGATGGAAATATCTACATCGCAATCTGTGCAAAAATGGAAATGTCTACACCGCTATATCCGTAAACATGGAAATATCTACAACGCTATCTATATAAACATAGAAATATTCACACTGCTATCTGTATAAACAACGAAATATTTACACCACCATCTGTATAAACATGGAAATATCTACACTGCCATCTATATAAACATGGAAACATCTACACCGCTATCTGTATAAATATGGAAATATCTACACCGCTATCTCTATAAACATGGAAATATCTACACTGCTATCTTCATAAACATGGAAATATCTACACTGTTATCTCTATAAACATGGAAATATCTACACCGCTATCTGTATATACATGGAAATATCTACACCGCTATCTCTGCAAACATGGAAATATCTACACCGTTATCTGTATAAACATGGAAATATCTACACCGCTATCTGTAAAACGTGGAAATATGTACACCGCTTTCTCTATAAGTGTGGAAATATCTTCACTGCTATCTGTATAAACGTGCAAATATCTACAATGCTGTCTGTATAAACGTGGAAATATCTATATCGATATATGTATAAACGTGGAAATACCTTCACCGCTGTCTGTATAAACATGGAAATATCCACAACGCTATCTATATAAACATGGAAATACCTACACTGCCATCTGTATAAATACGGAAATATCTACACCGCGAGCTGTATAAACATGGAAATATCTACCCCGCTATCTGTAAATCGTGATATATTTACACCGCTATCTGTATAAACGTGGAAATATCTACACCGCAATGTGTATAAACGTGCAAATATCTACAATGATATCTGTATAAACCCGGAAATATCTACACCACTATCTGTATAAAAGTGCAAATATCTACACCGCTATCTCAATAAACATGGAAATGTCTACACTGCTACCTTTATAAACATGGAAATATCTACACCGTTATCTCTATAAACATGGAAATATGTACACCGACATCTGTATAAACATGCAAATATCTACACAGTCATGTCTATGAACATGGAAGTATCTACACCAATATCTCTATAAACATGGAAATATCTACATTGCCATCTGTATAAACATGGAAATATCTACACAGCTATCTGTATAAACATGGAAATATCTACACCGCTATCTCTACAAACATGAAAATACCTACACCGCTATGTCTATAAACATGGAAATACCTACAGCGCAATCTCTATAACCATGGAAATATCTACACCGCCATCTCTATAAACATGAAAATATTTACACCGCCATCTCCAGAGACAGGGAACTATCTACACTGCCATCTGTATAAACATGAAAATATCTACACCAATATCTGTATAAACATGGAAATATCTACATTGTCATCAGTATAAAGATAGAAATATCTACACCGCGAGCTGTATAAACGTTGAAATATCTAAGACACTATCTGTATAAACATGGAAATATCTACCACACTATCTGTGTAAACATGGAAATATCTACACAGCTATCTGTGTAAACATGGAAATATCTACACATCCTTCTGTGTAATGCTGGAAACATCTACACCGCAATCTGTGCAAAGATGGAAATATATACACCGCTATCTTTGTAAACATGGAAATATCTACACCGCTATTTATATAAACATGGAAATGCCAACACCGCTATGTGAAAAACATGGAAATATCGACACTGCCATCTCTACAAACAGGAAAATATCTACACTGCCTTCTCCAGAAACATGGAACTATCTACTCCGCCATCTGTAGAAACATGGAAATATCTACACCACTATCTGTATAAACATGGAAATATCTACACTGTCATCTGTATAAAGATGGAAATATCTACACCGTGAGCTGTATAAACATGGAAATGTCTACACCGCTATCTGTAAACATAGAAATACCAACACCGCTATCTGTATATACATGGGTATATCTACACCGCTATCTGTGTAAACATGGAAATATCTACAACACTTTCTGTGCAAACATGGAAATATCTATACAGCTATCAGTGTAAACTTGGAAATATCTACCCAGCTATCTGTGTAAAGATGGAAATATCTACACCGCAATCTGTGCAAAGATGGAAATATCTACAACGCTATCTGTGTAAACATGGAAATATCTAGAGCGCTATCTGTAAAAACATGGAAATATCTACACCGCAATCTGTGAAACGTGGAAATATCTACACCGCTATCTGTATAAACTAGGAAATACCTACACCGCTCTCTGTATAAACGTGCAAATATCTACAATGCTATCTGTATAAAGATGGAAATATCTACACCGCGAGCTGTATAAACATGGAAATATCTACACCGCTATCTGTATAAACAAAGAAATACCAACACCGCTATCTATATAAACATGGGAATATCTACACCGCTATCTGAATAAACATGGAAATATCTACAACGCTATCTGTGTTAACATGGAAATATCTACAGAGCTATCTGTGTAAACTTGGAAATATACACATTGCTATCTGGGTAAAGATGGAAATATCTTCACCGCAATCTCTGCAAAGATGGAAATATCTTAACCGCTAACTCTGTAAACATGGAAATACCTACACCGCTATGTATCAACATAGAAATACCAACACCGCTATCAATATAAACATGGAAATACCAACACCGCTATGTGTATAAACGTGGAAATATCTACACCGCTATCTATATAAACATGGAAATATCCACAATGCCATCTGTATAAACATGGAACTATCTACAGAGTCATCTCTATAAACATGGAAATATCTACACCGGTATCTGTATAAACATGGAAAAACCTACACCGCTATCTGTATAAACATGAAAATATATACACCGCTATCCCTATAAACATGGAAATATCAACACAGCTATCTGTATAAACATGGAAATACCTACACCGCTACCTGTGTAAACATGGAAATAACTACACCGCTATCTGTATAAACATGGAAATATCTACTACGCTATCTGTATAAACATGGAAATATCTACACTGAAATCTGTGCAAAGATGGATTAATCTACACTGCTATCTCTGTTAACATGGAAACATCTACACCGCTATCTGTATAAACATGGAAATATCTACACCGCTATCTGTATAAACAAGGAAATATCTACACCACCATCTGTATAAACATGGAAATATCTACACTGCCATCTGTATAAACATGGAAATATCTACACTGATATCTATGTAAATATGGAAATAACCACACCGCTATCTCTATACACATGGAAATATCTACACCGCTATCTGTATAAACAAGGAAATAACTACACCGCAATCCCTATAAACACGGAAATATCAACACCGCTATCCGCATAAACATGGAAATATCTACAATGTTATCTCTATAAACATGGAAATATCTACAACCCTATCTGTATAAACATGGAAATACCTACACCGCTATCTGTATAAGCATGGAAACATCTACACCACTATCTGTGTAAATATGGAAATAACTATACCGCTATCTCTATTTACATGGAAATATACTCACCGTTTTCTGCATAAACTAGGAAGTAAGTACACCGCTA
The DNA here is from genome assembly GCF_029289425.2 of Pan paniscus. Taxonomy (NCBI): domain Eukaryota; kingdom Metazoa; phylum Chordata; class Mammalia; order Primates; family Hominidae; genus Pan; species Pan paniscus. The sequence continues at coordinate 14,608,414 of NC_073254.2, forward strand.
TCCCTATAAACACGGAAATATCTACACCGCTATCTGTATAAACATGGAAATAACTAAACCGCTATCTGTATAAACATTCAAATATCTACCCCGCTATCTCTATAAACATGGAAATACCTGCACCGCTGTCTCTATAAACATGGAAATATATCCACCTCAATCTGTGCAAAGATGGAAATATCTACACCGCTATCTCTGTAAACTTGGAAATATCTACACCGCTACCTGTATAAACATGGAAATATCTACACCGCTATCTGTATAAACAAGGAAATAACTACACCGCTATACCAATAAACATGGAAATCTCAACACCGCTATCCGCATAAAGATGGAAATATCTACAGCACTATCTGTGTAAACATGGAAATATCTACACCGTAATCACTATAAAAATGGACATTCCTACACCACTATCTGTATAAACATGGAAATATGTACACCGCTATCTGTATAAACATGGAAATATCTACAACGCTATCTGTATAAACATGGAAATATCTACAATGCTATCTGTGTAAACATGGAAATATCTTCACAGCTATCTCTGTAAACTTGGAAATATCTACACAGCTATCTGTTTAAAGATGGAAATATCTACACCGCAATCTGTGCAAAGATGGAAATATCTACACCGCTATCTGTGTGAACAAGGAAATATCTACACTACCTTATGTATAAACATGGAAATATCTACACCGCCATCTGTATAAACATGGAAATATGTACATTGCCATCGGTATACACATGGAAATATCTACACAGCCGTCTGTATAAACATGGAAATACCTACATCATTATCTCTAAAAACGTACAAATACCTACACCGCTATCTCTATAAACATGGAAATATCTACACCGCCATCTCTATAAACATGGAAATATCTACACCGCCATCTCTATAAACATGAAAATAACTACACCGCCATCTCCAGAAACATGGAACTATCTACACCGCCATCTGTATCAACATGGAAATGTCTACACCACTATCTGTATAAACATGGAAATATCTACACAGCCATCTGTATACAGATGAAAATATCTACACCGCTATCTCTGTAAACATGGAAATATCTATACCGTTATCTGTATAAACATGGAAATATCTACACCGTTATCTGTATAAACATGGAAATATCTACACCGCTATCTGTAAAACGTGGAAATATGTAGACCGCAATCTCTATAAGCGTGGAAATAACTTCACCGCTATCTGTATAAACGTGCAAATATCTACAATGCTGTCTGTATAAACGTGGAAATATCTACATCGATATCTGTATAAACGTGGAAATATCTCCACCGCTGTCTGTATAAACATGGAAATATCTACAATGCTATCTGTATAAAGATGGAATTGCCAACACCACTATCTGTATAAACATGGAAATATCTACACTGCTATCTGTATAAACATGGAAATATCTACAACGCTATCTGTGTAAACATAGAAACATCTACACTACTATCTGTGTAAACTTGGAAATATCTACACAGCTATCTGTGTAAAGATGGAAATATCTACACCGCAATCAGTGCAAAGATGGAAATATCTACACCGATGTCTCTGTAAACATGGAAATACCTACACCGCTATCTGTATAAACATGGAAATATCTACCCCGCTATCTGTAAAACGTGGATATATCTACACCGATATCTGTATAAAAGTGGAAATACCTACACCGCTATCTGTATAAACGTGCAAATATCTACAATGATATCTGTATGAACGTGGGAATATCTGCAACGCTATCTGTATAAACGTGGAAATATCTACATCGATATCTGTATAAACGTGGAAATATCTCCACCGCTATCTGCATAAACATGGAAATATCTACAATGCTATCTGTGTAAACATGGAAATATCTACACACCTATCTGTGTAAACCTGAAAATATCAACACAGCTATCGGTGTAAAGATGGAAATATCTACACGGCAATCTATTCAAAACTAGAAATATCTACACTGCTATCTCTGTAAACATGGAAATATCTACAGCGCTATCTGTATATACATGGAAATATCTACACCGCCATCTGTATAAACATGGAAATATCTACACCGCTATCTGTATAAATATGGAAATATCTACACCGCTATCTCTATAAACATGGAAATGTCTACACCGCTATCTTTATAAACATGGAAATATCTACACCGTTATCTCTATAAACATGGAAATATGTACACCGCCATCTGTATAAATATGCAAATATCTACACAGTCATGTCTATGAACATGGAAATATCTACACCAATATCTCTATAAACATGGAAATATCTACACAGCCATCTGTATACACATGGAAATATCTACACCGCTATCTCTTCAAACATGGAAATACCTACACCACTATCTCTATAAATATGGAAATATCTACACCACTATCTCTATAAACATGGAAATATCTACCCGCCATTTCTATAAACATTAAAATATCTACACTGCCATCTCCATAAACATGGAACTATCTACACCGCCATCTGAATAATCATAGAAATATCCACATTGCCATTTGTATAAAGATGTAAATATCTACACCGTGAGCTGAGTAAACATGGAAATATCTACAACGGTATCTGCATAAACATGGAAATAACAACATCGCTATCTGTATAAACATGGAAATATCTACAACGCTATCTGTATAAACATGGAAATATCTACACCGCTATCTCTATAAACATGGAAATACCTACACCGCTATCTCTATAAACATGGAAATATATACTACGCCATCTCTACAAACATGGAAATATCTACACCGCCATCTACATAAACAAGGAAATATCTACACCACCATCTATACAAACATTTAAATATCTACACCGCCCTCTGCATAAACATGGAAATATCTACACTGCTATCTGTATAAACATGGAAATATTTACAACACTATCTGTATAAACATTTAAATACTTATACCATGATCTGTATAAACATGGAAATATCTACACTGCTATCTGCATAAACATGGAAATATCTACACTGCTATTTGTATGAACGTGGAAATATCTACACTGCCATCTGCAGAAAGATGGAAATATCTACACCGAGATCTGTATAAACATGGAAATATCTACAGCCCTACCAGTATACACATGGAAATATCTACACCGCTATCTCTATAAACATGGAAATATCTACAACGCCATCTGTATAAACATGCAAATATCTACAAAGTCATCTATATAAACATGGAAATATCTACACCGCCATCTGTATAAACATGGAAATATCAACTCTGCCATCTGCAGAAAGATGGAAATATCTACACAGCTATCTCTATAAACATGCAAATATCTACACAGCCATCTGTATAAACATGGAAATATCTACACCGCTATATCTATAAACATGGAAATACCTACACGGATATCTCTATAAACATGGAAACATGTACACCGCAATCTCTGTAAAGATGGAAATATCTACACCGCCATCTCTATAAACATGAAAATATCTACACCACCATCTCCAGAAACATGGAACTATCTACACCGCCATCTGTATAAACATGGAAATATCTACACCACTATCTGTTAACATGGAAATATCTACAATGCCATCTGTATAAAGATGGAAATAACTACACCGCGAGCGGTATAAACGTGGAAATATCTACACCGCTATCTGTATAAACATGGAAATAACAACACCGCTATCTGTAAAAACATGGAAATGTCTACACATCTATGTGTATAAACATGGAAATATCTACACCACTATCTCTGTAAACATTGAAATACCTTCACCGCCTTCTCTATAAACATGGAAATATCTACACCGCTATCTGTATAAACATGGAAATATCTACACCGCTATCTGTATAAATATGGAAAAATCTACACCGCTATCTCTGTAAACATGGCAATCTCTACACCGCTATCACTATAAACATGGAAATGTCTACACCGCTATCTCTATAAACCTGAAAATATCTAAACTGACATCTGTATAAACATGGAAATAACTACACAGTCATCTGTATAAACATGGAAATATCTACAACACTATCTGTATAAACCTGGAAATATCTACAATGCCATCTGTATAAACATGGAAATATCTACACTGCCATCTCAATAAAAATGGACATATCTACACCACTATCCGTATAAACATGGAAATATCTACATCGCTATCTCTACAAACATGGAAATATCTACACCGGTATCTCTATAAACATGGAAATATCTACACCGCTATCTCTATTAACTTGGAAATATCTACACCGCTATCTGTATAAACATGGAAATATCAACACCGCTATCTTTATAAACGTGGAAATATCTACACGGCTACCTCTATAAACATGGAAATATCTACGCTGCCATCTGTATAAACATGGAAATACCTTCACAGTCATCTGTATAAACATGGAAATATCTACACCAACATCTGTATAAATATGGAAATATCTACACTGCCATCTATATAAACATGCAAATATCTACAAAGCCGTCTCTATAGACATGGAAATATCTACACCGCTACCTGTACCAACATGGAAATAGCCACAACGCCATCTACATAAACATGGAAATATCTACACCGCCATCTGGATAAACATGGAAATACCTACACTGCCATCTGCAAAAAGATGGAAATATCTACACCGAGATCTGGATAAACATGGAAATATCTACACCCCTACCAGTATATACATGGAAATATCTACACGGCTATCTCTATAAACATGGAAATATCTACACCGCCATCTGTATAAACATGCAAATATCTACAAAGTCGTCTATATAAACATGGAAATATCTACACCGCCATCTCTATAAAGATGGAAATATCTACACTGCCATCTGCAGAAAGATGGAAATATCTACAACGCTATCTCTATAAACATGGAAATATCTACACAGCCATCTGTATAATCATGGAAATATCTACACCGCTATCTCTATAAACCTGAAAATACCTACACGGATATCTCTATAAATATGGAAACCTGTACAATGCAATCTCTATAAAGATTGAAATATCTACACCGCCATCTCTATAAACATGAAAATATCTACACCGCCATCTCCAGAAACATGGAACTATCTACACCGCCATCAGTATAAGCATGGTAATATCTACACCAATATCTGTAAACATGGAAATATCTACAATGCCGTCTGTATAAAGATGGAAATATCTACACCGTGAGCGGTATAAACGTGGAAATATCTACACCGCTATCTGTATAAATATGGAAATAACAACATCGCTCTCTGTAAAAACATGGAAATATCTTCACAGCTATGTGTATAAACATGGAAATATCTACACCACTATCTCTATAAACATGGAAATACCTTCACCGCCATCTCTATAAACATGGAAATATCTACACCGCTAGATGTATAAACATGGAAATATCTACACCGATATCTGTATAAATATGGAAAAATCTACACCGCTATCTCTGTTAACATGGCAATGTCTACACCGCTATCACTATAAACATGGAAATATCTACACCGCTATCTCTATAAACCTGAAAATATCTAAACTGACATCTGTATAAACATGGAAATACCTACACAGTCATCTGTATAAACATGGAAATATCTACACCACTATCTGTATAAACATGGAAATATCTACAATGCCATCTGTATAAACACGGAAATATCTACACCGCTATCCCTATAAACATGGAAATATCTACACCGCTATCTGTATAAATATGGAAATATCTACACCGCTATCTCTATAAACCTAGAAATATTTACACCGCCATCTCTATAACCATGGAAATATCTACACCGCCATCTACATAAACAAGGAAACATCTACACTGCCTTCTATATAAACATGGAAATATCTGCACTGCCATCTGTATAAACATGGAAATATCTACACTGGAACCTGTAGAAAAACGGAAATATATACACCGCCTTCTATATAATCATGGCAATATCTACACCGCCATCTGCATAAACATGGAAATATCTACACTGGAATCTGCAGAAAATCGGAAATATCTACACCACGATCTGTATAAACATAGAAATACCTACACCGCTATCTGTATAAACATGGTAATATCTTCAACGATATCTGTATAAATATGGAAATATCTACACCGCCATCTGTATAAACATGGAAATATCTACATAGCCATCTGTATAAACATGGAAATATCTACACTGCCCTGTGTATAAACTTGGAAATATCTACATAGTCATCTGTTTAAACATGGAAATATCTACACAGCCTTCTGAATAAACATGAAAATATGTACACACCTATCTCTATAAACACGGAGGAATCTACACCGCTATCTCTATAAACATGGTAATATCTACACCGCTATCTCTATAAACAAGGAAATAATTACTCCGCCATCTGTAAAAACATGGGAATATCTACACAGTCATTTGTATAAACATAGAAATACCAACACCACCATCTCTATAAACATGGAAATATCTACACTGCCATCTGTATACACATGGAAATAACTTCACAGCCATCTGAGTAAACATGGAAATATCTACACCGATATCTCTATAAACATGGAAATAACTACACCGCTATCTCTATAAATATGGAAATATCTACAACTCTACCTCTATAAAAATGGAAATATCTACAATGCCATCTCCATAAACATGAATATATCTAAACAGCCATCTGCATAAACATGGAATTATCTACACCGCCATCTGTATGAACATGGAAATATCAACACCGCTATCCGCATAAACATGGAACTATCTACACAGCCATCTTTATAAACATGGAAATATCTACAATGCCATCTGTATAAAGATGGAAATATCTACACCGCGAGCGGTATAAACATGGAAATATCTACACCGCTATGTATATAAACATGGAAATACCAACACCGCTATCTGTAAAAACATGGAAATGTCTACTCAGCTATGTGTATAAACATGGAAATATCTACACCACTATCTCTATAAACATGGAAATACCAACACCGCTATCTGTATAAACATGGAAATATCTACACCGCTATCTTTATAAACGTGGAAATATCTACACAGCTACCTCTATAAACATGGAAATATCTATACCGCAATCGATATAAACATGGAAATATCAACACCGCTATCACTATAAACATGGAAATATCTACACCGCTATCTGTATAAACATGGAAATATCTACACCGCCATCTGTATAAACATTTAAATATCTACAACGCTATCTGTATAAACATGGAAATATCTACAATGCTATCTGTGTAAACATGGAAATATCTACAAAGCTATCTGTGTAAACTTGGAAATATCTATACAGATATCTCTTTAAAGATGGAAATATCTACACTGCAATCTGTGCAAAGATGGAAATATCTACACCACTATCTCTGTAAACATGGGAATATCTACACCGCTATCTCTGTAACATGGAAATATCTGCACCGCTATCTGTATAAACATGGAAATATCTACAGCGCTATCTGTATAAACATGGTAATATCTACAACGCTATCTGTATAAACATGGAAATATCTACACAGCTATCTGTGTAAACTGGGAAATATCTACACAGATATCTGTGTAAACTTGGAAATATCTATACAGCTATGTCTTTAAGGATGGAAATATCTACAATGCAATCTGTGCAAAGATGGAAATATCTACACAACTATCTCTGTAAACATGGAAATATCTACACCGCTATCTCTGTAACATGGAAATATCTGCACCGCTATCTCTATAAACATGGAAATGTCTACACTGCTTTCTGAATAAACAAGGAAATATCTACACCACCATCTATATAAACATGGAAATATCTACACCGCCATCTGTATAAACATGGAAATATCTACACTGCTATCTGTGTAAATATGGAAATAACTACACCGCTATCTCTATATACTTGGAAATATCTACACTGCTATCTTCATAAACATGGAAATACCTACACTCTTTGCTCTATGAACATGGAAATATCTACACCGCCATCTGTATAAACTTGCAAATATCTACACAGTCATCTGTATAAACATGGAAATATCAACACCACCATCCCTATAAACATGGAAATATCTACACTGCCATCTGTATACACATGGAAATATCTACACAGCCATCTGTATAAACATGGAAATATCTACACCGCTACATCTATAAACAGGGAAATATCTACAGCGCTATCTCTATAAACATGGTAATATCTACACCGCAATCTCTATAATCATGGAAATATCCACACCGCCATCTCTATAAACATGAAAATGCCTACACCGCCATCGGCAGAAACATGGAACTATCTACACAGCAAAATGTATAAACATGGAAATACCTACACCACTGTCTGTATAAACTTCGAAATATCTACACTGCCATCTGTATAAAGATGGAAATATCTACACCGTGAGCTCTATAAACATGGAAATATCTTCATCTCTATGTGTATAAACATGGAAATAACAACACCGCTATCTGTATAAACATGCAAATATCTACACCGCTATCTCTATAATCATGGAAATAACTACAACGCTATCTCTATAAACATGGAAATATCTACACCGCAATTTCTATAAACATGGAAATATCTACACAGCCATCTCTATAAACATGGAAATATATACATCGCAATCTGTAAAAACATGGAAATATCTCCACCGCTATCAGTATAAACATGGAAATATCTACACCACTAAATGTAAACACGGAAATATGTACAATGCCATCTGTATAAAAATGGAAATATCTACACCGCGAGCGGTATAAACGTGGAAATATCTACACCGCTATCTATATAAACATGGAAATACCAACACCGCTACCTGTAAAAACATGGAAATGTCTACACAGCTATGTGTATAAACATGGAAATATCTACACCAATATCGCTATAAACATGGAAATACCAACACCGCTACCTATAAAAACATGGAAATGTCTACACTGCCATTTGTGTAAACATGGAAATATCTACGCAGCCGTCTGTATAAACATGGAAATATCTACACCGATATATCTATACACATGGAAATACCTACACCGCTATATCTATAAACATGGGAATATCTACACCGCCATCTCTATAAACATGGAAATATCTACACCGCCATCTCTATAAGCATGAAAATATCTACACCGCCATCTCCATAGACATGGAACTCTCTACACCACCATCTGTGTAAAAATGGAAATATCTACACCGCTATCTGTATAAATATGGAAATGTCTACACAGCTATCTGTATAAAGATGGAAATATCTACACCGCGAGCTGTATAAATATGGAAATATCTACATCGCTATCTGTATAAACGTGGAAATTTCTCCACAGCTATCTCTATAAAAATGGAAATATCTACACCGCTGTCTTTATAAACTTGGAAATATCTACACCTCTCTCTGTACAAACATGGTAATATCTACACAGTCATCTGTATAAACATGGAAATATTTTCACCACCATCTCTATAAACATGGAAATACCTACACTGCCATCTGTATAAACATGGAAATATCTACACAGCCGTCTGTATAAACATGGAAATATCTACACCGCTATCTCTATACACTTGGAAATACATATACCGCCATCTCTATAAACATGGAAATATCTACACCGCGATCTCTATAAACATGGAAATATCTGCAACGCTAACTGTACAAACATGGAAATATCTACACCGCTATCTGTATAAACATGGAAATATCTACAACACGATCTGTAAAAACAAGTAAATACCTACACCGCAATCTGTAAAAACATGGAAATATCTTCACACTCATCTGTATAAACATGGAAATACCTACACCTCCATCAGTATAAACATGGAAATATCTACACTGCCATCTGTATTCAGATGGAAATAACTACACATCCATCTGTATAAACATGGAAATATCTACACTGACATCTGTATAAACATGGAAATATCTACAACGTTATCTGAATAAATATGGAAAGATCCACACCGCAATCCCTATAAACATGGAAATGTCCACACAGCTATCTCTATAAACATGGAAATACCTACACCGCTATCTGTACAAACGTGGAAATATGTATGCTATCTGTATAAACATGTAAATATCTACACCACAATCTCTATAAACATGAAAATTCTTACACCGCCATCTCTATAAACATGGAAATATGTACACCGCTATCTCTATGAACATGGAAATACCTACACCGCTATCTGTACAAACGTGGAAATATCTACGCTATCTGTATAAACATGGAAATATCTACACCACGATCTGTATAAACAAGGAAATATCTACAACGCAATCTGTATTAACATGGAAATATCTACACCGCCATCTATATAAACATGGAAATATATACAACGTCATCTCTATAAACATGGAAATATCTACACCAACATCGGTATAAACATGGAAATATATACATCGCCATCTCTATAAACATGGAAATATCTACACCGCAATTTGTATAAACATGGAAATATCTTCACTGCCATCTGTATGAAGAGGGAAATATACACACCGCGAGCTGTATTAACATGGAAATATCAAGACAGCTATCTGTATAAACATGGAAATACCAACAACGCTATATGTAAAAACTTCAAAATATCTACACAGCCGTCTATACAAACATGGAAATATCTACACCGCTGTCTGTAGAAATTTGGAAATATCTACACAGCCGTCTGTACAAACATGGAAATATATACGCCGCTATCTGTATAAACATGGAAAAATCTACAACGCTATCTGTATAAAAATACAAATATCTACACTGCTATCACTATAAACATGGAAATACCTACACCGCTATCTGTATATACATGGAAATATCTACAATGATATCCCTATAAACATGGAAATATATACACCGCGATCTCTATAAACATGGAAATATCGACACCGGCATCTACATAAACAAGGAAATATCTACACAGCCATCTGTATATACATGGAAACATCTACACCGCAATCTCAATGAACATGGAAATATCTACACCACTATCACTATAAACATGGAAATATCTACACCGCCATCTCCCTAAACATGAAAATATCTACACTGCCATCTCCATAAACATGAAACCATCTACACCGCCATCTATATAAACGTGGAAATATCTACAGCGCCATCTGTATAAACATGGAAATATCTACACTGCCATCTGTATAAAGATGTAAATACCTACACCGCGAGCTTTATAAAGATGGAAATATCTACACGGCTATCTGTATAAACATGGAAATACCAGCACCGCTATCTGTATACACATGGAAATATCTACATCGCAATATGTATAAACATGGAAATATCTATACCGCTATCACTATAAACATGGATATATACACCGCCATATCTATAAACATGGAAATATTTACACCGCTATCTGTATAAACATGGAAATATCTACACTGCTATCTGTATAAATATGGAAATAACTACACCGCTATCTGTATAAATTTAGAAATATCTACACCGCTATCTCTATAACCATGGAAATATCTACACCGCTATCTGTATAATCATGGATATATCTACACCGCTATCTCTATAAACATGGAAATATCTACAAAGTTATCTGTATAAAAATGGAAATACCAACACCGCTGTCTGTATAAACACGGAAATATCTACAACGCAATCTTTATACACATGGAAATATCTTCACAGCCGTCTGTAGAAACATGGAAATATCTACATCGATATCTCTACAAACTTGGAGATTCCTACACTGATACCTCTACAAATATGGAAGTATCTACACCGCTATATCTATAAACACGGAAATATCTACAACGCCATATCTATAAATATGTAAATATCTACACCACCATCTGCATAAACATGGAAATATCTACACCGCCATCTCTATAAACTTGGAAATATCTACACCGACATAAGCATAAACATGGAAATATCTACACTGCCATCTGCATAAACATGGAAATATCTACACGGCCATCTGCCTAAACATGGAAATATCTACACCGCCATCTGTGTAAACATGGAAATATCTACACCGCCATCTGTATAAACATGGAAATATTTACACCGCCATCTGTATAAACATGGGAATATCTACACTGCCATCTGTAAAAAGATGGATATATCTACACCGCGAGCTGTATAAACTAGGAAATATCTACACCGCTATCTGTATAAACATGGAAATAGCAACACCGCTATCTGTATAAACATGGAAATATCTACACTGCCATGTCCATAAACGTGAAAATATCTACACTGCCATCTACATAAACATAAAACTATCTACACCGCCATCTGTATAAACGAGGAAATATCAACACTGCCATCTGTATAAGCATTGAAATATCTACACTGCCATCTGTATAAAGATGTAAATATCTACACCGTGAGCTATATAAACCTGGAAATATCTACACGGCTCTCTGTATAAACTTGGAAATACCAACACCACTATCTGTATACACATGAAAATGTCTACATCGCAATCTGTATAAACATGGAAATATCTACACCGCTATCTCTATAAACATGGATATATATACACCGCCATCTCTATAAACATGGAAATATCTACAACGCCATCTACAAAAACAAGGAAATATCTACAGCGCCATCTGTATCAACATGGAATTATCTACAATGCTATCTGTATAAACATGGAAATATCTACACCGTGATCTGTATAAACATGGAAATATCTACACCGCTATCTCTATAAACATGGAAATATCTACACCGTGATCTCTATAAACATGGAAATATCTACAATGCCATCTGCATAAACATGGAAATATCTACACCACCAACTGAATGAACATGGAAATATCTACATGGCCATCTGTATGAACGTTGAAAAATCAACACCGCCATCTATATAAACTTGGAAATGTCTACACCGCTATCTGTATAAACATGGAAATATCTACACCACGATCTGTATAAACATGGAAATAACTATACCGCTATCTGTATAAACATGGACATATCTACAACGCTACCTGTATAAACATTGAAATACCAACAACGCGATCTTTGTAAACATGGAAATATCTACACCGTTATCTGTATAAACATGGAAATATCTCAACGGCTATATCTATAAACATGGAAATATCTACACGGTCTTCTGTAGAAAGATGGAAATATCTACCCAGCCATCTGTACAAACATGGAAATATCTACACCGCTATCTGTATAAACATGGAATTATCTACACCACGATCCCAATAAACATGGAAATATCTACACCGCTATCTCTATAAACATGGAAATATCTACACCGCAATCTGAATAAACATGGAAATAACAACACCGCTATCTGTATCAACGTGGAAATATCTACATCGCTATCTATATATACATGGAAACATCTTCACAGCCATCTGCATATACATGGAAATATCTAAACTGATATCTCTACAAACATGGAGATACATACACCGCTATCTCTACAAACATGGAAATATCTACACCGCTATCTCTGTAAACATGGAAATATCTACAACGCCATCTCTATAAACATGTATATATCTACACCGCCATCTGCATAAACTTTGAAATATCTACACCGACATCTGCATAAACATGAAAACATCTACACCACCATCTGCATAAACATGGAAATATCTAAACCGCCATCTGTATAAACATGGAAATACCTTCACCACCATCTGTATAAACATGGAAATATCTAAACCGCCATCTGTATAAACATGGAAATACCTACACTGCCATCTGTATAAACATGGAATAATCTACACCGCGAGCTGTATAAACAGGGAAATATCTACACCACTATCTGTATAGACATGGAAATAGCAACACTACTATCTGTATAAACATAGAAATATCTACACCGCTATCTGTATAAACACGGAAATATCTACACCACGATCTCTATAAACATTGAAATATCTACACACCTATCTGTATAAACATGGAAATATCTACACCACTACCTGTATAAATATGGAAATATCTACACTGCTATCTCTATAACCATGTTTATATCTACACCGTGATATCTATAAACATGGAAATATCTACACCGCTATCTCTATATACACGGAAATATCTATAGCGCTATCTCTATACACATGGAAATATATACACCGACATCTCTATAAACATGGAAATATCAACACCGCCATCAACCTAAACAAGGAAATATCTTCACCGCCATCTATATAAACATGGAAATATCTACACCGCTATCTCTATAAACCTGGAAATACCTACACCGCCATCTGTAAAAACATGGAAATATCTACACAGTCATCTGTATAAACATAGAAATATCTACACCACCATCTGTATAAACATGGAAATATCTACACTGCCATCTGTATAACCATGGAAATATCTACAGAGCCATCTGTATAAACATGGAGTTATCTACAACGCTATCTGTATAAACATAGAAATATATACACCATGATCTGTATAAACATGGAAATATATACACTGCGATCTCAATAAACACAGAAATATCTACTCCGCCATCTGCATAAACATGGTAATATCTACACCAACATCTGTATGAACATGGAAATATCTACATGACCATCTGTATAAACATTGAAATATCAACACCGCCAACAATATAAACATGGAGTTGACTACACCGGTATCTGTATAAACAAGGAAATATCTACACCGCTGTCTGTATAAACCTGGAAATATCCCAACCGCTATCTCTATAAATATGGAAATATCTACACTGCCATCTGTAGAAAGATGGAAATATCTACACCGCCATCTCTATAAACATGGAAATATCTACACCGCTACCAGTATAAACATGGAAATATCTACACCGCGTTCTGTATAAACATGGAAATATCTAAACCGCTATATGTATAAACATATTAATATCTCAACCGCAATCTAGATAAACCTGGAAATAACTACACTGCCATCTGTAGAAAAACGGAAATATCTACACCGCTACCTGTATAAACATGGAAATATCTACACCGCTATCTGTATAAACATGGAAATATCTACACCACGATCTGTATAAACATGGAAATATCTACACCACCATCTGTATAAACATGGAAATATTTACACCTCCATTTGTATAAACATGGAAATATATACACTGCCATCTCAATAAACATGGAAATATCTACACCGCCATCTTTATAAACATGGAAACATCTACACTGCCATCTGTATAAAAAGGGAAATATCTACACCACGAGCTGTATGAACATGGAAATATCTACATCGCTATCTGTATAAACATGGAAATACCAACAATACTATCTGTAGAAACATGGAAATATCTACACACCCATTTGTATAAACATGGAAATATCTGCACCGCTATCTGTATAAACATGGAAATAACTACACCGCTATCTGTAAAAATGTGGAAATATCTACACCGCTATCCTTATAAACATGGAAATAACAACACTGCTGTCTCTATAAACATGGAAATATCTACTCCGCTATCTGTATAAAATGGAAATTTCTACAGCGCTATGACTATAAACATAGAAATACCTACACCACCGTCTCTATAAACATGGAAATATCTACACCGCTTTCTGTATAAACATGGAAATATCTCAACCGATATTTCTATAAACATGGAAATATCTACACTGCCATCTGTAGAAAGATGGAAATATCTACACAACGAACTGTATAAACATGGAAATATCTACATCGCTACCTGTATAAACAAGGAAGTATCTACAATGCGATCTGAGTAAACATAGAAATACCAAAACCGCTATCTGTATAAACATGGAAATATCTACACCGCTATCTCTATAAACATGGAAATATCTACACTGCCATCCGTATAAACATGGAAATAGCTACACAGTCATCTGTAAACATGGAAATATCTACACCACCATCTGTATAAATATGGAAATATCTACACTGCCATCTGTATACACACGGAAATATCTACACAGGCAACTGTATAAACATGGAAATATCAACACCGCTATCTCTATAAACATGGAAATACCTACACCGCTATCTCTATAAACATGGAAATATCTACCCTGCCATCTCTATAAACATCAAAATATCTACACTGGCATCTCCATAAACATGGAATTATCTACACCGCCATCTGTATAAACATGGAAATATCTACACCGCCATCTGTATAAACATGGAAATATCTACACCGCCATCTGCATAAAAACGGAAATTCCAACACCGCTATCTGTATAAACATTGAAATATCTACACCACCGTCTGTATAAACATGGAAATATCTGCACCGTGACCTGTATAAATATGGAAACATCTACACCTCTATCTCTATAAACATGTAAATAACTACACGGCTATCTGCATAACCATTTAAATATCTACACTTCTATCTCTATAAACATGGAAATATCTACACCACCATCTGTATAAACATGGAAATATCTACAATGCCATCTGTATACACTTGGAAATATGTAAACAACCATCTGTAAAAACACGGAAATATCTACACCGCTATCTCTATAAACATGCAAATACCTACACCGCTATCTCTATAAACATGGAAATATATACACCACTATCCCAGTAAACAGGGAAATATCTACAAGGCCATTTCTATAAACATGAAAATACCTACACTGCCATCTCCATAAACATGGAATTATCTACACCGCCATCTGTATAAACATGGAAATATCCACAGTGCCGTTTGTACAAATATGTAAATATCTACACCGTGAGCTGTATAAACTTGGAAATATCTACACCGCTATCAGTATAAACATGGAAATACCAACACCGCTATCTCTATAAACATTTAAATATCTACACCGCTATCTGTATAAACATGGAAAAATCTACAACGCTATCTCTATAAACGTGGAAATAACTATACTGCTATCTCTATAAACATGGAAATATCTACACCGCTATCTCTATAAAAATGGAAATATGTACACGGCCATCTCTACAAACATGGAAATATCTACACCGCCATCTACATAAACAAGGAAATATCTACACCGCCATCTATGTAAACATGGAAATATCGACACCGCTATCTCTATAAACACAGAAATATCTACACCGCCATGTGTAAAATTCAGGAAATATCTACACAGTAATCTGTATAAACGTGGAAATCTCTACACCACCATCTGTATAAACATGGAAATATCTACACCACTATCTGTATAAACATGGAAATATCTACACCGCTATCTGTATAAACTTGGTAATATCTACACCGATATCTGTATAACATTGGAAATATCTACACCGCTATCTCTATAAACATGGAAATATCTACACCATTATCTCTAAAAACATGGAAATATCTACACCACTATCTCTATAAACAAGGAAATATCTACACCACTATCTGTACCAACATGGAAAAAGCAACACCGCTATCTGTCTAAACATGGAAACATCTACACCGCTATCTGTATAAACATGGAATTATCTACACGGCTACCTCTATAAACAAGGAAATATCTACACCTCTATCTCTATAAACATGGAAATAGTTACACCTCCATCTGTATAAACATGAAAATATCTACACTGCCATCTCCAAAAACACGGTACTATCTACACCGCTCTATCTGTAAACAGGGAAATATCTACACCGCCATCTGTATATACATGGAAATATCTACACCGCCATCTGTGTAAACATGGAAATATCTACACCTCCATCTCTATAAACACGGAAATATCTACACCGCGATCTGCATAAACATGGAAATATCTACACCACTATCTGCATAAATATCGAAATATATACACCGCTAACTCTATAAACATGGAAACATCTATACCGCTATCTGTATAAACATGGAAATGTCTACACCGCTATCTGTATAAAAATGGAAATATCTACACCATCTTTATACACATGGAAATATCTACACAGCCATCTGTATAAAAATGGAAATATCTACACCACTATCACTATAAACAGGGAAATAGCTACACCGCCATCTCTATACACATGGAAATATCTACACTGCTATCTCTATAAACAGGGAAATAGCTACACCGCCATCTCTATACACATGGAAATATCTACACCGCTATCTCTATAAACATAGAAATATCTACACCGCCATCTCTATAAACATGGAAATATATTCACCGCCATCTGCAGGAACTTGGAAATATCTACACCGCTATCTGTATAAACATGGAAATATCTACAGCACCATCTGTATAAACATGGAAATATCTACACTTCCATCTGTGGAAAGATGGAATTATCTACACCACGATCTGTATAAACAGGGAAATATCTACACCGCTACCTGTATAAACATGGAAATATCTACACTGCTCTCTGTACAAACATGGAAATATCTACACAGCTATGTGTATAAACATGGAAATATCTCCACCGCTACCTGTAGAAACATGGAAATATCCACACCGCCATCAGTATAAACATGGAAATATCTACACAAATATCTGTATAAATATGGATACACCTACACCGCCGTATGTATAAACATGGAAATACATACACCGCTATCTCTTCAAACATGGAAATATTTACAACGTTATTTGTATAAACATGGAAATATATACACCGCCATCTCTATAAACATGGAAATATCTACACCGACATCTACATAAACAGGGAAATATCTACACCGCCATCTATATAAACATGGAAATATCTACACCGCCTTCTGTATAAACATGGAAATATCTACACTGCCATCTGTAGAAAGATGGAAATATCTACCCTGCGATCAGTATAAACTTGGAAATATCGACACCGCTATCCGTATAAACATGGAAGTATCTAAACCGCTATCTCTATAAACGTGGAAATATCTACACCGTGATCTGTATAAATGTTGAAATATCTACACCGCCATCTGTATAAACATGGAAATTTCTACACCGCCATCTGTATAAACATGGAAATATCTACACAGTCATCTGCATACACATGGAAATATATACACAGCCATTGGTATAAACATGGAAGTATCTACAATGCTATCTCAATAAACATGGAAATATTTACGCAGCCATCTTTATAAACATGAAAATATCTACACTGCCATCTCCATAAACGTGGATCTAAACCGTCATCTCTATAAACATGAAAATATCCACACCGCTATCTGTATAAACATGGAAATATCTACACTGCCCTCTGTACAAAGATGGTAATATCTACATTGTGAGCTGTATAAACATAGAAATATCTACACCGCTATCTCTATAAACATGGAAATACTTACACCACCATCTCTATAAACATGGAAATATCTACCCTGCCATCTGTAGAAAGATGGAAATATGGAAATATCTACACCGCCATCTCTATAAACATAGAAATAACTACACCATCTGTATAAACATTGAAATATCTACACTGCCAAATGTAGAAATATGGAAACATCATCACCACCATCTGTATAAACATGGAAGTATCAACACCGCCATCTGAATAAACATGGAAATATCTACACCGCCATCTGCATAAACATGGAAATATCTACACCGCTATCCGTATAAATATGGAAATATCCACACTGCCATCTGCGTAAACATGAAATATCTACACCGCCAACTGCATAAACATGGAAATATCTACACCGCTACCTGTGTAAACATGGAAATATCTACACCGCTATCTGTACAAACATGGAAATATCTACACCGCCATCTGTATAAACATGGAAATATCTACACCGCCATCTCTATAAACATGGAAATATCTACACGGCCGTCTCCATAAACATGGAAGTATCTAGCCCGCCATGTGTGTAAACAAGGAAATATCCAAACCAACATCTGTGTAAACATGGAAATATCTACACTGCCATCTGTATAAAGATGTAAATATTTGCACCGCGAGCTGTATAAACATGGAAATATCTACACCGCCATCTGTATAAACATGGAAGTATCAACACCGCCATCTGTAAAAACATGGAAATATCTACACAGCCGTCTGTATATACATGGAAATATCTACATCGCTATCTGTATAAACATGGAAATAACTACACCGCTATCTGTATAAACCTGGAAATATCTACACCGCTGTCCTTACAAACATGGAAATATCAACATCGCTATCTGTATAAACATGGAAATATCTACACCGCTATCTGTATAAACATGGAAATATCTACATTGTCATCTCTATAAATATGGAAATACCTACATCGCTATCTGTATAAACATGGTAATAACTACACCACCATCTCTATAAAAATGGAAATATCTACACCGCCATCTGCATATCCATGGAATTACCTACACCGCTTTCTGTATAAACATGGAAATAACTACACCGCGATCTGTATAAACATGGAAATATATACAATGCCATCTGCATAAACATGGAAATATCTACACTGCCCTCTTCATAAACAAGGAAATATCTACCCCGCCATCAATATAAACATGGAAATATCTACCCCGCCATCTGTATAAACATGGAAATATCTAAACTGCCATCTGTAGAAAGATGGAAACATCTACAAAGCGAACTGGGTAAACATGGATATATCTACACGGCCATCTCTATAAAGATGGAAATATCAACACCGCCATCTGTACAAACATGGAAATATCTACACCGCTATCTGTATAAACATGGAAATATCTACACCGCTATCCCTATAAACATGGAAATATCTACACTGCTATCAGTATAAACATGGAAATATCTACACCGCTATCTCTATAAACCTAGAAATATTTACACCGCCATCTCTATAACCATGGAAATATCTACACCGCCATCTACATAAACAAGGAAACATCTACACTGCCTTCTATATAAACATGGAAATATCTGCACTGCCATCTGTATAAACATGGAAATATCTACACTGGAACCTGTAGAAAAACGGAAATATATACACCGCCTTCTATATAATCATGGAAATATCTACACCGCCATCTGCATAAACATGGAAATATCTACACTGGAATCTGTAGAAAATCGGAAATATCTACACCACGATCTGTATAAACATAGAAATACCTACACCGCTATCTGTATAAACATGGTAATATCTTCAACGATATCTGTATAAATATGGAAATATCTACACCGCCATCTGTATAAACATGGAAATATCTACATAGCCATCTCTATAAACATGGAAATATCTACACTGCCCTGTGTATAAACTTGGAAATATCTACACAGTCATCTGTTTAAACATGGAAATATCTACACAGCCTTCTGAATAAACATGAAAATATGTACACACCTATCTCTATAAACACGGAGGAATCTACACCGCTATCTCTATAAACATGGTAATATCTACACCGCTATCTCTATAAACATGGAAATAATTACTCCGCCATCTGTAAAAACATGGGAATATCTACACAGTCATTTGCATAAACATGGAAATACCAACACCACCATCTCTATAAACATGGAAATATCTACACTGCCATCTGTATACACATGGAAATAACTTCACAGCCATCTGAGTAAACATGGAAATATCTACACCGATATCTCTATAAACATGGAAATAACTACACCGCTATCTCTATAAATATGGAAATATCTACAACTCTACCTCTATAAAAATGGAAATATCTACAATGCCATCTCCATAAACATGAATATATCTAAACAGCCATCTGCATAAACATGGAATTATCTACACCGCCATCTGTATGAACATGGAAATATCAACACCGCTATCCGCATAAACATGGAACTATCTACACAGCCATCTTTATAAACATGGAAATATCTACAATGCCATCTGTATAAAGATGGAAATATCTACACCGCGAGCGGTATAAACATGGAAATATCTACACCGCTATGTATATAAACATGGAAATACCAACACCGCTATCTGTAAAAACATGGAAATGTCTACTCAGCTATGTGTATAAACATGGAAATATCTACACCACTATCTCTATAAACATGGAAATACCAACACCGCTATCTGTATAAACATGGAAATATCTACACCGCTATCTTTATAAACGTGGAAATATCTACACAGCTACCTCTATAAACATGGAAATATCTATACCGCAATCGATATAAACATGGAAATATCAACACCGCTATCACTATAAACATGGAAATATCTACACCGCTATCTGTATAAACATGGAAATATCTACACCGCCATCTGTATAAACATTTAAATATCTACAACGCTATCTGTATAAACATGGAAATATCTACAATGCTATCTGTGTAAACATGGAAATATCTACAAAGCTATCTGTGTAAACTTGGAAATATCTATACAGCTATCTCTTTAAAGATGGAAATATCTTCACTGCAATCTGTGCAAAGATGGAAATATCTACACCACTATCTCTGTAAACATGGGAATATCTACACCGCTATCTCTGTAACATGGAAATATCTGCACCGCTATCTGTATAAACATGGAAATATCTACAGCGCTATCTGTATAAACATGGTAATATCTACAACGCTATCTGTATAAACATGGAAATATCTACACAGCTATCTGTGTAAACTGGGAAATATCTACACAGATATCTGTGTAAACTTGGAAATATCTATACAGCTATGTCTTTAAGGATGGAAATATCTACAATGCAATCTGTGCAAAGATGGAAATATCTACACAACTATCTCTGTAAACATGGAAATATCTACACCGCTATCTCTGTAACATGGAAATATCTGCACCGCTATCTCTATAAACATGGAAATGTCTACACTGCTTTCTGAATAAACAAGGAAATATCTACACCACCATCTATATAAACATGGAAATATCTACACCGCCATCTGTATAAACATGGAAATATCTACACTGCTATCTGTGTAAATATGGAAATAACTACACCGCTATCTCTATATACTTGGAAATATCTACACTGCTATCTTCATAAACATGGAAATACCTACACTCTTTGCTCTATGAACATGGAAATATCTACACCGCCATCTGTATAAACTTGCAAATATCTACACAGTCATCTGTATAAACATGGAAATATCAACACCACCATCCCTATAAACATGGAAATATCTACACTGCCATCTGTATACACATGGAAATATCTACACAGCCATCTGTATAAACATGGAAATATCTACACCGCTACCTCTATAAACAGGGAAATATCTACAGCGCTATCTCTATAAACATGGTAATATCTACACCGCAATCTCTATAATCATGGAAATATCCACACCGCCATCTCTATAAACATGAAAATGCCTACACCGCCATCGGCAGAAACATGGAACTATCTACACAGCAAAATGTATAAACATGGAAATACCTACACCACTGTCTGTATAAACTTCGAAATATCTACACTGCCATCTGTATAAAGATGGAAATATCTACACCGCGAGCTCTATAAACATGGAAATATCTTCATCTCTATGTGTATAAACATGGAAATAACAACACCGCTATCTGTATAAACATGCAAATATCTACACCGCTATCTCTATAATCATGGAAATAACTACAACGCTATCTCTATAAACATGGAAATATCTACACCGCAATTTCTATAAACATGGAAATATCTACACAGCCATCTCTATAAACATGGAAATATATACATCGCAATCTGTAAAAACATGGAAATATCTCCACCGCTATCAGTATAAACATGGAAATATCTACACCACTAAATGTAAACACGGAAATATGTACAATGCCATCTGTATAAAAATGGAAATATCTACACCGCGAGCGGTATAAACGTGGAAATATCTACACCGCTATCTATATAAACATGGAAATACCAACACCGCTACCTGTAAAAACATGGAAATGTCTACACAGCTATGTGTATAAACATGGAAATATCTACACCAATATCGCTATAAACATGGAAATACCAACACCGCTACCTATAAAAATATGGAAATGTCTACACTGCCATTTGTATAAACATGGAAATATCTACGCAGCCGTCTGTATAAACATGGAAATATCTACACCGATATATCTATACACATGGAAATACCTACACCGCTATATCTATAAACATGGGAATATCTACACCGCCATCTCTATAAACATGGAAATATCTACACCGCCATCTCTATAAGCATGAAAATATCTACACCGCCATCTCCATAGACATGGAACTCTCTACACCACCATCTGTGTAAAAATGGAAATATCTACACCGCTATCTGTATAAATATGGAAATGTCTACACAGCTATCTGTATAAAGATGGAAATATCTACACCGCGAGCTGTATAAATATGGAAATATCTACATCGCTATCTGTATAAACGTGGAAATTTCTCCACAGCTATCTCTATAAAAATGGAAATATCTACACCGCTGTCTTTATAAACTTGGAAATATCTACACCTCTATCTGTACAATCATGGTAATATCTACACAGTCATCTGTATAAACATGGAAATATTTTCACCACCATCTCTATAAACATGGAAATACCTACACTGCCATCTGTATAAACATGGAAATATCTACACAGCCGTCTGTATAAACATGGAAATATCTACACCGCTATCTCTATACACTTGGAAATACATATACCGCCATCTCTATAAACATGGAAATATCTACACCGCGATCTCTATAAACATGGAAATATCTGCAACGCTAACTGTACAAACATGGAAATATCTACACCGCTATCTGTATAAACATGGAAATATCTACAACACGATCTGTATAAACAATTAAATACCTACACCGCAATCTGTAAAAACATGGAAATATCTTCACACTCATCTGTATAAACATGGAAATACCTACACCTCCATCAGTATAAACATGGAAATATCTACACTGCCATCTGTATTCAGATGGAAATAACTACACATCCATCTGTATAAACATGGAAATATCTACACTGCCATCTGTATAAACATGGAAATATCTACAACGTTATCTGAATAAATATGGAAAGATCCACACCGCAATCCCTATAAACATGGAAATGTCCACACAGCTATCTCTATAAACATGGAAATACCTACACCGCTATCTGTACAAACGTGGAAATATGTATGCTATCTGTATAAACATGTAAATATCTACACCACAATCTCTATAAACATGAAAATTCTTACACCGCCATCTCTATAAACATGGAAATATGTACACCGCTATCTCTATGAACATGGAAATACCTACACCGCTATCTGTACAAACGTGGAAATATCTACGCTATCTGTATAAACATGGAAATATCTACACCACGATCTGTATAAACAAGGAAATATCTACAACACAATCTGTATTAACATGGAAATATCTACACCGCCATCTATATAAACATGGAAATATATACAACGTCATCTCTATAAACATGGAAATATCTACACCAACATCGGTATAAACATGGAAATATATACATCGCCATCTCTATAAACATGGAAATATCTACACCGCAATTTGTATGAACATGGAAATATCTTCACTGCCATCTGTATGAAGAGGGAAATATACACACCGCGAGCTGTATTAACATGGAAATATCAAGACAGCTATCTGTATAAACATGGAAATACCAACAACGCTATATGTAAAAACTTCAAAATATCTACACAGCCGTCTATACAAACATGGAAATATCTACACCGCTGTCTGTAGAAATTTGGAAATATCTACACAGCCGTCTGTACAAACATGGAAATATATACGCCGCTATCTGTATAAACATGGAAAAATCTACAATGCTATCTGTATAAAAATACAAATATCTACACTGCTATCACTATAAACATGGAAATACCTACACCGCTATCTGTATATACATGGAAATATCTACAATGATATCCCTATAAACATGGAAATATATACACCGCGATCTCTATAAACATGGAAATATCGACACCGGCATCTACATAAACAAGGAAATATCTACACAGCCATCTGTATATACATGGAAACATCTACACCGCAATCTCAATGAACATGGAAATATCTACACCACTATCACTATAAACATGGAAATATCTACACCGCCATCTCCCTAAACATGAAAATATCTACACTGCCATCTCCATAAACATGAAACCATCTACACCGCCATCTATATAAACGTGGAAATATCTACAGCGCCATCTGTATAAACATGGAAATATCTACACTGCCATCTGTATAAAGATGTAAATACCTACACCGCGAGCTTTATAAAGATGGAAATATCTACACGGCTATCTGTATAAACATGGAAATACCAGCACCGCTATCTGTATACACATGGAAATATCTACATCGCAATATGTATAAACATGGAAATATCTATACCGCTATCACTATAAACATGGATATATACACCGCCATATCTATAAACATGGAAATATTTACACCGCTATCTGTATAAACATGGAAATATCTACACTGCTATCTGTATAAATATGGAAATAACTACACCGCTATCTGTATAAATTTAGAAATATCTACACCGCTATCTCTATAACCATGGAAATATCTACACCGCTATCTGTATAATCATGGATATATCTACACCGCTATCTCTATAAACATGGAAATATCTACAAAGTTATCTGTATAAAAATGGAAATACCAACACCGCTGTCTGTATAAACACGGAAATATCTACAACGCAATCTTTATACACATGGAAATATCTTCACAGCCGTCTGTAGAAACATGGAAATATCTACATCGATATCTCTACAAACTTGGAGATTCCTACACTGATACCTCTACAAATATGGAAGTATCTACACCGCTATATCTATAAACACGGAAATATCTACAACGCCATATCTATAAATATGTAAATATCTACACCACCATCTGCATAAACATGGAAATATCTACACCGCCATCTCTATAAACTTGGAAATATCTACACCGACATAAGCATAAACATGGAAATATCTACACTGCCATCTGCATAAACATGGAAATATCTACACGGCCATCTGCCTAAACATGGAAATATCTACACCGCCATCTGTGTAAACATGGAAATATCTACACCGCCATCTGTATAAACATGGAAATATTTACACCGCCATCTGTATAAACATGGGAATATCTACACTGCCATCTGTAAAAAGATGGATATATCTACACCGCGAGCTGTATAAACTAGGAAATATCTACACCGCTATCTGTATAAACATGGAAATAGCAACACCGCTATCTGTATAAACATGGAAATATCTACACTGCCATGTCCATAAACGTGAAAATATCTACACTGCCATCTACATAAACATAAAACTATCTACACCGCCATCTGTATAAACGAGGAAATATCAACACTGCCATCTGTATAAGCATTGAAATATCTACACTGCCATCTGTATAAAGATGTAAATATCTACACCGTGAGCTATATAAACCTGGAAATATCTACACGGCTCTCTGTATAAACTTGGAAATACCAACACCACTATCTGTATACACATGAAAATGTCTACATCGCAATCTGTATAAACATGGAAATATCTACACCGCTATCTCTATAAACATGGATATATATACACCGCCATCTCTATAAACATGGAAATATCTACAACGCCATCTACAAAAACAAGGAAATATCTACAGCGCCATCTGTATCAACATGGAATTATCTACAATGCTATCTGTATAAACATGGAAATATCTACACCGTGATCTGTATAAACATGGAAATATCTACACCGCTATCTCTATAAACATGGAAATATCTACACCGCGATCTCTATAAACATGGAAATATCTACAATGCCATCTGCATAAACATGGAAATATCTACACCACCAACTGAATGAACATGGAAATATCTACATGGCCATCTGTATGAACGTTGAAAAATCAACACCGCCATCTATATAAACTTGGAAATGTCTACACCGCTATCTGTATAAACATGGAAATATCTACACCACGATCTGTATAAACATGGAAATAACTATACCGCTATCTGTATAAACATGGACATATCTACAACGCTACCTGTATAAACATTGAAATACCAACAACGCGATCTTTGTAAACATGGAAATATCTACACCGTTATCTGTATAAACATGGAAATATCTCAACGGCTATATCTATAAACATGGAAATATCTACACGGTCTTCTGTAGAAAGATGGAAATATCTACCCAGCCATCTGTACAAACATGGAAATATCTACACCGCTATCTGTATAAACATGGAATTATCTACACCACGATCCCAATAAACATGGAAATATCTACACCGCTATCTCTATAAACATGGAAATATCTACACCGCAATCTGAATAAACATGGAAATAACAACACCGCTATCTGTATCAACGTGGAAATATCTACATCGCTATCTATATATACATGGAAACATCTTCACAGCCATCTGCATATACATGGAAATATCTAAACTGATATCTCTACAAACATGGAGATACATACACCGCTATCTCTACAAACATGGAAATATCTACACCGCTATCTCTGTAAACATGGAAATATCTACAACGCCATCTCTATAAACATGTATATATCTACACCGCCATCTGCATAAACTTTGAAATATCTACACCGACATCTGCATAAACATGAAAACATCTACACCACCATCTGCATAAACATGGAAATATCTAAACCGCCATCTGTATAAACATGGAAATACCTTCACCACCATCTGTATAAACATGGAAATATCTAAACCGCCATCTGTATAAACATGGAAATACCTACACTGCCATCTGTATAAACATGGAATAATCTACACCGCGAGCTGTATAAACAGGGAAATATCTACACCACTATCTGTATAGACATGGAAATAGCAACACTACTATCTGTATAAACATAGAAATATCTACACCGCTATCTGTATAAACACGGAAATATCTACACCACGATCTCTATAAACATTGAAATATCTACACACCTATCTGTATAAACATGGAAATATCTACACCACTACCTGTATAAATATGGAAATATCTACACTGCTATCTCTATAACCATGTTTATATCTACACCGTGATATCTATAAACATGGAAATATCTACACCGCTATCTCTATATACACGGAAATATCTATAGCGCTATCTCTATACACATGGAAATATATACACCGACATCTCTATAAACATGGAAATATCAACACCGCCATCAACCTAAACAAGGAAATATCTTCACCGCCATCTATATAAACATGGAAATATCTACACCGCTATCTCTATAAACCTGGAAATACCTACACCGCCATCTGTAAAAACATGGAAATATCTACACAGTCATCTGTATAAACATAGAAATATCTACACCACCATCTGTATAAACATGGAAATATCTACACTGCCATCTGTATAACCATGGAAATATCTACAGAGCCATCTGTATAAACATGGAGTTATCTACAACGCTATCTGTATAAACATAGAAATATATACACCATGATCTGTATAAACATGGAAATATATACACTGCGATCTCAATAAACACAGAAATATCTACTCCGCCATCTGCATAAACATGGTAATATCTACACCAACATCTGTATGAACATGGAAATATCTACATGACCATCTGTATAAACATTGAAATATCAACACCGCCAACAATATAAACATGGAGTTGACTACACCGGTATCTGTATAAACAAGGAAATATCTACACCGCTGTCTGTATAAACCTGGAAATATCCCAACCGCTATCTCTATAAATATGGAAATATCTACACTGCCATCTGTAGAAAGATGGAAATATCTACACCGCCATCTCTATAAACATGGAAATATCTACACCGCTACCAGTATAAACATGGAAATATCTACACCGCGTTCTGTATAAACATGGAAATATCTAAACCGCTATATGTATAAACATATTAATATCTCAACCGCAATCTAGATAAACCTGGAAATAACTACACTGCCATCTGTAGAAAAACGGAAATATCTACACCGCTACCTGTATAAACATGGAAATATCTACACCGCTATCTGTATAAACATGGAAATATCTACACCACGATCTGTATAAACATGGAAATATCTACACCACCATCTGTATAAACATGGAAATATTTACACCTCCATCTGTATAAACATGGAAATATATACACTGCCATCTCAATAAACATGGAAATATCTACACCGCCGTCTTTATAAACATGGAAACATCTACACTGCCATCTGTATAAAAAGGGAAATATCTACACCACGAGCTGTATGAACATGGAAATATCTACATCGCTATCTGTATAAACATGGAAATACCAACAATACTATCTGTAGAAACATGGAAATATCTACACACCCATTTGTATAAACATGGAAATATCTGCACCGCTATCTGCATAAACATGGAAATAACTACACCGCTATCTGTATAAATGTGGAAATATCTACACCGCTATCCTTATAAACATGGAAATAACAACACTGCTGTCTCTATAAACATGGAAATATCTACTCCGCTATCTGTATAAAATGGAAATTTCTACAGCGCTATGACTATAAACATAGAAATACCTACACCACCGTCTCTATAAACATGGAAATATCTACACCGCTTTCTGTATAAACATGGAAATATCTCAACCGATATTTCTATAAACATGGAAATATCTACACTGCCATCTGTAGAAAGATGGAAATATCTACACAACGAACTGTATAAACATGGAAATATCTACATCGCTACCTGTATAAACAAGGAAGTATCTACAATGCGATCTGAGTAAACATAGAAATACCAAAACCGCTATCTGTATAAACATGGAAATATCTACACCGCTATCTCTATAAACATGGAAATATCTACACTGCCATCCGTATAAACATGGAAATAGCTACACAGTCATCTGTAAACATGGAAATATCTACACCACCATCTGTATAAATATGGAAATATCTACACTGCCATCTGTATACACACGGAAATATCTACACAGGCAACTGTATAAACATGGAAACATCAACACCGCTATCTCTATAAACATGGAAATACCTACACCGCTATCTCTATAAACATGGAAATATCTACCCTGCCATCTCTATAAACATCAAAATATCTACACTGGCATCTCCATAAACATGGAATTATCTACACCGCCATCTGTATAAACATGGAAATATCTACACCGCCATCTGTATAAACATGGAAATATCTACACCGCCATCTGCATAAAAACGGAAATTCCAACACCGCTATCTGTATAAACATTGAAATATCTACACCACCGTCTGTATAAACATGGAAATATCTGCACCGTGACCTGTATAAATATGGAAACATCTACACCTCTATCTCTATAAACATGTAAATAACTACACGGCTATCTGCATAACCATTTAAATATCTACACTTCTATCTCTATAAACATGGAAATATCTACACCACCATCTGTATAAACATGGAAATATCTACAATGCCATCTGTATACACTTGGAAATATGTAAACAACCATCTGTAAAAACACGGAAATATCTACACCGCTATCTCTATAAACATGCAAATACCTACACCGCTATCTCTATAAACATGGAAATATATACACCACTATCCCAGTAAACAGGGAAATATCTACAAGGCCATTTCTATAAACATGAAAATACCTACACTGCCATCTCCATAAACATGGAATTATCTACACCGCCATCTGTATAAACATGGAAATATCCACAGTGCCGTTTGTACAAATATGTAAATATCTACACCGTGAGCTGTATAAACTTGGAAATATCTACACCGCTATCAGTATAAACATGGAAATACCAACACCGCTATCTCTATAAACATTTAAATATCTACACCGCTATCTGTATAAACATGGAAAAATCTACAACGCTATCTCTATAAACGTGGAAATAACTATACTGCTATCTCTATAAACATGGAAATATCTACACCGCTATCTCTATAAAAATGGAAATATGTACACGGCCATCTCTACAAACATGGAAATATCTACACCGCCATCTACATAAACAAGGAAATATCTACACCGCCATCTATGTAAACATGGAAATATCGACACCACTATCTCTATAAACACAGAAATATCTACACCGCCATGTGTAAAATTCAGGAAATATCTACACAGTAATCTGTATAAACGTGGAAATCTCTACACCACCATCTGTATAAACATGGAAATATCTACACCACTATCTGTATAAACATGGAAATATCTACACCGCTATCTGTATAAACTTGGTAATATCTACACCGATATCTGTATAACATTGGAAATATCTACACCGCTATCTCTATAAACATTGAAATACCTACACCGCTATCTGTAAAAACATGGAAATATCTACACCACCATCTGAATAAACATGGAAATATCTACACAGCTATATGTATAAACATGGAAATATCTACACCGCTATCTCTATAAACTTGGAAATATGTACACCCCCATCTGAATAAACACGGAAATATATACTCAGTCATCTGTATAAACATGGAAATAACTACACAGCTATCTGTATAAACATGGAAATATCTACACCGCTATCTGTATACACATGGAAATATCTACACCGCTATATGTATTAACAGGGAAATATCTACACTGCCATCTGTATAAACATGGAAATAGTCACACCGCTATCTGTATAAACATGGAAATACCTACACGGCTATCTGTAAATATGGAAATATCTACACCGCTATCTCTATAAACATGGAAATAACAACAAAGTTATCTGCATAAATATGGAAATATCTACACAGCTCTCTCTATAAACATGGAAATATCTATACTGCCATCTGTATAAACATGGAAATATGTACACAGTCATCCGTATAAACATTTAAATAACTACACCGCTATCTGTATAAACATGGAAATATCTACACCGCTATCAGTATAAACATGGAAATATCTACAGCGCTATCTGCATAAATATGGAAATACCTACACCGCTATCTCTATAATCATGGAAATGTCTACATCGCTATGTGTACCAACATGAAAATATCTACATGGCTATCTCTATAATCATGGAAATATCTACACTGCCATCTGTATAAACATGGAAACACCTACACAGTCATCTGTATAAACATGGAAATATCTACACCACTATCTGTATAAACATGAAAATATCTACACTGCCATCTTTATAAACATGGAAATATCTACAGAGCCATCTCTATAACCATGGAAATATCTACATCGCTATATGTATAAACATGGAAATAGCCACAACGCTATCTGTATGAACATGGATATATCTACAACGCCATCTGTTAAAACATAGAAATATCTACAGAGTCATCTGTATAAACATGGAAATATCTACACCTCCAACTGTGTAAAGAAGGAAATATCTACACTGCCATCTGTATACACATGGAAATATCCACACAGCCGTCTGTATAAACATGCAAATGCCTACATTTCTATCTCTATAAACATGGAAATACCTAGACTGCTATCTGTTTAAACATGGAAATATCTACACCGCTATCTGTATGAACATGGAAATATCTACATCGCTATCTGTAAAAACTTGGAAATACCTCCACCGTTATCTCTATAAACATGGAAATATCTACATCGCTATCTGTATAAACATGGAAATGTCTTCACTGCCATCTGTATCAATGTGGAAATAGCCACATCGCTATCTGCATAAACATGGAAATAGCCACACCACTATCTGCATAAACATGGAAACATCTACACCGCCATCTGTATAAGCATGGAAATATCTACAATGCCATCTGTATACACATGGAAATATCTACACCGCTATCTGTAGAAACATGGAAATATCTACACCGCTATCTGTATAAACATGGAAATACCTGCACCGCTATCTGTAGAAACATGGAAATATCTACACCGCTATCTGTATAAACATGGAAATATTTACAGCACTATCTGTGGAAACACGGAAATACCTCCACAGCTATGTGTATAAACATGGAAATATCTCCAACGCTATCAGCAGAAACATGGAAATATCTACACCGCTATCTCTATAAACATGGAAATATCTACATCCCTATCTGTATAAACATGGAAATATCTACTCTGCCATCTGTAAAAACATGGAAGTAGCCACACCGCTATCGGTATAAACATGGAAATATAGACACCACCATCTAAATATACATGGCAATGTCTACACTGCTATGTGCATAAATATGGAAATATCCAAACCGCCAACTCTATTAACATGGAAATATCTCCACCGCTATCTGTTTTAACATGGAAATATCTCCACCGCTATCTGTATCATCATGGAAATCTCTCCACCGCTATCTGTATAAACATGGAAATATATACACCGCTATCTGTATACACATGGAAATATCTACACCGCTATATGTATTAACAGGGAAATATCTACACTGCCATCTGTATAAACATGGAAATAGTCACACCGCTATCTGTATAAACATGGAAATACCTGCACGGCTATCTGTAAATATGGAAATATCTACACCGCTATCTCTATAAACATGGAAATAACAACAAAGTTATCTGCATAAATATGGAAATATCTACACAGCTATCTCTATAAACATGGAAATATCTATACTGCCATCTGTATAAACATGGAAATATGTACACAGTCATCCGTATAAACATTTAAATAACTACACCGCTATCTGTATAAACATGGAAATATCTACACCGCTATCAGTATAAACATGGAAATATCTACACCGCTATCTGCATAAATATGGAAATACCTACACCGCTATCTCTATAAACATGGAAATGTCTACATCGCTATGTGTACAAACATGAAAATATCTACATGGCTATCTCTATAATCATGGAAATATCTACACTGCCATCTGTATAAACATGGAAACACCTACACAGTCATCTGTATAAACATGGAAATATCTACACCACTATCTGTATAAACATGAAAATATCTACACTGCCATCTTTATAAACATGGAAATATCTACAGAGCCATCTCTATAACCATGGAAATATCTACATCGCTATATGTATAAACATGGAAATAGCCACAACGCTATCTGTATGAACATGGATATATCTACAACGCCATCTGTTAAAACATGGAAATATCTACACAGTCATCTGTATAAACATGGAAATATCTACACCTCCAACTGTGTAAAGAAGGAAATATCTACACTGCCATCTGTATACACATGGAAATATCCACACAGCCGTCTGTATAAACATGCAAATGCCTACATTTCTATCTCTATAAACATGGAAATACCTAGACTGCTATCTGTTTAAACATGGAAATATCTACACCGCTATCTGTATGAACATGGAAATATCTACATCGCTATCTGTAAAAACTTGGAAATACCTCCACCGTTATCTCTATAAACATGGAAATATCTACATCGCTATCTGTATAAACATGGAAATGTCTTCACTGCCATCTGTATCAATGTGGAAATAGCCACATCGCTATCTGCATAAACATGGAAATAGCCACACCACTATCTGCATAAACATGGAAACATCTACACCGCCATCTGTATAAGCATGGAAATATCTACAATGCCATCTGTATACACATGGAAATATCTACACCGCTATCTGTAGAAACATGGAAATATCTACACCGCTATCTGTATAAACATGGAAATATTTACAGCACTATCTGTGGAAACACGGAAATACCTCCACAGCTATCTGTATAAACATGGAAATATCTCCAACGCTATCAGCAGAAACATGGAAATATCTACACCGCTATCTCTATAAACATGGAAATATCTACACCGCTATCTGTATAAACACGGATATATCTACGTGACTATCTCTATAAATTTCAAAAATCTACACTGCCATCTATATAAACATAGAAATACCAACACAGTCATCTGTATAAACATGGAAATATCTACACAACTATCTGTATAAACATGGAAATATCTACACCGCTATCTCTATTAACTTGGAAATACCTACACCGCTATATTTATAAACATGGAAATATC
Organism: Pan paniscus; assembly: GCF_029289425.2. Classification (NCBI taxonomy): domain Eukaryota; kingdom Metazoa; phylum Chordata; class Mammalia; order Primates; family Hominidae; genus Pan; species Pan paniscus. The sequence goes on from NC_073254.2 coordinate 14,644,199, forward strand.
TACACCGCTATCTGTATAAACATGGAAATATCTATAACACTATCTGTGTAAACATGGAAATATCTTCACACCTATCTGTGTAAACTTGGAAATATGTACACCGCATTCTGTGTAAAGATGGAAATATCTACACCACTATCTCTGTAAACATGGAAGTATCTACACCGCTGTCTCTGTAAACATGGAAATATCTACACCGCTATCTCTATAAACATGGAAATGTCTAAATCACTATATGAATAAACATGGAAATATCTACACTTCCATCTGTATAAACATGGAAATATCTACACAGCCATCTCTACAAACATGGATATATCTATGCCGCTATCTGTATAAACATGGAAATACCCACAACACTATCTGTATAAACACGGAAATATCTTCAGCGCCATGTGTAAAAACATGGAAATATCTACGCAGTCATCTGTATAAATATGGAAATATCTACACCTCCATCTGTATAAACATGGGAATATCTACACTGCCATCTGTATACACATGGAAATATCTACACAGACATCTGTATAAACATGGAAATATCTACACCGCTATCTCTATAAACTTGAAAATACCTACACCGCAATCTGTATAAATGTGGAAATATCAAAAGCGCTATCTGTATAAAAATGGAAATATCTACACCGCTCTCTGAATAAACTTGGAAATATCTACACCGCCATCTGTTTAAACATGGAAATATCTCCACCGCACTCTGTATACACATGGAAATCTCTCCACCGCTATCTGCATAAACATGGAAATATCTACATTGCTATCTTTATAAACATGGAAAATATCTATACCGCTATCTGTTTAAACATGGAAATACCTACACAGCCATCTGCATAAACATGGAAATGTCTCCACTGCTATCTCTATAAGCATGGAAATACCTACACCGCTATCTGTATAAACATGGAAATGTCTACACCGCTATCTGTATAAACATGGAAATATCTACAACACTATCTGTCTAAACATGGAAATAACTACACAGCTATCTGTGTAAACATGGAAATATGTACACCACTATCTGTGTGAAGATGGAAATATCTACACCGCAACCTGTGCAAATATGGAAATATCTACACTGCTATCTCTGTAAACATGGAAATACCTACACCGATATCTGTATAAACATGGAAATATCTACTCCGCTATCTGTATAAACATGGAAATATCCACACCACGATCTGTATAAACATGGAAATATCTACACCGCTCTCTGTATAAACATGGAAGTAACTACACCTCCATCTCCATAAACATGGAAATATCTACACTGCTATCTGTATAAACCTGGAAATATTTGCATCACTATCTGTATAAACATGGAAATATCTACACCGCTCTCTGTACAAACTTGGAAATATCTACACCGCCATCTGTTTAAACATGGAAATATCTCCACCGCTATCTGTATAAATATGGAAATCTCTCCACCGCTATCTGCATAAACATGGAAATATCTACACTGCTATCTTTATAAACATGGAAATATCTACACCACTATCTGTATAAACATGGAAATAACTACACCGCCATCTGTAAAAACATGGAAATATCTACAGAGTCATCTGTAAAAACTTGGAAATATCCACTCCTCCATCTCTATAAACATGGAAATATCCACACTGCCATCCGTATACACATGGAAATACCAACACAGCCATCTGCATAAACATGGAAATGTCTCCACCGCTATCTCTATAAGCATGGAAATACCTACACCGCTATCTGTATAAACATGGAAATGTCTACAGTGCTATCTTTATAAACATGGAAATATCTACAACACTATCTTTCTAAACATGGAAATAACTACACCGCTATCTGCATAAACATGGAAATATCTGTAACACTATCTGTGTAAACATGGAAATATCTTCACAGCTATCTGAGTAAACATGGAAATATGTTCACCGCTATTTGCATAAAGATGAAAATATCTACACCGCTATCTATATAACCATGGAAATATCTACAACGCTATCTCTGTCAACATGGAAATATCTACACCGCTGTCTGTATAAACATGGAAATATCTGCACCGCTATCTGTATAAACATGGAAATATCTACACCGCTATCTGTATAAACATGGAAATATCTACACCACGATCTGTATAAACATGGAAATATCTACACCACTATCTCTATAAACACGGAAATATCTACACCGATATCTGTATATCCATGGAAATATCTACACCGCTATCTGTTTAAATCTGGAAATATCTACACTGCTATCTCTATAAACATGGAAATACTAACAACGTTATCTGTATAAACATGGAAATAGCTACATGGCTATCTCTATAAACATGGAAATATCAATACCGCCATCTGTATAAACATGGAAATACTTACACAGTCATCTGTATAAACATGGAAGTATCTACACCCCTATCGGTATAAACATGGAAATATCTACATGGTCATCTGTATAAACATGGAAACACCTACACAAACATCTTTATGAAGATGGAAATATCCACACCGCTATTTGTATAAACATGGAAACTCCTACACAAACATCTTTATGAAGATGGAAATATCCACACCGCTATTTGTATAAACATGGAAATAGCCACACCGCTGTCTGTATAAACATGGAAATATCTACACCGGCATCTGTAAAAACATGGAAATATCTACACAGTCATCTGTATAAACATGGAAATATCTACACCTCCATCTGTATACAAATGGAAATATCTACACTGCCATCTGTATACACATGGAAATATCTACACAGCCATCTGTATAAACATGGAATTATCTACACAGCTATCTCTATAAACATGGAAATGCCTGCACCGCTATCTGAATAAACATGGCAATATCTACACCGCCATCTGTATAAACATGGAAATATCTACACCGCTATCTGTATAAACTTGGAAGTATCTTCACCGCCATCTGTATAAACACGGAAATATCTCCACCGCTACCTGTATAAACATGGAAATACCTCCAACGATATCTGGACAAATATGGAAATATCTTCACCGCTATCTGTTTAAACATGGAAATATCTACACCGCTATCTGTATAAACTTGGAAATATCTACATCGCTATCTGTATAAAAATGGAAACATATCCCCCGCTATCTCTATAAACATGGAAATATCTACACCGCTATCTTTATAAACATGGAAATATCTATACTACTATCTGTATAAACATGGAAATATCTATAACACTGTCTGTGTAAACATGGAAATATCTACACAGCTATCTGTGTAAACATGGAAATATGTACACAGATATCTGTGTAAAGACGGAAATATCTACACCGCACTCAGAGCAAATTTGGAAATTTCTACAACGCTATTTCTGTTAACATGGAAATATCTATACACCTATCTGTATAAACTTGGTAATAACTACACCGCTATCTGTATAAACATGGAAATATCTGCACCACCATCTATAAAAACAAGGAAATATCTACACAGTCATCTGTATAAACATGGAAATATCTACATCTCCATCTCTATAAACATGGAAAAATCTACACTGCCATCTGTATAGACATGGAAATATCTACACAACCATCTGTATAAACTTGGAAATATCTCCACCGCTATCTTTATAACCATGGAAATACCTACAATGCTATCTGTATAAACATGGAAGTATCTACACTGCTTTCTGTATGAACATGGATATATCTACACAGTCATCTGTATAAACATGGAAATATCTACACCTCCATCTGTATAAACATGGAAATATCTACACTGCCATCTGTATAAACATGGAAATACCTACACAGTCATCTGTATAAACATGGAAATATATACACCCCTATATGTACAAACATGGAAATGTCTACCCTGCCATCTGTGTAAACATGGAAATATCTGCAACGCTATCTGTATAAACATGGAAATATCTACACCGCCATCTGAATAAACATGGAAATATCTACAGGGCTATCTGTAAATATGGAAATATCTACACCGCTATCACTGTAAACATGGAAATGTCTACACCGCTATCTGTATAAACATGGAAATATCTACATGGCTATCTGTACAAACATGGAAATATATACATCGCCATCTGAATAAACATGGAAATACCTACACAGTCATCTGTATAAACATGGAAATACCTACAGAGCCATCTCTATAAACATGGAAATATCTACATCGCTATGTGTATAAAAATGGAAATAGCCACACTGCTATCGGTGAAAACATGGAAATATGTACACCGCCATCTGTAAAAACATGGAAATATCTACACTGCCATCTGTATACACATGGAAATATCTACACAGCCATCTATATAAACATGGAAATATCTACACCGCTATCTCTATAAACACGGAAATATCTACACTGCTATCTATATAAACATGGAAATATCTACACCGCTATCTGTATAAACATGGAAATATCTACACCGCAATCTGTATAAACTTGGAAATATCTACACCGCCATCTCTATGAACATGGAAATATCTCTACCGCTATCTCTATATACATGGAAATATCTACACCGCTATCTCCATAAACATGGAAATATCTACACCGCTATCTTTATAAACATGGAAATATCTACAACGCAGTCAGAGCAAATATGGAAATATCTACACCGCTATCGCTGTAAACATAGAAATATCTACACACCTATCTGTATAAACATGGAAATATCTACACCGCTACCTGTATAAACATAGAAATATCTACACCGCCATCTGTAAAGACATGGAAATATCTAAACACTCATCTCTATAAACATGGAAAATCTACATCTCCATCTCTATAAACATGGAAATATCTACACTGCCATCTGTATACACATGGAAATATCTGCACAGCCATCTGTGTAAACATGGAAATATCTCTACCGCTATTTCTATAACGAGGGAAATACCTACACCGCTATCTGTATAAACATGGAAATATCTACACCGATATCTGTATAAACATGGAAATATCTCCATCAATGTCTGTATAAACATGGAAATATCTACACCGCCATCTGTAAAAATGTGGAAATAACTACACAGTCATCTGTAGAAACATGGATGTATCTACACCTCCATCTGTATACACATGGAAATACCTACACTGCCATCTGTATACACATGGAAATATCTACACAGCAATCAGTATAAACATGGAAATATCTGCACTGCTACCTCTATAAACATGGAAATACCTACACCGCTATCTGTATAAGCATGGAAATATCTACACCGCTATCTGTATAAACATGGAAATATTTACACCGATAACAGTATAAATTTGGAAATATCTACACCGCCATACCTATAAACATGGAAATATCTCCACCGCTATCTGTATAAACCTGGAAATATCTCCAGCGCTATCTGTATAAACAAGGAAATACCTCCACCGCTGTCAGTATAAACATGGAAATACCTACACCGCTGTCTGTATAAACATGGAAATATCTACAATGATATCTGTATAAACATGGAAATATCTGCACCGCTATCTGTATAAACATGGAAATAGCTACATCGCTATCTGTATAAACAGGGAAATATCTACACTGCCTTCTGTATAAACATGGAAGTAGCCATACCGCTGTCTGTATAAACATAGAAACATCTACACCGCCATCAGAATAAACATGGAAATATCTACAGGGCTATCTGTAAATATGGAAATATCTACACTGCTATCTCTATAAACATGGAATTGTCTACACCGCTATCTGTATAAACATGGAAATATCTACATGGCTATCTGTACAAACATGGAAATATATACACCGCCATCTGAATAAACATGGAAATACCTTCTCAGTCATCTGTATAAACATGGAAATATCTACACAGCCATCTCTATAAACAGGGAAATATCTACATCGCTATCTGTAGAAACATGGAAATAGCCACACTGCTATCGGTTAAAACATGGAAATATCTACACCGCCATCTGTAAAAACATGAAAATATCTACACAGTGATCTGTATAAACATGGAAATATCTACACCTCCATCTGTATAAACAAGAAAATATCTACACTGCCATCTGTATACACATGGAAACATCTACACAGCAATCTGTATAAACATGGAAATCTCTACACCGCTATCTCTATAAACATGGAAATATCTACGCTGATGTCTATATAAACCTGGAAATATCTACACCGCTATCTGTATAAACATGGAAATATCTACACCGCAATCTGTATAAACTTGGAAATATCTACACCGCCATCTCTATAAACATGGAAATATCTCTACCGCTATCTCTATAAACAGGGAAATACCTACACCACTATCTGTATAAACATGGAAATATCTACAGAGTCATCTGTATAAACATTGAAATATCTACATGGCTATCTCTATAAACATGGAAATGTCTTCACCGGGATCTGCGTAAACATGGAAATACCTACACTGCCATCTGTATAAACATGGAAATATCTACACCTCCATCTGTATAAACATGGAAATATCTACACAGCCATCTGTATAAACATGGAAATATCTACATCGCTATCTTTAAAAACATGAAAATACCTACACAGTCATCTGTATAAACATGGAAATATCTAAACCTCCATCTATATAAACATGGAAATATCCACACTGCTATCTCTATATACATGGAAATATCTACACCGCCATCTCGACAAACATGGAAATATCTACACCGCTATCTGTATAAACATGGAAATAGCCACACCGCTATCTGTGTAAACATGGAAGTATCTACACCGCCATCTGTAAAAACATGGAAATACATAGAGAGTCATCTGTATAAACATGGAAATACTTACATGGCAATCTGTGTAAACATGGAAATATCTCCACAGCTATCTCTATAAACATGGAAATATCTGCACCGCTATCTCTATAAACATGGAAATATCTACACCGCCATCTGTAAAAACATGGAAATATCTATACAGTCATCTGTATAAACATGGAAATATCTACATGGCACTCCGTGTAAACATGGGAATAACTCCACGGCCATCAGTATAAACCTGGGAATAACTATACCGCAATCTCTATAAATATGGAAATATCTACACCGCTACCTCTATAAACATGGAAATGACTACACCGCTATCTGTATAAACATGGAAATATCTACATGGCTATCTATATAAACATGGAAATATCTACACAGCTATCTCTGTAAACATGGAAATATGTATACCGCTATCTGTGTAAAGATGGAAATACCTACACCGCTATCTGTATAAACATGGAAATATCTACACCGCTATCTCTATAAACATGGAAATAACAACACTGCTATCTGTATAAACATGGAAATATGTACACAGCTATCTGTATACACATGGCAATATCTACACTATGATCTGTATAAACATGGAAATGTCTGTACCGCTGTCTGTATAAATATGGAAATATCTACACTGCCATCACTATAAACATGGAAATGCCTACACCGCTATCTGTATAAACATGGAAATATGTACATGGCTATCTCTATAAACATGGAAATATCTACACTGCCATCTGCATAATCACGGAAATACCTACAAAGTCATCTGTATAAACATGGAAATATCTACACCGCTATCTGTATAAACATGGAAATATCTACACTGCCGTCTGAATAAACATGAAAATATCTACACAACCATCTCTTTAAACATGGAAATATCTACATCGCTATCTGTATAAACATGGAAATATGTACATCACTATCTATATAAACATGGAAACATCTCCCCCGCTATCTCTATAAACATGGAAATATCTACACCGCTATCTTTATAAACATGGAAATGCCTACACCGCTATCTGTATAAACATGGAAATATCTACAGCGCCGTCTGTAAAAACATGGAAATACCTACAGCGCCGTCTGTATAAACATGGAAATATCTACACAGTCACCTGTATAAACATGGAAATACCTACACAGTCATCTGTATAAAGATGGAAATATCTAGAACGCAATCTGTGCAAATATGAAAATATCTATACTGCTATCTCTGTAAACCACTGCTATCTCTGTACACCACTATCTGTGTAAACATGGAAATATCTACACCACTATCTGTATAAACATATAAATATCTACACTGCCATCTGTATAAACATGGAAATATCTACACTGCCATCTGTATAACATGGAAATACCTACACTGCCATCTCTATAAACATGGAAATATCTACACTGCCATCTGTATAACATGGAAATACCTACACTGCCATCTCTATAAACATGGAAAAATCTACACCACTATCTGTATAAACATGGAAATGTCTACACTGCCATCTGTGTAAACATGGAAATATCCACACAGCCATCTCTATAAACATGGAAATATCTACACTGCTATCTGCATAAACATGGAAATAGCCACACCTCTATCTGTATAAACATGGAAATATCTACAACGCCATCTGCATAAAAATTGAAATATCGCCACCACCATCTGTATAAACATGGAAATCTCTGCACTTCCTTCTATATAAACATGGAAATATCTACACAGCCATCTCTATAAACATGGAAATATCTACACTCCTATCTCTGTAAACCTGGAAATAGCCACAACGCTATCTGTATAAACATGGAAATATCTACACCGCCATCTGTTAAAACATGAAAATATCTACACAGTCATCTGTATAAATATGGAAATATCTACACCTCCATCTGTATAAACATGGAAATATCTACACAGCTATCTGTATAAACATGGAAATATCTACATCGCTATCTGTAAAAACATGAAAATACCTACCCAGTCATCTGTATAAACATGGAAATATCTACACCTCCATCTGTATAAACATGGAAATATCCACACTGCTATCTCTATATACATGGAAATATCTACACAGCCATCTCGACAAACATGGAAATATCTACACCGCTATCTGTATAAACATGGAAATAGCCACACCGCTATCTGTGTACACATGGAAGTATCTACACCGACATCTGTAAAATCATGGAAATATCTATAGAGTCATCTGTATAAACATGGAAATATCTACATGGCAATCTGTGTAAACATGGAAATATCTCCAACGCTATCTCTATAAACATGGAAATATCTGCACCGCTATCTCTATAAACATGGAAATATCTACACTGCCATCTGTAAAAACATGGAAATATCTATACAGTCATCTGTATAAACATGGAAATATCTACATGGCACTCCGTGTAAACATGGGAATATCTACACCATGATCTGCAAAAACAAGGAAATATCTACACCGCTATCTGTATAAAGGTGGAAATATCTACACCGCTATCTCTATAAACATGGAAATATCTACACCGCTATCTGTATAAACATGGAAATATCAACACCGCTATCTCTATAAACATGGAAATACCTACACCGCCATCTGTATAAACTTGGAAATATCTACAATCTCACCTGAATGAACATGGAAACATCTACACTGCCATCTGTATAAACATGGAAATATCTACACAGCCATCTATATAAACATGGAAACATCTACACAGCCATCAGTATAAACACGGAAATATCTTCTCCTCGAGCTGTATAAACATGGAATTATCTACAACGCTATCTGTATAAACATGGAAATACCAACACCGCTATCTGTATAAACATAGAAATATCTACACCGCTATCTGTATAAACATGGAAATAGCTACACCGCCATCTCTATAAACATGAAAATATCTATACTGACATCTCCATAAACATGGAGGTATCTACATCGCCATCTGTATAAACATGGAAATATCCACACAGCCATCTGGATAAAGATGTAAATATCTGCACTGCGAGCTGTATGAACATGGAAATATCTACACCGCCATCTCTATAAACATGGAAATATCAACACTGCCATCTGTATAATCATGGAAATATCCACACCGCCATCTGTATAAACTTGGAAATATCTACCCAGCCATCTGTAAAAACATGGAAATATCTACACAGTCATCTGTATTAACATGGAAATATCTACAACTCCATGAGTATAAACATGGAAATATCTACAATACCATCTGTATAAACATGGAAATATCTACAAAGCCATCAATGTAAAAATGGATATATCTACACCGCTATGTGCATAAACATGGAAATATCTACACCGCTATCTGTATAAACATGGAAATAGCTACAACGCTATTTCTGTAAACATGGAAATATCTACACAGCTATCTTTGTAAACATGGAAATATGTACACCGCTATGTGTGTAAAGATGGAAATTTCTACACCGCAATCTGTGCAATGATGGAAATATCCTCACCGCTATTTATGTAAACATGGAAATATCTACACCGCTAACTGTATAAACATGGAAATATCTACACCGCCCTCTGTATAAACATGGAAATATCTACACAGTCATCTCTATAAACATGGAAATATCTACACCACCATCTACATAAACATGGAAATATCGTCACAGTAATCTGTATACACATGGAAATATCTACACATCCATCAGTATAAACATGGAAATATCTACACCGCTATCTCTATACACATGGAAATACCTACACCGCTATCTCTATAAACATGGAAATACCTACAACGCAATGTCTGTAAACGTGGACATATCTACGCCGCAATTTCTATAAAAATGAAAATATCTACACCGCCATTTCCATAAACATGGAACTATCTACACCGCCATTTTTGTAAACATGGAAATATCTACACCGCTATCTGTATATACATGGAAATATCTACACTGCCATCTGTACAAAGATGGAAATATCTACATCACGAGCTGTATAAACATGGAAATAACTACACCGCTATCTGTATAAACATGGAAATACCAACACCGCTATCTGTACAAACTTGGAAATACCTACACCGCTATCTGTATAAACATGGAAATATCTACATCACTATGTCCATAAACATGGAAATGCCTACACCGCCATCTCTATAAACATGGAATTATCGACACCGCTATCTCTATAAACATAGAAATATCTACACTGCCATCTCTATAAACTTGGAAATATCTACAATGCCATCTGCATAAACATGGAAATATCTACACCATCATCTGTATAAACATGGAAATATCTACACTGCCATCTGTATAAACATGGAAATATCTACACAGCCATCTCTACAAACATGGGAATATCTACACCGCTCTCTGTATAAACATGGAAATAGCCACACCTTGATCTGTATAAACATGGAAATATCTACACTGCCATCTGTAAAACACATGAAAATATCTACATTGTCATCTGTATTAACATGAAAATGTCTACACCCCTATCTGTATAAACATGGAAATATCTACACAGCCATCTGTATACACATTGAAATATCTACACTGACATCAGTAGAAACAAGGAAATACCTACACTGCTATCTCTACAAACATGGGAATACCTACACCGCTATCTGTATAAACATGGAAATAGCTACAAGGCTACCTGCATAAACATGGAAATATCTACACCATGATCTGTATAAACATGGAAATATCTACAACGCTATCTGTATAGAGATAGAAATATCTACACCGCTATCTTTATAAACATGGAAATGCCTACACCGCTATCTGTATAAACATGGAAATATCTACAGCGCCGTCTGTAAAAACATGGAAATACCTACAGCGCCGTCTGTATAAACATGGAAATATCTACACAGTCACCTGTATAAACATGGAAATACCTACACAGTCATCTGTATAAAGATGGAAATATCTAGAACGCAATCTGTGCAAATATGAAAATATCTATACTGCTATCTCTGTAAACCACTGCTATCTCTGTACACCACTATCTGTGTAAACATGGAAATATCTACACCACTATCTGTATAAACATATAAATATCTACACTGCCATCTGTATAAACATGGAAATATCTACACTGCCATCTGTATAACATGGAAATACCTACACTGCCATCTCTATAAACATGGAAATATCTACACTGCCATCTGTATAACATGGAAATACCTACACTGCCATCTCTATAAACATGGAAAAATCTACACCACTATCTGTATAAACATGGAAATGTCTACACTGCCATCTGTGTAAACATGGAAATATCCACACAGCCATCTCTATAAACATGGAAATATCTACACTGCTATCTGCATAAACATGGAAATAGCCACACCTCTATCTGTATAAACATGGAAATATCTACAACGCCATCTGCATAAAAATTGAAATATCGCCACCACCATCTGTATAAACATGGAAATCTCTGCACTTCCTTCTATATAAACATGGAAATATCTACACAGCCATCTCTATAAACATGGAAATATCTACACTCCTATCTCTGTAAACCTGGAAATAGCCACAACGCTATCTGTATAAACATGGAAATATCTACACCGCCATCTGTTAAAACATGAAAATATCTACACAGTCATCTGTATAAATATGGAAATATCTACACCTCCATCTGTATAAACATGGAAATATCTACACAGCTATCTGTATAAACATGGAAATATCTACATCGCTATCTGTAAAAACATGAAAATACCTACCCAGTCATCTGTATAAACATGGAAATATCTACACCTCCATCTGTATAAACATGGAAATATCCACACTGCTATCTCTATATACATGGAAATATCTACACAGCCATCTCGACAAACATGGAAATATCTACACCGCTATCTGTATAAACATGGAAATAGCCACACCGCTATCTGTGTACACATGGAAGTATCTACACCGACATCTGTAAAATCATGGAAATATCTATAGAGTCATCTGTATAAACATGGAAATATCTACATGGCAATCTGTGTAAACATGGAAATATCTCCAACGCTATCTCTATAAACATGGAAATATCTGCACCGCTATCTCTATAAACATGGAAATATCTACACCGCCATCTGTAAAAACATGGAAATATCTATACAGTCATCTGTATAAACATGGAAATATCTACATGGCACTCCGTGTAAACATGGGAATATCTACACCATGATCTGCAAAAACAAGGAAATATCTACACCGCTATCTGTATAAAGGTGGAAATATCTACACCGCTATCTCTATAAACATGGAAATATCTACACCGCTATCTGTATAAACATGGAAATATCAACACCGCTATCTCTATAAACATGGAAATACCTACACCGCCATCTGTATAAACTTGGAAATATCTACAATCTCACCTGAATGAACATGGAAACATCTACACTGCCATCTGTATAAACATGGAAATATCTACACAGCCATCTATATAAACATGGAAACATCTACACAGCCATCAGTATAAACACGGAAATATCTTCTCCTCGAGCTGTATAAACATGGAATTATCTACAACGCTATCTGTATAAACATGGAAATACCAACACCGCTATCTGTATAAACATAGAAATATCTACACCGCTATCTGTATAAACATGGAAATAGCTACACCGCCATCTCTATAAACATGAAAATATCTATACTGACATCTCCATAAACATGGAGGTATCTACATCGCCATCTGTATAAACATGGAAATATCCACACAGCCATCTGGATAAAGATGTAAATATCTGCACTGCGAGCTGTATGAACATGGAAATATCTACACCGCCATCTCTATAAACATGGAAATATCAACACTGCCATCTGTATAATCATGGAAATATCCACACCGCCATCTGTATAAACTTGGAAATATCTACCCAGCCATCTGTAAAAACATGGAAATATCTACACAGTCATCTGTATTAACATGGAAATATCTACAACTCCATGAGTATAAACATGGAAATATCTACAATACCATCTGTATAAACATGGAAATATCTACAAAGCCATCAATGTAAAAATGGATATATCTACACCGCTATGTGCATAAACATGGAAATATCTACACCGCTATCTGTATAAACATGGAAATAGCTACAACGCTATTTCTGTAAACATGGAAATATCTACACAGATATCTTTGTAAACATGGAAATATGTACACCGCTATGTGTGTAAAGATGGAAATTTCTACACCGCAATCTGTGCAATGATGGAAATATCCTCACCGCTATTTATGTAAACATGGAAATATCTACACCGCTAACTGTATAAACATGGAAATATCTACACCGCCCTCTGTATAAACATGGAAATATCTACACAGTCATCTCTATAAACATGGAAATATCTACACCACCATCTACATAAACATGGAAATATCGTCACAGTAATCTGTATACACATGGAAATATCTACACATCCATCAGTATAAACATGGAAATATCTACACCGCTATCTCTATACACATGGAAATACCTACACCGCTATCTCTATAAACATGGAAATACCTACAACGCAATGTCTGTAAACGTGGACATATCTACGCCGCAATTTCTATAAAAATGAAAATATCTACACCGCCATTTCCATAAACATGGAACTATCTACACCGCCATTTTTGTAAACATGGAAATATCTACACCGCTATCTGTATATACATGGAAATATCTACACTGCCATCTGTACAAAGATGGAAATATCTACATCACGAGCTGTATAAACATGGAAATAACTACACCGCTATCTGTATAAACATGGAAATACCAACACCGCTATCTGTACAAACTTGGAAATACCTACACCGCTATCTGTATAAACATGGAAATATCTACATCACTATGTCCATAAACATGGAAATGCCTACACCGCCATCTCTATAAACATGGAATTATCGACACCGCTATCTCTATAAACATAGAAATATCTACACTGCCATCTCTATAAACTTGGAAATATCTACAATGCCATCTGCATAAACATGGAAATATCTACACCATCATCTGTATAAACATGGAAATATCTACACTGCCATCTGTATAAACATGGAAATATCTACACAGCCATCTCTACAAACATGGGAATATCTACACCGCTCTCTGTATAAACATGGAAATAGCCACACCTTGATCTGTATAAACATGGAAATATCTACACTGCCATCTGTAAAACACATGAAAATATCTACATTGTCATCTGTATTAACATGAAAATGTCTACACCCCTATCTGTATAAACATGGAAATATCTACACAGCCATCTGTATACACATTGAAATATCTACACTGACATCAGTAGAAACAAGGAAATACCTACACTGCTATCTCTACAAACATGGGAATACCTACACCGCTATCTGTATAAACATGGAAATAGCTACAAGGCTGCCTGCATAAACATGGAAATATCTACACCATGATCTGTATAAACATGGAAATATCTACAACGCTATCTGTATAGAGATAGAAATATCTACAACGCTATCTCTATAAACATGGAAATATCTACACAGCTACCTCTATAAACATAGAAATACCTACACCGCCAACTGTATAAAATTGGAAATATATACACAGTCATCTGTATAAACATGGAAATATCTACACAGCCATCTGTATAAACATGGAAATATCTACACCACCATCTGTATAAACATGGAAATATCTACACATCATCTGTATAAACATGGAAATATCTACACCATTATTTTTATAAACATGTAAATATCTACACTGCTATCTGTATAAAAATGGAAATCTCCACACTGCTATCTCTATAAAGTTGGAATTATATACACTGCTATCTCTATAAACATACAAATATCTACACCGCCATCTCTATAAACTTGGAAATATCTAAAATGCCGTCTGCATAAACATGGAAATATCTACACCACCATCTGTATAAACATGGAAATATCTACACTGCCATTTGTATAAACATGGAAATACCTACACAGCCATCTCTATAAAAAAGGAAATATCCACACCACTATCTGTTTAAACGTGGAAATAGCCACACCGCAATCAGTATAAACATGGAAATATCTACACTGCCATCTGTAAAAACCTGGAAATATCTACACTTCCATCTGTAAAAACATGGAAATATCTTCGCTGCCATCTGTATACACATGGAAATATCTACACAGACATCTGTAAAAACATGGAAATATCTACACCGCTATCTCTGCAATCATGGAAATACCTACATCGCTATCTGTATAAACATGGAAATATCTACACTGCTGTCTGTATAAACATGGATATATCTACACTGCTATCTATATAAACATGGAATTATCTACACCATGATCTCTGTAAACATGGCAATTTCTACACCGCAATCTGTATAAACATGGTAATATCTACACCGCTATCTCTATAAAAATGGAAATATCTACACCGCCATCTGTAAAAACATAGAAATCTCTACACTGCCATCTGTGTTCACATGGAAATATCTACACAGCCATCTGTATAAACATGGCAATATCTACACCACCATCTGTATAAACATGGAAATGTGTACCCTGACATCTGTATACGCATGGAAATATCTACACAGCCATCTATATAAACTTGGAAATATCTACACTGTTATCTCTATAAACATGGAAATGCCAACACCGCTATCTCTATAAACATGGAAATATCTGCAATGCCATCTCCATAATCATCGAGCTATCTACACCGACATCTGTATAAAAATGGAAATATATACACCGCCATCTGCATAAACATGGAAATATCTACACTGCCTTCTGTATAAAGATGTAAATATCTACAACGTGAACTGTATAAACATCGAAATATCTACACCACTATCTGTATAAACATGGAAATATCTAATCCGCAACCTGTATAACAAGGAAATATCTACACCGCTCTCTGAATAAACATGGAAATATCTACACCGCTATCTCTATAAACATGGAAACATGTACACCGCCATCTACATAAACAAGGAAGTATCTACACCGCCATCTATATAAACATGGAAATATCTACACTGTCATGTGTATAAACGTGGAAACAGCTACACTGCCATCTGTAGAAAGATGGAAATATCTACACCGCTATCTGTATAAACATGGGAGTATCTACACCGCTATCTATTCAAACATGGAAATATCTACACCGTTATCACTGTAAACATGGGAATACCTACACCGCTATCTCTATAAACATGGAAATATCTACATGGCTATCTCTATAAACATGGAAATATATGCACCGCCATCTCTATAAACATGGCAATGTCTACACCGCCATCTACATAAACAAGGAAATATTTACACTGCCATCTAAATAAACATGGAAATATCTACACCGCCATCTGTATAAACATGGAAATATCTGCTCTGCCATCTGTAGAAAGATGTAAATATCAACACCGTGATATGCATACACATGGAAATATCTACATCGCTCTCTGTATAAACGTGGAAATATCTACACAATGATCTGTATAAACATGGGAATATCTACACCGCTATCTCTATAAACATGGAAATGTCTACACCGCTATCTCTATAAACATGAAAATATCTACACCGCTATCTCTATAAACATGGAAATACATACACCGCCATCTGTATAACCATGGAAATATCTACACAGTCATCTGTATAAACATTGAAATATCTACATCGCCATCTGTATAAACATGGAAATATCTACACTGCTATCTGTATAAACATAGAAATATGTACACTTCTATCTGTATAAACTTGAAAATATCTACACCGCTACCTGTATAAACATGGAAATATCTACATCACTATCTGTATATGAATGGGGCAATCTCCACCTCTATCTGTATAAACGTGGAAATATCTACACCGCTATCTGTATAAACATGGAAATATCAACAGTGTTATCACTATAAACATGGAAATACCTACAACGCTATCTCAATAAACATGGAAATATCTACATCGCTATTTCTATAAACATGGGAAAAACTAAACCGCCATCTACATAAACAAGGAAATATTTACACTGCCATCTATATAAACATGGAAATATCTACACCGCCATCCGTATAAAAATGGAAATACCTACACCGCCATCCATATAAACATGGAAATATCTACACCGCCATCCCTATAAACATGAAAATATCTACACCGCCTTCTGTATAAACATGGAAATATCTTCACTGCCATCTGTATAAAGATGGAATTATCTACATCACCATCTGTATAAACCTGCAAATATCTACACCACACTCTGTATAAACATGGAAATATCTACACCGCACTCTGTATAAACATGAAAATATCTACACCGCCATCTGTATAAACATGGAAATGCCTACACCACCCTATGTATAAACATGGAAATATCCACACAGTCATCTGTATAAACATGGAAATAACTACACGACCATCAGTATAAACACAGAAATATCTACACCACCATCTCTATAAACATGGAAATATCTACACCACCATCGTCAGAAACATGGAAATATCTACACTGCCACCTGTATAAACATGGAAATATCTACCCAGCCATCTGTATAAACATGCAAATATCTACACCGCTATCTGTATAAACATGTATATACCTACACCGCTATCTGTATAAACATAGATATATCTACACCACTAACACTATAAACATGGAAATATCTACACCGCTATCTGTATAAACATGTAAATATCTTCACCACCATCTGTATAAACATGGAAATATCTACACAACCATCTGTAAGAACATGGAAATATCAACACCGACATCTGTATAAACATGGAAGTATCTACACCGTGATCTATATAAACATAGGAATATCTCCACCGCCATCTGTATAAAAATGGAAATATCTACACACTCATCTGTATAAACATTGAAATATATACAACACCATCTCCATGGACGTGGAAACATCTACACCGCCATCTGTATACACATGGAAATATGTACACCGCCATCTGTATACACAAGGAAATATCTACACCGCCATCTCCATGAACATGGAAATATTTCCACCGCCATCTGCATAAACAAGAAAATATCTACACCACCATCTGTATAAACACAGAAATATCTACACCGCCATCTCTACAAACATGGAAATATCTACACCACCATCGTCAGAAACATGGAAATATCTACACTGCCATCTGTATAAACATGGAAATATCTACCCAGCCATCTGTATAAACATGCGACTATGTACACCGCTATCTGTATAAACATGTATATACCTACACCGCTATCTGTATAAACATGGATATATCTACACCACTAACACTATAAACATGGAAATATCTACACCGCTATCTGTATAAACATGTAAATATCTTCACCGCCATCTGTATAAACATGGAAATATCTACACCACCATTTGTATAAACATGGAAATATCAACACCGACATCTGTATAATCATGGAAGTATCTACACCGCGATCTGTATAAACATGGGAATATCTCCACCGCCATCAGTATAAAAATGGAAATATCTACACACTCATCTGTATAAACATGGAAATATCTACACCACCATTGTTAGAAACATGGAAATGTCCACACTGCCGTCTGTATAAACATGGAAATATCTACACAGCCATGTGTACAAACTTGGAAATAACTACACCGCCATCTCAATAAACATGGAAATATCTACACCGCCATCTGTATAAACATGAAAATATTTACACCGTGATCTATATAAACATGAAAATATCTACCCTGCTATCTGTATAAACATGGAAATATCTACACCACTATCTGTATAAATATGGAAATATCTACACCGCTATCTCTATATGTAAATATCTGAACCACTATTTCCACAAACATGGAAATATCTACAGCGCTGTCTATATAAACATGGAAATATCTACACCACTATATCTATAAACATAGAAATATCTACACTGCCATCTGAAAAAACATGGAAATACCTACACAGTCATCTGTATAAACTTGGAAACATCTACACCGCCATTTCTGTAATCATGGAAATACCTACCCTGCCATCTGTATACACATGGAAATATATACACCGCTATCTGTATAAACATGGAAATGCCTACACCGCTATCTGCATAAACATGGAAATATCTGCACCGCTATCTGCATAAACTTGGAAATATCTACACCGCCATTTGTAGAAACATGGAAATATCTCCACCGCTTTCTGTATAAACCTGCAAATATCTGCATCGCTATCTGTATAAACATGGAAATATCTACACCGCTATCTTTATATACATGGAAATATCCACAACACTATCTGTATAAACATGGAAATATCTACTCTGCCATCTGTATAAACATGGAAATAACTACAGAGCCATCTGTATCAACATGGAAATATCTACCACAATATCTGTGAAAACATGGAAATATCTACACAGCCATCTCTATAAACATGGAAATATCTACACCGCTATCTGTATAAACATAGAAATATCTACACAGTCATCTGTATAAACATGGAAATAGCTACACATCCATGTGTATACACATGGAAATATCTACACTGCCATCTTTATATACATGGAAATATCTACACAGCCATCTGTATAAACATGGAAATATCTACACCGCTATCTCCATAAACATGGAAATAGCTACACCGCTACCTGTATGAACATGGAAATATCTACACCGCTATCTGTATAAACATGGAAATAACTACACCGATATCTCTATAAACATGGAAATATCTACATGGCTATCTTTATAAACATGGAAATATCTACACCGCTATCTCTATAAACAAGGAAATATTTACACCGCTATCTTTATAAACATGGAAATACCTACACCGCTATCTCTATAAACATGGAAATATCTACAACACTATCTTTGTAAACATGAAAATATCTACACCACCATCTGTATAAACATGGAAATATCTACACCACTATATGTATAAACATGGAAATATCTACACTTCAATCTCTATAAACATGGAAATATCTACACAGCCATCTCTATAAACATGGAAATATCTACACTGCTCCCTGTATAAACATGGAAATTGCCACACCGCTATCTGTATAAACATGGAAATAACTACACCGGCATCTCTAAAAACATGGAAATATCTACACAGTCATCTGTATAAACATGGAAATATCTACACCTCCATCTGTATACACATGGAAATAACTTCACTGCCATCTGTATACACATGGAAATATCTACACAGCCATCTGTATAAACTTTGAAATATCTACACTGCTATCTCTATAAACATGGAAATACCTGCACCGCTATCTGTATACACATGGAAATATCTACACCGCTATCTGTATAAACATGGAAATATCTACACCGGTATCTGTATAAACTTGGAAATATCTACACGGCCATCTGTATAAACATGGAAATATCTCCACCACTATCTGTATAAACATGGAAATATCTCCAACGATATCTGTACAAACATGGAAATATCTACACCGCTATATGTTTAAACATGGAAATATCTACACCGCTATAAGTATAAACATGGAAATATCTACACCGCTATCTGTATAAACATGGAAATAGCTACATCGCTCTCTATAAGCATGGAAACATCTCCCCCCCATCTCTATAAACATGGAAATATCTACACCACTATCTTTATAAACATGGAAATATCAGCACCGCTATCTGTATAAACATGTAAATATCTATAACACTATCTGTGTAAACATGGAAATAACTACACAGCTATCTGTGTAAACATGGAAATATGTACACGGCTATCTGTGTAAAGATGGAAATATCTACAACGCATTCAGAGCAAATATGGAAATATCTACACCGCTATAGCTGTAAACATGGAATTATCTACACACCTATCTGTATAAACATGGAAATATCTACACCGCTATCTGTATAAACATGGAAATATCTACACCGCCATCTGTAAAAACATGGAAATATCTAAACAGTCATCTCTATAAACATGGAAATATCTACATCTCCATCTCTATTAACATGGTAATAGCTACACTGCCATGTGTATACACATGGAAATATCTACACAGCCATCTGTATAAACATGGAAATATCTACACCGCTATCTGTATAAACATGGAAATATCTACACCGCCATCTGTATAAACATGGAAAAATCTACACCGCTATCTGTGTAAACATGGAAAAAGCTACACCACCATCTGCATAAACATGGAAATATCTGCACCGCTCTCTGTATAAGCATGGAAATATCTACATCGCTATCTGTGTAAACGCGAAAATATCTACACCGCTATCTGTATAAATATGGAAATATCTACACTGCTATCTCTGAAAACATGTAAATGTTTGCAACGCTATCTGTATAAACATGGTAATATCTACATGGCTATCTCTATAAACATGGAAACATCTACACCGCCATCTGTATAAACATGGAAATAACTACACAGTCATCTGTAAAAACATGGAAATATCTACACAGCCATCTGTAATAACATGGAAATATCTAAAGAGCCATCGCTATAAACATGGAAATATCTACACCGCTATCTGTATAAACTTTGAAATAGCCACACCGCTATCTGTATAAACATGGAAATATCTACACCGCTGTCTGTATAAACATGGAAATATCTACAACGCCATCTGTATAAACATGGAAATATCTACACTGCCATCTGTATAAACATGGAAATATCTACACAGCCATCTGTATAAACACGAAAAAATCTACAGAGCCATCTCTATAAACATCGAAATATCTACACCGCTATCTGTATAAACATGTAAATATCTACACCGCCATCTGTAAAAACATCGAAATATCTACACAGTCATCTGTATAAACACGGAAATATCTACACCTCCATCTGTATAAACATGGAAATATGCACACTGAAATCTTTATAAACATGGAAATAACTACAAAGCCATCTCTATCAACACGGAAATATTTACATCGCTATCTCTATAAACATGGAAATACCTACACCGTTATCTGAATAAACATGGAAACAACTACACCGCTATCTGTATAAACAAGGAAATATCTACACCGCTATCTGTATAACTTGGAAATAGTTACACCGCCATCTGCATAAACATGGAAATATCTCCACCGCTATCTGTATAATCATGGAAACACCTACATCGCTATCTGTATAAACATGGAAATATTTCCATAGCTATCTGTGTAAAGATGGAAATATCTACACCGCTATCTTTATAAACATGGAAATATCTACACCGCTATCTGTATAAACATGGAAATATCTACACTATCTGTGTCAACATGGAAATATCAACACCGCTATCTGTGTAAACATGGAAATATGTACACCGTTATGTGTGTAAAAATGGAAATATCTACACCGCAATCTGTGCAAATATGTAAATATCTAAACCGCTATCTCTGGAAACATGAAAATATCTACACCGCTGTCTCAATATACATGCAAATAACTACACTGCTATCTGTATAAACATGGAAATATCTACACCACGATCTCTATGAACATGGAAATATCTACAGTGCCAACTGCATAAACATGGAAATATCTACACCGCTATCTGTATAAACATGGAAATATCTACACCGCTCTCTGTATAAATACGGAAATATCTACAACGCTATCTCTATAAACATGGAAATATCTACACTGCCATCTGTAAAACGTGGAAATATCTACACACTCTCCTGTATGAACCTGGAAATACCTTTGTAAAGATGGAAATATCTGCACCGCAATCTGTGCAAATATGTAAATATCTACAGCAATATCTCTCAAAACATGGAAATATCTACACCGCTATCTGTATAAACATCGAACTATATACACCGCTATCTATGTAAACATCGAAATATCTACACGGCTATCTGTATAAATATGGAAATATCTGCACCGCTATCTCTATAAACATCAAAATGTCTACACCGCCATCTGTATAAACATGGAAATATCCACATGGCTATACCTATAAACATGGAAATGTCTACACCGCCATCTGTATAATCATGGAAATACCTACACAGTCTTCTGTATAATCATGGAAAAATCTACACCACTATCTGTATAAACACAGAAATGCCTACATTGCCATCTGTATACACATGGAAATATCTGGACAGCCATCTGTATAAACATGGAAATACCTACACAGTCATCTGTATAAACATGGAAATACCTACACAGTCATCTGTATAAAGATGGAAATATCTAGACTGCAATCTGTGCAAATATGAAAATATCTATACTGCTATCTCTGTAAACATGGGAATATCTACACCGCTATCTGTATAAACATTGAAATATCTACATGGCTATCTCTATAAACATGGAAATGTCTACACTGGGATCTGTGTAAACATGGAAATACCTACACAGTCATCTGTATAAACCTGGAAATATCTACACCATTATCTGTATAAACATGGAAATATCTACACTGCCATCTGTATAAACATGGAAATATCAACACTGCCATCTGTATAACTTGGAAGTACCTACAATGCCATCTCTATAAACATGGAAATATCTACACCACTATCTGTATAAACATGGAAATAGCTACACTGCCATCTGTGTAAACATGGAAATATCCACACATCCATCTCTAAATACATGGAAATATCTACACTGCTATCTGTATAAACATGGAAATAACCACACTGCTATCTGTATAAACATGAAAATATCTACAACGCCATCTGCATAAAAATGGAAATATCGACACCACCATCTGTATAAACATGGAGATATCTACACTGCCTTCTGTATAAACATGGAAATATCTACACAGTCATCTCAATAAACATGGAAATATCTACACTCCTATCTGTGTAAACGTGGAAATAGCCACACCGCTATCTGTATAAACATGGAAATATCTACACCGCCATCTGTTAAAACATGAAAATATCTACACAGTCATCTGTATAAATATGGAAATATCTACACCTCAATCTGTATAAACATGGAAATATCTACACAGCCATCTGTATAAACATGGAAATATCTACATAGATATCTGTAAAAACATGAAAATATCTACACAGTCATCTGTATAAACATGGAAATATCTACACTTCCATCTGTATAAACATGCAAATATCCACACTGCTATCTCTATATACATGGAATTATCTACACAGCCATCTCGACAAACATGGAAATATCTACACCGCCATCTGCAAAAACATGGAAATATCTATAGAGTCATCTGTATAAACATGGAAATATCTACATGGCTATCTGTGTAAACATGGAAGTATCTCCACCGCTATCTCTATAAACATGGAAATATCTGCACCGCTATCTCTATAAACATGGAAATATCTACACCGCCATCTGTAAAAACATGGAAATATCTATACAGTCATCTGTATAAACATGGAAATATCTACATGGCACTCCGTGTAAACATGGCAATATCTCCACCGCCATCTGTATAAACCTGGGAATATCTACACCGCTATCTGTGTAAATATGGAAATATCTACACCGATATCTCTATAAACATGGAAATGCCTACACTGCTATGTGTATAAACTTGGAAATATCTACATGGCTATCTATATAAACATGGAAATATCTACTCCGCCATCTGTATAAACATGGAGATACATACAGAGTAATCTATATAAACATGGAAATATCTACACCACTATCTGTATAAACATGGAAATATCTACACTGCCATCTGTATAAACATGGAAATATCTACACAGCCATCTCTATAAACACGGAAATATCCACACTGCTATCTGTATAAACATGGAAATATCTACACGGAAATCTGTGCAAATATGGAAATACCTACATCGCTATCTCTGTAAACATAGAAACATCTACACCGCTATCTGCATAAACATGGAAATATTTACACTGCTATCTGTATAAACATGGAAAAATATACACAGCTATCGGTATAAACATGGAAATATCTACATCGCTATCTGTATAAATATGGAAATAACTCCACCGCTATCTGTATAAACATGGAAATATCTACACCGCTATCTTTAAAACATGGAAGTATCTACACCACTATCAGTATAAACATGGAAATATCTATAACACTATCTCTGTAAACATGGAAATATCTACACAGCTATCTCTGTAAACATGGAAATATGAATACCGCTAACTGTGTAAAGATGGAAATACCTACACCGCTATCTGTATAAACATGGAAATATCTACACTGCTATCTGTATAAACATGGAAATATGTACACAGCTATCTGTATAAACATGGCAATATCTGCACTATGATCTGTATAAACATGGAAATGTCTGCACCGCTGTCTGTATAAATATGGAAATATCTACACTGCCATCAATATAAACATGGAAATGTCTACACCGCTATCTGTATAAACATGGAAATATCTACATGGCTATCTCTATAAACATGGAAATATCTACACTGACATCTGCATAATCACGGAAATACCTACACAGTCATCTGAATAAACATGGAAATATCTACACCACTATCTGTATAATCATGGAAATATCTACACTGCCATCAGAATAAACATGAAAATATCTACACAACCATCTCTTTAAACATGGAAATATCTACATCGCTATCTGTATAAACCTGGAAATATGTACATCGCTATCTACATGAACATGGAAACATCTCCCCCGCTATCTCTATAAACATGGAAATATCTACACCGCTATCTGTATGAACATGGAAATGCCTACACCGCTATCTGTATGAACTTGGAAAAATATACAGCGCCGTCTGTAAAAACATGGAAATATCTACACAGTCATCTGTATAAACATGGAAATTTCTACATCTCCATCTCTATAAACATGGAAATATCAACACTGCCATCTGTATACACACGGAAATATCTACACCACCATCTGTATAAACATGGAAATACCTACAACGCTATGTGTATAAACATGGAAATATCTACACCGCTATCTGAATAAACATGGAAATATCTACACTGCTATCTCTATAAACTTGGAAATATCTACACCGCCATCTGTATATACATGGAAATATCTCCTCAGCTATCTGTATGAACATGGAAATACCTCCAGCGCTATCAGTATAAACATGGAAATGTCTACACCTCTATATATAGAAACATGGAAATATCTACACCGCTATCTGTATAAACCTGGAAATACCTGAGTCACTATGTCTATAAACATGGAAATTTCTACACCGCTATCTGTATAAACATGGAAATATCTACACCGCTATCTGTATAAACTCAGAAATATCTATACCGCCATCTGTATAAACATGGAAATATTTCCACTGCTATGTGTAGAAACATGGAAATTTCTCCAGCGCTATGTGTATAAACATGGAAATATGTACAACGCTATCTGTATAAACGTAGAAATATCTACACCGCCATCAGTAAAAACAAAGAAATATCTACACCGCTATCTGTATAAACCTGGAAATATCTGCATCAATATATGTATAAACATGTAAATATCTACACCGCCATCTCTATAAACATGGAAATATCTACATCGCTATCTTTATAAACATGGAAATATGTACACCGCTATCTGTTTAAATATGGAAATGGCTACACTTCTATCTCTGCAAACATGGAAGTGCCTACACCGCAATCTGTATAAACATGGAAGTAGACACATGGCTATCTCTATAAACATGGAAATACCTACACCGCTATCTGTATAAACATGGAAATATCTACACTGCCATCTGTATACACATGGAAATATCTACACAGCTATCTGTATAAACATGGAAATATCAACACAGCCATCTGTATAAACATGGAAATATCTACACAGCTATCTGTATAAACATGGAAATATCTTCACCGCTATCTGTATAATCATGGAAATATCTACACCACTATCTATAAAAATATGTAAATATCTACACTGCTATCTCTATAAACATGGAAATGTCTACACCGCTATCTGCATAAGCATGGAAATATCTACACAGTCATCTGTATAAACATGGAAATACCTACACTGTCATCTGTTTAAACATGGAAATATCTACACCACTATCTGTATAAACATGGAAATATCTACACTGTCATCTGTATTAACATGGAAATAACACAGCCATCTGTATAAACATGGAAATATCTACACAGCCATGTCTATAAACATGGAAATATCTACACAGATATCTGTAGAAACATGGAAATAGCCACACCACTATCTGTATAAACATGGAAATATCTACACCGATATCTGTAAAAACATGAAAATATCTACACTGTCATCTGTATAAACATGGACATATCTACACCTCCATCTGTATAAACATGGAAATATCTACACTGCCATCTGTATAAACATGGAAATACCTTCACCGCTATCTGTATAAACATGGAAATATCTACACCACTATCTGTATAAACATTGAAATATCTCCACCAATATGTGTATAAACTTGGAAATATCTACACCGCCATCCCTATAAACATCGAAATATCTCCACCGCTATCTGAATAAACATGGAAATATCGCCAGCGCTATCTGTATAAACATGGAAATATCTCCACCGCTATCTGTAAAAACATGGAAATACCTACACCGCTATCTGTATAAACATGGAAATATCTGCAATGCTATCTGCATAAACATGGAAATATCTGCACCACTATCTGTATAAACATGGAAATAGCTACACCGCCATCTGTATTAACAGGGAAATATCTACACTGCCTTCTGTATAAACATGGAAATAGCCATACCGCTGTCTGTATAAACATGGAAATATCTACACCGCCATCTGAATAAACATGGAAATATCCACAGGGCTATCTCTAAATTTGGAAATATCTACACCGCTATCTCTATAAACATGGAATTGTCTACACCGCTATCTGTATAAACATGGAAATATCTACATGGAAATATCTACATGGCTATCTGTATAAACATGGAAATATATACACCACCATCTGAATAAACATGGAAATATCTACACAGTCATCTGTATAAACTTGGATATACCTACACATCCATCTATATAAACACGGAAATATCCACACTGCCATCTGTATACACATGGAAATATCTACGCAGCCATCTGTATAAACATGGAAATACCTACACCGCTATCTGTATTAAAATGGAAATATCTACACTGCTATCTGCATAAACATGGAAATACCTACACCGATATCTGTATAAACATGGAAATATCTACATCAATATTTGTATAAACATGTAAATATCTCCACCGCTATCTCAAGAAACATGGAAATATATACACCTCCATCTTTATAAATATGGAAATATCTCCACCGCTATCTATATAAACATGGAAATATCTACAACACTATCTGTGAAAACATGGAAATATCTACACACCTATCTGTGTAAACATGGAAATATGTACACCACTATCTGTATAAACATGGAAATATCTACAACACTACCTGTGTTAACATGGAAATATCTACACAGCTATCTGTGTAAACATGGTTTTATGTACTCCGCTATCTTTGTAAAGATGGAAATATCTACACTGCGATCTGTGCAAATATGGAAATAGCTTCAGCACTATCTCTGAAAACATGTAAATATCTACACCGCTATCTGTATAAACATCGAAGTGTCTACACCGCTATCTGTGTAAACATGGAAATAGCTACACCGCTATCTGTATAACTATGGAAATATATACACCGCTATCTCTAAAAACATCGAAATGTCTACACCGCCATCTGTATAAACATGGAAATATCCACATGGCTATGCCTATAAACATGTAAATGTCTGCACCGCCATCTGTATAAACATGGAAATAACTACACAGTCTTCTGCATAAACATGTAAAAATCTATACCGCTATCTGTATAAACACGGAAATGCCTACAGTGCCATCTGTAAAAACACGGAAATATCTACACAGTCTTCTGTATAAACATCGAAACATCTTCACCACTATCTGTATAAACATGGAAATATCTTCACTGCCGTCTGTATAAACATGGAAATACCTACATTGCCATCTGCATAAACATGGAAATATCTGCACCGCTATCAGTATAAACATGGAAATACCTACACTGCAATCTGTACAAACATGGAAATATCTACACCGCTATCTGTATATACATGGAAATATCTACACCGCCATCTGTAAAAAAATGGAAATATCTACACTGTCGTATGTATAAACATGGAAATATCTACACCTCCATCTCTATAAACATGGAAATATCTACACTGACATCTGTATACACATGGAAATATCTACACTGCCATCTGTATAAACATGGAAATATCTACACCGCTGTCTTTATAAACATAGAAATATCTACAGCGCTATCTGTATAAACATGGAAATATCTACAACACTATCTGTATAAACATGGAAATATCTACACAGCTATCTGTGTAAACATGGAAATATGTACACCGCTATCTGGGTAAAGATGGAGATATCTACACCGCAATCTGTGCAAACATGGAAATATCTACACCGCTATCTCTGTAAACATGGAAATATCTACACTGCTCACTGTAAACATGGAAATATGTACACAGCTATCTGTATAAACATGGAAATATCTACACCACTATCTGTAAAAACATGGAAATGTCTACACGGCTATCTGTATAAACATGCAAATATCTACACCGCTACCTGTATAAACATGGAAATATCTACACCGCTTTCTGTATAAATATGGAATTATCTACACTGCTATCTCTATAAACATGGAAATGCGTACACCGCTATCTCTATAAACATGGAAATATCTACATGGCTATCTATATAAACATGGAAATATCTACAACACCATCTGCATAAACATGGAAATACCTATACAGTCATCTGTATAAACATGGAAATATCTACAGCACTGTCTGTATAAACATGGAAATATCTACACTGTCGTCTGTTTAAAAATGGAAATATCTACACCGTTATCTGTATAAACATGGAAATGTCTACACAGCTATCTCTCAACATGGAACTATCTACACTGCTATCTGTATAAACATGGAAATAGCGACACCACTATCTGTATAAAAATGGAAATATGTACACCGCCATCTGTAAAAGCATGAAAATATGTTCACAGTCATCCATATAAACATGGAAATAGCCACACCGCTATCTGCATACACATGGAAATATCTACACAGCCATCTGTATAAACTTGTAAATATCTACACCGCTATCACTATAAATATGGAAATACCTACACCACAATCTATATAAACATGGAAATATCTACACCGCTATCTGTATAAACAAGGAAATATCTGCACCGCTATCTTTATAAACTTGGAAATATCTACACCGCCATCTGTATAAACATGGAAATATCTCAACCGCTATCTCTATGAACCTGGAAATATCTCCACCGATATCTGTATAAATATGGAAATATCTACACCGCTATCTGTATAAACATGGAAATAACTCCACCGCTATCTGTATAAACATGGAAACATCAACACCGCTATCTGTATAAACCTGGAAATATCTAAACCGCTATCTGTATAAACATTGAAATATCTACAGGGATATCTCTATATACATGGAAATGTCTACACCGGCATCTGTGTAAACATGGAAATACCTACACAGTCATCTTTATAAACATGGAAATATCTACACCACTAGCTGCATAAACATGGAAATATCTACACAGCCCTTTGTATAAACATGGAAATATCTAAACTGCCATCTGTATAACATGGAAATATCTACACAGCCATCTCCATAAACATGGAAATATCTACACCACTATCTGTATAAACATGGAAATATCTGCACTGCCATCTGTATAAACCTGGAAATATCTACACAGCCATCTCTATAAACATGGAAATATCTACACTGCTATCTGTATAAACATGGAAATAGCCACACCGCTATCTGTATAAACATGGAAATATCTACACCGCAATCTGTGAAAACAGAAAATATCTACACAGTCATCGGTATATACATGGAAATATCTACACGTCCATCTGTATAACCATGGAAATATCTACACTGCCATCTGTATACACATGGAAATATCTACACAGCCATCTGTATAAACATGGAAACATCTACACCGCTATCTCTATAAACCTGGAAATACCTACACCGCAATCTGTATAAACATGGAAGAAACTACACTGCTGTCTGTATAAACATGGAAATATCTACATCGCTATCTGTATAAACATGGAAATATCTCCACCGCTATCTCTATAAACATGGAAATATCTACACCGATGTCTCTATAAACATGGAAATGTCTGCATCGCTATCTGAATAAACACGGAAATATCTATAACACCATCTGTGTAAACATGGAAATAACTACACAGCTGTCTTTGTAAACATGGAAATATGTACACCACTATCTGTGTAATGATGGAAATATCTACACCGCGATCTGTGCAAATATGGAAATATCTACACCGCTATCTCTATAAACATGGAAATATCTACAAAGCTATCTGAATAAACATGGAAATATCTAGATGGCTATCTCTGAAAACACGGAAATGTCTATACCATCATCTGTGTAAACATGGAAATACCTACACAGTCATCTCTATAAACATGGAAATATCTACACCACTATCTGTATAAACATGGAAATATCTACATTGCCATCTGTATAACATGGAAATATCTACACAGCCATCTCCATAAACATGGAAATATCTACACTGCTATCTGTATAAACATGGAAATACCCACACCGCTATCTGTATAAACATGGAAATATCTACAACGCCATCTGCATAAAGATGGAAATATCGACACCGCCATCTGTATAAACATGGAAATATCTACACTGCCTTCTGTATAAACAAGGAAATATCTACACCGACA
Source organism: Pan paniscus (assembly GCF_029289425.2). NCBI lineage: Eukaryota > Metazoa > Chordata > Mammalia > Primates > Hominidae > Pan > Pan paniscus. Next base: position 14,676,727 of record NC_073254.2, read on the forward strand.
TCTATATAAACATATTAATATCTACACCGCCATCTGTATAAACATGGAAATATCTACACCGCTATCTATAAACATCGAAATATGTACACCGCCATCTCTATAAACATGGAAATATCCACACCGCCATCTACATAAAGAAGGAAATATCTACACCGACATCTATATAAACATGTTAATATCTACACCGCCATCTGTATAAACATGGAAATATCTACACCCCTATCGGTATAATCATGGAAATAACTACAAAGCTATCACTATAAACATGGAAATAACTACACCGATATATCTATAAACATGGAAATATCTACACTGCTATCTCTACAAACATGGAAATACACACAACACCATCTCTTTAAACATGGAAATATCTACACCGCCATCTATATAAACATGGAAATATCTACCCTGCCATCTGTATAAGCCTGGAAATATCTACAATGCAATATGTGAAAAGATGGAAATATCTACACCGCGATCTTTATAAACATGGAAATATCTACAACACTCTCTGTATAAACATGGAAATATCTACACCATGATCTGTATAAACATGGGAATATCTACACCGCTATCTGTATAAAGATGGAAATATCTACACCGCTATCTCTATAAAGATGGAAATATCTACACCGCTATCTGTACAAACATGTAAATATCAACACCGCCATCTGTATAAACATGGAAATATCTACACAGTCATCTGTAAAAACATAGAAATATCTACACAGCCATCTGTATAAACATCGAAATATCTACACCGCTATCTCTATACACATGGAAATAACTACACCGCCATCTGTAGAAACATTTAAATATCTACACCGCTATCTCTATACACATGGAAATATCTACACCGGTATCTGTATTAACATGGAAATATCTACACCGCTATCTCTATATACAGGGAAATATCTACACCGCCATCTGTAAAAACATGGAAATATCTACACAGTCACCTGTATAAACATGGAAATATTTACACTGCCATCTGTATACACATGGAAATATCTTCACAGCCATCTCTATAAACATTGAAATATATACACTGCTATCTCTAAAAACATGGAAATATCTACACCGCTATCTCTATAAACATAGAAATACCTACAATGCTATCTGTGTAAACATGGAAATATCTACACAGCTATCTGTGTAAACCTAGAAATATCTACACCGCTATCTGTGTAAATATGGGAATTTCTACACCGCAATCTGTGCAAAGATGTAAATATCTACCCCACAATCTGTGTAAACATGGAAATATCTACACCGCAATCTTTAAAAACATGGAAATATCTTCACCGCCATCTGTATAAACATGGAAATATCTACACCATCAACTGTATAAACATGGAAATATCTACACCGCCATATGTATACACATGGAAATATCTACACATCCATCAGTATAAACATGGAAACATCTACACCGCTATCTCTATAAACATGGAAATACCTACACCGCTATCTCTATAAACGTGGAAATATCTACACCGCCATCTTTATAAACATGGAGATATCTACACCGCCATCTCTATAAACATGAAAATACCTTCACCGCCATCTCCATAAACATGGAACTGTATACACAGCCATTTGTGTAAACCTGGAAATAACTACACCGCTATCTGTATAAACATGGAATTATCTACACTGCCATCTGTACAAAGATGGAAATATCTACAACGCGAGCTGTATAAACATGGAAATATCTACACCGATATGAGTATATACATGGAAATACCAACACTGCTATCTGTATAAACATGGAAATAGCTACACCGCTATCTGTATAAGCATGGAAATATCTACATCTCTATCTCCATAAACATGGAACTACCTACACCGCCATCTCTATAAACATGGAATTATCAACACCACGATCTCTATAAGCATAGAAATATCTAAAGCGCCATCTCTATAAACTTGGAAATATCTACGCCGCCATCGGTATAAACATAGAAATATCTACACTGCCATCTGTAAAAAGATGGAAATATCTACACCGCGATCTGTATAAACATGGAAATATCTACACCGCTATTTGTATAAATATGGAAACATTTACACGACGATCTGTATAAACATGGAAATATCTACGCCGCTATCTGTATAAATATGGAAATATCTACACCGCTATGTGCATACATATGGAAATATCTACACCGCTGTCTCTATAAACATGGAAATGTCTACACCGCTTTCTGTATAAACATGGAAATATCTACACCGCTATCTCTATAAACATGGAACTACCTACCCCGTTTTCTCTATAAACATGGAAATATCTACACCATCTGTATAAACATGGAAATATCTTCACCGCCATCTGTATAAACATGGAAATATGTACACAGCCATCTGTATAAACATGGAAATATCTACACCGCCATCTCTATAAACTTGGAAATATCTACACTGCCATATTTATAAACATGGAAATGCCTACACCGCCCCCTCTATAAACATGGAAACATCTACACGGCCATCTGTGTAAACATGGAAATATCTACACCGCTATCAGTATAAACATGTAAATATTTACACCGCCATCTGTATAAACATGGATATATCTACACAGTCATCGTATAAACATGGAAATACCTACACCACCATCGTTAGAAACATGAAAATATCTACACTGTCATCTGTATAAACACGGAAATAACTACACAGCCATCTGTATAAACATGGAAATACCTACACCTACATCTGTATAAATTTGGAAATATCTACACCACAATCTCTATAAACATGGAACTTCCTACACCGTTATCTCTAGAAACATGGAAATCTATACACCATCTGTATAAACATGGAAATATCTTCACTGTCTGCAAAAACATGGAAATATCTACACAGTCATCGGTATAAACATGGAAATATCTACACCGCCATCCGTACAAACATGGAAATATCTACACCGCCATCTGTATAAACATGGAAATATCTACACCGCTACCTGTATAAATATGGAAATATCTACACCACGATCTATATAAACAGGGATATATCTACACCACCATCTGTATAAACTTGGAAATATCTACACTACCATCTGTATGAACATGAAAATATCTCCACTGCCATGTGTATAAAGATGGAATTATCTACACAGCCATCTGCATAAACGTGCAAATTTCTACACCGCCATCTGTATAAACATGGAAATATCTACACCACCATCTGTATAAACATGGAAATATCTACACCTCCATCTGTATTAACACGGAACTATCTACACAGTCATCTGTATAAACGTGGAATTATCTACACCACCATCATTAGAAACAAGGAAATATATACACTGCCATCTGTATAAACATTGAAATATCTACACTGCCATCTGTATAAACATGGAAATACCTACACGGCCATCTGTACAAACATGGAAATATCTACACCGCCATCTGTATAAACATGGAAATATCTACACCACCATTTGTACAAGGATGGAATTATCTACACTGCCATCTGTATAAACATGCAAATATCTAAACCGCCATCTGTATAAACATGGAAATATCTACACCGCCATCTTTATAAACGTGGAAATATCTACAGAGCCATCTGTGTAAACATGGAAATACCTACACCACCTTCTGAATAAACATGCAAATATCTACACCGCCATCTTTATAAACATGGAAATATCTACACCGCTATCAGTATAAACATGGAAATATCTACAGCGCCACCTTCATAAACATAGAAATATCTACACTGCCATCTGTATAAACATGGAAATATCTACACCGCTATCTTTATAAACATAGAAATGTCTGCACCGCCATCTTTATAAACATGGAAATATCTACACAGCTACCTGTATAAATATGGAAATAACTACACCACAATCTACATAAACATGGAAATATCTACACCGCCATCTGTATAAACACGGAAATATCTACACTGCCATCAGTATAAACATGGAAATATCTACACTGCCATCTGTATAAACATGGAATTATCTACACTGCCATCTGTATAAACATGCAAATATCTACACCGCCCTCTGTATAAACATGGAAATATCTACACTGCCATCTCTATAAACATGTAAATATTTACACCGTATGTATAAACATGGAACTATCTCCACAGTCATCTTTATAAACATGGAAACCTCTACACCACCATCATTACAAACATGGAAATATCTACACCGCTATCTGTATAAACATGGAAATATCTACACCGCCATCTGTATAAACATGGAAATATCTACACCGCTAGTGTATAAATATGGAAATACCTACACCACGATCTAAAGAAACATGGAAATATCTACACCGCCATCTGTATAAACACGGAAATATCTACACCGCCATCTGTGTAAACATGGAAATATCTACACTGCCATCTCTGTAAGGATGTAATTATAAACACCGCTATCTGTACAAACAAGCAAATATCAAAACCACCATCTGTATAAACATGGAAATATCTACACCGCCATCAGTATAAACGTGGAAATACGTACAGAGCCATCTGTGTAAACATGGAAATATCTACACCGCCATCTATATAAACATGGAAATATCTACACCGCCATCTGAATAAACATGCAAATATCTACACCGCCATCTGTATAAACATGGAAATATATACACCGCCATCTGTATAAACATGGAAATATCCACACTGCCATCTTTATAAACATAGAAATATCTACTCTGCCATCTGTATAACCATGGAAATATCTACACCGCCATCTTTATAACCATGGAAAGGTCTACACCGCCATCTGTATAAACACGGAAATATCTACACCACAACCTGTATAAATATGGAAATATCTCCACTATGATCTACATAAACATGGAAATATCTACACCGCCATCTGTATAAACATGGAAATATCTACACTGCCATCTTTATAAACATGGAATTATCTACACTGCCATCTGTGTAAACATGCAAATATCTACACCACCCTCTGTATAAACATGGAAATATCTACACCGTTCTCTCTATAAACATGGAAATATCTACACCGCCATCTGTATAAACATGTAAATATTTACACCGCCATCTGTATAAACATGGAAATATCTACACAGTCATCTGTTTGAACTTGGAAATATCTACACCATCTCCATGAACGTGGAAATATCTACACCGCCATCTGTATACACATGGAAATATGTCCACCGCCATCTGTATACACATGGAAATATCTACACCACCATCTCCATGAACATGGAAATATTTACACCGCCATCTGCATAAACAAGGAAATATCTACACCACCATTTGTATAAACACAGAAATATCTGCACCGCCATCTCTATAAACATGGAAATATCTACACCACCATCGTTAAAAACATGGAAATATCTACACTGCCATCTGTATAAACATGGAAATATCTACCCAGCCATCTGTATAAACATGCAAATATCTACACCGCTATCTGTATAAACATGTATATATCTACACCACTAACACTATAAACATGGAAATATCTACACCGCTATCTGTATAAACATATAAATATCTTGACCGCCATCTGTATAAACATGCAAATAACTACACCACCATCTGTATAAACATGGAAATAACACCTCCATGTGTATAAACATGCAAGTATCTGCACCACGATCTGTATAAACATGGAAATATCTCCACCGCCATCTGTATAAAAATGGAAATATCTACACACTCATCTGTATAAACATGGAAATATCTACACCACCATCGTTAGAAACATGGAAATGTCTACACTGCCATCTGTATAGACATGGAAATATCTACACAGCCATGTGCATAAACTTGGAAATATCTACACCGCCATCTGTATAAACATGGAAATATCTACACCGCCATCTGTATAAACATGGAAATATCTACACCGTGATCTATATAAACATGAAAATATCTACCCTGCTATCTGTATAAACATGGAAATATCTAGACCACTATCTGTATAAATATGGATATATCTACACCGCTATCTCTATATGTAAATATCTGAACCGCTATTTCTATAAACATGGAAATATCCACAGCGCAGTCTGTATAAACACGGAAATATCTACACCGCTATATCTGTAAACATAGAAATATCTACACTGCCATCTGAAAAAACATGGAAATACCTACACAGTCATCTGTATAAACTTGGAAACATCTACACCGCCATTTCTATAAACATGGAAATAACTACCCTGCCATCTGTATACACATGGAAATATATACACCGCCATCTGTATAAACATGGAAATATCTACACCGCTATCTCTGTAAACATGGAACTACCTACACCGTTATCTCTATAAACATGGAAATATCTACACCATCCGTATGAACATGGAAATACCTTCACCGCCATCTGTATAAACATGGAAATATCTACACAGTCATCTGTATAAAAATGGAAATATCTACACGGCCATATCTATAAACATGGAAAGATCTACACTGCCATATTTATAAACATGGAAATGCCTACAACGCTGTCTCTATAAACATGGAAATATCTACACGGCCATCTGTGTAAACATGGAAATATCTACACCGCCATCTGTATAAACATGGAAATATCTACACGGCCATCTGTATAAACATGGAAATATCTACACCGTTATCTCTATAAACATGAAAATAACTTCCCTGCTATCTCTATAAACATGGAAATATGTACACCACTATCTGTATAAATATGGAAATATCTACACCGCTATCTCTATAAATATGGAAATATCTACACCGGTATCTCTATAAGCATGGAAATATCTACACCGCTATCTCAATAAACATAGAAGTGTCTACACTGCGATCTGAAAAACATGGAAATATCTACACAGTCATCTGTATAAACATGGAAATATCTACACCGCCATGTCTATAAACATGGAAATATCTACGCAGCCTACCGAATACAGATGGAAATATACACACAGCCATCTGTATAAACATGGAAATATCTACACTGCTATCTCTATAATCATGGAACTACCTACAACGTTGTCTCTATAAACATGGAAATATCTACACCGCCATCTGTATAAACATGGAAGTATCTACACACTCACCTGTATAAACATGGAAATATCTACACCACCATCGTTAGAAACATGGAAATATCTACACCGCCATCTGTATAAACATGGAAATATCTACACCGCCATCTGTACAAACATGGAAATATCTACTCCGCCATCTGTATAAACATGTAAATATCTACACCGCCATCTGTAAACATGGAAATATCTACCCCGCTATCTGCATAAACATGGAAATATCTACCCCGCTATCTGTATAAACATGGAAATACCTACACCACTATCTGTAGAAATATGGAAATATCTACACCACTATCTATATGTGTAAATATCTACACCGCTATTTCTATAAACATGGAAATATCTACAGCGCTGTCTGTATAAACATGGAAATATCTACACCGCTATATCTATAAACATAGAAATATCTACACTGCCATCTGGAAAAACATGGAAATACCTACACAGTCATCTGTATAACTTGGAAACATCAACACCGCCATTTCTATAAACATGGAAATACCTACCCTGCCATCTGTATACACATGGAAATATATACACCGCCGTCAGTATAAACATGGAAATATCTACACCGCTATCTCTATAAACATGGAACTACCTACACCGTTATCTCTATAAACATGGAAATATCTACATCTGTATAAACATGGAAATATCTTCACCGCCATCTGTATAAACATGGAAATATCTACACAGCCATCTGTATAAACATGGAAATATCTACACCGCCATCTCTATAAACATGGAAATATCTACACTGCCATATTTATAAACATGGAAATGCCTACACCGCCCTCTCTATAAACATGGAAATATCTACACTGCCATCTGTGAAAACATGGAAATATCTACACCGCTATCGGTATAAACATGTAAATATTTACACCGCCATCTGTATAAACATGGATATATCTACACAGTCATCGTATAAACATGGAAATATCTACACCACCATCGTTAGAAACATGAAAATATCTACACCGCCATCTGTATAAACACGGAAATATCTACACAGTCATCTGTGTGAACATGGAAATATCTACACCACCATCTCCATGAACGTGGAAATATCTACACCGCCATCTGTATACACATGGAAATATCTACGCCATCTCCATGAACATGGAAATATTTACACCGCCATCTGCATAAACAAGGAAATATCTACACCACCATCTGTATAAACACAGAAATATCTAAAACGCCATCTCTATAAACATGGAAATATCTACACCACCATCGTTAGAAACATGGAAATATCTACACCGCTCTCTCTATAAACATCGAACTACCTACACCGTTATCTCTATAAACATGGAAATATCTACACCATCTGTATAAACATGGAAATATCTTCACCGCCATCTGTATAAACCTGGAAATATCTACACTGGCATCTGAATAAAAATGAAAATATCTACAATGAAATCTGTATAAACATGGAAATACCTACACCGCCTTCTGTGTAAACATGGAAATATCTACACCGCTCTCTCTATAAACATGGAATTACCTACACCGTTATCTCTATAAACATGGAAATATCTACTCCGCCATCTCTATAAATGTGGAAATATCCACACCGCTATCTCTATAAACATGGAAATATCTACACCAGTATCTCTACAAACATGGAAATATCTACACCGCCATCTGTATAAACATGGAAATATATACAGCGCAATCCATATAAAAATGGAAATATCTACAGAGTCATCTGTATGAACATGGAAATATCTACAACGCCATCTCTATAAACATGGAAAGGTCTACACCACGATCTGTGTAATCTTGGAAATATCTTCGCCGCTATCTGCATAAACATGGAATTACCTACACCGCCATCTGTAAAAACATGGAAATATCTACACCGCCATCTGTATAAACATGGAAATATCTACACCGCCATCCATATAAACATAGAAATATCTAAACCGCTACCTGTATAAATATGGAAATATCTACACCAGGATCTATGCAAACATGGAAATAACTACACAGCCATGTGTATAAACTTGGAAATATCTACCCCGCCATCTGTATAAACATGGAAATATCTACACTGCCATCTGTATAAAGATGGAAATATCTACCCCGCCATCTGTATAAACATGGAAACATCTACACTGCCATCTGTATAAAGATGGAAATATCTACACCGCCATCTGTATAAACATGCAAATATCTACACCGCCGTCTGTATATACATGGAAATATCTACACTGCTATCTGTATAAACATGGAAATATCTACACCACTATCTCTATAAACATGGAAATAACTACACCGCTATCTGTAAAAACATGGAAATAATTTCACCGCCATCTGTATAAACATGGAAATTTCTACACCGCCATCAATATAAACTTGGAAATGCCAAAACCGCCATCTCGATAAACATGGAAATATCTACACCGCCATCTGCATAAACATGGAAATGCCTACACCGCCATCTGTATAAACATGGAAATATCTACACCGTGAGCTGTGTAAACATGGACATTTCTCTACCCCTATCTGTGTAAACATGGAAATACCAACAGCGCTATCTTTATAAACATGTAAATATCTACACCGCTATCTGAATAAACATGGAAATATCTACACCGCTATCAGTATAAATATGGAAATAACTACACCGCTATCTCTGGAAAAATGAAATATCTACACTGCTATCTTCTTAAACATGGAAATATCTAAGCCGCTATCTCTTCAAACATGGAAATACCTACACTGCCATCTGTACAAACATGGAAATATCCACACTGCCATCTGCATAAACATGGAAACATCTACACCGCTATATGTATTAACATGGAAATACCTACACCGCTATCTGTATAAACATGGAAATATCTACACCATCTGTGTATACGTGGAAATATCTTCACCGCTATCTGTATAAACATGGAAATATATACACCACCGTCTGTATAAACGTGCAAATATCTACAGCGCCATCTCTTTAAACATGGAAATATCTTCACCGCTATCTGTACAAACATGGAAATATCTACACCGCTATCTGTATAAACATGGAAGTATCTACATAGCTGTCGGTTTAAATATGTAAAGAACTACACCGCTATCTATAAACAAGGAAACATCTACACAGCCCTCTGTATAAACATGGAAATATCTACAGCGCTATATGTATAAACATGGAAATACCTACACCGCTATCTGCATAAACATGGGAATATCTACAGCGCTATCCCCATAAACATGGAAATATCAACACCGCTATGTCTATAAACATGGAAATATCTAAACTACGATCTGTATAAACATGGAAATATCTACACCGCTATCTCTATAAACATGGAAATATCTACACCGCCATCTGTATAAACGTGGAAATATCTACACACTCGTCTGTATAAACATGGAAATATATACACCGCCATCTCTATAAACATGAAAATACCTTCACCGCAATCTGTATAAACATGGAAATATCTTCACTGCCATCTATACAAACATGGAAATATCTACACAGACATCTGTATAAACGTGGAAATTCCTACACTGCCGTCAGTATAAACATGGAAATATCTTCATAGCCATCTGTATAAACATGGATATACCAACACCGCTATCTGCATAAACATGGGAATATCTACACCACTATCCCTATAAACATGGAAATATCAACACCGCTATGTCTATAATCATGGAAATATCTACACCACGATCTCTATAAACATGGAAACATCTACACCGCCATCTCTATAAACATGGAAATATCTACACCGCTACCGGTATAAACATGGAAATACCAACCCCGGTATCTGCAGAAACATGGAAATATCTACACCGCGAGCTGTATAAACATGGAAATATCTACACCACCTTCTGTATAAAGATGGACATATCTTCACCGCCATCTCTATAAACATCGAAATATCTACACCGACATCTGTATCAACATGGAAATATCTACACCGCCATCTCCATAAACAGGGATATAACTACACTGCCATCTGTATAAACATGGAAATATCTACACTGCCATCTATATAAACTTGGAAATATCTACACAGTCATCTGTATAAACGTGGAAATATCTACACTGCCATCAGTATAAACATGGAAATATCTTCACAACCATCTGTATAGACATGGAAATACCCACATTGCTATCTGTATGAACATGGAAATATCTACACCGCCATCTGTATCAACATGGAAATATCTACACGTCTATCTCTATAAATATGGAAATACCTACACCGCTATCTGTATAAACATGGAAATATCTACACCGCTATCTGTGTAAACATGGAAATATCTACACCGCTATAGCTATAAACATGGAAATATCTACGATATCTCTATGAACATGGAAATATCTACACCGCTATCTGTATAAACATGGAAATATCCACAATGATATCTGTATAAACATGGAAATATCTACACCATTCTCTTTATAAACATGGAAATATCTACACAACTATCTGTATAAACATGAAAATATCTACACAGCTATCGGTATAAACATGGAAATATCTACACCGCCATCTCTATAAACACGGAAATACCTACACCGCCATCTTCATAAACATGGAAATATCTACACGGCCATCTGTATAGACATGGAAATATCTACACTGCTATCTGTATAAAGATGGAAATATCTACAAAGCCATCTGTATAAACGTTTAAATATCTACACCGCCATCTGTATAAACATGGAAATATCTACACCGCTATCTGTATAAACATAGAAATAACTACACCGCTGTCTGTATGATTCAGGAAATATCTACACTGCCATCTGTATAAATATGGAATTATCTACACTTCCATCTCTATAAACATTGAAATATCCACACCGCGAGCTGTATAAACATGGAAATATCTACACCGCTATCTCTATAAACACGGAAATACCAACACCGGTATCTGCTTAAACATGGAAATATCTACACCGCTATCTGCATAAATATGGAAATATCTACACCACTATCTCTATAAACATTTAAATGTCTACACCGCTATGTGTATAAACATGGAAATACCTACACATGTATCTCTGTAAACATGGAAATATCTACACCGCCATCTGTATGAACATGGAAATATCTACACAGTCATCTGAATAAACATTGAAATATCTACACCACCATCTCTATAAACATGGAAATATCTACACTGCCATCTGTATAAACATGGAAATATCTGCACCGCGATCTCTATAAACATGCATATATCAACACCGCTACCTGTATAAACATGAAAATACCAACACCGGTATCGGTATAAACATCGAAATAAATTCATCGCTATCTGTGTAAACATGCAAATATCTACACCACTATCTCTATAAACATGGAAATACCTACACCGCTATCTCTACAAACATGGAAATATGTACACCGCTAACCCTACACAGATGGAAATATCAACAACGCTATCTGTATAAACATGGAATTATCTACACCGCCATCTAAACTTGGAAATATCTACACCAATATCTGTAAATATGGAAAATCTACACCGCCGTCTGTATAAACATGGAAATATCTACACTGCTATCTCTATAAACATGGAAATATCTACACCGCCATCTCTATAAACATGAAAATATCTACACCGCCTTCTGCATAACATGGAAATATCTACACCGCCATCTGTATAAACATCAAATATCTACATGGCCATCTGTATAGACATGGAAATATCCACACCGCCATCTGTATAAACATGGAAATATCTACACAGCCATCTGTGTACACATGGAAATATCGACACAGCCATCTGTATAAACATGGAAATATCTACACCGCCATCTGCATAAACATGGAAATATCTTCATGGCTATCTGTATAAATATGGAAATACCTACACCGCTATCTGTATAAACATGGAAATATCTACACCGCTATCCCTATAAACATGGAAATATCAACACCTCTATCTGTATACACTTGAAAATATCTACACCGCCATCGCTATAAACATGAAAGTATCTACGATACCATCTCCATAAACATGGAACTCTCTAAGCCGCCATCTGTATAAACTTGGAAATATCTACACTGCCATCTGTATGAAGATGGAAATATCTACACCTTAAGCTGTATAAACATGGAAATATCTACACCGCTATCTGTATAAGCATGGAAATACCAACACCGCTATCTGTATAAACATGGAAATATCTACACCGCTATCTGTATAAACATGGAATTATCTACACCGCTATCTGTATAAACATGGAAATATCTACACCGCTATCTGTATAAACATGGAAATATCTACACCGCTATGTGTATCAATATGGAAATATCTACAGTGCTATCTCTATGAACATGGAAATATCAACACCGCCATCTGTATAAGCATGGAAATATCTACACAGTCATCTGTATAAACATGGAAATATCTACACCACTATCTGTGTAAAGTTGGAAACATCTACAGCGCTATCTGTGTAAAGTTGGAAACATCTACACCGCCATCTGTGTAAAGATGGAAATATCTACACCGCCATCTGTGTAGACATGGAAATATCTACACCGCCATCTATATAAACATGGATATATCTACACCGCTACCTGTATAAACATAGAAATATCTACACCGCTATCTGTATAAAGATGGAAGTATCTACACCGCTATCTGTATAAACATGGAAATACCTACACCGCTATCTGTGTAAACATGGAAATATCTACACCGCTATCCCTATAAGCATGGAAATATCAACATCGCTATCAGTATAAGCATGGAAATATCTACACCGCAATCTGTATAAACATGATAATATCTACACCGCTATCACAATAAACATGGAAATACCTACACCGCTATCTCTATAAACATGGAAATATCTACACTGCCATCTCTATAAACTTGGAAATATCTACTCCGCCGTCTGTATAAACATGGAAGTATCTACACCATATGCATTAACATGGAAATATCTACACCGCCATCTGTATAAACATGGAAGTATCTACACCGCTATCTGTATAAACATGGAAATATCTACTTCACTATCTGTGTAAACATGGAAATATCTGCTACGCTATCTGTGTAAACATGGAAATATCTACACCACTATCTGTATAAAGATGGAAATATCTACACCCCTCTCTGTATAAATGTGGAAATATCTACACCGCTATCTGTATAAACATGGAAATATCTACACCGCCGTCTGTGTAAACTTGGAAATATCTACACTGCCATCTGTGGAAAGATGGAAATATCTACACCACGATCTATATAAGCATGGAGATATCTACAACGCTATCTGTATAAACATGGAAATATCTACACCATGATCTGTATGAACTTGGAAATATCTACACCACTATCTGTATAAACATGGAAATATGTAAACCGCTATCTGTATAAACTTGGAAATATCTACAGCGCTATCTCCATAAACATAGAAATATCAACACCGCCATCTCTATAAACATGGAAATGTCTACACACTCATCTGTGTAAACATGGAAATATCTACACCGCTATCTGTATAATCATGGAAATGCCTACATCGCTATCTCTATAAACATGTAAATATCTACACCGCCATCTGTATAAACTTGGAAATACCTACACAGTCATCTGTATAAACATGGAAATATCTACACCACCATCATATAAACATGAAAATATCTACACCGCTATCTGTATAAACATGGAAATATCTACAACGCTATCTGTGTAAACATGGAAATATCTACACCACTGTGTAAACATAGAAATATCTACACCACTATCTGTATAAAGATGGAAATATCTACACCGCTATCTGTATAAACGTGGAAATATCTACACCGCTATCTGTATAAACATGGAAATATCTACACCGCTATCTTTGTAAACATTTAAATATCTACACCCCTATCTGTGTAAAGATGGAAATATCTACACCGCTACCTGTGTAAACATGGATATATCTACACCGCCATCTGTATTAACATGGAAATATCTACACCTCCATCTATATGAACATGGAAATATCTACACCGCCATCTTTAAAAACATGGAAATATCTATACACTCATCTGTATAAACATGGAAATATCTACACCACCATCTGTATAAACATGGAAATATCTACACTGCCAGGAGCTCAGGAGCAGCCTGGGCAATACAGCAATACATCATCTCTACAAATAAGAAAAATTAGCTGGCCATGGTGGCGTGCACCTGTAGTCCCAGCTTCTTGGGAGGCTGAGGTGGGAGGATCCACTGAGCCCAGGAGTTTAAGGCTGCAGTGAGCTTGGATAACGACTGCACTCCTGCCTGGATGACTGAACAAGAAACTGTTTCAAAAAAGAAAAAAAAAAAAACCTAAAAACTAAAAACTGGATGTAGTTTGCTCTAGTTTAGCATAACTAAACAACAAATTAATTGTAACATACTTCCATATCAAGATATCTTTCTTCTTTGATCGTAAACCTGCTCACTAAGAAGCTGCTGAAGTCCATGGTAGTGACTGGTACATGTCTGCATCCTTGTCCTGACCTGCATCTTCTTTGATTGTCCCCATCTGTGTCTCTGACTGGCACTGCCGAACCGGCTTGTTACCTGATCAATGTTGTACTGAACCGGACTGCTAACTGATCAATGTTGTTGTGCTCACTGTTCAAAGCTGTTCTTACAAGGTAGATTTCTGCCTGGAATAGTCATACTTACACTGTTTATATTCCTTACTCCTGACCCATCCAACGCAGCACAAGTTCTATTTATTGCCATAGAAACATAGGTCATTTGGAAACACCTCCTTCATTTCTATGGAATGTTCAAACATTTCTGACATTTTGGACTCTGTTCTAGCCTCTTGTTAAATATATCCAGAAAAGAGACAAAGCTTTATGGTGGGGCTATATGCACACATATGCTATAGAATAAGCTATCTACATGCTTAAAAATACTTTCTATCTGGCACTGCACCTTAATAGGTAGACAGAATTTAAGTATGTGTATATCTATCTGTATAGATATGTATAAATATATATCCCCAAAACAAATACTCATTCTCTTACTTATACATAGGTAGAATATAGGTGAATATACATATACATTTATAGGTAGAACAAAAAAACCCCTCAGCCTCTTTAGGGCCATGTGTTTTCTCTGAGTAATTGTCACAATTAATTAAAAAACATGTGTATGGCTTTTTAGATAAATTCCATCAGACCAGTTTCTGTCTGGTTGGAAAATAATAACTGCCTATTTGCTAAGTGCCCCTGCCCCCATACTATGTTCCAGTGAACTAAAGACCTTTGGCAATCATAGATTTACAACTCAGCAAGATTAAACAATTTATTGTTATTTATGACATCCAAGCTGGATCTTCTGTATTATATTCCACATTAGCATCTATCACTTTACATTTGGGAGATCCTGTCCAAAAAATGATTATGCCTCCTAACCAAACATTCAGCAGGGCTGCAGAAACAGGCCCCCTGAACAAACATCCTGCCAAAGTACTTTAAAGCACCGTGAGCTCCCACAGCTGTGCATTTTCAGATGACTCAGCAGATTAGCGTGGAGTCTCTTAGCCTCTGCTTGATCTGTTCCTTTCAGTGATCTCTCACATGGCCCAGTCCATTCGGTTTGAAAATCCTCATGAAATGAGCAGATTATGATCTGGCTTCAGTAGAGGGCCATGGGGTGGGCATGGAGGGGTGAGGGTTTGCTCTTAACACAGCCTGAGCCTCAGAAAGGTTTCAGATGGAAAAGCATGGCACTGACTCAGCTCATGCTTAACAGGAAATAATGCACAGACCACACCAAAAAAGCCCTTTATGTTGTGTGAAAGTCTATGCCGGAGCAGCTGCTGCCACCTCATGTACTGTGATAGAGTGTGCATGCGTGTGTTTGTGTGTGCATGAGTGTGAGTATGCACACAATTGTGTGCTGGGAGGGGGAGGAGATCACACCTTCCACAGTCGCCACCTCAGCCTTAGCTAGCAGCGTGGAGAATTGCCAAAAGTCAAGAGGAAGCTGCACCAAAGCAACTGTGATCACCACATCAGCAGGCGCTTTCTGGTTAGTAAAGCTACTGGGACTGAAAAACACACACGATCTCGTCCTTCTTTTATTTTAATCAGAGCAAAATATTTTTATAATAATTGTGTTATATGAATAAATAATTCATAATGCTGTAACCCATGATCACATTCAATCCTCCCAACAACCCTAGAAGATATGTAGACAAGTATTATTACTTTCCCTATTTTTATAAATGAGGAAATAAACCCCAGGTGGCTAGGCGACTTCCCCACGGTCATAGAAGTTGCAAACAGTAGTATCCTGATTCAAATCCAAAGCTTCTCCTTTTGTCTTTATCATTTTAATTTTGAAGGTAATGCATATGCATGTATGATCTTTTAAATCCAGAGATGTATATGGAATAGATAGGAAAAGGGACTCTCCTTCCCCATTATACACCCCCTCCACCCAAGCTATATACAGTGTTGACTAGAGTATGTCCTTTCAATCCTATTTTCTATGCCTACATTATATACAGAAAAGCAGGATTACGTTACACACAATATTCCAGTCATTGCTGTTTTTCACCAACAAGCTATCATTCACATCTTTTTCATACTACATATAAATTTATATCCTTTATTTTAGTGGTGTATATTGTGCAGTTGTGTCATAAATTATGTACCTGTTCTCAGTTGAACATATAGATTTTTTCTGAGTTTTTCCTTAGCAAAATGCTGCAGTGAGTACCCTTGTACACAGATATTTGTACATTTGTTCTAGAAAAATCTACAGTAAAGATTCTTAGATTAAGAGATTCCCAGGTTATTAGAAAACTACTCTATTAATTTAGATATATACTTCCAAATTGCCTGACCAAAAAGTTATGTCAATTTAACTTCTATGAACAGTATACAAACATGACAATTTTCCATCACCTACACCAACTCTGGGTAATTTCATCTTTTTTACAAGTTGATGGATTGTTTTAATTTATATTTCTCTGGTTATTAATAAGGTTGGCCACCTGTTCATGTGTTATTATTGATGATATTTGTATTGAATTGTTTGAATTTTCTTGATTTCAAAAAACTTTTTACATGTCATAGATATTAAATATTTGTTGTAAAACTCTCCTTCCAGTATTTTGTATGTGTTTGGTCAAGTAGAATGAACTCTCGTCCTCTGATTTCAGATTCCTTTCTCTTTCCATTAGAAATCCCTAAATGTAAAACTACATATTGATAGCTAAAAACCAGGATGTTTACTAGAGAAAAAGAATACAAAGGTAATAATTAAATATATTTATACAAAATACCTACTAGTACAAACTTAAAAAGAGAAAGTAAAAGTCAAATGCTTCTACGACTTCAGACTAAGAAAAAGAACTTTTGAGGTTGAATGTTCCTGAAATTTTTCTTTTCATACAACTATGGACATGACTTCAAAAGTTGATGTTACTAAAAATGTAAGATATGAAAGATATTTGAAGACTCAGAGAAGGTGGATTTTCATTTTAACAAGTCACATACATATTCTAGATATCCTCTTATTCATAACTAAGAGAGTCAAATCAGATGAAAGAATCTAAAAATTTCCCTTTGACTGTGTTAAGTAGAAGTAGTAGAGGCATATTGGCCAAATCTTGAGTGTTTGCAAATTGACTCTTAAGGCTATAGGCTGGCACAGGTCATTGAAGCCCTAGCTTTTTATCTTTAATTTTAAAATCCCCAAACAATTTATACTAATTTTTCTTGTCCATTATTTCCAAATAATCTTGTTTAAATGTTATTACAGTGCTTGCTCATGTTACTGTTGTCTAACAGAAGGGTATCCGGGGCCTTAAAACTGAGAGGGTTAGGATTAATGATTCCAATACCTATGCTTGGACATCTCCAAAAGTGGGTTCCAACTTCTTGTCCTCAAGTCTGTATAGAAACTAGCAAACTTCCAGAGTTCACAAAAGGCTCAAAGAGAACAGATGTTTTATAGAAAATTCTTAGAGCAAGTTTCACGCATAATGTTGCTGATGCGTGTCTGCCTTTTCAATAAACATCACTATGCTTTATCACAAGATTTAATAAAGCAGCTTAGTTAAAAATGCCATCTGGGTCTCTGGACACATTAAACAAAGCTTAAAATAACCACCCCAGCAACTGGGAGGACCCAGCTGTTCTCATAATCTGTCCCACTCCTTTTACTTCCCCCATAAAAAGAGTGAATGAAGACCACAGACTAAAAGCATCCAGAAGGAACTGACACAAACAGGGAGATAGATGGAACCAAGGGCTCCTGTAAGTTTGCTATTGCTCACATAATAGATTTGCTAATTCCACAACCTGCGGATGGTGATTAAGAACGGGAAGCAGAAAGAGGGAAGAGAGAATCATAGAAGGGCTCATTCAAGTTTTCTAATGTATCACAAACCTGTCCTCCCTAATGTCTGGATCATAGCAGCCCATTCCATTCACCTATTCTGTAGTGAACTCCAATAGAAAATACAAAGCCATCACCACCCAGTTCTTTCTCCCTTCTAGAGATGAGATATTAGCCACCCAATCCCAGATTCTCAGATCCATTCCAGGAAAGAAGCCCTAGGTATTGAAGCACAGCTTTCCCTCCCTCCCTTCTTTCTTCCACCCCAAGATTTGTTCCCCAGATAGTTCTAGTAAATGCAAAACCAAGTATATTCTCATTCTTTAGAGCAACCAGCTTTTCATGGCCAACTGGAATCAAATACAACCTGCACAAACATCTATCTGGAGGACACTCCCAAGGCTCCTACTGAGCCAGCCTTCTGCATACCACTGCATTTCAGCTTCCTAGTTCACAAGACACTGAGACATTCTTGAATTCTGCAAGGTGCACTGTGTGTTAATATCATTGCTGCTCATCATGTGGCCAATAAAGGGCATGACTAGTCAACAAATAAATTTTCTCTTGGCTAAAACTTGCAACAAAACTGTAAGCTGTTTACCAAGGGGCCCACTACAGGTTATATTCAATATATACAGTCAAATCATAACTATCTGAGATATATTCAGTTGACCATACACCTTTATATTTCAGTAAAAGGTCTTTATATTTCCCAGTGCTATCGATGTTACAAAGTGCTTTCATATGCAGTGCTTCATCTGATTTCCAGGATAATTAAATGATCCTGTCATACCTGATTTTTAGATGAGGAAACAAGTGGTTTCTGGGTATTTCAAGAGGCTAACGCATCTGCCCTCCAACTTGTATGTGAAAACCAAAAACAAAATTCCAAGGCCCCTCAACCATCTGAATGGACTTTGACTCTTTTGGTCAATATATGGCAGAGCTAGGAAAAGAAGGTGAGTCTTCCAGCTGCTGATACAGGGTTTTTTCTGCCATACTCCATTACCTCCAAGGCTAAAGTCAAAAGAGGGTGTGGTTATCACATGAAAAAATCTGGTTTGGATTTCCCAAATGTGTATGTAGTATTTGGTGATTTACCTTAATTTAACCTACAGTTCTTTTAGGTTGTAACAGTCTGACTCCATTTTTGAAAACAAAACAAAATCGACTTTAAATGCTGAATTATAGATCTTTGCTGTCCAGTATGGTAGCTACTAACCACTTATGGTTATTTGCTTTTATATTTTAATTAATTAAAATTAAGTAAAATGCAAAATTCAGTTCTTCAGTTGCTCTAGCCACATTTTAAGTGTTACAGTAGTCACATATGGCTAGTGGCTGGGACAATGCAGATTATAGAACAGTTCCATCATCAAAGAAACTTCTATTGAACAGTGCTATTATATAATGTCATCTCCAGAGAAAGAAGACTTTAGAAAAAGTCAGAAACGGCCGGGCGCAGTGGCTCACACGTGTAATCCCAGCACTTTGGGAGGCCAAGGCAGGCAGATCCCTTGAGGTCAGGAGTTCAAGACCAGCCTGGCCGACATGGTGAAACCCCGTCTGTAGTAAAAATACAAAAAATTAGCTAGGCGTTGTGGTGCATGCCTCTAACCCCAGCTACTCTGGAGGCTGAGTTGGGAGAATCACTGGAACCCAGGAGGCGGAAGTTGTAGTGAGCCAAGATTGTGCCACTGCACTCTAGCCTGGGTGACAGAGCAAGACTCCATCTCAAAAAAAAAAAAAAAGAAAAAGAAAAAGTCAGAAACATCTTGAGGCAGGCATAGTGCTGTCATCTGTCCAATATTGAAGATGATTTAAGAATAAGAAAGAAGAAGAGAACAAAGAAGAGAAAAAGAAGTTGCCTTAGGTGTACCTACCCAGAAAAGGACAAAGGCATTCTTGTAGTCATTGTGTTGTATTTTAGCTCTTAAACTTTTTAAGAGATTAGAATAATTTGACACATAGAAGATCTAAACCACTGAAGAGGCTCTGAAGCAGATAAAAGTAGAAAGAAAATAAAAAACTAATTAGTTACAAACTAAGCTTAACCACAATTCGTTTAAACGATACTATTTACTCTTCACATGATTGGTTTTTCTTTTGCTTTATAGTATGACATAGTTTATAGCTTTAAAGGGGAATTAAAATATTTCTGGGAATTTTTAAAAGTAAGTTCACACAGCCACATAAAAACTACAGAAACAGATAAAATCTATCTTCTCATTTATTCCCTAATCCATTCAAATTAAATATAAAAATCCAAGCAGCCACAGTGATATTCAAAAAAGCAAAAGTGAGACAAAACAAAATTCATTTGTCACCTGTGGAGGTAGTTAACTCACCTAATCTTCACTCCAAACACCAGTAATTTTTAAAAGACAGAAATAAACATATGTTCTGCCTTCCCAGAAGGAACTATGTTTCAGGGTAGCCAAATAACCCAGTTGTGAAGAAAATGGTCTGCTTATAGAAAAATGCCAGCTAAAACATGTAGATAGAATTAGAGAATTAGAAATTCACCATTTTGAAACCCCTAATGAAATAATCATCTCAAGCAAGGATCATTAATAAATGCTAAAACAATCAAGTAACTATTGATACAGAATATAACTGAATATACACATGGTACAAAGTTCACGTCACAGACTACTGGCTTGACCCAAGGGGGAATATAGCAGAGGAGATAGGCAGTGATCACCCTAACCTTGCGATCATCTCACCATCACTAATGATGGGATGTGAATACACATTACTGCCTATGAGATAGTCTTTAAAAAAAGAAGTTGAACCTGAATCTAACTAAACCTTGCAATGGGCTGAACGTGTATGTCTTCCCAAAATTAATATGTTGACATCCTAACCCCAAAGGTGCTGGTATTAAAAGGTGGGGCCTTTAGGGGTTCATTAGATCATAAGGACAGAGGCTTCATGATTGGAATTAGTGCCCTTATAAAAGAGGCCCCAGAGAGCTAGCTAGTCTCTCCCACTATGTGAGGGCCCAGCAAGAAGGCCAATCTATCAACCAGAAAGTTGTTCCTAACCAGATATCAAAACCACATGCTCCTTGATCTTAAACTTGCTAGCCTCTAGAACTGTGAGAAATAAATTTCTGTTCTTTATAAGTCATCCAGTTTTTGGTATTTTTTTATAGCAGGCCTAAAAGCCTTTAGAACTAACTTCCAGTTAACCAGGAAAAAACAGAGTGAAAAGTTAAATGACAACATAAAAAGCAACCAGAAAATTCCAGAAGGGGAAATATTCTACAGGACAACTGACTAGTTTTTCAACAAGTCAATTTCACTAAATAAATACATAAACAAAGAGTATGGGTATTTTCCAGGTTAAAAAAGTCTTGAGCTAAATAATCAAATGCAATGTGTGCCCCTTGATTAGAAGAAACTAATTTGAACAAACCAGCCACAAAAGATATTTCAGGGAGACCAAGCTGGAAGGATCACTTGAGGCCAGGAGTTTGAGACCAGCCTGGGCAACGTAGTAAGACCTCCATCTCTACAAAAACAATAAATTAGCTGGGCATGGTGGTGTGCACCTATAGTCCTAGCTACTCAGGAAGCTGAGGCAGGAAGATCACTTGAGCCCAGGAGTTTGAGGCTGCAATGAGCTATGATTGTTTCACTGCACTTCAGGCTGTGTGAAAGAGCAAGACTTTGTCTCAAAAAATAAAACGATATTTCATAATAATTGAGGAAATCTGAATGTGGACTGGGTAATAAATGATATAAAAAAGCCATTTTTTATTTTGTTTGAAAAGATGATTTTGTAACTATACAGGAAAATGTTCTTTTTTTTTAGAAATCTGTACTAAAGAATTTAGGGGTAAAATATCATTTTCTTTAATATACTTTCAAACACAAGCAAAAAATAATCATGACACAAATATAGCAAAATGTTTACAATCTATGTTCTATGCTTGCCTGTGAGTGCCATTAATCTCATCTATCTGCTTTTCTGAAAGTTTGAAAATTTCAAAGTTTTATAATAAATTTTTTTACATCCCATAATTTTATAATAAATTTTTTAAAGTTTGAAGCAAATCAACAACTATAGCTTCAAAAATATCCTGACCCACAATAAACATTGAACAGGGTATATTTCTCCCATTTCCTAAAAAAGTTGGCCCAGGAAGGAGTATGAGAGCTGCCATAGCTCTCCCAAGGCTCACTATTCTCCATCACTCCATGGGAAATCCCAAAATAAATTTTTTAAAAAGTTGTTTAAATTTATAATGTTTTTGATTCTATAATAATTTTATAATAAAATAATTTTAAAATGTTTTTGATTTTATATTTTTAATTTATAAAAATTTTTATACATGTTTCTGTTTGAAATGTCTATTTCAAACTTTATGAGATATTAAAATGTAAGTAATATACTTCATCATTTTAGAAATGCCATGCTTTTCTTCTCCAGCAATTACATAATCAAAGAGTAACTGTAGTTTTTCCTAGAACATTGCTTTGTAGGCCGGGCATGGTGGTTCATTACATTTTAGGAGGCCAAGGCAGGCAGATCTCTTGAGATCAGGAGTTTGAGACTAGACTGGGCAACACAGAGAAACCCTATGAGTAGTAAAAACACAAAAATCAGCTGTGCGTAGTGGCGTGCACCTATAGCCCCAGCTACTCAGGAGGCTGAGGTGGGAAGATCACCTGAATCTGTGGAGGTCAAGGCTACAGTGAGCCAAGACTGTACCATTGCACTCCAGCCTGGGCAACAAAGTGAGACCCTGTCTCAAAAAAAATGAAATTTAATTTAAAAAAAGAAAATTGCTCTGTAAAATTAACTTTTTCAATCAAAACCAAGATTTTTCAGATATAGAGAATGCAGCCCACTGGTCAGATTTGTCAGTTCAAAGAGAATAAATTCTAGTTTCCTATTTTTCTAGCCTGCTTATGATTATCCAATAGGATATCAAAAAAGACCAAAGCCTTTGGGATCCATGTTCAGTATTCCTGAGTCTAACTCAGGTTGCCAAATCAGGAGACAAGCACATTCTCAGCAATTTTCAATCATTCGAGACCAATTTTGCTTATAATTATCCAGTTCCTTTGGACCACCTTTCTCCTGAAGCCAGCCTTATGGCTATTCACTTCACTTTAGCATAAGCCCCCAAGAAGGTGAACAAAATGAGGAAATGATTGGTTAAAGTTGGCTGTTTGAAATTCTGAAACATGTCCACCATTCCCTTCACCCATGCCCACCCCTCTTAGAAGTAGTACTTTCAGATTATTTAAGAGTCGATGCTTCTATGTGGATTTTGTCATCTGTCCTTTATAACAGCTAGTAGGCTTAATTTGACTCTATTTTAACCATATATTGACCTATGCTAATTATCTGTTAAAATAAATTCCACTCTTAGAGTTAATAAAGTGTGTTTGTCATGGAAGACCCATTGAAGTAAGAAGCTGAGGAGCCCTTATGGTAAAGTGGGACAAGAAATAATAAGACATAATAATTTTCCCATGCAAATCAACAACCGTAGCTTCAAAAATATCCTGACCCACAACAAGTATTGGACAGGCCATGTTTCTCTCACTCCCTAAAAAATTGGCTCGGGAAGGAGTATGAGAGCTCCCATAGCTCTCCCAAGGCTCATTATTCTCCATCACTCCACAGGAACAGCCTGTCAGAGAAGAGTGAAAGACCATTTGTCAACCTCTCTTCAACTCCCTGATTCTAGCCAAACTTCATCAATCTCAAGTGAGGAGCCAGAGAGAAATCAAACCCCATATATCCAGCATCATTGTCTACTGGAGTCAAAAATCACAATTCCACTACCCACCCCAACACCACTGGCCCTGTTTCTCCCAATTGCTTTTTATTGTGTTTTCTAAAAAATCCTCTTTCCCCATCCCTGCAACACCGAGAAGGAGGAATTATAGTAGATAAATATGAAGCATGGAGATCCTTTAAAAATGTTTTTAATAATAAATGAGAAAATGAAAAGGAGAGGGTTGGGAAGGAAGGAGGGAATTCAAATGCCAGGGAATTGTTCAGTTTCGCCTTTAAAGATGTTAACACTCATTTATACATCTGCAAGACACTCCCCTTAAAGAAAAGTTCTATGAGTGTGGGTCTGGTTGCATGAATAAGGATAAAATTACTTTTTTAGACGATGTTTCCCACATATCATTCAGAGACCCCTGAAGTTAGGTATCCCTCTTGTAGATGTCCTTGAGATGCTGCTGGACCTGGGAAAGAGGAAACTGGGATACGGGTCTATGCCAAAAGGTGCTTCTAGTTATAGGACAGAGAGGAAAGGGGCAGAGGGAGAAAAACCCGAAGTCTGAGAATCTGGATTGCAGAAGACTACCGAGGTCGTGGGAGAAGGGAGAGAAAACAAGGATGAAAAGCGAAAGGGGAAGAGGCATGAAATGTTGTCAAATGTCAAAAGGCATTTGGAGAGAAGTTGGGAATTGCATTAAGAAAACCACTGCAAATCTCATTTCAGACCATTTAGAGATATGCCCCCTGGGAACTGCGAGCTCAGGCTGTTTAGCATCAAACAAATGGATCCACTCCATCCCTACCCTAATTAAATAAATCATTCAGTAATTCCACTGGGTTAAGGAACCAAAATATTAAAAACCTTCAGGGCCTACTCTTGCCAAATATGTCAGGGATCGTGTGTGTGTGTGTGTTCTGAGACACCACTACTGTTAAATAGGCAGAGCTAAGACTTAGGGGACTGGCAGATTACTGCAAAAAGGGCACGGGGCAGAGGGACTATGTTGTGAGCCTGGGAAAGAAGTTTGTGTGGGGACTGTGGGCAGTGAACGCATTGGGAACAATATGGAAAACTGGGAGCTGCCTTGGAATCTACAGGGCCGGGTAAGAGAATGTCCGAAAGAAAAATGAGCAGGTGCGGGATGTGTGCAGAGTCAGAGAAGAGTCCAGGGCGCCCGGAGTGGCTCCAGGAACGACGGACACCCCTCAAGGCTTTTGGGGGCGGTGGGTACTAATAGAACCCAGTGTCCGGGGTGCGCCGGGGAGGCTGCGAGCGCGGCGGGAGTGGGGCGCTGGAGGGTGAGGACGCGGGAGTGAGGAAGCAAAGCCGGGGCCAGGCAGGGGCCTCCCAGCTGGGCCCGGAGGCAGCAGGGGGACAAGGGCTAGGAGAGGGCATGGCGGCGGCACGGCGGGAAGCGAGGGGCATCCGGACACTCACCCCGTTGGCCGCGGCCATCTGCACCACGATCTCGATGGCCGTCCTGCTAAAGTACCTGCCGTCGCTGCCCACCACCGTGGTGCAGCCCCGACGGTCGCGCAGGTCGATGGACAACAGCACGCTCTGGATGAAGTTGGGCAGGTAGTTGCGCTGGCCCTCGAAGAGGCCGGTAGGTCGCCGCAGACCCCCGCCACCGGCCGGCCGCCGGTCCTCGTAGGGCACGGTGGGCACTGTCAGCACCGGGATGGGGCTCCCCTCCGTGGCGCCTCCTGGCCGGTCCTGCTGCGGCTCCCGGGGCCGGAGGGAATCTGCAGCCTGCCGGGGGCCTCCGCCAGCCTGGCCGCGCGCCGGGACTCCGCCTCGCGCCCGGGCCCCCTCTCCGGCAGGTCGGCGCCCTGCGCCCGCCCGCCTGGGGACCACCCGCCCCTCCTCTCCGCGCGGCCGCTCGCTGACTCCCTCGGCGGAGATTGCTTCTGCCTTCCTGTAAAGTTTTCTCCCGCCCACCTTCTCCGCTGCCAGACCGCCCGAGGTGCCCTCAGTTTCTCCCCAAGTTGGACTCACTTTCGGGGTGTCCCAAAAGTCTGATTCCAGGGCCTGCTAGCCCGACCCCGGTGACGCCTGCACCCGCGCCTGGCCCCAGCCTTCACGCGCGATCGCCGCCCTCCGGGGCACACCCTCCGCCAGAAAACAGCCGGCGGGCGGTGAGACTTTGGGCAGAGTCCGGGTTCCTCTCCGGCGCCAGGCCCGTCTCCCTGTCTCCCTGGGAGTGCGCAGCCTACACGCACCAGTTTCTCTTTAGAACAAGCACGGGGAGGGATTTGGGAGGGGGCTGAAACCTTTTGCCATCAGCGAACAGCCTCAGCCAAAAATAACCCTGGAAAGGCGAGCTAAGAATGGTTATCTCCTGCCAGCGCTGAAATCGGAGGCTGGGCACTGCGTGTGGGGTGTGTGTGTGTGTGTATGTGTGTGTGTACCCTCCCACCCCGACCATTTGTTGAAGGGAATCACCACTGTCAGACTTCAATCCAACAGGACCCACTCGAGCCATCCACACTTTCCCCAGCCTCCTCCAAAACAGCACACTTTCCGGTATGGACAATTCTTTTTTTTTTTTTTTCACTTGTTTGTTTGTTGTGGTGGGTGCAACAGCAGCAACACAGACGACACATATTTCCCTATTCTTCTCGCCCTTCTCACCCTCCCTACCCAGCTCCTGCCTTAGAAACAGGCTTGGCCTACACTGTATCTGTCCACACTGCCTGAACTCTTCCCTGAATTAATCGTTTTCAATAGGAGGGGGCTAAATCCCTTATTAATGCCCTACCAGGAGTGAATGAATAAAGCCAAGTTAAAGGGGAACTGGGTACCACATACTGTGCTAGGTTCCTTTGCATGTATCCTTTCATTCTGCTGGAGCTAAAGATGTTCTGCCTTCTCTCCATAAAACGCACCCAAACTCCAAAACCAGGAAATTCTCCATAGAAAATAGGAGTGAAGAGAGAAAAGACTAACAGGATAAACCCCAAAGCAGGAAGAAAGTTCTGTCTCCTGTTTCTCTCGAGGAATTTTTGGACCCACCAAGGCTACTGTCCTGAAAGATCCTGCTGCTTCTCCTTCCCCAAATATTGTCCACTTCCTGAGAGTAAGGCTGACTTGCCGCAGGCTTATAAAGTGTTTGGTCAACAGTAAGACAACTGTGAGTAATAACACACATTGTATACTGTTTTGCAATTGATAAAAGGCTTTGCATCTGTTTTTTCTTTGGAGGCTGAAGAAAAGAAGAATGGTATTCACGCAGTTCCCATTTTACAGATGAAAACAAGAGGACTTTTTCTGTGAAGTCAGGAAAGTGGTTACAATGGTACTTTCCGCCTGTCCGAATTATGTATTGCCCCTCCCCTTTCTATTAATAACATTGAAGTGTGATGGGACAACCACTGAAGCCGTCTGTTGAAACCTGCTGGGACTTTTTAGCCATTCTCTTCAACATAAAGAATGGGTGTTTTTGGAGGGGGTGAGAGGAATGGGGAAATGTTGTCAAAGACTACAATGTTTTAGTTGAGACAGGAAGAATACATTTTGTTGAGATCTACAGCACAGCATGGTGACTGTAGTTAACAATGAAGTATTGTGTATTTCAAAATTGCTAAGACAATAAATTTCAAATGTTCTCACCACAAAAAAGATAGGTTTTGAGGTGATGAATCTATTAATTCTCTGGATTTAATTATTCCACAATGTATACATATATCATAACATCACATTATACCTCCGTAAATACATACAATTTTAATTTGTCAATTAACATTTTTTTAAAAGAATAGTGTGGCCAGTCGGGGAGGTAGTTTTTTTTTTTTTTCCTCTAGTCTCTACTCAGTCTCCAAGATCCCATTCCCCATAAAGTTCCTGTCACCCAGGTGGAGTGCAGTGGCACAATCATGGCTCACTGCACCCTCTCCCTCTTGGGCTCAAGGATCCTCCCGCCTACAGGTACATGCCACCACGCCCAGCTAATTTTTGTAGTTTTTGTAGACATGGGGTTTCACCATGTTGCCTAGGCTGGTCTCGAACTCCTCAGCTCAATCAATCTGCCCACTTTAGCCTCCCACAGTGCTGGGATTACAGGTGGGAGCCACCAAGCCCAACCCATAAAGTTCCTAACTTTTTATCTCCCTGGGAGTGCACAGCCTACACACACCAGTTTCTCTTTACAACATACTTAAGAGTCTTGGCTTAGCATCCAACAGACAGAACTTTAACACTTCTACGGATCTGTGCACCTGTCTATGGTGTGGGGTTTTTAAGATCTCTTTCTAATGACACTTTATTTTGCAAAGCAGGACAGTTTCATTCCCAGAAGAGCAGGTATGGTAAATCCTCTGTTCCAGTAACGAAGACAATGATCCAAACCCTAAGCCTCAGAGAAGCCCAGAAACCCTCCAGGCCTCCATCTCTCTGCTCCTAGCACCTGCCCCTCTCTTGACATCAACATCATTCTCCCCTCTCACAGCCCAGCTCCTTCCACAGACCCAGGGATTAGGCACCAGCACCTCAGACTAGATTTTAGAGAATTACCATTCAAGAGGCAATCCTCTTCCCTTGGTTCCAATTTCAAGGTTCTCAAAGACTGGAACAGGGCTAGTTTGAGGCAATGTGCCCCATCGCATTGCCAGAAAGAACCTTACAGTGAAAAGGAAAACAATTCTTCCAAAGTAAGGGGGTGCTGATCCCCAGAGGGAGGACAGATGGGCAACCAAACAGTAACCGGGCCACCACATGCTTCACACTCACTGATCAAGGATTTCTAAAACCACTTTTCTTTTCTCTGAATTTATATAGGACTTTGTATCACTCATAAAGGAATGTCTTATAGGCTGATAACACCTTCCTATTCATGCTTATACTTAACATTTAAGCTAGGATAATTTCCTAACCTCAGTGTCCTGACTATAAGATGGGAATTATTATAATCTCTACCTCATAAATTGTTGGGAGGATTAAAATACTTAGTAAAGTGCCTGACTAATAGAAAGGCATTCAATAAATGTTAGCTATTCATGGTGTCATCATCATTATATTTACCATTATTACTAATCTCCTGTATTGCAAGAATTACAGTTTATATTTTTGTAGACCATCACTGTAGCTAAAGGGTCTTTGGGCCATAGGTGATATTCCATAAAGGTTGGTTAAATTGATCTGTGGTTTTTGACTCTGGAAACTCAGAACTCCCTCAAAATGTACAAAACAGATTTACCTGCTAAATAAATCTCTTCAAAACTGACCACAGGTTTAATTGAATTAATTCCAATGAGTTTGTCACAATGATGGAGAAAGGAAACTTTGAGGGCCCCACAGTTGTTTGCTGGTAAAATGAGAAGTTTGGATTAGATCAATGTTTCCCAAAATATTTTCCTCAGAATGTTAGTGCCCCTCGAATCCTGCACAAAGCAAGAGTTTCATGACCAAGTAGCTTTTAAAACTCCTGTACACTCTACTCCCATTCTTCACAATGCACACTTTCATATTAAAAGTTCTGAGAGGTCCTCAACAGAAGACATCACTTAACTTTTTTTTTTTTTTTTTAAGACAGATTCTCACTCTGTCACCCAGGCTGGAGTACAGTGGCCACCACTCCTGGCCTAAAAATATTTTAACCTGGTGCTTCCCAATCTAAACTCACAGGGACCAGTTTTCTGAATGAAAGAGAATCAGACTAGCTTGTAACCATAGCTGGTGACACTCCCCTGCCCCATTCCTTGTATGTCCTCAGTGGACTAGGTCAGGAATAAATAAATTTTCCTGATTCTCAAGGGCTAGTCACTCCTTTGCACTGAGCTCAAAGCTTCTCTGTAGCATGGGTCACAATGAATGGTAGCCCTGATAGCCTAGAGTAGCCTTTCAGCCTTCTCTGAGCCTCTAAAGACTGAGGATCCTTGGCATGAAATAGGAGCAACTGATATACCCTTGCTTCCCCTGGGGACTCTCTTGCTCTCAAAAAGGCATCAGCCATCATCTCCATCTAGAGAATATACTAGCTGACTCAGCTTGACCAGCCTCTCCCAAAATGAGAATCTGGGTAAAATAAGCATTGAAACACTTCATTCCTTGTAGATTCACAAAACATATTAGCATATTAAAGACTATGAAGTTCTGCAGGAAAAAAAAACCTATTTAACTTTAATCCAACATTGCCAAGTTTTATTTGACCATGGAAGATTTTTCCAAAACACTTACAAACAGATCAAGGACATTAATCTTTCATGAAACACTAGATCCCCAGGGTCCTCTCCAGCTACATCATTCTGTGATTTTCTTTTTTATTTATGATGCATTAAAAGATTAATCTCTATCAGACTTCCATTTAGAAGTTCACCAGAATGTGCAAAGGCAGCTGGTAAAATTGCTGAAGGGTATTATAAAAATACCCTCCAGTGATTTTTGAAACTTAAACTGAAATATTTATATAACTATATATTTCAGTTTGTATATTATATATATGTGTATATACACACATACATATGTGTGTGTATATATTGGTGTATGTCTATCTATATCTATGTATATATGGCATTATATCCATTTTACAGATGCAGAAACTGAGCTTTAGAGGGGGTGAGCAATTGGTCCAAAGCCACACAGCACACAGGTAGTCATTGATAAAGGTAAAACCAAGAGTTGAAGCCTGAGGTGTAAGGACACAGAGACAAGTACACAAATGTTTACAAGTTACACATATGACACGTGCCTTTAACATGAATTTCTTGAACATTCATTTAGAGGCCTTACAATGAAGACATCAGAGTGGCAGCAAGTTCTGTTAGAATCAGGGGAGCGTGTTCTTCTATAATCCCCTGGCTAACAGGAAAGAACACTGATTTGGCCCATGGTAGTAATACACTCCCATTGAGTCAGGGGCCACTTCTATGCACACAGGAGGTGCTAAAAATATGCTGTTGACTCATTGCCTCTAAGAGCAGAAGAAATGCCAAAAGTATAGGACAAGAGGCAGAAAAGCACACGGAAAAATGTCGTAGGGCAGTCCTCTGAGGAAGTGTTAGATCCCTTTGAAATCTGTCCAAACACTTTCTTGTGCTGGGGAAAGTCAATTACATATTTCAAGCAACCCCCCATGTCATACGAGTATCTTGTATGTGTTTGTGTACTCGTGTCTGTGAACTTACATCTCAGACTTCAACTTCTCGCTCCCCACCCTTATCAATGACTGCCTGCATGGCCTTGGGCAAGTTGCTTTCCCTCTTCAAAGCTCAGTTTCTGCATCTATAAAATGGACATAATGCTACCTACCTCATGGGGTTAGTGATCACATTTAAGGAGCTAATATGTGGAAATTGCTTACACAGTACCTATCACATAATAAGGGTTTAATAAGTGTTTGATGTAATTGTTTTGATTATTACTACTATTACTAAAATAATAATTACTACAATAATAATGATTCTTATTCTCTATATTAGTATTATCTTTGAAAATGGGCATGGATTATGTCTATGTAACACTTTTGGAACAATATCTAGCATTATATCACACACAAATTAGAGAATTCATGTTATTAAGGATGAAAAAATATTTTTACTGACTCTTAAATTCTTCGTAAGTAACTGCAAAAGAAGCCATTATCCCAACACATGAAATAAAAAAAAAAATCACTTCCTCTGGAGTTTGTTTTTGGAGGTACCCACAGGATACCTAAATTTTTTTTCTTTTCAGAGAGACCGAGGGGCTCACTAGGTTGACCAGGCTGGTCTTGAACTCCTGGTCTCAAGCCATCCTCCCACCTCAGCCTCCCAAAGTGCTGGGATTACATGCATGAGCCACCACATCCAGCCTACCTAAAATATTGAATGCTGTTAATAAATCTCCTGAGGCCAGCATAAGAAGGTGATGGGCAAAACTAATGCAGGTATGTTTTTCTGGCTTTTTCATGTATTGGGCCCAACTTTGAAAAGCACTTACTATTAATGGCTAACTTGCAAAATTTGTGATTAAAAGCAGATTTTAATTGTTTTACCTAAAAATAATAGGCCTCTGATCTGCCAAAGATGAAGATTTAATTTCTAGGTGTTCCCCACAATACCTAGAAACATCAGTGTAATCGATTATTAAACACTTTTGAACTATGCTCATCAAAGTTCTTTAATATATAATACAGCAAAAGAAAAGTTTATTTTCTAAAGGTTTCTCTATACTTTTTTTAATAGTTGAATTTCATTTCTGAAGGCTCCTAAAAAGAATAGAATTTAGATCTTTATTAAAGAGGAAATATATTTTCCATGTTTAATTTAAATTACATTCCATCAGTCATTTGCAATCTTAGCCTACACGGAATTTTTTTTTTGGTAGTTTTTATGTTTGGGCTTTAGGAGGGGATTCCCAATAATCTCTATATAAATATTTCTAATCTCTATATAAATATTTTAACATTTCAATGTAAATTAGTTTTTTAAAGCTATTTTATCCATAAAAATAATGAATTTGCATGGCTGAGGGTGAAATAATGTGTTACCAGGACCCCTCAGTTTTGGGGGTTGTGAGTAGATCCCATCTTCATGTTCCTCCAGCCCAGCCCAAGCCTGGCTCAGGTCCTCCTCCCCCATTTGTCAGGAACCACCATCCCCAGGGATTCTATGTGCCCTGCCTGACCAGTGTTCTCCATCAGAGTTTACCAATCTTTTGTTCATTCCCTCAGAGCACAGCTAAGCAGGAGTACACTAATTTGAAAATTAACTCAAGCAAATAGAGGAACGATATCCCGAACACATTGCATTTTAACATAGGGTTTCCTGGACACACTGTTTCAACCCAAGAGTTGGGCTAATAGTAGGAGTTCCATCTGCTAAAATACGGCTGTCAGCTTCAGAGGGAAATTCATGAACGTCTTCGTAGTTTGTTTTTACGTTTCACTTGGCACTGTTTCTAAAATTTCCTCTGAAGCCAAAAAATAAGTTATTTCCCAGCACACTGGTCAGTTTTCATTTATCATTGGATTGATTTTTGTAACTTGCAGTAGGAGCTGAAATCGACCAGGGGGTTCTTATCCAACAGACAGCAGCAAAACTCTTTGTGTATCTGCGTTGCTTTCAACAAGCGTGACTTCCTCAATGGCATCATTCGTGAGCGTAACACAGAGCTCAGCAATAACGTTTCTTCACTAACCCTACCAGGTATCCAACATAGGATGTTACTTCCTTTCACTGTTTTCCGACTCCTGGCAGATATTAATCATTGGGGTTTGGGAACAAGGAAATAGAATTTCTGAGAATGCTTGGGAATTCCCAAATTCATATGATTTTCATAACACTTCACTTACAAGTTTTTGAAAAATAATAAGTGACTATAATAACAAGCAAATAGTCGTTTTTTTCTGTAACAGGATTATATGAAAAGTTTTAGTAGTCTTCTGTTTTAAAAAGATATGATAACAAATGATGATTTATTATTATTATGAGCCAACATATTGTAACAAGATTATAAAATCCAATAGCATTAATAGAGAAAACATTAAAAAGAAATGAATATTATCACAAAATAAATGCTAAAGAAAAGTCCTTTAAAGATTGAAAGGTAACACCACAAATACTTAATGCTTTAATCGTTGTTTCCATGACATTGTTAAACAAGGCATCAATCATCCCCTCCAATACCATTTAAATAACATAACATTCTGATCTCCTGGCAAGATGAATAGCACTAGAAAGAAGCAACTGTCAAAATTGCCGATTTAAGGGCATATTTTGTTTCTAAAACTTGGCATTTCTTAGAAAACCTCTCATAGGATTTGTAAAACATATACTATGCCTATGAACACATTAATATTTATTTGCAGAAATGGTTCACTGTTAGCAGTGGACAAGGCCATGAACACACACTTGTAACACAGCAACAGATACAAGAAAGTCTGACTGAGGCTCCTTTACTGCTCCTGTCCTGTTCACCTTAACTTTCATCTCCACATGTCAGTGCTTCCTCATCTTGCTTGACTTGAAGTCAGTGCATTTCTTCAAGCCAGTAAGTTCTCTATACTGACTATTAAGCTGTAATTTTCACAGGAAAATTAGAATGTTCCTTCCCATTTTCCTAATTTCTCAACTGATTTTTCTCAGAATTCAGAACCCATAAATATTGAAATGCCAGGAGAGAATTTCCAAATGGAAATGCTGTTCCCTTCGTCCATTTTCAGAAGAAACCGTAGGATAGTGTTATCCTTCTCTTCTCCAATTTTTTTTTTCCTGCAAACTTATGGTTATCACCTGTTTAAGTGAGTAGCTCACAATTTTGCCTCCCCTGCAAATGGTCCCAAAACAGTGAACTGGGTCCTCTTTAGCTGTGTCTTTAGTACATAATCCTGCATTTCTGACCATATGCAGGGAGTGTGACCTAGGGAAGGATCCCTGACTCAATGGGATTTCTCTTGCTGTCTCTAGAATTTGAACACCGGAACCCAGACGTACAGAGGCTGGGAGCCATCGTGGTGTGCTATATTGATGACGGCAGCAGTGGGTGGTGTGGGGGCAGTTAATTGACAGCTACCTGTTGCTGACATCCCAGGAACTGCCTGAACCTCCTCTTTCCCAGTCATAAGATATCTAAGATTCTGCAGTATTCTTCATTAAATCCTAGCATGGTTTAAGCTAGCCAGAATTAGGTTCTGTTGCTTTCAATCAACAGAACCTTAGCTAATACGTTGTTATTTCCTGGTCTTTGTTCCTTTAATTTTCCAGGAAAAGAAGGGAAAATGGCTTACTGGTTTTAAAAAGAGACAAGGGACAACATACCATTTATGCAAAATTTAGAAGCACTCAAAGGAAACTCTGGAAAGTTCCTGAGACATATATAGGTAGGATCAGCATAAAACTTGAACAGTGTATCTAGATCATGGTTGCCATGGTTGCCTTGACACAATGAACATCTGTATCAAGATCATATTTTCTTGGTGGGACAGAGAGAAGCACAAGGCGGGACTCACATTTACAGTAATCCTTGTTTTCCAGGGACCATACAACCCAGTTTGTCCAGAGCTGTTCATCTTAAGTTTGTTATCCCACCATAATTATAAATAGAACCTCCTTTTTCTCTCAAGAATATCCCACTTTGGATGATAATTTCTGTGACTACCCATTAAGAATATTTAATAACTATAGAAAACTGCTTCTCTATATTTTTTGTATGTTTGAAACATTTTATAACAAAAATATCTTTAAAGTTATCACCTACACAGAATATAGCTGCCAAATGCTCCTACTCTGCTGTTCTAACCATGAATCCCTCTGGGGCCCCTTCCTCCTACGGCGCTTGTGAGGATGAAATGAAATAAGCTCTATGAAGTGCCCAACAGTGACCAACACTGAATAAAATACAGCCACCATAGGTGGCCTTCCCTTATGTTCACCAAACTCCTGATAAGTTATTCGGTGATGTTTTCATCTTAATATTTTATGTAGATTATACATTCATCTGATTCAAAATGCAAAAGGTACAAAAGCGTATACAGTTAAAAGTTTCCCAACCCACTACCATTTATCTCCCTGGAGGCAACTGTTTCCAGATTTTTGAATATCCTTAAAGAATATCATATGTATGGAAAAGAAAGATTATATATTTATATGCATCTGTGTATGCATTTTCCTATGAGAGGCTCACAAAGTCTCCTTGAAGAGATATCATTATTACAAATACCCCTCAGTTTACAATGGGGTTATATTCCAATAAACTTATGAAAATATTGTAAGCTGAAAATGCATTTAATACACTTAAGCTACTAAACATCATAGCTTAGCTCGGCCTACCTTAAACACTCACATTAACCTACAGTTAGGCAAAATCATCTAACAGAAAGCCCATTTTATAATAAAGTGGGCTTTGAATATCTCATGTAATATGATGAATACTGTACTGAAAGTGGAAAACAGAATGGTTGTATGAGTACTCAAAGTACAGCTTCTGCTGAATGTGTATTGCTTTCAAACTATCTGAAAGTTGAAAAATCATAAGTCAAAATATTGTAAGTCAGAGATTGTTTGTACTTCTACTTTACATGATGAAATTGAGCCTTGAAAAGATTAAGTGACTCGCCCAAGGTCACACTGGCAGTTAAATAGTGAAACTTGGATCCAAATTGTTCAGTCACTACATGTATTGTCTTGAAATTTGAAAAAGAGGAAGAGGAATTAAACTACTAAATTGAAGGACTATTTTAGGCATAGAAGAAGCAGATGCCTTCATGTCCAAGTGATTGTGAAAAGCCCACTTACCCCAAAATATGTCTCCTGGTCATATGAAATTCCACCATTTCAGATTTTTACCTGGGGATTTAGAGTAATCTGCTGTTTTCCTAGAGCTCCCCTAAAATAGAAATAGAAAATTTTGGAAGGCTAAATATATGCTAACATTGGAAAACTCATTTTCTCCCCTTCATAAGGCAAGGTACTGAAGGAGGGGGCCCTATGGGCTGTGCAGGGACATCCTGGAGGCATGGGGAGAAGAAACTGAAAGGCAAGTTTGTATGGAACAAAGAATACCGATCTCAGGATTCTCCCTTGAACCTGCCCTAACTTTGTTCAAATAGACTTAGCCACTGACCTGCTGTCAAAAGACCACAGCCAATCTGACTTGTTTTCAATATAATGATGAATATTGATTTGGTCCCTTCATCCAACATTCTCAGCTGGATCTTTTTTGACCAAGGATATACATTACTAGGTGAGTACAGGCAGTTAATTCTTCCACACGGGACTTCGGAGTTTCTGAGTTAACCAGAATCACCCACCTTAACATCTGCCAGTTTATACCCCAAGTCCTGACCAGTGCCCCCTACCTGCTATGCCTCATGTTTTCAATAGAGCATAAAATCAGAAATGAAAGATGAAACATCATAGCCAATATCACAGAAATACAAAGGATCCTAAGAAACTGCTAGGTATAATTATACACTAACTAATTGGATCATCTAGAAGAAATGGATAAATTCCCAGACACATAAAACCTACCAAGATTGACTCATGAAGAAATTTAAAAATCTGAACAGACTAATAGCAAGCAAGGAGGTTGAATCAGTAAGAAAATGTCTCCCATCAATGAAAAACCCAAAACCAGATGGCTTCCCAGATTAATTCTACCAAATATTTTAAGAACTAATACCAGTCCTTCTCAAACTCTTCCAAAAAGCTGAAGTGGAGGGAATACTTCCAAACTCATCTTACAGGGCCAGCATTACCCTGATTCCAAAGCCAGACAAGAACACTACAAGAAAGGAAAATTACAGGCCAATATCCTTGATCTACATAGATGCAAAAATCCTCAACAAAATCCTAGCAAACCAAATTCAATAGCACATTGAAAGAATCATTCACCATGATCATGTCATGGTTCAACATAAGCAAATCAATACATACAATATACCATATTAGAAAAATAAAGGATAGAAACTATATGGCCATCTCAATAGATATAGAAAAAGCTTTTGACAAAATTCAAAACCCTTTCATGGTTAAAAAAAAAAAACACCCAACAGATCACGTATTGAGGGACTGTATCCCAACAAAATAAAGGCCATATATGACAAACCCATAGCTAACACCATAATCAATGGTGAAAAGTTGAAACTTTTCCTCTACCATCAGGAACAAGACAAGGATGCCCACAGACACCACTTCTCAGGGTAATTAGGCAATAGAAAGAAATAAAAGGCATCCTAATAGGAAAGGAAGAAGTGAAATTGTCTCTACTGACAGCATGATCTTGTTATATATAGAAAACCCTACAAACTTCACTAAAAAAAGGTTAGAACTCAACACAAAGAAGGGAACAATAGACACTGGGGGACTCCAAAGGTGGGAGGGAAGGATGGTGGGAGCAAGGGTTGAAAAACTACCTATCGATTACTATGCTCACTGCTTGGGTGGTGGGATCATTAGAAGCCCAAACCTCAGCACCATGCAATATACCTGTGTAAGAAACCTGTACATCTACCCTCCTGACTCTAAAATGAAACATACAATATTTAAAAAACAAAAACAAATAGATAAAATGTGAAAACTGTTAGAACTGAACTGATAGGTGAAACCAGTAAAGTTGTAGGATACAAAATCAACATATAGAGCCTTGAACACAGCAACATCCAGCTGTCTGACATGAAAGTCTCAGGGGCAAGAAAACCTCTATATGAACTCAGAAACTATGAGCTAAGTTGTGTTTATGTCTGAAAGGATGTTAAGAACTTCATTCATGTTACATCAGAGCCAACAGAAAGAACCAACAGGAAACCTGTACCCAACAAACAGAAATGACAAGATGAAGGGAAAGCAGAGGTAAGGGCTTACCTTAGAAAGGGCAAGTGGTTAGCTCAATATGCAATACAATGTTTGCTCCTGAGCCAAAAATTTGTACAATAATTTGGATATTACTTGCACAACCAGAAAAATCAGCCACTCATTAGGAAAATGTGTTTCTGTATAAGTCTTAGGACTCAGCTATCTATAATAACATGAAAAGACAATATTTTCATCCAAAATGAGTATTTTTGTTTGTCTTGGCTTGTTATTCTAATGTCAACAGCCTCTAAATAAACTGTTGAAGTACATGATATAACCACCTCTTTCTCCATCTTTCCCATTGCTCCCATAGGGTTTCAGTTGTGCAATTTCACCATTAGCAAAGCTTTTTGCTGAAATCTGGCTTTTCAAAGGGAGAGTATCCAGAAAAAGAAGATGCTGATCTGGGAGCTCTTCCTAATAGAACTGCTGCTTCAGTTTAGCTTGAAAAAGCCCACACCCAGTTCCTAATGACAAACATCCGAACACCGGGTCTTCCCACGAGCAAGACCATGCTATGCCTCCTGCTCGCTCTGTTCTATAAGCAACCCACAGATTGCTCCCTGTAAAGAGGAGCCTGCCAGGGGAGCAGCATTCCACCAGACCCTGATTTAGCAAGATATTTCTGTATCATTCCCCCAACCAGCTGGAAGTCCTCCACTGCTCTTGTGTAAAAATCTAACTCATCTCGCTGAATTTCCTGATTTAAAAGTCTAATTCGTTTCACCAAAAGTGTGACAGAAGGAAACCAAGTACACCATCTCTGTCTTACCAAACCAAAGCTATTGCATGTGCATTCTGGGGGAAAAAAATGGTCCAAATATGTTATGGAGGGGGTGCCAGCCCAGTGTCATCCTCTTACTATTCCCATAGGATCTTGGCTGATGGCATCAGAGGAAAAACAAGTTTATCGATTACTTTCAACCATTAAGCTCACTCCTCCATGAAAAATAAGTCACAAGTCCAATGTCTCTTATTAAAATAAGCACTGCAAAATATAAAGGAGTCACAGTTTTAAAATGGGACACACGTTCTCTAAGCGGTGAACCACGTTAGAGGTGCACTGTTTACATTGTATAAAGTCCCCTGGAGCCAGGGCTAGGAAGCGCATCTGTTCTTTGGTGTTCTGGGATGAAGGAGAAAGGAAAATGTGCTGCCAGAAGTGAGTGGGAAGGAGCCCATGAGATAAAGGAAGTAAATCCATTTGCTGATTGCAATAATAATGGTAATACACGAAGCTATACATACATACATACATACATACATACATGCAAACTTTCACATTTTTTACAAAAAAGAACTTAAGGCTTCCACACATGTAATCAGCCCTTATGAACTCTCCTGATTAGCTGCAAGGAAAATCTTCCTTCCTCCTTTTTCCTGCACCATCCTGGGCTCCCTTTTGACTTGTTTTTTTTTTTTTTTTTTTAACTTATAAACGATCAGCTCATATTCTAAAGTTTGTAGTCCCCTCCCGCCCCCTCTCTCTCTATACCGCTCATTTACACTGGCAGCTGTCGTGCTGCTGGGCATCCTCAAACCCACCAGTTTCCCTTTTATGTTTGAGCAGACAAACATGATCATGCACTAGGCATCACTGTGCCACTCAAAATGCTTTTTTGTTTTTTTTATTGCATCTGAGAGAAATCTCAAGGTTGCAAACCTGGAGTCAGAATTGTCTCCATGTGTCTCAGAGGGAAGAGTATCGTGTGAAGAAATAAGTTGATTCTACTAATCAAAAGGAATTTTTTTTGATATCAGGTCATCCTCCGAATGAATTTATATTACCGAGTGGAGGGTCACATGAAGAAAATGGTCAAACAGCACCACCTACAGCAAGAGCTGAGAAGTGCAGCGGAGCCGGGCTGAGTCAGGAAAGAAAAGCCAGCTGGGGCCTGGCTCAGCGCTCTCCCCTCTGCTCCTTCTGCACGGAAAGATTAGGATGACAGTGGCAGGAAGCCTGTGCACCTAGTATGCATCACTTGAAGGGAACACACAGATTCCAGTAAACAGTTGGAAGGAAATGTTAATACCAGGCTCTGCTATACAATATGAAATGACTCCTAGATGAGACAAGCGACTTTCATCAAAGTTTCCTGATACCTGAAAAGACAGCCCAGGGGATCCTGCACTACATCTGGTGTATGTAAATTAAGCGGTTTTTTTTCCCCTTTGTAATCAAGGCTCATACACAAACAAAATCACACTTTAGAAACGGCCTATTTCAACTTGTAACTAGCTTGCTTTCAGGGGCTCCAGGTCAAAAAGAAATAGAGCACAAAGACGCTTTCTCCTTAGGGATCCTACACAAATTCACTCTGTCCGTTTCTTTCCCACATGGAGCAACAAAGCCATCAGACCTCTCCATCCACCCATCAGGTCCTTCCT
Organism: Pan paniscus; assembly: GCF_029289425.2. Classification (NCBI taxonomy): domain Eukaryota; kingdom Metazoa; phylum Chordata; class Mammalia; order Primates; family Hominidae; genus Pan; species Pan paniscus. Next base: position 14,718,510 of record NC_073254.2, read on the forward strand.
GATTAAAGTGAGATAAATCACAGCCCTCTCTCTCCAGATGGCAGGCGACAAGAGGGGGATGCTTGCCTCAAGAAGTCCTCCCCATCCCTCTGCATTCATGCAAGCCCGAGCGGAGAGATGCAAGAAATTATGGATGCATTTTAATTCCCCAGACCCTGCATTAAAAATGGAAATTTTGGCCACGCGTATTGGCTCACGCCTGTAATCCCAGCACTTTCAGAGGCCGAGGTCGGCGGATCACCTGGGGTCAGGAGTTCGAGACCAGCCTGGCCAATATGGTGAAACCCTGTCTCTACTAAAAATACAAAAATTAGCTAGGAATGGTGGTGGGTGCCTGTAGTCCCAGCTACTCAGGAGGATGAGGCAGGAGAATCACTTGAACCCGGGAGGCAAAGTTTGCAGTGAGCCAAGATCGCACCACTGCACTCCACTCTGGGTGACAAAGCAAGACTTCATCTCAAAAAATGTTTTTAAAAAATGGAAGTGTTGTTCTTTCATTTGTAAATGTGTTTTGGTAAAAGAGGGGCAGTTTAAGCAACCCTTTCTATTGTCTACATTGTTAAAATTCATCAGACATGGACTCTTGACTCCGTTTTGCCTGGGCAGACCCAATTCAAGCATTTACAACAGCTATAACCTCCTCAAATCAAAAAGAGGAATCAGCATTATTGCTAAGTTCAAATAAGGTCTTGTTTTATTTCATTTTTATTTTTGAATGCAGCCATTCCTCCAGGTGCTGTCATCAGGTAAGATTGTCAGTCCTGATTAGGTAAAGGTATTATTACAAAATGCAATTCTTAAAAATTCAGTGTCTAACTACACTTTTAATAAGCCTTTCCCCCTCCCCTATGTATTCTCCCTTAGACACCCCTTCTCAAATTTAAAATCACAGAAACTAAAATATGATGCCTAAAGAGAGCCTAGCGACTGCCCAGTCCTCTAATTTGATGAGTGGGAGTACTGAAGCCCAGAGGAGGTCAAGTAATTTGTTCCCAATGTCTTAGATAAGAAGAAAATGACCAGCTGGGAAATCCCACTCATGTCAAGGCAGAGGCACAGGGCCACAGACTGTGGTTGAATTGTGCCACACTCCTACATCCTTCTTTAGGAATCACAGAACATTCCTGTGTTGAGTCGGAGTCACTGACTTCCTTTTCAGGCTGATTGAGTTCTGTCCTTACGGGCTGCGACAAGAAGTTTTGGTATTATGCTACACCAAGACCATTTATCTAGTTCAAGAAACGAGCACAGTCCTTAGAGCCCAGCAACTTTCCCCATGTCCAGTAAATGTAGCTTCTCCATTAGAAGCTGTCAGAATGGAGCCTTCTGGCTCATCTTGATTTCGATTTGTGCAAGAATGAATGGTTGTGCTAAGACAGCTTTCCTAGCTGATAGTGAGCAAAACTTTTTTCTCATAATCTATTAAAAAATTAAATTAGAACTTTTTTCTCATAATCTGTAAAAAAATATTAAATTAAATCTGGCTCATCTTGATTTTGATTTGTGCAAGAATGAATGGTTGTGCTAAGACAGCTTTCCTAGCTGATAGTGAGCAAAACTTTTTTCTCATAATCTATAAAAAAATATTAAATTAGAAGCACAGAGTTTATTTCATGACTTTTATCTTCCTGCAATTTTCTTGTGGGCATAAATGATTTGTTTTTATCCTGCCTGCCCCCCAATCCCTTTTCCAAGACACTAAAAGAGTATCTAGTGCAAAGTAGAGACTCAAATATTTTTTAATAAACAGTGATCCCAGCCACCCAGTGCATGTTGCCAAATGCCAACCCCATAAATGATCAAACACATCATCACATTCAGCCAATCAAAATCAAGTGCTACCTATTTTTTTAAGTTTTCATAGCCCTTGGGCATCTGCTTTCTCAGCATTTCCCAAACTTGAGTCATTCTCATCCTGCCTTCATAATTTTGCTCTGTCAATTACCTCTACTATTATTTATTTCATTTATTTTTAAACAGCCCCACTTTTGAAACTTAAATACATGCCTTTTAAAAGGAAGCTTTCTTACTACTATACATCAAAAGCCATTATTACTTGTTCTAAGTACTCATAACAACATGTTCACAACTATTAAAATTTACTAATGTGCATCCACATACTCTCTAAATTCATGGAGCATCTGCACACACTTTAAGAAACAATTCTGCATTACTCACTCAATTTTCTTGACATCCTTCTGAGGCAGGAAAAACCTTGGGCCCAAAGAATTGAGGTAGGAGTCCAAGCAAGTTGCCAGCCACATAAAGGCAAACGTTGGCTCTGAAGTCAGGACTACCAGCCCCTAGGTTATGGTTCATGCTCTTTCCTCTGCTCTCCAGAACCTCCTATCTCCAAGTGTAGTTAGCAGCCCAGATGCAGCAGCATCCCCTAGAGACTTGTTAAAAATGCAGAAGCTCAGGCTCCACCCCAGGCCTATGCAGACTGAATCTGCATTTTAACAAGGTCCAGGTAATTCACGTGCACATTAAGTTTGAAAAGGCCTGGTCTAGATCAGCGGTTCTCTAACTTAGCAGCACATTAGAACCATCTGTAGAGACTTTAAAAATACCAGTGCCTGGGCTTCACCTCCCAGAGAATCTGATTTAAGTGTCTGGGGTTTGCCCTGAGTCTAGGTATTTTTAAAAACTCCTCAGCTTATACAAAGCTGGCAGGGCCGGGCACAGTGGCTCATGCCTATAATCCCAGCACTTCGTGAGGCCAAAGTGGGCAGATTGCTTGAGTCCAGGAGTTTGAGACTAGCCTGGGCTAAAACCCCATCCCTACAAAAAAAAAATACAAGAAGTAGTTGGGCATGGTGGTGGCACATACCTGTAGTCCCAGCTACTCAGGAGGCTGAGTCCTCACTTGAACCCAGGAGGTCACGGTCTGGTCAACAGAGCAAGACCCTGTATCAAAACAAACAAACAAACAAAAAATGCTAGCAGCTTACCAGCTAGGGAGGCCTGTACAGCCAAGTTTTCCAAATGGGGCTACATTAGTTGTTCCAGAACTTTAGCTGCATCAAAACAAGCCTGGATGGCTTGTTCAGCTACAGAGGGTCTGGCCATGCCCCTAGAGTTTCCAGCTGAGGGTCTGGAATGAGGCCCGATGATTTGCATTTCTAACAATCTCCAGGCGATGCTGATGCTGTGGGTCCAGGGACCACATTTTGAGAATCTATGCTAAACGAACCGGGCAAGATCAAAGCTCAAACTTATTCCAAGAACTTTTCAAGGCCCACCTGCAAGTTGTAGTGGAAGTAAGCATCTAAGGGTGCAAAAAAGTTTTACTGTAGACTAAGGCCTTTTACCTGATCTCTCAAATGTTCACATTTCTCTTATCAACCTAAATAACAAACAGAGAGAGGCTCTCCACAAGAAAAAGATGTTCATTTGGAAACAGAGCCTTGCAATAGAAATAGGCAAGCCAGAGTAAACTATATGCATATTCACGGAGGTAAAGGAAGACAAAAGAAAAAATGAGGAAGATTATATGATCATTTGGAAATGATTATCCTTGGCTACAAAGATCAATAACAAAGGTGATGCCAGGCCCAGGTTGGACAGGCAGTTGTTGGGCAAATATCCTTCAGAAGCATTGTTGTGTGCAAAGTTGCAATGGGCTTTGTGCAAGATTGTGTTTTTTGCAGTCTTCTGTGATAAGTTTTTGTTATCAGGCATACAAGCCCAAGAATCCTTTTTTGCATGGCCTTCCCTGGCTCTATTTGTCAGGGTTTTGGTTAGGGGAGGGGTATTTTTAACACTCTCAATGTAAAAAATGCCATAAGGTAGGTACCCCAATTGCTTGTTTCATCTTCATAAAATAACTTTTCCACCCGAACAAAGTCTACACATAAATTGTAAAAATACCCTGGCATGCAGTCCCTGGAAAAGTTTGGAGTCATTCTCGGGGTTCCCACTTAGGTGGGCAAGCGTAGCCACCACAGATAAACACAAAGTAGGGGTGCACGGTGGGGTTTGGTGGCAGGCAGTGGCCCTGGTTCTGATATTTGGCTGAAAACACAGCTCCTCTTTGTCACCCTCAGGAAGCCATCCCAAACCGCTCGAGGAGTCCTTGAAGCCAATGTTACCACTAGGACAGCAAGTTTGCCTGAAAGCTATTTGCCTTTGCAGCAGATTCATTAGGCCAGAACAAAGAGAAGACCAATGACTAAAAGATTTCTCTCCTTTTAAAAATCATGCTCTTTAACTCATAGCACATTTTCATTGTCCATCTGGGCAAAGCCGCTGTCTCATTTTGCTTTTTCCCTCGTCTGTGATGCTCACACTCATCCTCCCTATTCCATCAGCAACCTCTCTAGTACGTTTGATATGTGTCCTTAAACTTTCTATCTTGGCCGGGGGCACGGTGGCTGTCATCTCAGCACTTTGGGAGATGGAGGTGGGTCTATCACTTGAGCCCAGGAGTTTGAGATCAGCCTGGGCAACATAGTAAGATTTCATCTTTACTAAAAATAAAAAACAAAAAACTTTAGCCAGGTATGGTGGCCTGTGCCTGTAATCCTAGCTACTCGGGAGGCTGAGGTGGGAGGATCACTTGGGCCTGGGAGGTCAAGACTGCAGTAAGCTGAGATGGCGCCACTGCACTCCAGGCTGGGCAACAGAGTGAGACCCTGTCACAAGAAAAAAAAGAAAGAAAAAACAACTATCTCTGTAGAAATAGGCAAGGTTGTTTGATATGCAAATGTGGCTTTAAATTACATAATAACATTATATCAGTAAGCCCATTTTTTTCTTATAGTTGCACTCAACATCATGATTTTAAGACCTAGGCATGTTGCTTTATATTTTACCTCATGAGAAGTCACCTTTACACATCTGTTTCTCACACTGAAATCAACATGCTTTTGAGTCAGTATTTAGGACTGAGTGAGGCTGTTGGCTGGAGTTAATCTGACACCAGATGCATTTATCCCTCTTTAGGACTGTAACGAATTCCTTTCCGGTCTGTTCGCCCATGCTCACTAGTTGGCATCACAGGTGTCATCTTTGAAAAAGAAAAACATCTCATCCCTTGGTTTCCTGACAACCACCCCCACCCCCTGCCTTGGCTCACTTTCATGGAATTTGCACCAAACAGCACAGAGACAAACGTCTCTCTAACGTCTATGATTTATCCTCGCTTACACAAGATCACTCCAGCCTATAAAAAAGTATTTTTAAAAAATATGAAAAGTTACCCCAGTCTTGGATTACAGAGTTTCAGATAAAAATGAAAACATAGTAAAATTGCTTATCAGGGAGTTTCCTGTTCTTATCGCCCTTACTCCTTTCGCAGATGTGAGTCATAAATCCACAACCAAATCCTCCCTCCTTCGAGGTCAACTCCTACTAACACCCATGAGGAGGGAATTTGGCTCATATAATAACACTGAATTAAAATGTATAATGTCCACATGTACATGAGAGATAAAAAGAATGCTTCTTCGGGTATGTTTCCAGCCCAATCTTTCAAAATACGTGAAGTATTTCTTAATCTACTATACCCTATAAATGATAAATATAAGATACTAAGATTTAAAATACTTTCAATAACACTTTCCTAGGCCTCCAGTTGAGCACTACATAAGTTTATAATAAAATGTTTAAAATAGCTACCATGTATTATGTGTTTATAATGTGCCAGGCACTGGAGTAATGTGTTTTCACATTTTAATCCTCATAAGCCAAAGACATAGATTTTTTATCTTCGTTTTAAAGTTGAAAGACCTAAGGCTCAGAGATAAATTTTTTTAAAAATCTTTAATCCCTTTATACAAGATTAGCTCATTCTCACAAGCCAAAAATAAAACCCAAAACTCCCATATCTCCCCATATAAAAAAATACTCTTTAACTTCTTTCTCCCTCCAGAACCCCTCCTCCCTCTCCTTTCTATCTTCAGCCAACATCTGGAAGGTTCTGTCTACATTCACTCCTCCGTGTTAACGCCTCCCTCTTCCCCTCCTTTCCTTGCAACCTGGTTGCCTCTCACAGCAGTGAAACAGGAAGCTGTTTCCCCAGCCCATAACCAACTGTAACTTTGAATCACTGTGCACCCTTGGCCGCGGCCGCCTCCTCCTTCAATTTAACTCCCTGCCTTGATCTGCCATCTCTGGCATGCTCTACTTACATTCACTCCTCCTCTTCATGTGTTTCTGGGCTGCTTTGCCAACTCTTCTTCCTCTGCTGCCCTCATACATCCAGGCAGAGGAGCACAGCTTCTGCCTTGGCCTCCTGCCTTAGTTCTAACTGGTGTCCCCTGAGCATCTCAAGCCCCCAGACTGGAGCCTGTGTCCTGGGGTTAATTCCCTTCCCCACCTATGGAGGCTTAGCTCCTGCCCACCAGTGGGGTTATCACAAGTGCCTGCCTTTTCCTCACACTCTGCCTCTTACAGGGTTTCCGTAGGCTGGCCATTTGTGAGTTGTGTGACCCTGGACCTCAGTGTCCTCCCATAGAAAACAAGGAGCACGAACTAGATTTATCTCTAGTGTCCTTTCTAGGTGTTTCTTTATTTATTTATTTTTAAACAAGATCTCACTCTGTCACCCAGGCTGGAGTGCAATGGCACTAACATGGCTCACTGCAGCCTCAACCTCCTGGGCTCAAATGATTCTCCTGCCTCAGCCTCCCAAGTAGCTGGGACCACCACTCCCAGCTAATTTTTTTATTCTTTGTAGAGATGGGGTTGCAATGTTTCCCAGGCTAGTCTCGAACTCCTGGGCTCCTAAGAATTTTGACATTTGAGTTTTCTTCCAACAAAGAGGTGGAGGAAAATATAACTTTATATAAACATGTATAAACCCTGCTTCCCACTTTAATTAAGCCATAAATTCCTGCGGCAGCTAGTGATGTGAAGAGGCAAGTGAGAAGAGGAAATGTGCATAAGACTCCCAGCAGCTTGGAAGTAAACAGGGAGGACTGAAGTGACCCTGTTGCTCCGAAGGTGGCTGTTCATTAGCCTCCTTCTGTCCTTAGACCCAGCTGGAGCATTGCATGCACTGGCTCCCAGGTTGCAGGGGATGTCAGCAGCTCCAGCTCATCCGATTGAAGGAGGCCATGTGGCTTTCCCTGGACTTTCTGCTTGAACAGTGAATTCCTGTAGGGCCTGGATCCATTGCCCTCTTCTCCTCCCACCCCACCCAAGCACTCTTCTTCATGAGTTTGCTTTCTCCTATCTTTTTTTCCTCCACTTTTCCTTCAAAAATTGTTGATTAAGCACCTGCTATGGGCCAGACATTTTTTCTAGAGGAACACCTCAGTGAGCAGACAGGTTCTTGTTCTCATAGATCTTCCATTTTAGAGAGAAAGCTGAACGATAAATAATACAGCAGGTGGTGAGGGGTGCTATAAAGAAGGATGAGCAGGGTAAGTGGGTGAGAAAATGTGCTACTTTGTCCTCTAGAGGCCAGGGAAAGCCTCTCTGTTTAGGTAATATTTGACAGAGATTTGAAGACACTGAAGGAGTGAGCCATTTGGATCTCTAGGGAAAGAGCATTCTTCCCCAGACAGAGAACAGCAAGTGCAAAGGCCATGATGAAGAAGGGAGCTTGGCCAGAGTGAGGGACACAAACGGCAGCCTACGGTGCATGCACGTCTTAAGAGATGAGGTTCCTGGTGCCCTTTGACTGCCTCAGAGATCCCGTGCTCACAACACACAGCCCCAATCATCCTAAAATACATCTATGCTATAGAAACTTGTCCAAAAATATCCTTGCATAATGATTTACCTTCTGGTATCCCACCCATGAAAGCAGAAATTTCCTGCTTTCTCCTAATAATTACTAATAATTCTCCTAATAATTACTAATCTGTCTCCTCCTCCAAAATGTAAGGCCAAGAAGAGCAGGGACTTGGCCTATTCATTCACTGCTCTATGTTCGGCTCCTATTTCAGTGCTAAAAACCAAGTGGGCCCTCAATAAATATTTTTGTGAATTTATTTATTTATTTATTTTATTTTTTGAGACGGAATCTCTCTCTTCCGCCCAGGCTGGAGTGCAGTGGTACGATCTTGGCTCGCTGCAACCTCCGTCTCCTGGGTTCAAGGGATTTCTGGCTAGTTTTTGTATTTTTAGTAGAAACAGGGTTTCACCATGTTGGCCAGGCTGGTCTCGAACTCCTGACCTCAAATGATCCATCCACCTGGGCCTCCCAAAATGCGGGGATTACAGGCGTGAGCCACCGCACTTGGCCAGCCCTCAATAAATATTTATTTTCTAGGTGAAATGGGGAATCTAACTATGCTACATGGTAATGAGGCAGCTGACTTTCTTGGAAGCAGAAGACCTAATTCTAGATGTGGTGACACAAAAGCAATAAAGGAAGGACCTCTATAAATCACTCGTGGAGCTGAGCCTCAGCTCTCAAAGTGTTAGATTAGAACTAGGGATGGCAAAATCCTGTTACAAGCACAACAACTCACCCCCTCCCTTCCATGGCCACTAGACTCTCTAATGAAGCGTGGCTGTCTCTCTCTGGAAAAAACTACAGAATTCTTCCCACCCAGTGCTCCTAGCAGCCACAACCAAAGGGTCAGAGGTGACCCTTACAATGAACCCAATTTGCCATCCCTCAATTAGATGTTTAAGATTCCTTTCCACTTTAATATCCTGTGGTGCAAATCTAAGCAAGCCTGCTTGTTTGGCCACATGGAGGTACATGTTCCTGCAAAATCAACCCCAAGAAATCCTATTGCTCACAGGTAAGCAGGTAACTCCTGCTTCCATAGCAGAGGCAGTCACTAGTAGTACTTGCTTCAATTGGGACAAATATTTTTCACCCGGAAACTAATTCAAGGCTACCTTTTTCAGACTCCTTCGAAGGCTGCTAGAATTGGTCCCTTGAGTAAGCTGAGTGTTGTGGTGCCCCTCAGTTCCCATGCCATAGAAGCTCGAACCTCATTCATTAATACACTAGCCCTAAGGCTTGAAACCAGTCTGGCCTGGCTTGGAGCCTTTAGATCACTCTCTAGCTTCTGGCCAATAAGAATGAGCTTCTAGGCCAGGCATGGCGGCTCACGCCTGTAATCCCAGCACTTTGGGAGGCCGAGGCAAGTGGATCCCTTGCATCCAGGAGTTTAAGACCAGTCTAGGCAACATAGTGAAACCTCATCTCTACAAAAAAATACAAAAATTAACCGGGCGTGGTGGCACGGGCCTGTAGTCTCAACTATTCAGGAGGCTGAAGTGGGAGGATCGCTTGTGTGGGGAGGTCAAGGCTGCAATAAGCTGTGATGACACCACTGTACTCCAGCCTGCATGACAGACTAAGGCTGGAGTGCAGTCTCCAAAAACAAAACAAGACAAAACCAAAAACCTGCAGCCTGCACCACTCCTACTGGTAGGCTTTCTCTGATATCAGCACTTCAAGCAGGTGATAACACTATGAGGTTTATTTTTAATTGCTAGGTGTGGTGGTTGTATTTCCTCAGAGTAAAAATGCACTTCCTTCCTCCCTTTGAAGTGAGATGTGGACCTGTGATTTGATCTGGCCAAGAAAGTGTGACCGAAAATGGCCTGGACACTTCCAATGGGAGCTTTAAAAGCCAGTGCACAATTTATCACTGATCCTTGTTCTGCTTCAGTCATCGTAGAAGCCCAGGTCAGGATGGAACTCCCACCAGCCTGGATTGCTGATTAAGGATGCTCCATGTTAGAGCAAAAATATAAGTTGTTTTAAACCACAGAAATTTGGAGGTGGTTTCTTATTGCAACATAACTAGTCTCTATTGACTGATACTCCATGGTGTAAGATTACTCATGGGATTTTTCTAGCTCAGAGTTTCTCAATTTTGGTAGGATTGATGTTTGGGGTTAGTTATTGCTTTCTTGTGGGGACCATCCTGTGCATTGCAGGATGTTAAGTGGCATCCCTAGCCTTTACCCACTAGACACCAGCAGCACCCCATCCCAAGTTGTGACCATCAAAAATCCCTCAACAGTATGATTCCACTTATTTGAGGTACCTAGAGTAGTCAAAATCATGGAGACAGAAAGTCAAATGATGGTTGTCAGGGGCTGGGAGAAGAGGGAAATGGCGAGTTAGTGTTTAATGGGTACAGAGTTACAGTTTTGCAAAATGAAAAGAGTTCTATGGATGGATGGTGGTGATGGTTGCACATCAGTGTGAAGGTGCTTAGTGCCGCTGAACTATACACATGAAAATGGTTCAAATGGCTAATTTTATGTTATGTGCTTTGCCACAATTTTTGAAAATGGAAAAAAAAATGTCTCCAGACATTGCCAATGTCCCCTGGAAAGCAAAATCGCCCCTGGTTCAGAACTAGTGTTCTAGCGGTAGTGCAACACATTCAATTGTAAAATATGTGTAAAAACGTGGGCTTAGGGCTCAGCCCTGCTTTTTCCCATTGAGGGTTAGAATCTCATCTCTCCTAAAATATTTTTTATCCACTCAGATTTTAGGCCAGGATCAACAGGACAATTGAACGGTTTGATCTAGAAAAAGCCCCTGTCTATGGACCCAAAACTGGGGTGATATGAATACACTCTGTAAAAACTCTTACACTGTTTTAAGCTTTACATCTGATAAACAGAGCACAGTAGAGACTCCACTTGGGATAATTTTTCCTGAAACCTACTTGTTTTTCATGCTGTTTCTGCAGTTAAGGTGCCTGGTCTTGAAATGTGTTGAAGCAAAAGAATGGGAAGAGCCAAGGGACACATCAGGGAGTTTCCAAATGACAGAACTGCAAACCTGCAGGGCAGTCCTCTGCTGAGGAAGAGGTAGCTTACACTCGGAATGCATCTTGAGGAGTATTCTCCATACCTGAGGAATAAATTAAGGCTAACAAGGGGGCCTAAATGGTGATTGGCTCTGCTCTTGACCAATTGAATTCCATGCTCGGACTGAGGCAGCAGAGGGCTTCTTACACCCACCTCCACCACCATCACCCTGCCTAAGTCATCTCAGAGAATCCTCTTTCTATCTCAGTATTGGGCCTACATTCTTATGCTTCAGCCCTTTTCCATAATGACCCCTCCAGATTGCCACACTCTAGAACCACTACAGAGGGTGGCGTTACTGCTGTATGGACACTTCATCTCAAAGTGAGGGGCCAGCTCACATGATTTGCAGGGTTCCTTTCTCTGGCCTTCTAAAACATTCTCCAGGTTGAGGCTGAAACTGCTCCCCCAAAGCCCCATAATAGGCATGAACAGATTATCCTCCTCTTCTTGGTTCTCATGGCTAGAATCCTTAACCAATCCTCTCCCCACAAAGTAGGGTTGATTTCACAAGCTGTTATTTCAGCTGCTCGTTCTGCCATCTGCTCTTGAGTTGCTTGGTGAACACCTCCAGTGGGCTTGGAGCTGCACTGTCACGCTTCACCCCAATCAGCTTCTGGCCCCCCACACTCAAACACATCTGCATCGGCACACCCCTCCCACGCCCCAGTTCTGCCCACAGTGGATCCATCCATCTGCACTCCAGGCCCCAGCCCCTTGGGAGCTTGCGCTATCAATTACTTGCACTTAGTTCAGAATCTTTAGCCACTCCATGTTCATGGTTATTTCATTTATTCAATGTAGTAACATGTTTAAACCTCTCCCGTCCTGGAAAAAAAAAAAAAAGTCCTACATTTAACCCTATCTCCCTCTTTAGCTTAAAGTCATCTGTAATCTTCCTTGCCATTTATTTACTCCATGTCCCAGGTTGAACAGTATCCACACACCCCCAAAAATTCATGTTCTCCCTAGGAATCTTAGAATGTGACTTTATTTGGAAATAGGGTTGTTGCAGATGTAATTAGTTAGGAGTGGACCCTTAATCCACTATGACTGGTGTCGGTGTCCTTAGAAGAAGAATAGAGGGAACGCAGAGGCACACACAGAGAGGAGGCCATGTGATGATGGGGGCGGAAACTGGGGTGATGCATCTACAAGCCAAGGAATGTCAGGGCTTGCAGGAAACCCCAGAAGCGAAAGGAAAGGCATGGAGCAGATTCTTCCTAGCATATTCAGAGAGAGCATGGTGCTGCCAACACCTCATTTTGAACTTCTAGCTTCCAAAACTGTGAGAGAAAAAATTTCTGTTGTTTTAACAAGACACCCAGTTTCTGGTATTTTGTGACAGCAGACCTAGAAACTGAATATACCCTTTAAACCACCACCGTTTTCCTTTTGGTTCCAAGATTCTTTCGTGTATGACCTGCGAGAGCCAAATCCAGTCTTTATTTGGACTCTCTGGAGCACGTGCAACTCATTTATTCCTTATTGATGCTTCTCCCCCACATCCTTCTCGGCCTCCTTCATTGCTTCCTAATCTCACAGCCAGCTACCGCATACTGGAGTCCCTGGGTTCATCACCACCTTTTCCCACTCTGTTCATGCTCCACTGCAATCTCATCCAAATACCAGCTCTCCTCCCACCCCCATGCTGATGATTCCCCAAGCCCTCTGGCCTAAGCCTCTCTCCTGAGATCTACTTTGAGTTCCCCACTGCCTCCTGGACATTTCCACCTAGAACTTGTACAAGCACTTCAAAAACTACACGGCTAAAATGGAAGTCATGGTCTAGAAGCCTCCTTCCCAAATAAACCTGCTTTTCCTCCTGTAACCTGCATGTCAATGAGAGGCTTCACGTTCACACAGGGGCATAAGCCAGACACCTGGCATCTTCTTGGGCTTCTCCTCTGCACCCTTGGCCGTGGTCACTGAAGCCAAAGGACTCTGCCCATAAGGGTTTGGGGAATGTATCCTCTGCATCCCTGCTGCAGCTGCTTCAGCTCAGCCTCTTACCACTTCTTGTGGCTAGCGGAGACCTCCACTACACCAGACTTTCATGCTGCTCTGGGAGCACTTTCTTATACCACCTTGTTTTAAGCCATTCCCCTGCTTTGAATGCTTCAGGGTTTCCTGGTCACCTGCAGGATGCTGTCCTTAGCATTCCTCCACTTGGAATAAGAATGCCTTGTAGCATCTGGCTTTCAGGAGTTTAGAGTGGAGGGGCTCTGCATTCAACTCCAGGACCTACCACATACTTGGTGCGTGGCCCTGGGCAACATACTTACTCTCTCTGTGCCTCAGATTCCTCACCTGAAAATGGGGATAATAATAGTACCTACCTCATAGGGTTGTTGTAAAGATTAAATGAGCGAATATGTTCAGAGTACCCGGAACTCTGTCCAGCATGTCGTAAGTGGGCACTAAATATTAACTGCTGTTGCTGTTAAGTATTACCTTTCCCCACTCATTTCTGTACAGCTTCCCATGTGCGTTGTTTTCCAGCCGATCAGAACACTCTTCCATCTTAGAAGAAAAAAAAAGAAGCCCCACCTGTGTTCCCCTGGCTCTTGGCCTTGACACACACTGTCTAGAACACCTTTCCCACCACCTCTCACCCCATGCTCCCTATGAACATACTTCGACTCATCTTTTCTAACCTAAGTACCCTCCCCTGCAGTCAAGCATGCTCTTCATTGAGCCTTCGTAAGGCCCTTGTGCTCACCTCTATTGCAGCACAGATCACACTGCATTATAAAGGACCATCTCCTGTCTCTCTGTCCATCTTTCAGAGTTTGCTGTATTGATCTTAGTGATGTCAGCACGTGGCACTCAGCTAGACAAAGAAAGCAGGCTCAATAAAGGCTGGTAGAATTAAGTAAAGAATTGTATAAAGGCATTAAATAGAGATGGGGTACAAATATGTCCCAGGCTGCCTGGGATAGTCCTGGTTTAGGCCATGGTCCTGATATAATTACTAACAACACCCTCTTTCACTGTCAAAAATATCTCCTTTGGACAATACATTATAAGGTCACTCTAGGTATTAGAGCTGTGATTCTCACCCTATCAGGCCCAATTTTCTCTCTGCTTAACAGCTATTTTAGAATACCCTATGCACTATCTTTAAATGGGATTGATAGGCAATAGAAACTGCCAATAACAGAATTTCAAAAAAAACCAATGTAATACCCTAAATAGAATGCTAAATGGAAAATGAAGGAGATTTTTTTAAAAGTAGCTTAAACTAAAATTATGTGTGCAGTATTTTGATGTGTAAATGCTTAGGTATTACACTTCTGGCCAAGATGGAGTAACAGAGACCAAAATTACTTTCTGACCTAAAACAACAAAAATACTGGACAAAATATATGAAACTATGGACCTCAAGCAACAAAGGGAATCAATCACTGGAATCAAGCATCAAAAGGCAGTGATCCTCAAGAAATGAGAAACAAATGAGGATAGCCCCACAATTGACCTCCCAAACACCTTAGAAAACTTTCCAGGCCACAGCACAGGAAGAAAGAATGCAGATGGAGCTCAGAGATCTTCCTGAGTTGAGAGGACAGAACTCTGAGTCTGGGAAGGCCAATGTGGCTAGAATTCATAGGGCAGAATATTGAGGAGGAGAGGGCTGTACAGAGACACAGCTCTGGAAATCTGAAGATAATACTTACCCTCATTGACTGTTTAACGCAGTAGTGATCAGAGTATGCCGGTATGAAAATCGCCTGAGAGACTGGACCCGGTGGCTCGCACCTGCAATCCCAGCACCTTGGGAGGCTGAGGTGGGTGGATCACAAGGTCAGGAGATAGAGACCATCCTGGCAAACATGGTGAAACCCCATCTCTACTAAAAATACAAAAATTAGCTGGGTGTGGTGACACACGCCTCTAGTCCCAGCTACTCAGGAGGCAGAGGCAGGAGAATCTCTTGAACCTGGGAGGCAGTGGTTGCAGTCACCCGAGATCCAGCAAAGCATGGGCAACAGAGCAAGACTCAAGTCTCAAAAAAAAAAAAAGAAAGAAAAAAGAAAATTGCCTGAGAATGCAAAAAGAATCATCCACCAAGAGAGCCAGCCCCTCTTCCCCCCTGGCTCTTGGGACCCCGATCGCAAGGTGGGGAGGCACCCCGCGCGAGGCGTGGTCTCAGAGCCAGCCCCTCTAAGCCTTCTGGACCTTAGGAACCCCATCGCAGGGGGGAGAGGCACCCCCGGTGAGGCGGGGACTGACAGCCAGGCCCTCTTCCCCCCTGGCTCTTGGGACCCCGATCGCAAGGTGGGGAGGCACTTCGCGAGGCGTGGTCTCAGAGCCAGCCCCTCTAAGCCTTCTGGCTCTTAGGACCCCCATCACAGGGGACGGAGGCACCCCACGCGAGGCGGGCACAGAGAGCCAGACCCTCTTCTGCTCCTGGCTCTTAGGACCACCATCGCAGGGGGGAGAGGCACCCCCGGTGAGGCGGGGACTCAGAGCCAACCCCTCTTCCCCCCCTGGCTCTTAGGAACCGCATCGCAGGGGGAGGAGGCATGCCCCACGAGGCGGTGACTGAGAGACAGCCACTCTTCCCCCACTGGCTCTTAGGAACCCCATCGCAGGGGGCGGAGGCACCCCCCGTGAGGCGCGTTCTCAGAGCCAGTCCCTCTTCCCCCACTGGCCCGTAGGACCCCCATCGCAGGGGGGGGAGGCACCCCCAGCGAGGCGGGGTCTCAGAGCCAGCCCCTCTTCCCCCACTGGCTCTTAGGACCCCCATCGCAGTGGGGGGAGGCACCCCCAGCGAGGCGGGGTCTCAGAGCCAGCCCCTCTTCCCCCGCTGGCTCTGAGGATCCTCCGTGGACTCACAGCCTCTTTACCATATTGTGAGTAATATCATCTCCCCCTCTGGAGATTACGAACTCTTTCACAGACGGGTGTACACCCTCGGTGTACAGAGGGTGTACACCCGTCTGTATTGGGAGTAATATCATCCTCTTCCTCCCTGAATATGAAGAACAGTATCACAGGGGTGTTTCTGCTCCCTGCGATATCGCGTGTCATATCCTCCTCTCCCACGTTGCAATTAGAAGGAATATCAGTGGGGGCGTGTCCACCTGTAGGGAAAAGAAAGAGAGATCAGACTGTCACTGTGTCCATGTAGAAAGGAAAGACATAAGAGACTCCATTTTGAAAAAGACCTGTCCTTTAAACAATTGCTTTGCTGAGATGTTGTTAATTTGTAGCTTTGCCCTAGCCGCTTGGCCCCAGCCACTTTGACCCAACCTGGAGCTCACAAAAACATGTGTTGTATAAAATCAAAGTTTAAGGGATGTAGGGCTGTGCAGGACGTGCCTTGTTAACAAAATGTTTACCAGCAGTATACTTGGTAAAAGTCATCGCCATTCTCTAGTCTCAATAAACCGGGGACACAGTGCACTGTGGAAAGCCGCAGGGACCTCTGCCCTTGAAAGCAGGGTATTGTCCAGGCTTTCTCCCCATGTGGTAGTCTGAAATATAGCCTCATGGGATGAGAAAGACCTGACTGTCCCCCAGCCCGACACCCGTAATGGGTCTGTGCTGAGGTGAATTAGTAAAAGAGGAAAGCCCCTTGCAGCTGAGATGGAGGAAGGCCACTGTCTCCTGCTTGCCCCTGGGAACTGAATGTCTCGGTGTAAAACCCGATTGTACATTCGTTCAACTCTGAGATAGGAGAAAAGCTGCCCTGTGGCGGGAGGCCAGACATGTTTGCAGTAACACTGCCTTGTTCTTCTTTACTCCACTGAGATGTTTGGGTGGAGAGAAACAAATCTGGCTTACGTGCACGTCCAGTCATAGTACCTTCCCTTGAACCTAATTATGACATGGATTCTTTTGCTCACATGTCTTCTGCTGACTCTCTCCTTATCATCACCCTGCTCTCCTACAACATTCCTTTCTGCTAAAATCATGAAAATCATAATCAATAAAAACTGAGGGAACTCAGAGGCTGGTGCCGGTGCAGGTCCTTGGTGTGCTGAGCGCCGGTCCCCTGGACCCACTGTTGTATCTTTACACTTTCTCTCTGTGTCTTATTTCTTTTCTCAGACTCTCGTCCCACCCAACTAGAAATACTCACAGGTGTGGAGGGGCAGTCCACCACTTCATCCACCTTCTGTCATATTGAAAGTAACATCATCTTCTTCCCTCCAGGATCGTGGGAATAATATCCCTGGGGGGTTTCCACTTTCTGCCATGTATGTAGTCATATCACCCCCTCCGCCGTGGAATATCATTAAGGAACATCTCACATGGGGCTGTATACATCCACCAATATTGGGAGTGACATCAACCTCTCGGTCTCTGAATATGAGGAAGAAAATCACAGGGCGGGTGTACACCTCGTGCTCTACGATGGGGAGTCATATCTGTCTGTTATGGGGAGTAATATCATCCTCTCCCTTTCAGGATACTAATAACAATTTAACAGGCTGGGTGAACACAGCCTGCGATGCTGAAATTATCATCCTCTCCCCCTCTTTCTCCCCTGGCTCTTAGGATGCCCATCTCAGCGGAGCGAGCCACCCCCCGCGAGGTGGGGACTGAGCCAGCCCCTCTTCCCCCCTGGCTCTTAGGACCCCCAACGCAGTGGGGGGATGCACCCCTGGCGAGGCGCGGACTTAGAGCCAGCCGCTCTTCCCCCCCTGGCTCTTGGGACCCCCATCGCAGAGGGGGAGGCACCCCCTCGTGGCGGGGACTGAGAGCCAGCCCCTCTTCCCTCCATTTCTCTTAGGACCCCCATCGCAGGGGGGGAGGCACCCCCCGCGAAGCGGGTACAGAGAGCCAGCCCCTCTAAGCCTTCTGGCTCTTAGAAACCCCATCCCGGGGGTGGAGGCACCCGCCGCGAGGAGGGTATAGAGAGCCAGCCCCTCTTCTGCTCCTGGCTCTTAGGACCCCCATCACAGGGGGGGGAGGCACCCACCGAGAGGCGGTTACAGAGAGCCAGCCCCCCTTCCCCCACTGGCCCTTAGGACCCCCATCGCAGGGGGAGGAGGCAACCCCCGTGAGGCGGGTTCTCAGAGCCAGCCCCTCTTCCCCCACTGGCCCTTAGGACCCCCATCGCAGGGGGGGAGGCACCCCCAGCGAGGCGGGGTCTCAGAGCCAGCTCCTCTTCCCCCAATGGCCCTTAGGACCCCCATCGCAGGGGGGGGAGGCGCCCCCCACCAGGCGGGTACAGAGAGCCAGCCCCTCTTCTGCTCCTGGCTCTTAGGACCCCCATCACAGGGGGGGAGGAACCCCCCGCGAGGCGGGTACAGACAGCCAGCCCCTCTTCTGCTCCTGGCTCTTAGGACCCCCATCACAGGGGGGGGAGGCACCCCCCGAGAGGCGGGTACAGAGAGCCAGCCCCCCTTCCCCCACTGGCATCCTCTTCCTCCCTGAATATGAAGAACAGTATCACAGGGGTGTTTCTGCTCCCTGTGATATCGCGTGTCATATCCTCCTCTCCCACGTTGCAATTAGAAGGAATATCAGTGGGGGCGTGTCCACCTGTAGGGAAAAGAAAGAGAGATCAGACTGTCACTGTGTCCATGTAGAAAGGAAAGACATAAGAGACTCCATTTTGAAAAAGACCTGTCCTTTAAACAATTGCTTTGCTGAGATGTTGTTAATTTGTAGCTTTGCCCTAGCCGCTTGGCCCCAGCCACTTTGACCCAACCTGGAGCTCACAAAAACATGTGTTGTATAAAATCAAAGTTTAAGGGATGTAGGGCTGTGCAGGACGTGCCTTGTTAACAAAATGTTTACCAGCAGTATACTTGGTAAAAGTCATCGCCATTCTCTAGTCTCAATAAACCGGGGACACAGTGCACTGTGGAAAGCCGCAGGGACCTCTGCCCTTGAAAGCAGGGTATTGTCCAAGCTCTCTCCCCATGTGATAGTCTGAAATATAGCCTCATGGGATGAGAAAGACCTGACTGTCCCCCAGCCCGACACCCGTAATGGGTCTGTGCTGAGGTGGATTAGTAAAAGAGGAAAGCCTCTTGCAGCTGAGATGGAGGAAGGCCACTATCTCCTGCTTGCCCCTGGGAACTGAATGTCTCGGTGTAAAACCCGATTGTACATTCGTTCAACTCTGAGATAGGAGAAAAGCTGCCCTGTGGCGGGAGGCGAGACATGTTTGCAGTAGCACTGCCTTGTTCTTCTTTACTCCACTGAGATGTTTGGGTGCAGAGAAACAAATCTGGCTTACGTGCACGTCCAGTCATAGTACCTTCCCTTGAACCTAATTATGACATAGATTCTTTTGCTCACATGTCTTCTGCTGACTCTCTCCTTATCATCACCCTGCTCTCCTACGACATTCCTTTCTGCTAAAATCATGAAAATCATAATCAATAAAAACTGAGGGAACTCAGAGGCTGGTGCCGGTGCAGGTCCTTGGTGTGCTGAGCGCCGGTCCCCTGGACCCACTGTTGTATCTTTACACTTTCTCTCTGTGTCTTATTTCTTTTCTCAGTCTCTCGTCCCACCCAACTAGAAATACTCACAGGTGTGGAGGGGCAGTCCACCACTTCATCCACCTTCTGTCATATTGAAAGTAACATCATCTTCTTCCCTCCAGGATCGTGGGAATAATATCCCTGGGGGGTTTCCACTTTCTGCCATGTATGTAGTCATATCACCCCCTCCGCCGTGGAATATCATTAAGGAACATCTCACATGGGGCTGTATACTTCCTCCGATATTGGGAGTGACATCAACCTCTCGGTCTCTGAATATGAGGAAGAAAATCACAGGGCGGGTGTACACCTCGTGCTCTACGATGGGGAGTCATATCTGTCTGGTATGGGGAGTAATATCATCCTCTCCCTTTCAGGATACTAATAACAATTTAACAGGCTGGGTGAACACAGCCTGCGATGCTGAAATTATCATCCTCTCCCCCTCTTTCTCCCCTGGCTCTTAGGATGCCCATCTCAGCGGAGCGAGCCACCCCCCGCGAGGCGGGGACTGAGCCAGCCCCTCTTCCCCCCTGGCTCTTAGGACCCGCATCGCAGTGGGGGGATGCACCCCTGGCGAGGCGCGGACTTAGAGCCAGCCGCTCTTCCCCCCCTGGCTCTTGGGACCCCCATCGCAGGGGGGGAGGCACCCCCTCGTGGCGGGGACTGAGAGCCAGCCCCTCTTCCCTCCATTTCTCTTAGGACCCCCATCGCAGGGGGGGAGGCACCCCCCGCGAGGCGGGGACTGAGAGCCAGCCGCTCTTTCCCCCCTGGCTCTTAGGACCCCCATCGCAGGGAGGGGAGGCACCCCCCGCGAGGCGGTGACTGAGAGCCAGCCCTTCTTCCTCGCCCAACTCTGAGGATCCCCATCACACGGGGGAGGCACACCCCGCGAGGCGGGGACTGAGAGCCAGCCCTTCTTCCTCGCCCAACTCTGAGGATCCCCATCACACGGGGGAGGCACACCCCGCGAGGCGGGGACTGAGAGCCAGTCCCTCTTCCCCCCCTGGCTTATGACCCCCATCAAGGATTCTAAGACCCTTAGGACCGACCTGGAGGGCTGTGGGTATTAGGTGTCCAAGAAGAAAACTCAGATCTGCCGACGACCGCAGGTAGCTTACTTGGGATTTACTATTCGACAGGTGTCCGAAAGCAGCCCGGGATCCGAAAGAAAGCAGGTCATTCGCAATCTTCCGGAGCCTAAGGGCAGAAGGCTGGTGAGAGAATTCCTAGGAGCTGTGGGGTTTTGTAGACTGCGGAGCCCAACTTTGCAGTATTAGCCACGCCTTTGTATGACGTCACAAAGGGGGCGGGGACCGGGAACATTTGGAATGGGGATTCCAACAACAGCAAGTCTTTCATGACTTAAAGGAAAAACTTCTGAAAGCCCCAGCCCAGGGGCTAGCGGATCTCACAAAGCCTTTTCCACTGTATGCGTCAGAGAAAAGATGGCAGCTGGACTTTAAACCCAAACTGTGGGGCCCTGGCTGAGGCCGGTGGCCTACCTCTCTAAACAGCTAGACAGGGTTTCTAAAGGATGGCCCCCCTGTTTGAGGGCCTTGGCAGCAACTGCCGTGCTAGTACAAGAAGCAAATCAGCTGACTCTTGGGAAAAACCAGAACATAAAGGCCCCCCAAGCTGTGGTGACTGAAAGCCAGCCCCTCTTCCCCTCCTGGCTCTTAGGACCCCCATCACAGGAAGGGGAGGCACTCCCCGAGAGGCGGGCACTGAGAGCCAGCCCCTCATCCCCCCCTGGCTCTTAGGACCCACATCGCAGGGGGAGGAGGCACCTCCAGCGAGGCGGGGTCTCAGAGCCAGTCCCTCTTCCCCCACTGGCCCTTAGGACCCCCATCGCAGGGGGGGAGGCACCCCCCACGAGGCGGAGACTGAGAGCCAGCCCCTCTAAGCCTTCTGGCTCTTAGGACACCCATCACGGGGGGGGAGGCACCCCCCGCGAAGCGGGTACAGAGAGCCAGCCCCTCTAAGCCTTCTGGCTCTTAGAAACCCCATCCCGGGGGTGGAGGCACCCCCCGCGAGGCGGGTATAGAGAGCCAGCCCCTCTTCTGCTCCTGGCTCTTAGGACCCCCATCACAGGGGGGGGAGGCACCCACCGAGAGGCGGGTACAGAGAGCCAGCCCCCCTTCCCCCACTGGCCCTTAGGACCCCCATCGCAGGGGCGGAGGCAACCCCCGTGAGGCGGGTTCTCAGAGCCAGCCCCTCTTCCCCCACTGGCCCTTAGGACCCCCATCGCAGGGGGGGGAGGCACCCCCAGCGAGGCGGGGTCTTAGAGCCAGCCCCTCTTCCCCCAATGGCCCTTAGGACCCCCATCGCAGGGGGGGGAGGCGCCCCCCACGAGGCGGGTACAGAGAGCCAGCCCCTCTTCTGCTCCTGGCTCTTAGGACCCCCATCACAGGAGGGGGAGGCACCCCCCGCGAGGCGGGTACAGAGAGCCAGCCCCTCTTCTGCTCCTGGCTCTTAGGACCCCCATCACAGGAAGGGGAGGCACCCCCCGAGAGGCGGGTACAGAGAGCCAGCCCCCCTTCCCCCACTGGCCCTTAGGACCCCCATCGCAGGGGGGGAGGCACCCCCAGCGAGGCGGGGTCTCAGAGCCAGCCCCTCTTCCCCCACTGACTCTTAGGACCCCCATCGCAGTGGGGGGAGGCACCCCCAGCGAGGCGGGGTCTCAGAGCCAGCCCCTCTTCCCCCGCTGGCTCTGAGGATCCTCCGTGGACTCACAGCCTCTTTACCATATTGTGAGTAATATCATCTCCCCCTCTGGAGATTACGAACTCTTTCACAGACGGGTGTACACCCTCGGTGTACAGAGGGTGTACACCCGTCTGTATTGGGAGTAATATCATCCTCTTCCTCCCTGAATATGAAGAACAGTATCACAGGGGTGTTTCTACTCCCTGCGATATCGCGTGTCATATCCTCCTCTCCCACGTTGCAATTAGAAGGAATATCAGTGGGGGCGTGTCCACCTGTAGGGAAAAGAAAGAGAGATCAGACTGTCACTGTGTCCATGTAGAAAGGAAAGACATAAGAGACTCCATTTTGAAAAAGACCTGTCCTTTAAACAATTGCTTTGCTGAGATGTTGTTAATTTGTAGCTTTGCCCTAGCCGCTTGGCCCCAGCCACTTTGACCCAACCTGGAGCTCACAAAAACATGTGTTGTATAAAATCAAAGTTTAAGGGATGTAGGGCTGTGCAGGACGTGCCTTGTTAACAAAATGTTTACCAGCAGTATACTTGGTAAAAGTCATCGCCATTCTCTAGTCTCAATAAACCGGGGACACAGTGCACTGTGGAAAGCCGCAGGGACCTCTGCCCTTGAAAGCAGGGTATTGTCCAAGCTCTCTCCCCATGTGATAGTCTGAAATATAGCCTCATGGGATGAGAAAGACCTGACTGTCCCCCAGCCCGACACCCGTAATGGGTCTGTGCTGAGGTGGATTAGTAAAAGAGGGAAGCCTCTTGCAGCTGAGATGGAGGAAGGCCACTATCTCCTGCTTGCCCCTGGGAACTGAATGTCTCGGTGTAAAACCCGATTGTACATTCGTTCAACTCTGAGATAGGAGAAAAGCTGCCCTGTGGCGGGAGGCCAGACATGTTTGCAGTAGCACTGCCTTGTTCTTCTTTACTCCACTGAGATGTTTGGGTGCAGAGAAACAAATCTGGCTTACGTGCACGTCCAGTCATAGTACCTTCCCTTGAACCTAATTATGACATGGATTCTTTTGCTCACATGTCTTCTGCTGACTCTCTCCTTATCATCACCCTGCTCTCCTACGACATTCCTTTCTGCTAAAATAATGAAAATCATAATCAATAGAAACTGAGGGAACTCAGAGGCTGGTGCCGGTGCAGGTCCTTGGTGTGCTGAGCGCCGGTCCCCTGGACCCACTGTTGTATCTTTACACTTTCTCTCTGTGTCTTATTTCTTTTCTCAGTCTCTCGTCCCACCCAACTAGAAATACTCACAGGTGTGGAGGGGCAGTCCACCACTTCATCCACCTTCTGTCATATTGAAAGTAACATCATCTTCTTCCCTCCAGGATCGTGGGAATAATATCCCTGGGGGGTTTCCACTTTCTGCCATGTATGTAGTCATATCACCCCCTCCGCCGTGGAATATCATTAAGGAACATCTCACATGGGGCTGTATACTTCCTCCGATATTGGGAGTGACATCAACCTCTCGGTCTCTGAATATGAGGAAGAAAATCACAGGGCGGGTGTACACCTCGTGCTCTACGATGGGGAGTCATATCTGTCTGGTATGGGGAGTAATATCATCCTCTCCCTTTCAGGATACTAATAACAATTTAACAGGCTGGGTGAACACAGCCTGCGATGCTGAAATTATCATCCTCTCCCCCTCTTTCTCCCCTGGCTCTTAGGATGCCCATCTCAGCGGAGCGAGCCACCCCCCGCGAGGCGGGGACTGAGCCAGCCCCTCTTCCCCCCTGGCTCTTAGGACCCGCATCGCAGTGGGGGGATGCACCCCTGGCGAGGCGCGGACTTAGAGCCAGCCGCTCTTCCCCCCCTGGCTCTTGGGACCCCCATCGCAGGGGGGGAGGCACCCCCTCGTGGCGGGGACTGAGAGCCAGCCCCTCTTCCCTCCATTTCTCTTAGGACCCCCATCGCAGGGGGGGAGGCACCCCCCGCGAGGCGGGGACTGAGAGCCAGCCGCTCTTTCCCCCCTGGCTCTTAGGACCCCCATCGCAGGGAGGGGAGGCACCCCCCGCGAGGCGGTGACTGAGAGCCAGCCCTTCTTCCTCGCCCAACTCTGAGGATCCCCATCACACGAGGGAGGCACACCCCGCGAGGCGGGGACTGAGAGCCAGCCCTTCTTCCTCGCCCAACTCTGAGGATCCCCATCACACGGGGGAGGCACACCCCGCGAGGCGGGGACTGAGAGCCAGTCCCTCTTCCCCCCCTGGCTTATGACCCCCATCAAGGATTCTAAGACCCTTAGGACCGACCTGGAGGGCTGTGGGTATTAGGTGTCCAAGAAGAAAACTCAGATCTGCCGACGACCGCAGGTAGCTTACTTGGGATTTACTATTCGACAGGTGTCCGAAAGCAGCCCGGGATCCGAAAGAAAGCAGGTCATTCGCAATCTTCCGGAGCCTAAGGGCAGAAGGCTGGTGAGAGAATTCCTAGGAGCTGTGGGGTTTTGTAGACTGCGGAGCCCAACTTTGCAGTATTAGCCACGCCTTTGTATGACGTCACAAAGGGGGCGGGGACCGGGAACATTTGGAATGGGGATTCCAACAACAGCAAGTCTTTCATGACTTAAAGGAAAAACTTCTGAAAGCCCCAGCCCAGGGGCTAGCGGATCTCACAAAGCCTTTTCCACTGTATGCGTCAGAGAAAAGATGGCAGCTGGACTTTAAACCCAAACTGTGGGGCCCTGGCTGAGGCCGGTGGCCTACCTCTCTAAACAGCTAGACAGGGTTTCTAAAGGATGGCCCCCCTGTTTGAGGGCCTTGGCAGCAACTGCCGTGCTAGTACAAGAAGCAAATCAGCTGACTCTTGGGAAAAACCAGAACATAAAGGCCCCCCAAGCTGTGGTGACTGAAAGCCAGCCCCTCTTCCCCTCCTGGCTCTTAGGACCCCCATCACAGGAAGGGGAGGCACTCCCCGAGAGGCGGGCACTGAGAGCCAGCCCCTCATCCCCCCCTGGCTCTTAGGACCCACATCGCAGGGGGAGGAGGCACCTCCAGCGAGGCGGGGTCTCAGAGCCAGTCCCTCTTCCCCCACTGGCCCTTAGGACCCCCATCGCAGGGGGGGAGGCACCCCCCACGAGGCGGAGACTGAGAGCCAGCCCCTCTAAGCCTTCTGGCTCTTAGGACACCCATCACGGGGGGGGGAGGCACCCCCCGCGAAGCGGGTACAGAGAGCCAGCCCCTCTAAGCCTTCTGGCTCTTAGAAACCCCATCCCGGGGGTGGAGGCACCCCCCGCGAGGCGGGTATAGAGAGCCAGCCCCTCTTCTGCTCCTGGCTCTTAGGACCCCCATCACAGGGGGGAGAGGCACCCACCGAGAGGCGGGTACAGAGAGCCAGCACCCCCCACGAGGCGGAGACTGAGAGCCAGCCCCTCTAAGCATTCTGGCTCTTAGGACCCCCATCACGGGGGGGGGGTGGCACCCCCCGCCAAGCGGGTACAAAGAGCCAGCCCCTCTAAGCCTTCTGGCTCTTAGAAACCCCATCCCGGGGGTGGAGGCACCCCCGCGAGGCGGGTATAGAGAGCCAGCCCCTCTTCTGCTCCTGGCTCTTAGGACCCCCATCACAGGGGGGGGAGGCACCCACCGAGAGGCGGGTACAGAGAGCCAGCCCCCCTTCCCCCACTGGCCCTTAGGACCCCCATCGCAGGGGCGGAGGCAACCCCCGTGAGGCGGGTTCTCAGAGCCAGCCCCTCTTCTCCCACTGGCCCTTAGGACCCCCATCGCAGGGGGGGGAGGCACCCCCAGCGAGGCGGGGTCTCAGAGCCAGCCCCTCTTCCCCCAATGGCCCTTAGGACCCCCATCGCAGGGGGGGGAGGCGCCCCCCACGAGGCGGGTACAGAGAGCCAGCCCCTCTTCTGCTCCTGGCTCTTAGGACCCCCATCACAGGGGGGGAGGCACCCCCCGCGAGGCGGGTACAGAGAGCCAGCCCCTCTTCTGCTCCTGGCTCTTAGGACCCCCATCACGGGGGGGGAGGCACCCCCCGAGAGGCGGGTACAGAGAGCCAGCCCCCCTTCCCCCACTGGCCCTTAGGACCCCCATCGCAGGGGGGGAGGCACCCCCAGCGAGGCGGGGTCTCAGAGCCAGCCCCTCTTCCCCCACTGGCTCTTAGGACCCCCATCACAGTGGGGGGAGGCACCCCCAGCGAGACGGGGTCTCAGAGCCAGCCCCTCTTCCCCCACTGGCCCTTAGGACCCCCATCGCAGGGGGGGAGGCACCCCCCACGAGGCAGAGACTGAGAGCCAGCCCCTCTAAGCCTTCTGGCTCTCAGGACCCCCATCATGGGGGGGGAGGCACCCCCCGCAAGGCGGGTACAGAGAGCCAGCCCCTCTAAGCCTTCTGGCTCTTAGGACCCCCATCACGGGGGGGGAGGCACCCCCCGCAAGGCTGGTACAGAGAGCCAGCCCCTCTTCCCCCACTGGCCCTTAGGAACCCCATCGCAAGGGGGGGAGGCACCCCCCGTGAGGCGGGTTCTCAGAGCCAGCCCCTCTTCCCCCATTGGCCCTTAGGACCCCCATCGCAGGGGGGGTAGGCACCCCCAGCGAGGCGGGGTCTCAGAGCCAGCCCCTCTTCCCCCACTGGCCCGTAGGACCCCCATCGCAGGGGGGGGAGGCACCCCCCGCGAGGCGGGGTCTCAGAGCCAGCCCATCTTCCCCCACTGGCTCTTAGGACCCCCATCGCAGTGGGGGGAGGCACCCCCAGCGAGGCGGGGTCTCAGAGCCAGCCCCTCTTCCCCCACTGGCTCTTAGGACCCCCATCGCAGTGGGGGGAGGCACCCCCAGCGAGGCGGGGTGTCAGAGCCAGCCTCTCTTCCCCCGCTGGCTCTGAGGATCCTCCGTGGACTCACAGCCTCTTTAGCATATTGTGAGTAATATCATCTCCCCCTCTGGAGATTAGGATCTCTTTCACAGACGGGTGTACACACTCGGTGTACAGAGGGTGTACACCCGTCTGTGTTGGGAGTAATATCATCCTCTTCCTCCCTGAATAGGAAGAACAGTATCACAGGGGTGTTTCTGCTCCCTGCGATATCGCGTGTCATATCCTCCTCTCCCACGTTGCAATTAGAAGGAATATCAGTGGGGGTGTGTCCACCTGTAGGGAAAAGAAAGAGAGATCAGACTGTCACTGTGTCCATGTAGAAAGGAAAGACATAAGAGACTCCATTTTGAAAAAGACCTGTCCTTTAAACAATTGCTTTGCTGAGATGTTGTTAATTTGTAGCTTTGCCCTAGCCGCTTGGCCCCAGCCACTTTGACCCAACCTGGAGCTCACAAAAACATGTGTTGTATAAAATCAAAGTTTAAGGGATGTAGGGCTGTGCAGGACGTGCCTTGTTTACAAAATGTTTACCAGCAGTATACTTGGTAAAAGTCATCGCCATTCTCTAGTCTCAATAAACCGGGGACACAGTGCACTGTGGAAAGCCGCAGGGACCTCTGCCCTTGAAAGCAGGGTATTGTCCAAGCTTTCTCCCCATGTGATAGTCTGAAATATAGCCTCATGGGATGAGAAAGACCTGACTGTCCCCCAGCCCGACACCCGTAATGGGTCTGTGCTGAGGTGGATTAGTAAAAGAGGGAAGCCTCTTCCAGCTGAGATGGAGGAAGGCCACTATCTCCTGCTTGCCCCTGGGAACTGAATATCTCGGTGTTAAACCCGATTGTACATTCGTTCAACTCTGAGATAGGAGAAAAGCTGCCCTGTGGCGGGAGGCCAGACATGTTTGCAGTAACACTGCCTTGTTCTTCTTTACTCCACTGAGATGTTTGGGTGCAGAGAAACAAATCTGGCTTACGTGCACGTCCAGTCATAGTACCTTCCCTTGAACCTAATTATGACATGGATTCTTTTGCTCACATGTCTTCTGCTGACTCTCTCCTTATCATCACCCTGCTCTCCTACGACATTCCTTTCTGCTAAAATAATGAAAATCATAATCAATAGAAACTGAGGGAACTCAGAGGCTGGTGCCGGTGCAGGTCCTTGGTGTGCTGAGCGCCGGTCCCCTGGACCCACTGTTGTATCTTTACACTTTCTCTCTGTGTCTTATTTCTTTTCTCAGTCTCTCGTCCCACCCAACTAGAAATACTCACAGGTGTGGAGGGGCAGTCCA
Source organism: Pan paniscus (assembly GCF_029289425.2). Lineage (NCBI taxonomy): Eukaryota > Metazoa > Chordata > Mammalia > Primates > Hominidae > Pan > Pan paniscus. Next base: position 14,746,551 of record NC_073254.2, read on the forward strand.
CCACTTCATCCACCTTTTGTCATATTGAAAGTAACATCATCTTCTTCCCTCCAGTATCGTGGGAATAATATCCCTGGGGGGTTTCCACTTTCTGCCATGTATGTAGTCATATCACCCCCTCCGCCGTGGAATATCATTAAGGAACATCTCACACGGGGCTGTATACTTCCTCCGATATTGGGAGTGACATCAACCTCTCGGTCTGTGAATATGAGGAAGAAAATCACAGGGCGGGTGTACACCTCGTGCTCTACGATGGGGAGTCATATCTGTCTGTTATGGGGAGTAATATCATCCTCTCCCTTTCAGGATACTAATAACAATTTAACAGGCTGGGTGAACACAGCCTGCGATGCTGAAATTATCATCCTCTCCCCCTCTTTCTCCCCTGGCTCTTAGGATGCCCATCTCAGCGGAGCGAGCCACCCCCCGCGAGGCGGGGACTGAGCCAGCCCCTCTTCCCCCCTGGCTCTTAGGACCCGCATCGCAGTGGGGGGATGCACCCCTGGCGAGGCGCGGACTTAGAGCCAGCCGCTCTTCCCCCCCTGGCTCTTGGGACCCCCATCGCAGGGGGGGAGGCACCCCCTCGTGGCGGGGACTGAGAGCCAGCCCCTCTTCCCTCCATTTCTCTTAGGACCCCCATCGCAGGGGGGGAGGCACCCCCCGCGAGGCGGGGACTGAGAGCCAGCCGCTCTTTCCCCCCTGGCTCTTAGGACCCCCATCGCAGGGAGGGGAGGCACCCCCCGCGAGGCGGTGACTGAGAGCCAGCCCTTCTTCCTCGCCCAACTCTGAGGATCCCCATCACACGAGGGAGGCACACCCCGCGAGGCGGGGACTGAGAGCCAGCCCTTCTTCCTCGCCCAACTCTGAGGATCCCCATCACACGGGGGAGGCACACCCCGCGAGGCGGGGACTGAGAGCCAGTCCCTCTTCCCCCCCTGGCTTATGACCCCCATCAAGGATTCTAAGACCCTTAGGACCGACCTGGAGGGCTGTGGGTATTAGGTGTCCAAGAAGAAAACTCAGATCTGCCGACGACCGCAGGTAGCTTACTTGGGATTTACTATTCGACAGGTGTCCGAAAGCAGCCCGGGATCCGAAAGAAAGCAGGTCATTCGCAATCTTCCGGAGCCTAAGGGCAGAAGGCTGGTGAGAGAATTCCTAGGAGCTGTGGGGTTTTGTAGACTGCGGAGCCCAACTTTGCAGTATTAGCCACGCCTTTGTATGACGTCACAAAGGGGGCGGGGACCGGGAACATTTGGAATGGGGATTCCAACAACAGCAAGTCTTTCATGACTTAAAGGAAAAACTTCTGAAAGCCCCAGCCCAGGGGCTAGCGGATCTCACAAAGCCTTTTCCACTGTATGCGTCAGAGAAAAGATGGCAGCTGGACTTTAAACCCAAACTGTGGGGCCCTGGCTGAGGCCGGTGGCCTACCTCTCTAAACAGCTAGACAGGGTTTCTAAAGGATGGCCCCCCTGTTTGAGGGCCTTGGCAGCAACTGCCGTGCTAGTACAAGAAGCAAATCAGCTGACTCTTGGGAAAAACCAGAACATAAAGGCCCCCCAAGCTGTGGTGACTGAAAGCCAGCCCCTCTTCCCCTCCTGGCTCTTAGGACCCCCATCACAGGAAGGGGAGGCACTCCCCGAGAGGCGGGCACTGAGAGCCAGCCCCTCATCCCCCCCTGGCTCTTAGGACCCACATCGCAGGGGGAGGAGGCACCTCCAGCGAGGCGGGGTCTCAGAGCCAGTCCCTCTTCCCCCACTGGCCCTTAGGACCCCCATCGCAGGGGGGGAGGCACCCCCCACGAGGCGGAGACTGAGAGCCAGCCCCTCTAAGCCTTCTGGCTCTTAGGACACCCATCACGGGGGGGGGAGGCACCCCCCGCGAAGCGGGTACAGAGAGCCAGCCCCTCTAAGCCTTCTGGCTCTTAGAAACCCCATCCCGGGGGTGGAGGCACCCCCCGCGAGGCGGGTATAGAGAGCCAGCCCCTCTTCTGCTCCTGGCTCTTAGGACCCCCATCACAGGGGGGAGAGGCACCCACCGAGAGGCGGGTACAGAGAGCCAGCACCCCCCACGAGGCGGAGACTGAGAGCCAGCCCCTCTAAGCATTCTGGCTCTTAGGACCCCCATCACGGGGGGGGGGTGGCACCCCCCGCCAAGCGGGTACAAAGAGCCAGCCCCTCTAAGCCTTCTGGCTCTTAGAAACCCCATCCCGGGGGTGGAGGCACCCCCGCGAGGCGGGTATAGAGAGCCAGCCCCTCTTCTGCTCCTGGCTCTTAGGACCCCCATCACAGGGGGGGGAGGCACCCACCGAGAGGCGGGTACAGAGAGCCAGCCCCCCTTCCCCCACTGGCCCTTAGGACCCCCATCGCAGGGGCGGAGGCAACCCCCGTGAGGCGGGTTCTCAGAGCCAGCCCCTCTTCTCCCACTGGCCCTTAGGACCCCCATCGCAGGGGGGGGAGGCACCCCCAGCGAGGCGGGGTCTCAGAGCCAGCCCCTCTTCCCCCAATGGCCCTTAGGACCCCCATCGCAGGGGGGGGAGGCGCCCCCCACGAGGCGGGTACAGAGAGCCAGCCCCTCTTCTGCTCCTGGCTCTTAGGACCCCCATCACAGGGGGGGAGGCACCCCCCGCGAGGCGGGTACAGAGAGCCAGCCCCTCTTCTGCTCCTGGCTCTTAGGACCCCCATCACAGGGGGGGGAGGCACCCCCCGAGAGGCGGGTACAGAGAGCCAGCCCCCCTTCCCCCACTGGCCCTTAGGACCCCCATCGCAGGGGGGGAGGCACCCCCAGCGAGGCGGGGTCTCAGAGCCAGCCCCTCTTCCCCCACTGGCTCTTAGGACCCCCATCACAGTGGGGGGAGGCACCCCCAGCGAGACGGGGTCTCAGAGCCAGCCCCTCTTCCCCCACTGGCCCTTAGGACCCCCATCGCAGGGGGGGAGGCACCCCCCACGAGGCAGAGACTGAGAGCCAGCCCCTCTAAGCCTTCTGGCTCTCAGGACCCCCATCATGGGGGGGGAGGCACCCCCCGCAAGGCGGGTACAGAGAGCCAGCCCCTCTAAGCCTTCTGGCTCTTAGGACCCCCATCACGGGGGGGGAGGCACCCCCCGCAAGGCTGGTACAGAGAGCCAGCCCCTCTTCCCCCACTGGCCCTTAGGAACCCCATCGCAAGGGGGGGAGGCACCCCCCGTGAGGCGGGTTCTCAGAGCCAGCCCCTCTTCCCCCATTGGCCCTTAGGACCCCCATCGCAGGGGGGGTAGGCACCCCCAGCGAGGCGGGGTCTCAGAGCCAGCCCCTCTTCCCCCACTGGCCCGTAGGACCCCCATCGCAGGGGGGGGAGGCACCCCCCGCGAGGCGGGGTCTCAGAGCCAGCCCATCTTCCCCCACTGGCTCTTAGGACCCCCATCGCAGTGGGGGGAGGCACCCCCAGCGAGGCGGGGTCTCAGAGCCAGCCCCTCTTCCCCCACTGGCTCTTAGGACCCCCATCGCAGTGGGGGGAGGCACCCCCAGCGAGGCGGGGTGTCAGAGCCAGCCTCTCTTCCCCCGCTGGCTCTGAGGATCCTCCGTGGACTCACAGCCTCTTTAGCATATTGTGAGTAATATCATCTCCCCCTCTGGAGATTAGGATCTCTTTCACAGACGGGTGTACACACTCGGTGTACAGAGGGTGTACACCCGTCTGTGTTGGGAGTAATATCATCCTCTTCCTCCCTGAATAGGAAGAACAGTATCACAGGGGTGTTTCTGCTCCCTGCGATATCGCGTGTCATATCCTCCTCTCCCACGTTGCAATTAGAAGGAATATCAGTGGGGGTGTGTCCACCTGTAGGGAAAAGAAAGAGAGATCAGACTGTCACTGTGTCCATGTAGAAAGGAAAGACATAAGAGACTCCATTTTGAAAAAGACCTGTCCTTTAAACAATTGCTTTGCTGAGATGTTGTTAATTTGTAGCTTTGCCCTAGCCGCTTGGCCCCAGCCACTTTGACCCAACCTGGAGCTCACAAAAACATGTGTTGTATAAAATCAAAGTTTAAGGGATGTAGGGCTGTGCAGGACGTGCCTTGTTTACAAAATGTTTACCAGCAGTATACTTGGTAAAAGTCATCGCCATTCTCTAGTCTCAATAAACCGGGGACACAGTGCACTGTGGAAAGCCGCAGGGACCTCTGCCCTTGAAAGCAGGGTATTGTCCAAGCTTTCTCCCCATGTGATAGTCTGAAATATAGCCTCATGGGATGAGAAAGACCTGACTGTCCCCCAGCCCGACACCCGTAATGGGTCTGTGCTGAGGTGGATTAGTAAAAGAGGGAAGCCTCTTCCAGCTGAGATGGAGGAAGGCCACTATCTCCTGCTTGCCCCTGGGAACTGAATATCTCGGTGTTAAACCCGATTGTACATTCGTTCAACTCTGAGATAGGAGAAAAGCTGCCCTGTGGCGGGAGGCCAGACATGTTTGCAGTAACACTGCCTTGTTCTTCTTTACTCCACTGAGATGTTTGGGTGCAGAGAAACAAATCTGGCTTACGTGCACGTCCAGTCATAGTACCTTCCCTTGAACCTAATTATGACATGGATTCTTTTGCTCACATGTCTTCTGCTGACTCTCTCCTTATCATCACCCTGCTCTCCTACGACATTCCTTTCTGCTAAAATAATGAAAATCATAATCAATAGAAACTGAGGGAACTCAGAGGCTGGTGCCGGTGCAGGTCCTTGGTGTGCTGAGCGCCGGTCCCCTGGACCCACTGTTGTATCTTTACACTTTCTCTCTGTGTCTTATTTCTTTTCTCAGTCTCTCGTCCCACCCAACTAGAAATACTCACAGGTGTGGAGGGGCAGTCCACCACTTCATCCACCTTTTGTCATATTGAAAGTAACATCATCTTCTTCCCTCCAGTATCGTGGGAATAATATCCCTGGGGGGTTTCCACTTTCTGCCATGTATGTAGTCATATCACCCCCTCCGCCGTGGAATATCATTAAGGAACATCTCACACGGGGCTGTATACTTCCTCCGATATTGGGAGTGACATCAACCTCTCGGTCTGTGAATATGAGGAAGAAAATCACAGGGCGGGTGTACACCTCGTGCTCTACGATGGGGAGTCATATCTGTCTGTTATGGGGAGTAATATCATCCTCTCCCTTTCAGGATACTAATAACAATTTAACAGGCTGGGTGAACACAGCCTGCGATGCTGAAATTATCATCCTCTCCCCCTCTTTCTCCCCTGGCTCTTAGGATGCCCATCTCAGCGGAGCGAGCCACCCCCCGCGAGGCGGGGACTGAGCCAGCCCCTCTTCCCCCCTGGCTCTTAGGACCCGCATCGCAGTGGGGGGATGCACCCCTGGCGAGGCGCGGACTTAGAGCCAGCCGCTCTTCCCCCCCTGGCTCTTGGGACCCCCATCGCAGGGGGGGAGGCACCCCCTCGTGGCGGGGACTGAGAGCCAGCCCCTCTTCCCTCCATTTCTCTTAGGACCCCCATCGCAGGGGGGGAGGCACCCCCCGCGAGGCGGGGACTGAGAGCCAGCCGCTCTTTCCCCCCTGGCTCTTAGGACCCCCATCGCAGGGAGGGGAGGCACCCCCCGCGAGGCGGTGACTGAGAGCCAGCCCTTCTTCCTCGCCCAACTCTGAGGATCCCCATCACACGAGGGAGGCACACCCCGCGAGGCGGGGACTGAGAGCCAGCCCTTCTTCCTCGCCCAACTCTGAGGATCCCCATCACACGGGGGAGGCACACCCCGCGAGGCGGGGACTGAGAGCCAGTCCCTCTTCCCCCCCTGGCTTATGACCCCCATCAAGGATTCTAAGACCCTTAGGACCGACCTGGAGGGCTGTGGGTATTAGGTGTCCAAGAAGAAAACTCAGATCTGCCGACGACCGCAGGTAGCTTACTTGGGATTTACTATTCGACAGGTGTCCGAAAGCAGCCCGGGATCCGAAAGAAAGCAGGTCATTCGCAATCTTCCGGAGCCTAAGGGCAGAAGGCTGGTGAGAGAATTCCTAGGAGCTGTGGGGTTTTGTAGACTGCGGAGCCCAACTTTGCAGTATTAGCCACGCCTTTGTATGACGTCACAAAGGGGGCGGGGACCGGGAACATTTGGAATGGGGATTCCAACAACAGCAAGTCTTTCATGACTTAAAGGAAAAACTTCTGAAAGCCCCAGCCCAGGGGCTAGCGGATCTCACAAAGCCTTTTCCACTGTATGCGTCAGAGAAAAGATGGCAGCTGGACTTTAAACCCAAACTGTGGGGCCCTGGCTGAGGCCGGTGGCCTACCTCTCTAAACAGCTAGACAGGGTTTCTAAAGGATGGCCCCCCTGTTTGAGGGCCTTGGCAGCAACTGCCGTGCTAGTACAAGAAGCAAATCAGCTGACTCTTGGGAAAAACCAGAACATAAAGGCCCCCCAAGCTGTGGTGACTGAAAGCCAGCCCCTCTTCCCCTCCTGGCTCTTAGGACCCCCATCACAGGAAGGGGAGGCACTCCCCGAGAGGCGGGCACTGAGAGCCAGCCCCTCATCCCCCCCTGGCTCTTAGGACCCACATCGCAGGGGGAGGAGGCACCTCCAGCGAGGCGGGGTCTCAGAGCCAGTCCCTCTTCCCCCACTGGCCCTTAGGACCCCCATCGCAGGGGGGGAGGCACCCCCCACGAGGCGGAGACTGAGAGCCAGCCCCTCTAAGCCTTCTGGCTCTTAGGACACCCATCACGGGGGGGGGAGGCACCCCCCGCGAAGCGGGTACAGAGAGCCAGCCCCTCTAAGCCTTCTGGCTCTTAGAAACCCCATCCCGGGGGTGGAGGCACCCCCCGCGAGGCGGGTATAGAGAGCCAGCCCCTCTTCTGCTCCTGGCTCTTAGGACCCCCATCACAGGGGGGAGAGGCACCCACCGAGAGGCGGGTACAGAGAGCCAGCACCCCCCACGAGGCGGAGACTGAGAGCCAGCCCCTCTAAGCATTCTGGCTCTTAGGACCCCCATCACGGGGGGGGGGTGGCACCCCCCGCCAAGCGGGTACAAAGAGCCAGCCCCTCTAAGCCTTCTGGCTCTTAGAAACCCCATCCCGGGGGTGGAGGCACCCCCGCGAGGCGGGTATAGAGAGCCAGCCCCTCTTCTGCTCCTGGCTCTTAGGACCCCCATCACAGGGGGGGGAGGCACCCACCGAGAGGCGGGTACAGAGAGCCAGCCCCCCTTCCCCCACTGGCCCTTAGGACCCCCATCGCAGGGGCGGAGGCAACCCCCGTGAGGCGGGTTCTCAGAGCCAGCCCCTCTTCTCCCACTGGCCCTTAGGACCCCCATCGCAGGGGGGGGAGGCACCCCCAGCGAGGCGGGGTCTCAGAGCCAGCCCCTCTTCCCCCAATGGCCCTTAGGACCCCCATCGCAGGGGGGGGAGGCGCCCCCCACGAGGCGGGTACAGAGAGCCAGCCCCTCTTCTGCTCCTGGCTCTTAGGACCCCCATCACAGGGGGGGAGGCACCCCCCGCGAGGCGGGTACAGAGAGCCAGCCCCTCTTCTGCTCCTGGCTCTTAGGACCCCCATCACAGGGGGGGGAGGCACCCCCCGAGAGGCGGGTACAGAGAGCCAGCCCCCCTTCCCCCACTGGCCCTTAGGACCCCCATCGCAGGGGGGGAGGCACCCCCAGCGAGGCGGGGTCTCAGAGCCAGCCCCTCTTCCCCCACTGGCTCTTAGGACCCCCATCACAGTGGGGGGAGGCACCCCCAGCGAGACGGGGTCTCAGAGCCAGCCCCTCTTCCCCCACTGGCCCTTAGGACCCCCATCGCAGGGGGGGAGGCACCCCCCACGAGGCAGAGACTGAGAGCCAGCCCCTCTAAGCCTTCTGGCTCTCAGGACCCCCATCATGGGGGGGGAGGCACCCCCCGCAAGGCGGGTACAGAGAGCCAGCCCCTCTAAGCCTTCTGGCTCTTAGGACCCCCATCACGGGGGGGGAGGCACCCCCCGCAAGGCTGGTACAGAGAGCCAGCCCCTCTTCCCCCACTGGCCCTTAGGAACCCCATCGCAAGGGGGGGAGGCACCCCCCGTGAGGCGGGTTCTCAGAGCCAGCCCCTCTTCCCCCATTGGCCCTTAGGACCCCCATCGCAGGGGGGGTAGGCACCCCCAGCGAGGCGGGGTCTCAGAGCCAGCCCCTCTTCCCCCACTGGCCCGTAGGACCCCCATCGCAGGGGGGGGAGGCACCCCCCGCGAGGCGGGGTCTCAGAGCCAGCCCATCTTCCCCCACTGGCTCTTAGGACCCCCATCGCAGTGGGGGGAGGCACCCCCAGCGAGGCGGGGTCTCAGAGCCAGCCCCTCTTCCCCCACTGGCTCTTAGGACCCCCATCGCAGTGGGGGGAGGCACCCCCAGCGAGGCGGGGTGTCAGAGCCAGCCTCTCTTCCCCCGCTGGCTCTGAGGATCCTCCGTGGACTCACAGCCTCTTTAGCATATTGTGAGTAATATCATCTCCCCCTCTGGAGATTAGGATCTCTTTCACAGACGGGTGTACACACTCGGTGTACAGAGGGTGTACACCCGTCTGTGTTGGGAGTAATATCATCCTCTTCCTCCCTGAATAGGAAGAACAGTATCACAGGGGTGTTTCTGCTCCCTGCGATATCGCGTGTCATATCCTCCTCTCCCACGTTGCAATTAGAAGGAATATCAGTGGGGGTGTGTCCACCTGTAGGGAAAAGAAAGAGAGATCAGACTGTCACTGTGTCCATGTAGAAAGGAAAGACATAAGAGACTCCATTTTGAAAAAGACCTGTCCTTTAAACAATTGCTTTGCTGAGATGTTGTTAATTTGTAGCTTTGCCCTAGCCGCTTGGCCCCAGCCACTTTGACCCAACCTGGAGCTCACAAAAACATGTGTTGTATAAAATCAAAGTTTAAGGGATGTAGGGCTGTGCAGGACGTGCCTTGTTTACAAAATGTTTACCAGCAGTATACTTGGTAAAAGTCATCGCCATTCTCTAGTCTCAATAAACCGGGGACACAGTGCACTGTGGAAAGCCGCAGGGACCTCTGCCCTTGAAAGCAGGGTATTGTCCAAGCTTTCTCCCCATGTGATAGTCTGAAATATAGCCTCATGGGATGAGAAAGACCTGACTGTCCCCCAGCCCGACACCCGTAATGGGTCTGTGCTGAGGTGGATTAGTAAAAGAGGGAAGCCTCTTCCAGCTGAGATGGAGGAAGGCCACTATCTCCTGCTTGCCCCTGGGAACTGAATATCTCGGTGTTAAACCCGATTGTACATTCGTTCAACTCTGAGATAGGAGAAAAGCTGCCCTGTGGCGGGAGGCCAGACATGTTTGCAGTAACACTGCCTTGTTCTTCTTTACTCCACTGAGATGTTTGGGTGCAGAGAAACAAATCTGGCTTACGTGCACGTCCAGTCATAGTACCTTCCCTTGAACCTAATTATGACATGGATTCTTTTGCTCACATGTCTTCTGCTGACTCTCTCCTTATCATCACCCTGCTCTCCTACGACATTCCTTTCTGCTAAAATAATGAAAATCATAATCAATAGAAACTGAGGGAACTCAGAGGCTGGTGCCGGTGCAGGTCCTTGGTGTGCTGAGCGCCGGTCCCCTGGACCCACTGTTGTATCTTTACACTTTCTCTCTGTGTCTTATTTCTTTTCTCAGTCTCTCGTCCCACCCAACTAGAAATACTCACAGGTGTGGAGGGGCAGTCCACCACTTCATCCACCTTTTGTCATATTGAAAGTAACATCATCTTCTTCCCTCCAGTATCGTGGGAATAATATCCCTGGGGGGTTTCCACTTTCTGCCATGTATGTAGTCATATCACCCCCTCCGCCGTGGAATATCATTAAGGAACATCTCACACGGGGCTGTATACTTCCTCCGATATTGGGAGTGACATCAACCTCTCGGTCTGTGAATATGAGGAAGAAAATCACAGGGCGGGTGTACACCTCGTGCTCTACGATGGGGAGTCATATCTGTCTGTTATGGGGAGTAATATCATCCTCTCCCTTTCAGGATACTAATAACAATTTAACAGGCTGGGTGAACACAGCCTGCGATGCTGAAATTATCATCCTCTCCCCCTCTTTCTCCCCTGGCTCTTAGGATGCCCATCTCAGCGGAGCGAGCCACCCCCCGCGAGGCGGGGACTGAGCCAGCCCCTCTTCCCCCCTGGCTCTTAGGACCCGCATCGCAGTGGGGGGATGCACCCCTGGCGAGGCGCGGACTTAGAGCCAGCCGCTCTTCCCCCCCTGGCTCTTGGGACCCCCATCGCAGGGGGGGAGGCACCCCCTCGTGGCGGGGACTGAGAGCCAGCCCCTCTTCCCTCCATTTCTCTTAGGACCCCCATCGCAGGGGGGGAGGCACCCCCCGCGAGGCGGGGACTGAGAGCCAGCCCTTCTTCCTCGCCCAACTCTGAGGATCCCCATCACACGAGGGAGGCACACCCCGCGAGGCGGGGACTGAGAGCCAGCCCTTCTTCCTCGCCCAACTCTGAGGATCCCCATCACACGGGGGAGGCACACCCCGCGAGGCGGGGACTGAGAGCCAGTCCCTCTTCCCCCCCTGGCTTATGACCCCCATCAAGGATTCTAAGACCCTTAGGACCGACCTGGAGGGCTGTGGGTATTAGGTGTCCAAGAAGAAAACTCAGATCTGCCGACGACCGCAGGTAGCTTACTTGGGATTTACTATTCGACAGGTGTCCGAAAGCAGCCCGGGATCCGAAAGAAAGCAGGTCATTCGCAATCTTCCGGAGCCTAAGGGCAGAAGGCTGGTGAGAGAATTCCTAGGAGCTGTGGGGTTTTGTAGACTGCGGAGCCCAACTTTGCAGTATTAGCCACGCCTTTGTATGACGTCACAAAGGGGGCGGGGACCGGGAACATTTGGAATGGGGATTCCAACAACAGCAAGTCTTTCATGACTTAAAGGAAAAACTTCTGAAAGCCCCAGCCCAGGGGCTAGCGGATCTCACAAAGCCTTTTCCACTGTATGCGTCAGAGAAAAGATGGCAGCTGGACTTTAAACCCAAACTGTGGGGCCCTGGCTGAGGCCGGTGGCCTACCTCTCTAAACAGCTAGACAGGGTTTCTAAAGGATGGCCCCCCTGTTTGAGGGCCTTGGCAGCAACTGCCGTGCTAGTACAAGAAGCAAATCAGCTGACTCTTGGGAAAAACCAGAACATAAAGGCCCCCCAAGCTGTGGTGACTGAAAGCCAGCCCCTCTTCCCCTCCTGGCTCTTAGGACCCCCATCACAGGAAGGGGAGGCACTCCCCGAGAGGCGGGCACTGAGAGCCAGCCCCTCATCCCCCCCTGGCTCTTAGGACCCACATCGCAGGGGGAGGAGGCACCTCCAGCGAGGCGGGGTCTCAGAGCCAGTCCCTCTTCCCCCACTGGCCCTTAGGACCCCCATCGCAGGGGGGGAGGCACCCCCCACGAGGCGGAGACTGAGAGCCAGCCCCTCTAAGCCTTCTGGCTCTTAGGACACCCATCACGGGGGGGGGAGGCACCCCCCGCGAAGCGGGTACAGAGAGCCAGCCCCTCTAAGCCTTCTGGCTCTTAGAAACCCCATCCCGGGGGTGGAGGCACCCCCCGCGAGGCGGGTATAGAGAGCCAGCCCCTCTTCTGCTCCTGGCTCTTAGGACCCCCATCACAGGGGGGAGAGGCACCCACCGAGAGGCGGGTACAGAGAGCCAGCACCCCCCACGAGGCGGAGACTGAGAGCCAGCCCCTCTAAGCATTCTGGCTCTTAGGACCCCCATCACGGGGGGGGGGTGGCACCCCCCGCCAAGCGGGTACAAAGAGCCAGCCCCTCTAAGCCTTCTGGCTCTTAGAAACCCCATCCCGGGGGTGGAGGCACCCCCGCGAGGCGGGTATAGAGAGCCAGCCTCTCTTCTGCTCCTGGCTCTTAGGACCCCCATCACAGGGGGGGGAGGCACCCACCGAGAGGCGGGTACAGAGAGCCAGCCCCCCTTCCCCCACTGGCCCTTAGGACCCCCATCGCAGGGGCGGAGGCAACCCCCGTGAGGCGGGTTCTCAGAGCCAGCCCCTCTTCTCCCACTGGCCCTTAGGACCCCCATCGCAGGGGGGGGAGGCACCCCCAGCGAGGCGGGGTCTCAGAGCCAGCCCCTCTTCCCCCAATGGCCCTTAGGACCCCCATCGCAGGGGGGGGAGGCGCCCCCCACGAGGCGGGTACAGAGAGCCAGCCCCTCTTCTGCTCCTGGCTCTTAGGACCCCCATCACAGGGGGGGAGGCACCCCCCGCGAGGCGGGTACAGAGAGCCAGCCCCTCTTCTGCTCCTGGCTCTTAGGACCCCCATCACAGGGGGGGGAGGCACCCCCCGAGAGGCGGGTACAGAGAGCCAGCCCCCCTTCCCCCACTGGCCCTTAGGACCCCCATCGCAGGGGGGGAGGCACCCCCAGCGAGGCGGGGTCTCAGAGCCAGCCCCTCTTCCCCCACTGGCTCTTAGGACCCCCATCACAGTGGGGGGAGGCACCCCCAGCGAGACGGGGTCTCAGAGCCAGCCCCTCTTCCCCCACTGGCCCTTAGGACCCCCATCGCAGGGGGGGAGGCACCCCCCACGAGGCAGAGACTGAGAGCCAGCCCCTCTAAGCCTTCTGGCTCTCAGGACCCCCATCATGGGGGGGGAGGCACCCCCCGCAAGGCGGGTACAGAGAGCCAGCCCCTCTAAGCCTTCTGGCTCTTAGGACCCCCATCACGGGGGGGGAGGCACCCCCCGCAAGGCTGGTACAGAGAGCCAGCCCCTCTTCCCCCACTGGCCCTTAGGAACCCCATCGCAAGGGGGGGAGGCACCCCCCGTGAGGCGGGTTCTCAGAGCCAGCCCCTCTTCCCCCATTGGCCCTTAGGACCCCCATCGCAGGGGGGGTAGGCACCCCCAGCGAGACGGGGTCTCAGAGCCAGCCCCTCTTCCCCCACTGGCCCTTAGGACCCCCATCGCAGGGGGGGAGGCACCCCCCACGAGGCAGAGACTGAGAGCCAGCCCCTCTAAGCCTTCTGGCTCTCAGGACCCCCATCATGGGGGGGGAGGCACCCCCCGCAAGGCGGGTACAGAGAGCCAGCCCCTCTAAGCCTTCTGGCTCTTAGGACCCCCATCACGGGGGGGGAGGCACCCCCCGCAAGGCTGGTACAGAGAGCCAGCCCCTCTTCCCCCACTGGCCCTTAGGAACCCCATCGCAAGGGGGGGAGGCACCCCCCGTGAGGCGGGTTCTCAGAGCCAGCCCCTCTTCCCCCATTGGCCCTTAGGACCCCCATCGCAGGGGGGGTAGGCACCCCCAGCGAGGCGGGGTCTCAGAGCCAGCCCCTCTTCCCCCACTGGCCCGTAGGACCCCCATCGCAGGGGGGGGAGGCACCCCCCGCGAGGCGGGGTCTCAGAGCCAGCCCATCTTCCCCCACTGGCTCTTAGGACCCCCATCGCAGTGGGGGGAGGCACCCCCAGCGAGGCGGGGTCTCAGAGCCAGCCCCTCTTCCCCCACTGGCTCTTAGGACCCCCATCGCAGTGGGGGGAGGCACCCCCAGCGAGGCGGGGTGTCAGAGCCAGCCTCTCTTCCCCCGCTGGCTCTGAGGATCCTCCGTGGACTCACAGCCTCTTTAGCATATTGTGAGTAATATCATCTCCCCCTCTGGAGATTAGGATCTCTTTCACAGACGGGTGTACACACTCGGTGTACAGAGGGTGTACACCCGTCTGTGTTGGGAGTAATATCATCCTCTTCCTCCCTGAATAGGAAGAACAGTATCACAGGGGTGTTTCTGCTCCCTGCGATATCGCGTGTCATATCCTCCTCTCCCACGTTGCAATTAGAAGGAATATCAGTGGGGGTGTGTCCACCTGTAGGGAAAAGAAAGAGAGATCAGACTGTCACTGTGTCCATGTAGAAAGGAAAGACATAAGAGACTCCATTTTGAAAAAGACCTGTCCTTTAAACAATTGCTTTGCTGAGATGTTGTTAATTTGTAGCTTTGCCCTAGCCGCTTGGCCCCAGCCACTTTGACCCAACCTGGAGCTCACAAAAACATGTGTTGTATAAAATCAAAGTTTAAGGGATGTAGGGCTGTGCAGGACGTGCCTTGTTTACAAAATGTTTACCAGCAGTATACTTGGTAAAAGTCATCGCCATTCTCTAGTCTCAATAAACCGGGGACACAGTGCACTGTGGAAAGCCGCAGGGACCTCTGCCCTTGAAAGCAGGGTATTGTCCAAGCTTTCTCCCCATGTGATAGTCTGAAATATAGCCTCATGGGATGAGAAAGACCTGACTGTCCCCCAGCCCGACACCCGTAATGGGTCTGTGCTGAGGTGGATTAGTAAAAGAGGGAAGCCTCTTCCAGCTGAGATGGAGGAAGGCCACTATCTCCTGCTTGCCCCTGGGAACTGAATATCTCGGTGTTAAACCCGATTGTACATTCGTTCAACTCTGAGATAGGAGAAAAGCTGCCCTGTGGCGGGAGGCCAGACATGTTTGCAGTAACACTGCCTTGTTCTTCTTTACTCCACTGAGATGTTTGGGTGCAGAGAAACAAATCTGGCTTACGTGCACGTCCAGTCATAGTACCTTCCCTTGAACCTAATTATGACATGGATTCTTTTGCTCACATGTCTTCTGCTGACTCTCTCCTTATCATCACCCTGCTCTCCTACGACATTCCTTTCTGCTAAAATAATGAAAATCATAATCAATAGAAACTGAGGGAACTCAGAGGCTGGTGCCGGTGCAGGTCCTTGGTGTGCTGAGCGCCGGTCCCCTGGACCCACTGTTGTATCTTTACACTTTCTCTCTGTGTCTTATTTCTTTTCTCAGTCTCTCGTCCCACCCAACTAGAAATACTCACAGGTGTGGAGGGGCAGTCCACCACTTCATCCACCTTTTGTCATATTGAAAGTAACATCATCTTCTTCCCTCCAGTATCGTGGGAATAATATCCCTGGGGGGTTTCCACTTTCTGCCATGTATGTAGTCATATCACCCCCTCCGCCGTGGAATATCATTAAGGAACATCTCACACGGGGCTGTATACTTCCTCCGATATTGGGAGTGACATCAACCTCTCGGTCTGTGAATATGAGGAAGAAAATCACAGGGCGGGTGTACACCTCGTGCTCTACGATGGGGAGTCATATCTGTCTGTTATGGGGAGTAATATCATCCTCTCCCTTTCAGGATACTAATAACAATTTAACAGGCTGGGTGAACACAGCCTGCGATGCTGAAATTATCATCCTCTCCCCCTCTTTCTCCCCTGGCTCTTAGGATGCCCATCTCAGCGGAGCGAGCCACCCCCCGCGAGGCGGGGACTGAGCCAGCCCCTCTTCCCCCCTGGCTCTTAGGACCCGCATCGCAGTGGGGGGATGCACCCCTGGCGAGGCGCGGACTTAGAGCCAGCCGCTCTTCCCCCCCTGGCTCTTGGGACCCCCATCGCAGGGGGGGAGGCACCCCCTCGTGGCGGGGACTGAGAGCCAGCCCCTCTTCCCTCCATTTCTCTTAGGACCCCCATCGCAGGGGGGGAGGCACCCCCCGCGAGGCGGGGACTGAGAGCCAGCCCTTCTTCCTCGCCCAACTCTGAGGATCCCCATCACACGGGGGAGGCACACCCCGCGAGGCGGGGACTGAGAGCCAGCCCTTCTTCCTCGCCCAACTCTGAGGATCCCCATCACACGGGGGAGGCACACCCCGCGAGGCGGGGACTGAGAGCCAGTCCCTCTTCCCCCCCTGGCTTATGACCCCCATCAAGGATTCTAAGACCCTTAGGACCGACCTGGAGGGCTGTGGGTATTAGGTGTCCAAGAAGAAAACTCAGATCTGCCGACGACCGCAGGTAGCTTACTTGGGATTTACTATTCGACAGGTGTCCGAAAGCAGCCCGGGATCCGAAAGAAAGCAGGTCATTCGCAATCTTCCGGAGCCTAAGGGCAGAAGGCTGGTGAGAGAATTCCTAGGAGCTGTGGGGTTTTGTAGACTGCGGAGCCCAACTTTGCAGTATTAGCCACGCCTTTGTATGACGTCACAAAGGGGGCGGGGACCGGGAACATTTGGAATGGGGATTCCAACAACAGCAAGTCTTTCATGACTTAAAGGAAAAACTTCTGAAAGCCCCAGCCCAGGGGCTAGCGGATCTCACAAAGCCTTTTCCACTGTATGCGTCAGAGAAAAGATGGCAGCTGGACTTTAAACCCAAACTGTGGGGCCCTGGCTGAGGCCGGTGGCCTACCTCTCTAAACAGCTAGACAGGGTTTCTAAAGGATGGCCCCCCTGTTTGAGGGCCTTGGCAGCAACTGCCGTGCTAGTACAAGAAGCAAATCAGCTGACTCTTGGGAAAAACCAGAACATAAAGGCCCCCCAAGCTGTGGTGACTGAAAGCCAGCCCCTCTTCCCCTCCTGGCTCTTAGGACCCCCATCACAGGAAGGGGAGGCACTCCCCGAGAGGCGGGCACTGAGAGCCAGCCCCTCATCCCCCCCTGGCTCTTAGGACCCACATCGCAGGGGGAGGAGGCACCTCCAGCGAGGCGGGGTCTCAGAGCCAGTCCCTCTTCCCCCACTGGCCCTTAGGACCCCCATCGCAGGGGGGGAGGCACCCCCCACGAGGCGGAGACTGAGAGCCAGCCCCTCTAAGCCTTCTGGCTCTTAGGACACCCATCACGGGGGGGGGAGGCACCCCCCGCGAAGCGGGTACAGAGAGCCAGCCCCTCTAAGCCTTCTGGCTCTTAGAAACCCCATCCCGGGGGTGGAGGCACCCCCCGCGAGGCGGGTATAGAGAGCCAGCCCCTCTTCTGCTCCTGGCTCTTAGGACCCCCATCACAGGGGGGAGAGGCACCCACCGAGAGGCGGGTACAGAGAGCCAGCACCCCCCACGAGGCGGAGACTGAGAGCCAGCCCCTCTAAGCATTCTGGCTCTTAGGACCCCCATCACGGGGGGGGGGTGGCACCCCCCGCCAAGCGGGTACAAAGAGCCAGCCCCTCTAAGCCTTCTGGCTCTTAGAAACCCCATCCCGGGGGTGGAGGCACCCCCGCGAGGCGGGTATAGAGAGCCAGCCCCTCTTCTGCTCCTGGCTCTTAGGACCCCCATCACAGGGGGGGGAGGCACCCACCGAGAGGCGGGTACAGAGAGCCAGCCCCCCTTCCCCCACTGGCCCTTAGGACCCCCATCGCAGGGGCGGAGGCAACCCCCGTGAGGCGGGTTCTCAGAGCCAGCCCCTCTTCTCCCACTGGCCCTTAGGACCCCCATCGCAGGGGGGGGAGGCACCCCCAGCGAGGCGGGGTCTCAGAGCCAGCCCCTCTTCCCCCAATGGCCCTTAGGACCCCCATCGCAGGGGGGGGAGGCGCCCCCCACGAGGCGGGTACAGAGAGCCAGCCCCTCTTCTGCTCCTGGCTCTTAGGACCCCCATCACAGGGGGGGAGGCACCCCCCGCGAGGCGGGTACAGAGAGCCAGCCCCTCTTCTGCTCCTGGCTCTTAGGACCCCCATCACAGGGGGGGGAGGCACCCCCCGAGAGGCGGGTACAGAGAGCCAGCCCCCCTTCCCCCACTGGCCCTTAGGACCCCCATCGCAGGGGGGGAGGCACCCCCAGCGAGGCGGGGTCTCAGAGCCAGCCCCTCTTCCCCCACTGGCTCTTAGGACCCCCATCACAGTGGGGGGAGGCACCCCCAGCGAGACGGGGTCTCAGAGCCAGCCCCTCTTCCCCCACTGGCCCTTAGGACCCCCATCGCAGGGGGGGAGGCACCCCCCACGAGGCAGAGACTGAGAGCCAGCCCCTCTAAGCCTTCTGGCTCTCAGGACCCCCATCATGGGGGGGGAGGCACCCCCCGCAAGGCGGGTACAGAGAGCCAGCCCCTCTAAGCCTTCTGGCTCTTAGGACCCCCATCACGGGGGGGGAGGCACCCCCCGCAAGGCTGGTACAGAGAGCCAGCCCCTCTTCCCCCACTGGCCCTTAGGAACCCCATCGCAAGGGGGGGAGGCACCCCCCGTGAGGCGGGTTCTCAGAGCCAGCCCCTCTTCCCCCATTGGCCCTTAGGACCCCCATCGCAGGGGGGGTAGGCACCCCCAGCGAGGCGGGGTCTCAGAGCCAGCCCCTCTTCCCCCACTGGCCCGTAGGACCCCCATCGCAGGGGGGGGAGGCACCCCCCGCGAGGCGGGGTCTCAGAGCCAGCCCATCTTCCCCCACTGGCTCTTAGGACCCCCATCGCAGTGGGGGGAGGCACCCCCAGCGAGGCGGGGTCTCAGAGCCAGCCCCTCTTCCCCCACTGGCTCTTAGGACCCCCATCGCAGTGGGGGGAGGCACCCCCAGCGAGGCGGGGTGTCAGAGCCAGCCTCTCTTCCCCCGCTGGCTCTGAGGATCCTCCGTGGACTCACAGCCTCTTTAGCATATTGTGAGTAATATCATCTCCCCCTCTGGAGATTAGGATCTCTTTCACAGACGGGTGTACACACTCGGTGTACAGAGGGTGTACACCCGTCTGTGTTGGGAGTAATATCATCCTCTTCCTCCCTGAATAGGAAGAACAGTATCACAGGGGTGTTTCTGCTCCCTGCGATATCGCGTGTCATATCCTCCTCTCCCACGTTGCAATTAGAAGGAATATCAGTGGGGGTGTGTCCACCTGTAGGGAAAAGAAAGAGAGATCAGACTGTCACTGTGTCCATGTAGAAAGGAAAGACATAAGAGACTCCATTTTGAAAAAGACCTGTCCTTTAAACAATTGCTTTGCTGAGATGTTGTTAATTTGTAGCTTTGCCCTAGCCGCTTGGCCCCAGCCACTTTGACCCAACCTGGAGCTCACAAAAACATGTGTTGTATAAAATCAAAGTTTAAGGGATGTAGGGCTGTGCAGGACGTGCCTTGTTTACAAAATGTTTACCAGCAGTATACTTGGTAAAAGTCATCGCCATTCTCTAGTCTCAATAAACCGGGGACACAGTGCACTGTGGAAAGCCGCAGGGACCTCTGCCCTTGAAAGCAGGGTATTGTCCAGGCTTTCTCCCCATGTGATAGTCTGAAATATAGCCTCATGGGATGAGAAAGACCTGACTGTCCCCCAGCCCGACACCCGTAATGGGTCTGTGCTGAGGTGGATTAGTAAAAGAGGGAAGCCTCTTGCAGCTGAGATGGAGGAAGGCCACTATCTCCTGCTTGCCCCTGGGAACTGAATGTCTCGGTGTAAAACCCGATTGTACATTCGTTCAACTCTGAGATAGGAGAAAAGCTGCCCTGTGGCGGGAGGCCAGACATGTTTGCAGTAGCACTGCCTTGTTCTTCTTTACTCCACTGAGATGTTTGGGTGGAGAGAAACAAATCTGGCTTACGTGCACGTCCAGTCATAGTACCTTCCCTTGAACCTAATTATGACATGGATTCTTTTGCTCACATGTCTTCTGCTGACTCTCTCCTTATCATCACCCTGCTCTCCTACGACATTCCTTTCTGCTAAAATAATGAAAATCATAATCAATAGAAACTGAGGGAACTCAGAGGCTGGTGCCGGTGCAGGTCCTTGGTGTGCTGAGCGCCGGTCCCCTGGACCCACTGTTGTATCTTTACACTTTCTCTCTGTGTCTTATTTCTTTTCTCAGTCTCTCGTCCCACCCAACTAGAAATACTCACAGGTGTGGAGGGGCAGTCCACCACTTCATCCACCTTCTGTCATATTGAAAGTAACATCATCTTCTTCCCTCCAGGATCGTGGGAATAATATCCCTGGGGGGTTTCCACTTTCTGCCATGTATGTAGTCATATCACCCCCTCCGCCGTGGAATATCATTAAGGAACATCTCACATGGGGCTGTATACTTCCTCCGATATTGGGAGTGACATCAACCTCTCGGTCTCTGAATATGAGGAAGAAAATCACAGGGCGGGTGTACACCTCGTGCTCTACGATGGGGAGTCATATCTGTCTGGTATGGGGAGTAATATCATCCTCTCCCTTTCAGGATACTAATAACAATTTAACAGGCTGGGTGAACACAGCCTGCGATGCTGAAATTATCATCCTCTCCCCCTCTTTCTCCCCTGGCTCTTAGGATGCCCATCTCAGCGGAGCGAGCCACCCCCCGCGAGGCGGGGACTGAGCCAGCCCCTCTTCCCCCCTGGCTCTTAGGACCCGCATCGCAGTGGGGGGATGCACCCCTGGCGAGGCGCGGACTTAGAGCCAGCCGCTCTTCCCCCCCTGGCTCTTGGGACCCCCATCGCAGGGGGGGAGGCACCCCCTCGTGGCGGGGACTGAGAGCCAGCCCCTCTTCCCTCCATTTCTCTTAGGACCCCCATCGCAGGGGGGGAGGCACCCCCCGCGAGGCGGGGACTGAGAGCCAGCCGCTCTTTCCCCCCTGGCTCTTAGGACCCCCATCGCAGGGAGGGGAGGCACCCCCCGCGAGGCGGTGACTGAGAGCCAGCCCTTCTTCCTCGCCCAACTCTGAGGATCCCCATCACACGAGGGAGGCACACCCCGCGAGGCGGGGACTGAGAGCCAGCCCTTCTTCCTCGCCCAACTCTGAGGATCCCCATCACACGGGGGAGGCACACCCCGCGAGGCGGGGACTGAGAGCCAGTCCCTCTTCCCCCCCTGGCTTATGACCCCCATCAAGGATTCTAAGACCCTTAGGACCGACCTGGAGGGCTGTGGGTATTAGGTGTCCAAGAAGAAAACTCAGATCTGCCGACGACCGCAGGTAGCTTACTTGGGATTTACTATTCGACAGGTGTCCGAAAGCAGCCCGGGATCCGAAAGAAAGCAGGTCATTCGCAATCTTCCGGAGCCTAAGGGCAGAAGGCTGGTGAGAGAATTCCTAGGAGCTGTGGGGTTTTGTAGACTGCGGAGCCCAACTTTGCAGTATTAGCCACGCCTTTGTATGACGTCACAAAGGGGGCGGGGACCGGGAACATTTGGAATGGGGATTCCAACAACAGCAAGTCTTTCATGACTTAAAGGAAAAACTTCTGAAAGCCCCAGCCCAGGGGCTAGCGGATCTCACAAAGCCTTTTCCACTGTATGCGTCAGAGAAAAGATGGCAGCTGGACTTTAAACCCAAACTGTGGGGCCCTGGCTGAGGCCGGTGGCCTACCTCTCTAAACAGCTAGACAGGGTTTCTAAAGGATGGCCCCCCTGTTTGAGGGCCTTGGCAGCAACTGCCGTGCTAGTACAAGAAGCAAATCAGCTGACTCTTGGGAAAAACCAGAACATAAAGGCCCCCCAAGCTGTGGTGACTGAAAGCCAGCCCCTCTTCCCCTCCTGGCTCTTAGGACCCCCATCACAGGAAGGGGAGGCACTCCCCGAGAGGCGGGCACTGAGAGCCAGCCCCTCATCCCCCCCTGGCTCTTAGGACCCACATCGCAGGGGGAGGAGGCACCTCCAGCGAGGCGGGGTCTCAGAGCCAGTCCCTCTTCCCCCACTGGCCCTTAGGACCCCCATCGCAGGGGGGGAGGCACCCCCCACGAGGCGGAGACTGAGAGCCAGCCCCTCTAAGCCTTCTGGCTCTTAGGACACCCATCACGGGGGGGGGAGGCACCCCCCGCGAAGCGGGTACAGAGAGCCAGCCCCTCTAAGCCTTCTGGCTCTTAGAAACCCCATCCCGGGGGTGGAGGCACCCCCCGCGAGGCGGGTATAGAGAGCCAGCCCCTCTTCTGCTCCTGGCTCTTAGGACCCCCATCACAGGGGGGAGAGGCACCCACCGAGAGGCGGGTACAGAGAGCCAGCACCCCCCACGAGGCGGAGACTGAGAGCCAGCCCCTCTAAGCATTCTGGCTCTTAGGACCCCCATCACGGGGGGGGGGTGGCACCCCCCGCCAAGCGGGTACAAAGAGCCAGCCCCTCTAAGCCTTCTGGCTCTTAGAAACCCCATCCCGGGGGTGGAGGCACCCCCGCGAGGCGGGTATAGAGAGCCAGCCCCTCTTCTGCTCCTGGCTCTTAGGACCCCCATCACAGGGGGGGGAGGCACCCACCGAGAGGCGGGTACAGAGAGCCAGCCCCCCTTCCCCCACTGGCCCTTAGGACCCCCATCGCAGGGGCGGAGGCAACCCCCGTGAGGCGGGTTCTCAGAGCCAGCCCCTCTTCTCCCACTGGCCCTTAGGACCCCCATCGCAGGGGGGGGAGGCACCCCCAGCGAGGCGGGGTCTCAGAGCCAGCCCCTCTTCCCCCAATGGCCCTTAGGACCCCCATCGCAGGGGGGGGAGGCGCCCCCCACGAGGCGGGTACAGAGAGCCAGCCCCTCTTCTGCTCCTGGCTCTTAGGACCCCCATCACAGGGGGGGAGGCACCCCCCGCGAGGCGGGTACAGAGAGCCAGCCCCTCTTCTGCTCCTGGCTCTTAGGACCCCCATCACAGGGGGGGGAGGCACCCCCCGAGAGGCGGGTACAGAGAGCCAGCCCCCCTTCCCCCACTGGCCCTTAGGACCCCCATCGCAGGGGGGGAGGCACCCCCAGCGAGGCGGGGTCTCAGAGCCAGCCCCTCTTCCCCCACTGGCTCTTAGGACCCCCATCACAGTGGGGGGAGGCACCCCCAGCGAGACGGGGTCTCAGAGCCAGCCCCTCTTCCCCCACTGGCCCTTAGGACCCCCATCGCAGGGGGGGAGGCACCCCCCACGAGGCAGAGACTGAGAGCCAGCCCCTCTAAGCCTTCTGGCTCTCAGGACCCCCATCATGGGGGGGGAGGCACCCCCCGCAAGGCGGGTACAGAGAGCCAGCCCCTCTAAGCCTTCTGGCTCTTAGGACCCCCATCACGGGGGGGGAGGCACCCCCCGCAAGGCTGGTACAGAGAGCCAGCCCCTCTTCCCCCACTGGCCCTTAGGAACCCCATCGCAAGGGGGGGAGGCACCCCCCGTGAGGCGGGTTCTCAGAGCCAGCCCCTCTTCCCCCATTGGCCCTTAGGACCCCCATCGCAGGGGGGGTAGGCACCCCCAGCGAGGCGGGGTCTCAGAGCCAGCCCCTCTTCCCCCACTGGCCCGTAGGACCCCCATCGCAGGGGGGGGAGGCACCCCCCGCGAGGCGGGGTCTCAGAGCCAGCCCATCTTCCCCCACTGGCTCTTAGGACCCCCATCGCAGTGGGGGGAGGCACCCCCAGCGAGGCGGGGTCTCAGAGCCAGCCCCTCTTCCCCCACTGGCTCTTAGGACCCCCATCGCAGTGGGGGGAGGCACCCCCAGCGAGGCGGGGTGTCAGAGCCAGCCTCTCTTCCCCCGCTGGCTCTGAGGATCCTCCGTGGACTCACAGCCTCTTTAGCATATTGTGAGTAATATCATCTCCCCCTCTGGAGATTAGGATCTCTTTCACAGACGGGTGTACACACTCGGTGTACAGAGGGTGTACACCCGTCTGTGTTGGGAGTAATATCATCCTCTTCCTCCCTGAATAGGAAGAACAGTATCACAGGGGTGTTTCTGCTCCCTGCGATATCGCGTGTCATATCCTCCTCTCCCACGTTGCAATTAGAAGGAATATCAGTGGGGGTGTGTCCACCTGTAGGGAAAAGAAAGAGAGATCAGACTGTCACTGTGTCCATGTAGAAAGGAAAGACATAAGAGACTCCATTTTGAAAAAGACCTGTCCTTTAAACAATTGCTTTGCTGAGATGTTGTTAATTTGTAGCTTTGCCCTAGCCGCTTGGCCCCAGCCACTTTGACCCAACCTGGAGCTCACAAAAACATGTGTTGTATAAAATCAAAGTTTAAGGGATGTAGGGCTGTGCAGGACGTGCCTTGTTTACAAAATGTTTACCAGCAGTATACTTGGTAAAAGTCATCGCCATTCTCTAGTCTCAATAAACCGGGGACACAGTGCACTGTGGAAAGCCGCAGGGACCTCTGCCCTTGAAAGCAGGGTATTGTCCAAGCTTTCTCCCCATGTGATAGTCTGAAATATAGCCTCATGGGATGAGAAAGACCTGACTGTCCCCCAGCCCGACACCCGTAATGGGTCTGTGCTGAGGTGGATTAGTAAAAGAGGGAAGCCTCTTCCAGCTGAGATGGAGGAAGGCCACTATCTCCTGCTTGCCCCTGGGAACTGAATATCTCGGTGTTAAACCCGATTGTACATTCGTTCAACTCTGAGATAGGAGAAAAGCTGCCCTGTGGCGGGAGGCCAGACATGTTTGCAGTAACACTGCCTTGTTCTTCTTTACTCCACTGAGATGTTTGGGTGCAGAGAAACAAATCTGGCTTACGTGCACGTCCAGTCATAGTACCTTCCCTTGAACCTAATTATGACATGGATTCTTTTGCTCACATGTCTTCTGCTGACTCTCTCCTTATCATCACCCTGCTCTCCTACGACATTCCTTTCTGCTAAAATAATGAAAATCATAATCAATAGAAACTGAGGGAACTCAGAGGCTGGTGCCGGTGCAGGTCCTTGGTGTGCTGAGCGCCGGTCCCCTGGACCCACTGTTGTATCTTTACACTTTCTCTCTGTGTCTTATTTCTTTTC
This sequence comes from Pan paniscus, assembly GCF_029289425.2. Lineage (NCBI taxonomy): Eukaryota > Metazoa > Chordata > Mammalia > Primates > Hominidae > Pan > Pan paniscus. Next base: position 14,770,953 of record NC_073254.2, read on the forward strand.
TCAGTCTCTCGTCCCACCCAACTAGAAATACTCACAGGTGTGGAGGGGCAGTCCACCACTTCATCCACCTTTTGTCATATTGAAAGTAACATCATCTTCTTCCCTCCAGTATCGTGGGAATAATATCCCTGGGGGGTTTCCACTTTCTGCCATGTATGTAGTCATATCACCCCCTCCGCCGTGGAATATCATTAAGGAACATCTCACACGGGGCTGTATACTTCCTCCGATATTGGGAGTGACATCAACCTCTCGGTCTGTGAATATGAGGAAGAAAATCACAGGGCGGGTGTACACCTCGTGCTCTACGATGGGGAGTCATATCTGTCTGTTATGGGGAGTAATATCATCCTCTCCCTTTCAGGATACTAATAACAATTTAACAGGCTGGGTGAACACAGCCTGCGATGCTGAAATTATCATCCTCTCCCCCTCTTTCTCCCCTGGCTCTTAGGATGCCCATCTCAGCGGAGCGAGCCACCCCCCGCGAGGCGGGGACTGAGCCAGCCCCTCTTCCCCCCTGGCTCTTAGGACCCGCATCGCAGTGGGGGGATGCACCCCTGGCGAGGCGCGGACTTAGAGCCAGCCGCTCTTCCCCCCCTGGCTCTTGGGACCCCCATCGCAGGGGGGGAGGCACCCCCTCGTGGCGGGGACTGAGAGCCAGCCCCTCTTCCCTCCATTTCTCTTAGGACCCCCATCGCAGGGGGGGAGGCACCCCCCGCGAGGCGGGGACTGAGAGCCAGCCGCTCTTTCCCCCCTGGCTCTTAGGACCCCCATCGCAGGGAGGGGAGGCACCCCCCGCGAGGCGGTGACTGAGAGCCAGCCCTTCTTCCTCGCCCAACTCTGAGGATCCCCATCACACGAGGGAGGCACACCCCGCGAGGCGGGGACTGAGAGCCAGCCCTTCTTCCTCGCCCAACTCTGAGGATCCCCATCACACGGGGGAGGCACACCCCGCGAGGCGGGGACTGAGAGCCAGTCCCTCTTCCCCCCCTGGCTTATGACCCCCATCAAGGATTCTAAGACCCTTAGGACCGACCTGGAGGGCTGTGGGTATTAGGTGTCCAAGAAGAAAACTCAGATCTGCCGACGACCGCAGGTAGCTTACTTGGGATTTACTATTCGACAGGTGTCCGAAAGCAGCCCGGGATCCGAAAGAAAGCAGGTCATTCGCAATCTTCCGGAGCCTAAGGGCAGAAGGCTGGTGAGAGAATTCCTAGGAGCTGTGGGGTTTTGTAGACTGCGGAGCCCAACTTTGCAGTATTAGCCACGCCTTTGTATGACGTCACAAAGGGGGCGGGGACCGGGAACATTTGGAATGGGGATTCCAACAACAGCAAGTCTTTCATGACTTAAAGGAAAAACTTCTGAAAGCCCCAGCCCAGGGGCTAGCGGATCTCACAAAGCCTTTTCCACTGTATGCGTCAGAGAAAAGATGGCAGCTGGACTTTAAACCCAAACTGTGGGGCCCTGGCTGAGGCCGGTGGCCTACCTCTCTAAACAGCTAGACAGGGTTTCTAAAGGATGGCCCCCCTGTTTGAGGGCCTTGGCAGCAACTGCCGTGCTAGTACAAGAAGCAAATCAGCTGACTCTTGGGAAAAACCAGAACATAAAGGCCCCCCAAGCTGTGGTGACTGAAAGCCAGCCCCTCTTCCCCTCCTGGCTCTTAGGACCCCCATCACAGGAAGGGGAGGCACTCCCCGAGAGGCGGGCACTGAGAGCCAGCCCCTCATCCCCCCCTGGCTCTTAGGACCCACATCGCAGGGGGAGGAGGCACCTCCAGCGAGGCGGGGTCTCAGAGCCAGTCCCTCTTCCCCCACTGGCCCTTAGGACCCCCATCGCAGGGGGGGAGGCACCCCCCACGAGGCGGAGACTGAGAGCCAGCCCCTCTAAGCCTTCTGGCTCTTAGGACACCCATCACGGGGGGGGGAGGCACCCCCCGCGAAGCGGGTACAGAGAGCCAGCCCCTCTAAGCCTTCTGGCTCTTAGAAACCCCATCCCGGGGGTGGAGGCACCCCCCGCGAGGCGGGTATAGAGAGCCAGCCCCTCTTCTGCTCCTGGCTCTTAGGACCCCCATCACAGGGGGGAGAGGCACCCACCGAGAGGCGGGTACAGAGAGCCAGCACCCCCCACGAGGCGGAGACTGAGAGCCAGCCCCTCTAAGCATTCTGGCTCTTAGGACCCCCATCACGGGGGGGGGGTGGCACCCCCCGCCAAGCGGGTACAAAGAGCCAGCCCCTCTAAGCCTTCTGGCTCTTAGAAACCCCATCCCGGGGGTGGAGGCACCCCCGCGAGGCGGGTATAGAGAGCCAGCCCCTCTTCTGCTCCTGGCTCTTAGGACCCCCATCACAGGGGGGGGAGGCACCCACCGAGAGGCGGGTACAGAGAGCCAGCCCCCCTTCCCCCACTGGCCCTTAGGACCCCCATCGCAGGGGCGGAGGCAACCCCCGTGAGGCGGGTTCTCAGAGCCAGCCCCTCTTCTCCCACTGGCCCTTAGGACCCCCATCGCAGGGGGGGGAGGCACCCCCAGCGAGGCGGGGTCTCAGAGCCAGCCCCTCTTCCCCCAATGGCCCTTAGGACCCCCATCGCAGGGGGGGGAGGCGCCCCCCACGAGGCGGGTACAGAGAGCCAGCCCCTCTTCTGCTCCTGGCTCTTAGGACCCCCATCACAGGGGGGGAGGCACCCCCCGCGAGGCGGGTACAGAGAGCCAGCCCCTCTTCTGCTCCTGGCTCTTAGGACCCCCATCACAGGGGGGGGAGGCACCCCCCGAGAGGCGGGTACAGAGAGCCAGCCCCCCTTCCCCCACTGGCCCTTAGGACCCCCATCGCAGGGGGGGAGGCACCCCCAGCGAGGCGGGGTCTCAGAGCCAGCCCCTCTTCCCCCACTGGCTCTTAGGACCCCCATCACAGTGGGGGGAGGCACCCCCAGCGAGACGGGGTCTCAGAGCCAGCCCCTCTTCCCCCACTGGCCCTTAGGACCCCCATCGCAGGGGGGGAGGCACCCCCCACGAGGCAGAGACTGAGAGCCAGCCCCTCTAAGCCTTCTGGCTCTCAGGACCCCCATCATGGGGGGGGAGGCACCCCCCGCAAGGCGGGTACAGAGAGCCAGCCCCTCTAAGCCTTCTGGCTCTTAGGACCCCCATCACGGGGGGGGAGGCACCCCCCGCAAGGCTGGTACAGAGAGCCAGCCCCTCTTCCCCCACTGGCCCTTAGGAACCCCATCGCAAGGGGGGGAGGCACCCCCCGTGAGGCGGGTTCTCAGAGCCAGCCCCTCTTCCCCCATTGGCCCTTAGGACCCCCATCGCAGGGGGGGTAGGCACCCCCAGCGAGGCGGGGTCTCAGAGCCAGCCCCTCTTCCCCCACTGGCCCGTAGGACCCCCATCGCAGGGGGGGGAGGCACCCCCCGCGAGGCGGGGTCTCAGAGCCAGCCCATCTTCCCCCACTGGCTCTTAGGACCCCCATCGCAGTGGGGGGAGGCACCCCCAGCGAGGCGGGGTCTCAGAGCCAGCCCCTCTTCCCCCACTGGCTCTTAGGACCCCCATCGCAGTGGGGGGAGGCACCCCCAGCGAGGCGGGGTGTCAGAGCCAGCCTCTCTTCCCCCGCTGGCTCTGAGGATCCTCCGTGGACTCACAGCCTCTTTAGCATATTGTGAGTAATATCATCTCCCCCTCTGGAGATTAGGATCTCTTTCACAGACGGGTGTACACACTCGGTGTACAGAGGGTGTACACCCGTCTGTGTTGGGAGTAATATCATCCTCTTCCTCCCTGAATAGGAAGAACAGTATCACAGGGGTGTTTCTGCTCCCTGCGATATCGCGTGTCATATCCTCCTCTCCCACGTTGCAATTAGAAGGAATATCAGTGGGGGTGTGTCCACCTGTAGGGAAAAGAAAGAGAGATCAGACTGTCACTGTGTCCATGTAGAAAGGAAAGACATAAGAGACTCCATTTTGAAAAAGACCTGTCCTTTAAACAATTGCTTTGCTGAGATGTTGTTAATTTGTAGCTTTGCCCTAGCCGCTTGGCCCCAGCCACTTTGACCCAACCTGGAGCTCACAAAAACATGTGTTGTATAAAATCAAAGTTTAAGGGATGTAGGGCTGTGCAGGACGTGCCTTGTTTACAAAATGTTTACCAGCAGTATACTTGGTAAAAGTCATCGCCATTCTCTAGTCTCAATAAACCGGGGACACAGTGCACTGTGGAAAGCCGCAGGGACCTCTGCCCTTGAAAGCAGGGTATTGTCCAAGCTTTCTCCCCATGTGATAGTCTGAAATATAGCCTCATGGGATGAGAAAGACCTGACTGTCCCCCAGCCCGACACCCGTAATGGGTCTGTGCTGAGGTGGATTAGTAAAAGAGGGAAGCCTCTTCCAGCTGAGATGGAGGAAGGCCACTATCTCCTGCTTGCCCCTGGGAACTGAATATCTCGGTGTTAAACCCGATTGTACATTCGTTCAACTCTGAGATAGGAGAAAAGCTGCCCTGTGGCGGGAGGCCAGACATGTTTGCAGTAACACTGCCTTGTTCTTCTTTACTCCACTGAGATGTTTGGGTGCAGAGAAACAAATCTGGCTTACGTGCACGTCCAGTCATAGTACCTTCCCTTGAACCTAATTATGACATGGATTCTTTTGCTCACATGTCTTCTGCTGACTCTCTCCTTATCATCACCCTGCTCTCCTACGACATTCCTTTCTGCTAAAATAATGAAAATCATAATCAATAGAAACTGAGGGAACTCAGAGGCTGGTGCCGGTGCAGGTCCTTGGTGTGCTGAGCGCCGGTCCCCTGGACCCACTGTTGTATCTTTACACTTTCTCTCTGTGTCTTATTTCTTTTCTCAGTCTCTCGTCCCACCCAACTAGAAATACTCACAGGTGTGGAGGGGCAGTCCACCACTTCATCCACCTTTTGTCATATTGAAAGTAACATCATCTTCTTCCCTCCAGTATCGTGGGAATAATATCCCTGGGGGGTTTCCACTTTCTGCCATGTATGTAGTCATATCACCCCCTCCGCCGTGGAATATCATTAAGGAACATCTCACACGGGGCTGTATACTTCCTCCGATATTGGGAGTGACATCAACCTCTCGGTCTGTGAATATGAGGAAGAAAATCACAGGGCGGGTGTACACCTCGTGCTCTACGATGGGGAGTCATATCTGTCTGTTATGGGGAGTAATATCATCCTCTCCCTTTCAGGATACTAATAACAATTTAACAGGCTGGGTGAACACAGCCTGCGATGCTGAAATTATCATCCTCTCCCCCTCTTTCTCCCCTGGCTCTTAGGATGCCCATCTCAGCGGAGCGAGCCACCCCCCGCGAGGCGGGGACTGAGCCAGCCCCTCTTCCCCCCTGGCTCTTAGGACCCGCATCGCAGTGGGGGGATGCACCCCTGGCGAGGCGCGGACTTAGAGCCAGCCGCTCTTCCCCCCCTGGCTCTTGGGACCCCCATCGCAGGGGGGGAGGCACCCCCTCGTGGCGGGGACTGAGAGCCAGCCCCTCTTCCCTCCATTTCTCTTAGGACCCCCATCGCAGGGGGGGAGGCACCCCCCGCGAGGCGGGGACTGAGAGCCAGCCGCTCTTTCCCCCCTGGCTCTTAGGACCCCCATCGCAGGGAGGGGAGGCACCCCCCGCGAGGCGGTGACTGAGAGCCAGCCCTTCTTCCTCGCCCAACTCTGAGGATCCCCATCACACGAGGGAGGCACACCCCGCGAGGCGGGGACTGAGAGCCAGCCCTTCTTCCTCGCCCAACTCTGAGGATCCCCATCACACGGGGGAGGCACACCCCGCGAGGCGGGGACTGAGAGCCAGTCCCTCTTCCCCCCCTGGCTTATGACCCCCATCAAGGATTCTAAGACCCTTAGGACCGACCTGGAGGGCTGTGGGTATTAGGTGTCCAAGAAGAAAACTCAGATCTGCCGACGACCGCAGGTAGCTTACTTGGGATTTACTATTCGACAGGTGTCCGAAAGCAGCCCGGGATCCGAAAGAAAGCAGGTCATTCGCAATCTTCCGGAGCCTAAGGGCAGAAGGCTGGTGAGAGAATTCCTAGGAGCTGTGGGGTTTTGTAGACTGCGGAGCCCAACTTTGCAGTATTAGCCACGCCTTTGTATGACGTCACAAAGGGGGCGGGGACCGGGAACATTTGGAATGGGGATTCCAACAACAGCAAGTCTTTCATGACTTAAAGGAAAAACTTCTGAAAGCCCCAGCCCAGGGGCTAGCGGATCTCACAAAGCCTTTTCCACTGTATGCGTCAGAGAAAAGATGGCAGCTGGACTTTAAACCCAAACTGTGGGGCCCTGGCTGAGGCCGGTGGCCTACCTCTCTAAACAGCTAGACAGGGTTTCTAAAGGATGGCCCCCCTGTTTGAGGGCCTTGGCAGCAACTGCCGTGCTAGTACAAGAAGCAAATCAGCTGACTCTTGGGAAAAACCAGAACATAAAGGCCCCCCAAGCTGTGGTGACTGAAAGCCAGCCCCTCTTCCCCTCCTGGCTCTTAGGACCCCCATCACAGGAAGGGGAGGCACTCCCCGAGAGGCGGGCACTGAGAGCCAGCCCCTCATCCCCCCCTGGCTCTTAGGACCCACATCGCAGGGGGAGGAGGCACCTCCAGCGAGGCGGGGTCTCAGAGCCAGTCCCTCTTCCCCCACTGGCCCTTAGGACCCCCATCGCAGGGGGGGAGGCACCCCCCACGAGGCGGAGACTGAGAGCCAGCCCCTCTAAGCCTTCTGGCTCTTAGGACACCCATCACGGGGGGGGGAGGCACCCCCCGCGAAGCGGGTACAGAGAGCCAGCCCCTCTAAGCCTTCTGGCTCTTAGAAACCCCATCCCGGGGGTGGAGGCACCCCCCGCGAGGCGGGTATAGAGAGCCAGCCCCTCTTCTGCTCCTGGCTCTTAGGACCCCCATCACAGGGGGGAGAGGCACCCACCGAGAGGCGGGTACAGAGAGCCAGCACCCCCCACGAGGCGGAGACTGAGAGCCAGCCCCTCTAAGCATTCTGGCTCTTAGGACCCCCATCACGGGGGGGGGGTGGCACCCCCCGCCAAGCGGGTACAAAGAGCCAGCCCCTCTAAGCCTTCTGGCTCTTAGAAACCCCATCCCGGGGGTGGAGGCACCCCCGCGAGGCGGGTATAGAGAGCCAGCCCCTCTTCTGCTCCTGGCTCTTAGGACCCCCATCACAGGGGGGGGAGGCACCCACCGAGAGGCGGGTACAGAGAGCCAGCCCCCCTTCCCCCACTGGCCCTTAGGACCCCCATCGCAGGGGCGGAGGCAACCCCCGTGAGGCGGGTTCTCAGAGCCAGCCCCTCTTCTCCCACTGGCCCTTAGGACCCCCATCGCAGGGGGGGGAGGCACCCCCAGCGAGGCGGGGTCTCAGAGCCAGCCCCTCTTCCCCCAATGGCCCTTAGGACCCCCATCGCAGGGGGGGGAGGCGCCCCCCACGAGGCGGGTACAGAGAGCCAGCCCCTCTTCTGCTCCTGGCTCTTAGGACCCCCATCACAGGGGGGGAGGCACCCCCCGCGAGGCGGGTACAGAGAGCCAGCCCCTCTTCTGCTCCTGGCTCTTAGGACCCCCATCACAGGGGGGGGAGGCACCCCCCGAGAGGCGGGTACAGAGAGCCAGCCCCCCTTCCCCCACTGGCCCTTAGGACCCCCATCGCAGGGGGGGAGGCACCCCCAGCGAGGCGGGGTCTCAGAGCCAGCCCCTCTTCCCCCACTGGCTCTTAGGACCCCCATCACAGTGGGGGGAGGCACCCCCAGCGAGACGGGGTCTCAGAGCCAGCCCCTCTTCCCCCACTGGCCCTTAGGACCCCCATCGCAGGGGGGGAGGCACCCCCCACGAGGCAGAGACTGAGAGCCAGCCCCTCTAAGCCTTCTGGCTCTCAGGACCCCCATCATGGGGGGGGAGGCACCCCCCGCAAGGCGGGTACAGAGAGCCAGCCCCTCTAAGCCTTCTGGCTCTTAGGACCCCCATCACGGGGGGGGAGGCACCCCCCGCAAGGCTGGTACAGAGAGCCAGCCCCTCTTCCCCCACTGGCCCTTAGGAACCCCATCGCAAGGGGGGGAGGCACCCCCCGTGAGGCGGGTTCTCAGAGCCAGCCCCTCTTCCCCCATTGGCCCTTAGGACCCCCATCGCAGGGGGGGTAGGCACCCCCAGCGAGGCGGGGTCTCAGAGCCAGCCCCTCTTCCCCCACTGGCCCGTAGGACCCCCATCGCAGGGGGGGGAGGCACCCCCCGCGAGGCGGGGTCTCAGAGCCAGCCCATCTTCCCCCACTGGCTCTTAGGACCCCCATCGCAGTGGGGGGAGGCACCCCCAGCGAGGCGGGGTCTCAGAGCCAGCCCCTCTTCCCCCACTGGCTCTTAGGACCCCCATCGCAGTGGGGGGAGGCACCCCCAGCGAGGCGGGGTGTCAGAGCCAGCCTCTCTTCCCCCGCTGGCTCTGAGGATCCTCCGTGGACTCACAGCCTCTTTAGCATATTGTGAGTAATATCATCTCCCCCTCTGGAGATTAGGATCTCTTTCACAGACGGGTGTACACACTCGGTGTACAGAGGGTGTACACCCGTCTGTGTTGGGAGTAATATCATCCTCTTCCTCCCTGAATAGGAAGAACAGTATCACAGGGGTGTTTCTGCTCCCTGCGATATCGCGTGTCATATCCTCCTCTCCCACGTTGCAATTAGAAGGAATATCAGTGGGGGTGTGTCCACCTGTAGGGAAAAGAAAGAGAGATCAGACTGTCACTGTGTCCATGTAGAAAGGAAAGACATAAGAGACTCCATTTTGAAAAAGACCTGTCCTTTAAACAATTGCTTTGCTGAGATGTTGTTAATTTGTAGCTTTGCCCTAGCCGCTTGGCCCCAGCCACTTTGACCCAACCTGGAGCTCACAAAAACATGTGTTGTATAAAATCAAAGTTTAAGGGATGTAGGGCTGTGCAGGACGTGCCTTGTTTACAAAATGTTTACCAGCAGTATACTTGGTAAAAGTCATCGCCATTCTCTAGTCTCAATAAACCGGGGACACAGTGCACTGTGGAAAGCCGCAGGGACCTCTGCCCTTGAAAGCAGGGTATTGTCCAAGCTTTCTCCCCATGTGATAGTCTGAAATATAGCCTCATGGGATGAGAAAGACCTGACTGTCCCCCAGCCCGACACCCGTAATGGGTCTGTGCTGAGGTGGATTAGTAAAAGAGGGAAGCCTCTTCCAGCTGAGATGGAGGAAGGCCACTATCTCCTGCTTGCCCCTGGGAACTGAATATCTCGGTGTTAAACCCGATTGTACATTCGTTCAACTCTGAGATAGGAGAAAAGCTGCCCTGTGGCGGGAGGCCAGACATGTTTGCAGTAACACTGCCTTGTTCTTCTTTACTCCACTGAGATGTTTGGGTGCAGAGAAACAAATCTGGCTTACGTGCACGTCCAGTCATAGTACCTTCCCTTGAACCTAATTATGACATGGATTCTTTTGCTCACATGTCTTCTGCTGACTCTCTCCTTATCATCACCCTGCTCTCCTACGACATTCCTTTCTGCTAAAATAATGAAAATCATAATCAATAGAAACTGAGGGAACTCAGAGGCTGGTGCCGGTGCAGGTCCTTGGTGTGCTGAGCGCCGGTCCCCTGGACCCACTGTTGTATCTTTACACTTTCTCTCTGTGTCTTATTTCTTTTCTCAGTCTCTCGTCCCACCCAACTAGAAATACTCACAGGTGTGGAGGGGCAGTCCACCACTTCATCCACCTTTTGTCATATTGAAAGTAACATCATCTTCTTCCCTCCAGTATCGTGGGAATAATATCCCTGGGGGGTTTCCACTTTCTGCCATGTATGTAGTCATATCACCCCCTCCGCCGTGGAATATCATTAAGGAACATCTCACACGGGGCTGTATACTTCCTCCGATATTGGGAGTGACATCAACCTCTCGGTCTGTGAATATGAGGAAGAAAATCACAGGGCGGGTGTACACCTCGTGCTCTACGATGGGGAGTCATATCTGTCTGTTATGGGGAGTAATATCATCCTCTCCCTTTCAGGATACTAATAACAATTTAACAGGCTGGGTGAACACAGCCTGCGATGCTGAAATTATCATCCTCTCCCCCTCTTTCTCCCCTGGCTCTTAGGATGCCCATCTCAGCGGAGCGAGCCACCCCCCGCGAGGCGGGGACTGAGCCAGCCCCTCTTCCCCCCTGGCTCTTAGGACCCGCATCGCAGTGGGGGGATGCACCCCTGGCGAGGCGCGGACTTAGAGCCAGCCGCTCTTCCCCCCCTGGCTCTTGGGACCCCCATCGCAGGGGGGGAGGCACCCCCTCGTGGCGGGGACTGAGAGCCAGCCCCTCTTCCCTCCATTTCTCTTAGGACCCCCATCGCAGGGGGGGAGGCACCCCCCGCGAGGCGGGGACTGAGAGCCAGCCGCTCTTTCCCCCCTGGCTCTTAGGACCCCCATCGCAGGGAGGGGAGGCACCCCCCGCGAGGCGGTGACTGAGAGCCAGCCCTTCTTCCTCGCCCAACTCTGAGGATCCCCATCACACGAGGGAGGCACACCCCGCGAGGCGGGGACTGAGAGCCAGCCCTTCTTCCTCGCCCAACTCTGAGGATCCCCATCACACGGGGGAGGCACACCCCGCGAGGCGGGGACTGAGAGCCAGTCCCTCTTCCCCCCCTGGCTTATGACCCCCATCAAGGATTCTAAGACCCTTAGGACCGACCTGGAGGGCTGTGGGTATTAGGTGTCCAAGAAGAAAACTCAGATCTGCCGACGACCGCAGGTAGCTTACTTGGGATTTACTATTCGACAGGTGTCCGAAAGCAGCCCGGGATCCGAAAGAAAGCAGGTCATTCGCAATCTTCCGGAGCCTAAGGGCAGAAGGCTGGTGAGAGAATTCCTAGGAGCTGTGGGGTTTTGTAGACTGCGGAGCCCAACTTTGCAGTATTAGCCACGCCTTTGTATGACGTCACAAAGGGGGCGGGGACCGGGAACATTTGGAATGGGGATTCCAACAACAGCAAGTCTTTCATGACTTAAAGGAAAAACTTCTGAAAGCCCCAGCCCAGGGGCTAGCGGATCTCACAAAGCCTTTTCCACTGTATGCGTCAGAGAAAAGATGGCAGCTGGACTTTAAACCCAAACTGTGGGGCCCTGGCTGAGGCCGGTGGCCTACCTCTCTAAACAGCTAGACAGGGTTTCTAAAGGATGGCCCCCCTGTTTGAGGGCCTTGGCAGCAACTGCCGTGCTAGTACAAGAAGCAAATCAGCTGACTCTTGGGAAAAACCAGAACATAAAGGCCCCCCAAGCTGTGGTGACTGAAAGCCAGCCCCTCTTCCCCTCCTGGCTCTTAGGACCCCCATCACAGGAAGGGGAGGCACTCCCCGAGAGGCGGGCACTGAGAGCCAGCCCCTCATCCCCCCCTGGCTCTTAGGACCCACATCGCAGGGGGAGGAGGCACCTCCAGCGAGGCGGGGTCTCAGAGCCAGTCCCTCTTCCCCCACTGGCCCTTAGGACCCCCATCGCAGGGGGGGAGGCACCCCCCACGAGGCGGAGACTGAGAGCCAGCCCCTCTAAGCCTTCTGGCTCTTAGGACACCCATCACGGGGGGGGGAGGCACCCCCCGCGAAGCGGGTACAGAGAGCCAGCCCCTCTAAGCCTTCTGGCTCTTAGAAACCCCATCCCGGGGGTGGAGGCACCCCCCGCGAGGCGGGTATAGAGAGCCAGCCCCTCTTCTGCTCCTGGCTCTTAGGACCCCCATCACAGGGGGGAGAGGCACCCACCGAGAGGCGGGTACAGAGAGCCAGCACCCCCCACGAGGCGGAGACTGAGAGCCAGCCCCTCTAAGCATTCTGGCTCTTAGGACCCCCATCACGGGGGGGGGGTGGCACCCCCCGCCAAGCGGGTACAAAGAGCCAGCCCCTCTAAGCCTTCTGGCTCTTAGAAACCCCATCCCGGGGGTGGAGGCACCCCCGCGAGGCGGGTATAGAGAGCCAGCCCCTCTTCTGCTCCTGGCTCTTAGGACCCCCATCACAGGGGGGGGAGGCACCCACCGAGAGGCGGGTACAGAGAGCCAGCCCCCCTTCCCCCACTGGCCCTTAGGACCCCCATCGCAGGGGCGGAGGCAACCCCCGTGAGGCGGGTTCTCAGAGCCAGCCCCTCTTCTCCCACTGGCCCTTAGGACCCCCATCGCAGGGGGGGGAGGCACCCCCAGCGAGGCGGGGTCTCAGAGCCAGCCCCTCTTCCCCCAATGGCCCTTAGGACCCCCATCGCAGGGGGGGGAGGCGCCCCCCACGAGGCGGGTACAGAGAGCCAGCCCCTCTTCTGCTCCTGGCTCTTAGGACCCCCATCACAGGGGGGGAGGCACCCCCCGCGAGGCGGGTACAGAGAGCCAGCCCCTCTTCTGCTCCTGGCTCTTAGGACCCCCATCACAGGGGGGGGAGGCACCCCCCGAGAGGCGGGTACAGAGAGCCAGCCCCCCTTCCCCCACTGGCCCTTAGGACCCCCATCGCAGGGGGGGAGGCACCCCCAGCGAGGCGGGGTCTCAGAGCCAGCCCCTCTTCCCCCACTGGCTCTTAGGACCCCCATCACAGTGGGGGGAGGCACCCCCAGCGAGACGGGGTCTCAGAGCCAGCCCCTCTTCCCCCACTGGCCCTTAGGACCCCCATCGCAGGGGGGGAGGCACCCCCCACGAGGCAGAGACTGAGAGCCAGCCCCTCTAAGCCTTCTGGCTCTCAGGACCCCCATCATGGGGGGGGAGGCACCCCCCGCAAGGCGGGTACAGAGAGCCAGCCCCTCTAAGCCTTCTGGCTCTTAGGACCCCCATCACGGGGGGGGAGGCACCCCCCGCAAGGCTGGTACAGAGAGCCAGCCCCTCTTCCCCCACTGGCCCTTAGGAACCCCATCGCAAGGGGGGGAGGCACCCCCCGTGAGGCGGGTTCTCAGAGCCAGCCCCTCTTCCCCCATTGGCCCTTAGGACCCCCATCGCAGGGGGGGTAGGCACCCCCAGCGAGGCGGGGTCTCAGAGCCAGCCCCTCTTCCCCCACTGGCCCGTAGGACCCCCATCGCAGGGGGGGGAGGCACCCCCCGCGAGGCGGGGTCTCAGAGCCAGCCCATCTTCCCCCACTGGCTCTTAGGACCCCCATCGCAGTGGGGGGAGGCACCCCCAGCGAGGCGGGGTCTCAGAGCCAGCCCCTCTTCCCCCACTGGCTCTTAGGACCCCCATCGCAGTGGGGGGAGGCACCCCCAGCGAGGCGGGGTGTCAGAGCCAGCCTCTCTTCCCCCGCTGGCTCTGAGGATCCTCCGTGGACTCACAGCCTCTTTAGCATATTGTGAGTAATATCATCTCCCCCTCTGGAGATTAGGATCTCTTTCACAGACGGGTGTACACACTCGGTGTACAGAGGGTGTACACCCGTCTGTGTTGGGAGTAATATCATCCTCTTCCTCCCTGAATAGGAAGAACAGTATCACAGGGGTGTTTCTGCTCCCTGCGATATCGCGTGTCATATCCTCCTCTCCCACGTTGCAATTAGAAGGAATATCAGTGGGGGTGTGTCCACCTGTAGGGAAAAGAAAGAGAGATCAGACTGTCACTGTGTCCATGTAGAAAGGAAAGACATAAGAGACTCCATTTTGAAAAAGACCTGTCCTTTAAACAATTGCTTTGCTGAGATGTTGTTAATTTGTAGCTTTGCCCTAGCCGCTTGGCCCCAGCCACTTTGACCCAACCTGGAGCTCACAAAAACATGTGTTGTATAAAATCAAAGTTTAAGGGATGTAGGGCTGTGCAGGACGTGCCTTGTTTACAAAATGTTTACCAGCAGTATACTTGGTAAAAGTCATCGCCATTCTCTAGTCTCAATAAACCGGGGACACAGTGCACTGTGGAAAGCCGCAGGGACCTCTGCCCTTGAAAGCAGGGTATTGTCCAGGCTTTCTCCCCATGTGATAGTCTGAAATATAGCCTCATGGGATGAGAAAGACCTGACTGTCCCCCAGCCCGACACCCGTAATGGGTCTGTGCTGAGGTGGATTAGTAAAAGAGGGAAGCCTCTTCCAGCTGAGATGGAGGAAGGCCACTATCTCCTGCTTGCCCCTGGGAACTGAATATCTCGGTGTTAAACCCGATTGTACATTCGTTCAACTCTGAGATAGGAGAAAAGCTGCCCTGTGGCGGGAGGCCAGACATGTTTGCAGTAACACTGCCTTGTTCTTCTTTACTCCACTGAGATGTTTGGGTGGAGAGAAACAAATCTGGCTTACGTGCACGTCCAGTCATAGTACCTTCCCTTGAACCTAATTATGACATGGATTCTTTTGCTCACATGTCTTCTGCTGACTCTCTCCTTATCATCACCCTGCTCTCCTACGACATTCCTTTCTGCTAAAATAATGAAAATCATAATCAATAGAAACTGAGGGAACTCAGAGGCTGGTGCCGGTGCAGGTCCTTGGTGTGCTGAGCGCCGGTCCCCTGGACCCACTGTTGTATCTTTACACTTTCTCTCTGTGTCTTATTTCTTTTCTCAGTCTCTCGTCCCACCCAACTAGAAATACTCACAGGTGTGGAGGGGCAGTCCACCACTTCATCCACCTTCTGTCATATTGAAAGTAACATCATCTTCTTCCCTCCAGGATCGTGGGAATAATATCCCTGGGGGGTTTCCACTTTCTGCCATGTATGTAGTCATATCACCCCCTCCGCCGTGGAATATCATTAAGGAACATCTCACACGGGGCTGTATACTTCCTCCGATATTGGGAGTGACATCAACCTCTCGGTCTGTGAATATGAGGAAGAAAATCACAGGGCGGGTGTACACCTCGTGCTCTACGATGGGGAGTCATATCTGTCTGTTATGGGGAGTAATATCATCCTCTCCCTTTCAGGATACTAATAACAATTTAACAGGCTGGGTGAACACAGCCTGCGATGCTGAAATTATCATCATCCTCTCCCCCTCTTCCTCCCCTGGCTGTTAGGATGCCCATCTCAGGGGAGCGAGCCACCACCCGCGAGGCGGGGACTGAGCCAGCCCCTGTTCCCCCCCTGGCTCTTAGGATCTGTATCGCGAGGGGGGGAGGCACCCCCTGCGCGGCGGGGACTGAAAGCCAGCCCCTCTTCCCCCCATGGCTCTTAGGACCCCCATCGCTGTGGGGGGGATGCACCCCCGGCGCGGAGGGGACTGGGAGCCAACCCCTCTTCCCTGCCTGGCTCTTCAAACCCCCATCGCAGGGTAGCATGGCACTCCCCGCGAGGCGGGGACTGAGATCCAGACCCTCTTACCCCCGAGGCTCTTAGGACCCCCATCGCAGGAGGGGGAGGCACCCCCCGCGAGGCGTGTACTGAGAGCCAGCCGCTCTTTTGCCCCTGGCTCTCAGGACCCCCATCGCAGGGGGGCGAGGCGCCCCCCACGAGGAGGGGACTGAGAGCCAGCCGCTCTTTCCCCCCTGGCTCTTAGGACCCCCATCGCAGTGAGGGGAGGCACCCCCCGCAAGCGGGGGACTGAGAGACAGCCCCTCTTCCTCCTGGGCCCTTAGGACCCCCATCGCAGGGGGAGGAGGCACCCCCGGCGAGGCGGGGACTGAGAGCCAACCCCTCTTCCCCCTCTGGCTCTGAGGACCCCCATCGCAGGGGGAGAAGGCACCCCCCCGTGAGGCGGGTACTGAGAGCCAGCCCCTCTAAGCCTTCTGGCTCTTAAGACCCCCATCACAGGGCAGGGAGGCACCCCGCGCGAGGCGGGTACACTAAGCCAGCCCCTGTTCCGCTCCTGGCTCTTAGGACCCCCATCGAAAGGGGGGGAGGCACCCTCCACGAGGCGGGGACTGAGAGCCAGCCCCTCTTCCCCCCCTGGCTCTTAGGACCCCCATCGCAGTGAGTGGAGGCACCCCCAGCGAGGCATGGTCTCAGAGCCAGCCCCTCTTCCCCCACTGGCCTTTAGGACCCCCGTGGCAGGGGGAGGAGGCACCCCCCGTGAGGCGGTGACTGAGAGCCAGCCCTTCTTCCTCGCCCAACTCTGAGGATCCCCATCACACGGGGGAGGCACACCCCGCGAGGCGGGGACTGAGAGCCACTCCCTCTTCCCCCCCTGGCTTATGACCCCCATCGAGGATTCTAAGACCCTTAGGACCGACCTGGAGGGCTGTGGGTATTAGGTGTCCAAGAAGAAAACTCAGATCTGCCGACGACCGCAGGTAGCTTACTTGGGATTTACTATTCGACAGGTGTCCGAAAGCAGCCCGGGATCCGAAAGAAAGCAGGTCATTTGCAATCTACCGGAGCCTAAGGGCAGAAGGCTGGTGAGAGAATTCCTAGGAGCTGTGGGGTTTTGTAGACTGTGGAGCCCAACTTTGCAGTATTAGCCACGCCTTTGTATGATGTCACAAAGGGGGCGGGGACCGGGAACATTTGGAATGGGGATTCCAACAACAGCAAGTCTTTCGTGACTTACAGGAAAAACTTCTGAAAGCCCCAGCCCAGGGGCTAGCGGATCTCACAAAGCCTTTTCCACTGTATGCGTCAGAGAAAAGATGGCAGCTGGACTTTAAACCCAAACTGTGGGGCCCTGGCTGAGGCCGGTGGCCTACCTCTCTAAACAGCTAGACAGGGTTTCTAAAGGATGGCCCCCCTTTTTGAGGGCCTTCACAGCAACTGCCCTGCTAGAACCAGATGCAAATAAGCTTACTCTTGGGCAAAACCAGAACAGAAAGGCCCCCCATGCTGTGGTGACTGAGAGCCAGCCCCGCTTCCCCCCCTGGCTCTTAGGACCCCCATCGCAAGGGTGCGAGGCACTCCCCGCGAGGCGGGGACAGAGAGCCAGCCCCACTTCCCCCACTTGCTCTTAGGACCCCCATCGCAGCGGGGGAAAGACCACCCGCGAGGCAGGGACTGAGAGCCAGCCACTCTTCACCCCCTGGCTTTTAGGACCCCCATTGCAGCACGGGGAGGCATCCCCCGTGAGCCGGGGACTGAGAGCCAGCCCCTCTTCCCCCCTGGCTATTAGGACACCTATCGCAGGGGGGGAGAGGCACCCCTGGCGAGGTGGGGACTGAGAGCCAGCCCCTCTTCCCTTCCTTGCTCTAAGGACCCCCATCGCAGGGGAGGTAGCCACCCCCCGCGAGGCGGGGAATGAGAGCCTGCCCCTCTTACCCCCCTGGCTCTTTGGATCCCCATCGCCTGGTGGGGAGGCACCCCCGCGAGGCTGGGACTGAGAACCAGCCCCTCATCCCCCACTGGCTCTTAGGACCCCCATCCCGGAGCGGGGAGGCACCCCCGCGAGACAGGGACTGACAGCCAGCTCCTTTCCCCCCCTGGCTCTTAGGACCCCCATCGCAGGGGGAGGAGGCACCCCCCGCAAGGCGGGGACTGAGAGGCAGCCCCTCTTCCCCCGTGGCTCTTAGGACCCCCATCGCCGGGACCCCCCTTGATGCGGGGTGTACGAGCCAGCCCCTCTTCCCCCCCTGGCTCTTAGGACCCCCATCGCAGGGGGGGAAGGACCACCCGCAAGGCAGTGACTGAGAGCCAGCCCCTCATCCCCCACTGGCTCTTAGGACCCCCATCGCAAGGGGGTGAGACACCCCCCGCGATGTGGGGAGTAATTGCCAGCCCCTCTTCCCTCCCTGGTTTTTAGGATCCGCGGTGGACTCACAGCCTGTTTACGGTATTCGGAGTGATATCATCTCCCCCTCTGGAAATTATAAACTATTTCACAGATGGGGGTACACCTTTGGTGTGCAGAGGGTGTACAGTCGTCTGTTTTGGGAGTAATATCATTGTCTTCCTCCCTGAATATTAAGAACAGTATCATAGCTGTGTTTCTACTGCAGGTGTGATTGGGCGTCACATCCTCCTCTCCCACATGGAAATTAGAACCGATATCAGTGGGGGCGTGCACACCTTCTGTGATATTTAAAGTGACATCATCCTCTTCCCTCCAGGATCATGAGAACAATATCCCTGGGGGGGTACACTTTCTGCGATATTGGGAGTAATATCTCCCCCTCCACCTTGGAATATTATTAAGGACCATCTCACACGGGGGTGTACACTTCCTGCCATATTGGGAGTAATATCGACCTCTCAGCCTCTGAATATTAGGAACAATATCACAGGGTGGGTGTACACCTCCTGCTCTGTTATGGGGAGTAATATCTATCTATTACGGGGAGTAATATCATCCTCTCCCTTTCAGGATGTTAATAACAATATCACAGGGTGGGTGATCACAGCCTGCGATACTGGAATTATTATCATCCTCTCCCCCTCGGGATACCAGGAACAATGTCACAGAAGAGGTGTACACTCCCTGCGATTTTGGAAGTAATATCCTATGCTTCTTCCATGAATATTAGGAGCAATATCACCGGGTGGCTGTACATTCATTGCTATGTTGGGAGTCATGTCATACTCTACTCCCTGGATATTAGGATCAGTGTCACAGGGTGAGTGTACACCTACTGAGATATTAAAACTAATATCATGCTCTCCATCCCTGGATATTAGGAACAATATCTCGGGTAGGTGTACACCCCCTGCGGTATTAGGAGAAATAATACGATTAATTATTAAGCACCAATCTTAATAATATTAATTGTTAAACATCAGTCTTAATAATTATCAATGGTAATATTAATTAATAGTATAACGTTATTAATCATTAATGATTATTTTAAATGTACGATTGCATGATTAAAATTATCTGTATTAATGTCATTTTTCAATATTAGTTATTAATCTTAATATTGTTTTATTACCAACATCACTTATGACTGATTTATGTAACATTGATTAATATCATTATTTTATTATTAATAGTGATATTGTTATTATTAATAGTAATTGTTAATATTTTTAATCCGTATTAACTTTTACTATCTCTATTGCAATTATTAATATCGATGATTACTATTAATTAATATATTTATTAATATTAATAATTAATATAACTGTTCCCGATATCTGTGGGGGAGAGGATATTACTCCCGATGTCGCTGAAAGTGTACACCCCTCTATGATGTTTCTCCTAATTGCCAGGGCGTAGAGGATGACATTATTGAAAATATCGCTACGGGTGTACCTCCGTTCAGTCATCTTGTTCCTATTGTCCTGGGTGGGAGCGGATGATATGACTCCCAATATCGCAGGGGGCGTAGACCTCCCCCGTGATACTGTCCCTAACGTCCAAAGGTGGAGAGGATGATATTTCTTCCAATTTCGCAGGGGGTGTACACCACCCCTATGATATTGATCCTGATATCCAGGGGGCTAGAGGATGATCTTAGTCTCACTATTGCAGGAGGTGTACACTCCCTAGGGATATTGTTCCTAATATTCAGGGACGGAGAGGAAGATCTCACTCCCAATATAGCAGGGAGTGGACACCCCTTCTGTGACATTGTTCCTAATAGCCAGCGGGGCAGAGGAAGATATTACCCCCAATATCGCAGGGGGTGTGCGCCCCCTTGTGACATTTTTCCTTATATCCTGGGAGGGAGAGGATGATACTGGTGGCAATGTCGCAGCGGCTGTACACACCCACTGTGATATTGTTTCTTATATTCAGGGGGAGAAGATGATATGACTCCCAATATCCCAGGGGGTGTACATCCTCCTGTGACATTGTTCCTTATATTCAGGGGGAGAAGACGATATTACTCCCAATATCACAGGGGTTGTAAACCCCTCCCGTGACATTGTTTTTAATATTTAGGTAGGGAGTGGATATTACTCTCAATATCTCAGAGGTTTTACACTCTTCCTGGGATACGGTTTCTAATATTAAGTGGGAGAGAGGATGATATTATTCCCAGTATTGCAGGGGGTGTACATGTCCTGTTATTTTGTTCCTAATATCCAGGTTGGGAGAGGATGATATTACTGCCTATATCGTAGGAGTTGTACACCCCATCAGTGATATTATTCCTCATATTCAGGGGAAAAGAGAATGACATTACTCCCAATAGCGCAGGAGGTGTACACACCCCTTTGATATTGTTCCTAATATGCAGTGGAGGAGACGATGATATTACTGGCCATATCGCGAGGGGTGTACACCTCCTCTGTGATATTGTTTTTCATATCCAGGGGTTAGAGGATGACATTACTGCCATGAACGTAGTGGGTGTACACCAATGCTGTGGTATTGTTCTTAATATCCAGGGAGGGAGAGGATGATATTACTGTCACTATCGCAAGGGGTAGACACTCCTTCTTTGATATGGTTCCTAATATCCAGGGGGGAGAGTATGATATTAATCCCAAAATCGCTGTGAGTATACACCCCTTTTTGATATTGTTCCTAATACGCTGGGGAAGAGTCTATGATATTACTGCCCATATCACAGGGTGTGTACACCAGAACTGCTATATTGTTTCTTATTTCCAGCAATGAAGAAGTTGATATTACTCCCAAAATGGAATGGGCTGTAAACCCCCCATAAGATATTGTTCCTAATATCCAGGGGGAAAAGGATGATATTACTTTCAATGTTGCAGCAGGTGTATAATCTGCCTGTTATATTGTTCCTAATATCTGGGGTGGGGGCGGCGGGGTGAGAACGATATTACTCGCAATATCTCAGAGGGTGTACACTGCCCCTGTGATATTGTTCTAAATATCCACTGGGGTAGAAAATCATATTACTCCCAATATCGCAGGTGGTGTAAACGCCCCCCGATATTTTTTCTAATATCCAGGTGAGGTAGGATGATATTACTCCCAATATCACAAGCGGTGTACACACCTTCTTTGATAATTTTCCTACTATTTACTTGCGGAGAGGATGATATTACTCCCAGTATCAAAAGAAGTGTACAAGCCCCCTGTGATATTGTTCCTAATATCCAGGTTAAAAGCGGATGATATTACCCCCAATGTCGCAGGGGGTTGGCTGTACACTCCGCCTGTGATATTATTTCTAATATCCAGGGGAAGAGAGAACAATATTACTCCCAATATCGCAGGGGCTGTACACACCTTGTGATATCGTTCCTAATATCAATGAGGGGAGGAGATGATGTTACCACAAATATCAGAAGAGGTGTACACCTTTCCTGTGATATTGTTCCTAATCTCCATTTTGGAAGAGGATGATATTACTCACAATATCGCAGGGGTTATACACTTCCCCTGTGATATTGTTCCTAATATCCAAGTTGGGAGAGGATGATCTCACTCCCCATATCGCTGGGGGTATACACCCCTTCTGTGATATTGTTCCTAACATCCACAGGGGCAGAGATTAATATTACTCCCAATATTCCAGGGGGTACACATCCCCACTGTTATATTGTACCTAATATCAAGGGGTGGAGAAAATGATATTACTCCCAATAGCGCCGTCTGTATACAGCCCTCCTGTGATATTGTTCCTAATATCCAGGGGCTAAAGATAGATATTACTCCCAATATCCAGGGGATAGAAGTTGATATTAAACCGAATATCACAGTGGGTGTACACAACTCCTGTCATATTGTTCCAAATATCCAGGCAGAGAGAGGATAATATTACTCAAAGCATTCCTGGGGGTGTACACAGCCCTCTGTGATATTGTTACTAATATACAGAAAGGGAGAGGATGATATTACTCTCAGTAAACAGAAGGGTACAATTCCCATGTGATGTTGTTCTGAATATCTAGGGTGAGAGGATGATATTACTCCCAACATTGCAAAAGTTGTAAACACCTTCTGTGATATTGTTCCTAATATCTGGGGGAAAGAAGATGATATGACTTTCAATATCGCAGGGGGTGTGCACCCCCCTCCCCGTGATATTGTTCCTAATATCCGGGGGAAAGAGGATGATGTTACTCCCAGGATCGCAGGGGGGTGTACACCCCCCTGTGATATTGTTTCTAACATCCAGAGGGGGAGAAGTTGATATTACTTCAAACATCGCCGGGGGTGTACACCCCACCTGTGATATTCTACTTAATATTTAGCGGGAGAGAGGGGGGTGATATTACCAATAACGTAGGGGAAAGTCAACCCCCTCTCCCCCGCTGGATATTACGAGCCATATGACAGGGAGGTGTCCACCCCCCACCATATGGAGAGTAATATCACCCTGCTCTCCCCCCACCTCCAGCTTCTTTCTGCTAAGGTCCCCTTGCCCCTCCAGGTGGCTTTCTTGGGCAGGGCATAAAAGAAATTACGTGGTTTTCTTGCTCAGATTTGTTCGCAAGCCCACGAGAAATACTCAGGGAGTCTTGCAAATATCCGGTGTTACAGCAGCTAAGTCAGCCAGCTAGCCGTGCCCTACAGTTGAGATGGCATGTCATGATTCCCCTCTCTTTCACCTGCTGACTCCTCCTCAGCCTTCCGGACTCTGCTTAGGTGCCTCTTCCTCCAGGTTGTCCGCTCCCGTCCCCACCCTTCCTTACCTGCTCTCCTAATACCATGGGCTGATCCAGTGCAGCATTTGTCACACATCTTAACAGCTGTCTGCCTCCAGTCTGTATCCGGACTCCACAACCTGAAGGTAACGGCTGCATCTGCCTTGATCATCATTGTATCCCTTGCTCCTACAACAGCACCTAACACAGAGTAATTCCTCAGTCAACATTTTCTGGATGGGTGAACAAAAAATAAATCTACACATCAAGTGAAAATTAGGCTGAGCAGAAATGAAGCAAGTGATAAAGTACAAGAGAAGGTTATACCTGTTATTCTAGGCATGCTAATTCTAATTTTAGAATTGCTGTGGTTATTTCATGTTACTCTGCCAGGCTTCAGTGTTAGGCAAGGGCAATTCTCTGTGTAAGCAGGGATAGCTTTCCTGAAAGGTCCTGTTGGTCCTGGGAAGTGATGGTATATGTGACTCATCCCTCAAACCAGAAGGCTAAGCTAAACTAGCAGGAGAGCTGCAGCAGGAACCTTCTGGCAGGAAAGAAACAGCATGCTCTGTGTACCACCCGTGTGTGACCGGAAATAAAGGATGCCCACCATGTGAAGACTGATCAGGACGCAGAGAGAAGGACGTCAGGCAAGATCCCGCCCGTGCTTCGGAACATAACATGTCTATTAGCATCATTAAGTACTAGCTGACATGCATAGAGCATTGAGTATGTGCCAGGCACTGTGCTAAGCACTTCACATTCACTATTTCATGGAATCCCCACCATGGCCCTATAAGGCGAAACTTATAAATATCACCATTATATAGATGGGGAAATTGAGGCTTGGAGAGGTTAAGTTGTTTGCCTGAGGTCACAAAGCTGGTAAGCAGCAGAGCTGGAATCCAAACCAACAGAAATTCCATCTAGATACCCAACTCCTCACTGCCGTCTATCCTTGGAAACTAGACTAGTCTCCAAGGAAACATGAATCTACATTTTCTTTCAACTAATAAGAGCTCTTTCCTTACGGTAATTATTTAAATAGTTTTAATAAAAATTTAAAATCTAGTTCAAGATTAAAGTTTCAAAGCCATCAAACATCAAATATATATGAAAATACATTTGTATACATTATAAACAGATATATGACGTGACATGAAGTGCTGGATCCAGTGCATCAGAAAATACACGCAAATATAAAATACCCGACAGCATTATGTAAAACATCAGCTGCTTGCCAAATCGGCATTAAATACTTAAGCACTGTGACCTGTTGCTTAAAGTATTACAAATCCAGCCTTATCTAAAAATCTCTATTTGTCCTAGGAAACTAATACTTTTTAAAAACAATAATTTGGTAATTTTAATAATATTTAGATCTATCTAAACTTAAAGCCTATATATTTACCACCCTTTTACATGCTTACCAGTATTACAGACACAATAAATTTTATCAGGTATTTTTGATAATGTGCTAGGAATTGTTTGAAATATAAAGAAGAATAAGATTTCGTTTTCACCATCTCAGAGATTCCAGATAGTGGTGGACACAGAAACCCGTGAAAATAACTGCAGGATGAAATAGACGAAATTATAGAAGCCCTATGTACCATGGAAAAATGGACATGGACATGGAAATTTTATTTCATATGCATACTCGTTAAAGAAACAAGAAGCCTAAAAAAGTTAGCTACCTTTGGTTTTTATTACTTATGTCTTACACTCAAGTGAACTTTTTTCTGTCTAATCTAATATCATTCAAATCCTGAGTCCTTTTAATTAAGTTATCCTAAAATGAATTTTCATGAACACAGAATTTGTGCTATTACTCTATCTGCACCTCATGGATATTACCACATTTTAGATTTTATGTTTTAAAACACAAAACAATATAAAACCTAAAGTTTTAACATAAAATGTCTTTGGATCTTCAACTAAAATACTAAAGATATAAAAAACTTTATTCTCCTCAAGATAAAACTAGATTTAAAATTGTCAATGAAATAGTTGATTGATCATTTATATTTCTATAAATATATGGAAAATAATCTATTTTTTATTTGTAAGACATTACAATTTTAGATTGTATTTGCATTTAGGAAAATTTCACATAATCTTTACCAGATCCATGCTTACTCTGATAAAAATTTGTTTTTTCAATAGTTGATTCTTCAAAATATCTTGACTAATCCTTCTCCCTCTACAAACAATATTATTATTTGCCAATATTCAAAAGTCTGAATAAACGACCTTATCCCTGGGAATATCTTGCCAAAAAACTATTACCTGCAGCTACAAAGTCCAGAATGTCAACTTCTTCAGAACAAACAGTTCAGTTTCTCCCATAAAAAATGCAAGGGAAACAAAAAAAGAGGATTGAGGAAATCTAAAAGAGATATAATAGCCCATATCAACCAAACACAATACGTAACCCTTATTAGCATTCTAATTCAAACCGACCAACTAAACAAAAAGTTTTTAGACAATTGAAGATATTTAAATATTGCCTGGATAAACCGATGCTATTAATGGATTATTTAGGTGTGATAATGGTATTGTGGTTACATTGATGGGAATCTTCTTTTTTATAAATGGGGTCTTGCTATGTTGCTCAGGGTGGTCTTGAACTCCTGGCCTAAAGTGATCCTCCAACCTCTGCCTCCCAAAGAGCTGGGATTACAGGGAGGAGCCACTGCACCCAGTCTCATTGATGGAATTATTATCTTTTAGAGAAATATTCAAAAATACAATACAATGATAGACTATCTGGGATTTGATTCAAAATAATTCAGTGGGGAGGGGACTGTCAGCAGATAAAGAAGACACAAGGTTGGCCCAGAGGAGAAGTACATACAGGTTAATTATACTAATCTCTTTATAAACATTGTTTGAAATATGACATAATGCATCCTATACAACTGATACCTTCAGTAACTCAATAATAGTCCCCTTAATTTTAGGAACTACTGGTCATAAATATGCCCTTACATATAGACATCTCCTCTATACATAGCAAAATCACATTATTTGACAAAAAGGAAATCTCTTAGGCTACGTTTAATCTTATTGTTCTCTTTGCCTGGATTTGGGAATAGAAACTGCTTCACTGGCTAAGTAAATCATAACTGTCCCAAAATATTCTTAATTACTGATTTCAATAAACATATCCCTTCGTTCTAAGAACAATTAAGAAAATGAAGTTTATGTTCAGGTAAACCTGACAATGTTAAGGTAGTTGAGTAACAGGGAAGTAATGATTGACTGAATTTCATACTGGATTCTCAAATCCTTTTTCTTTTTCTACTCTAATGTTTCCTTTGGATGGGGCGAATTCTAGTATTGTTAGCGATCACCTATGTAACTTTTTTGCAGGTGGTGTATATGGAATCAATGAATGCTTAAAACCAATTAAAAATAATTTCAGTGATTACATGAAAACACAGCTAGAAAAACTAAAGTATTTTTGTAGAGATTACGAGAAGGTTACATTAACAATCAGAATAAGGTTACTATTTAGACTGTAATCAGGTGTCAATGTGGAAAGAAATTTCTGAGCGTTTTTCCGGAAGGCTGGGGAGGAATGAGAATCATGACTCTCCACACTTCCAATAAAACGTGGTGAAGGACTGGTGCAAACTCTCAGAAGCCACCATTTGCTAAATCTCCCCGCCGGCCTTGTCGGTCCTTACCGCCGTTGGATTCCATTATTTTTCTCGTGGTTTCTGCTGTTTCTCTCAATTGTCTAACGACCGTTATTAAGTAAAAATGAATGAAACGGGGCCGTGTGATCTAGGCAGCCTGGAGATGAGATTTTGGAATCATAAGCTACCTTCCAATGTATAAACAGACTTTATTCATTCTGGATACTCAATGTCCACAGAATCGGCACTGTAGGATGTGACTGCCCTGCCAGAAGGCACCTGCTCGGGACTTGCTGGCAACCGACAGTCCCCTCTGCTTGCGACCCTCGGCCGGCCGCCGGGGACCCCTAGTCCACCGGTTCCTGGACGTTCTCTCTACTCTCCAGCGGCCACCGCCTCCACTCCCACCCCGCTAGTCCCGAGCCTGCCGGCCCGAGGGTTCGCAGAGGGCCAGTCGTTGCGACAGCCCCGCGTCCCGGCCCCCGCGTCTCTTGGACCTTCCCCCCAGGCCAGCGCAGCCCAGCGTCCCGGGCAAGGTTCACGCTACCAGGATCCAGTGCGGGGCGAGGAAGTGGAGAGCTGCAGCGAGACTCCGAAGAGAGATTCCGGCTTCGCGGGGCGGCGCGGAGCCCGGAGCTGCCCACCTCCGCCGCCCGGGGAAGGCGGCTGGGATTAGAAGGTGGCTTCGGGCCCGCAGGGAGTCCGGGGGAGGGATTCCCGGTACCGCCGGCACCGACGTCGAGGGGTGCCTGGGTTCTTGGGGACCACGAGAGGAAAAAGAACGAAAATCACACCAGGGAGGAAGGACGCGCGGAACGCCCCCCTGTGAAGCAGGTGCTCTGGTCAGGCGTGGGCCGGAGCGCGGTCTGGGGGAGTCTGGCGGCGCCGTTGCCCGCAAGCGGCAGAGGCTGGCAAGAAAACGCACAGCCCAGGGCGTGGGGAGGGGAACGGACCGCGCGACAAGAAAACGCACAGCCCAGGGCGTGGGGCGGGGAACGGACCGCGCGAGAAGAAAACGCACAGCCCAGGGCGTGGGGCGGGGAACGGACCGCGCGAGAAGAAAACGCACAGCCCAGGGCGTGGGGCGGGGAACGGACCGCGCGACAAGAACACGCACAGCCCAGGGCGTGGGGCGGGGAACGGACCGCGCGACAAGAACACGCACAGCCCAGGGCGTGGGGCGGGGAACTGACCGCGCGACAAGAAAACGCACAGCCCAGCGCGTGGGGCGGGGAACTGACCGCGTGACAAGAAAACGCACAGCCCAGGGCGTGGGGCGGGGAACTGACCGCGCGACAAGAACACGCACAGCCCAGGGCGTGGGGCGGGGAACGGACCGCGCGACAAGAAAACGCACAGCCCAGGGCGTGGGGCGGGGAACGGACCGCGCGACAAGAAAACGCACAGCCCAGGGCGTGGGGCGGGGAACGGACCGCGCGACAAGAAAACGCACAGCCCAGGGCGTGGGGCGGGGAACTGACCGCGCGAGTCTTTCGGCGCGTCTGGGTCTCGGGGAGAGAAAAGCGCTTCCTGGCACCGGGGGCGGTGGCACAGAGGCCAGGAGGAAGAAATCCGGGCCCTGGCCCAGGTCAGGCTTCCACCCCTGCGACCCGCAAGAGGCCCAGGCAGGAAAGGTGGCGCGCGCGAGTGGAGTTAGTGGTTCAGAAAGCAAACCTGGCCAGGTGCTACTGCCTGAGGGTCGTCGGGCGAGTTTCTTCATTTCCCCGAGTTCCTTATTTCTAGTCTGGAAAACGGAGAATTCCATAGTGTCTTCTTCAGGGAGTGCTGGGAGTGCTGAAGGAGGATCCGGTGCCTGGCAGACCAGGAGCAGGGGGGAAACAGTTGGCCGATACTGTTACTATTATCAGCGTTATTAGCGGGCAGGACAGTGGGGGGGGGGGCGGGGGTAAGGGGCCTCCCCGCGCCTCCCAGCCCTTCGCGCTCGGCTCCAGCTCTTTGGCTTCCTTCCCTGGGCAGCTCTAGGCTTAGCTCTCAGCCATTTCTCAAGAAGACGATCCCGAGGGTCGAAGACCACCCTTGACCCTTGACCATGGACTCTTCGTGTAACTTGGAAGAGCGTGATTTTAAAACCCAGCCTCAGGGTTACAGAAGCCCGAGATCTGGGAGGCGTCCGGGACCTCCCTCCCAGAACCGCAGGGACCCGGCCTGGGATCCAGAGTGTGGCCTCTCGCTCTGTGCAGTCAGGAAGGCGGCCAGGTCTGGTCACCGCGCCAAGCACTACGCACCTCTGGGACGCGTCGTTGCGGGGGGGTGGGGGGGCTGGGGCGCCTCCACGACGCCTGGTCTGCCCGGCAAGTGCTTGGTGTCGTTGGTGGGTTCGTAGCTGCGACAGGTAAACGTCCGTTCCGCGAGCCGGGCAAGGCAACCCCTGCGGGTCGCACCCGAAGGCCGGACCTCTCTATATTTCCTGTCTCAGTTTCTCCTGAATGTAAGATTTACTCCAAGAGGGCAGGAGCTGGGCCACATCTGTTTCATTTTCATTTTCTTCTGTATTCCAAATATCAAGCACAATGCCTGGCATCCCATAGGCATGAAATAAAAATGTATTGAATGTCAATGAATGAATGAATAATGTATGGATAGATGGATGGATAAAATGGAAGGGTGAATAGGTAGATTGGTGGGTGGATGGATTGGTGGATGGATAGATGGATGGATATGATATATGGATGAATAAGATGGGTGGATGGATGGGAGAATGGATGGCTGAATGCATGGATGGATGGATGGATGCATGGGAGGATAGATGGATGAATACATGGATTGATGGACAAATGGATGGATGGATAGATGGAAGGGTGGATGGGTGAATGGGTAGATGGATGGATGAGTGGATGGGTGGATGGATATGAGGATGGATAAAATGAGATGAGATGGTATGACTTTTTGTTGGTTCTGTAGTTCAATTAGTTCAATTAGGGTGCTTTTTTTTTGAGAGTTTTATAAAGCTAAAATCTAGTTTTTCCAGTAAATTGTACTTTAGGCAAAATCCTCCCAATGTTTCTAAAATAATACTAAAAGGGGCATCTGGTAATACAGGAGCAATTTTTTTTGTTGTTTTTTTTTGAGACAGAGTCTCACTCTGTTGCCCAGGCTGGAATGCAGTGGCATGATCTCGGCTCACTGCAACCTCTGCCTCCCGGGTTTCAAGCGATTCTCCTGCCTCAGCCTCCTGAGTAGCTGGGATTACAGGCACCCACAACCACGCCCGGCTAATTTTTGTATTTTTAGTAGAGACAAGGTTTCACCATGTTGGCCAGGCTGGTCTCGAACTCCTGGCCTCAAGTGATCCACCCGTCTCGGCCTCCCCAAGTGCTGGGATTGCAGACGTGAGCCACATCACCCAGCCATACAAGAGCAATTTTAAAAATTAAATTAAACCCACCAGGAGGAACAAACAACTCCAGACGCGCACCACCTTTAAGAGCTGTCACTGCAAGGGTCTGTGGCTTCATTCCTGAAGTCAGCGAGACCACGAACCCACCAGGAGGAACAAACAACTCCGGACACTCCACCTTTAAGAGCTGTAACACTCACTGCGAAGGTCTGCGGCTTCACTCCTGAAGTCAGCAAGACCATGAACCCACTGGAAGGAAGAGACTCTGGACACATCTGAACATCTGAAGGAATAAACTCTGGACACACCATCTTTAAGAACTGTAACACTCACCGCAAGGGTCAATAGCTTCATTCTTGAAGTCAGCGAGACCAAGAACGCACCAAAAGGAACCAATTCCGGACACACTAGGAGTGGGGTGTTGGTGGGGCAGGGCACGGGTAGAAGCGAGGTGCAGGTAGGATCAGGGTATGCGTAATATTGAGGTGCTGTTGGAGTGGGCCATGGGTAGCATGGGGTGCTGGCAGGGCTGGGCATGGGTAGGAGTGAGGTTTGGGTAGTGGCTGGTGCTGCAGTGGTGAGCCATGGATAGGAGCGGGGTGCGAGTAGGGGCGGGGCTCAGGTGGAGTAGGGTGACTGCTGGGTCAGGCATGTTTAGGATGGGGCGCTGGCAGGGCAGGGCACTGAAAGGAGCAGAGCGTGGGTGAGATTGGGGTTCTAGTGGGGCAAGCATGGGGAGGATAGGGTGCTGCAGGGCGGATAGCAGCCGGGTGCTGCTGGGACAGGGCACAGGTAGGAGAAAGGTCCAGGTAGGAGCTAGGTGCTGTGAGGTCGAAAGCAGGTAGTGTGTCCGGAATTGGTTCTTTGTGGTGGGTTCTTTGTCTCGCAGACGTCAAGAATGAAGCCGCAGACCCTCGCGGTTAGTGTTACTGTTCTTAAAGATGGTGTGTCTGGAGTTTGTTCCGTCAGATGTTCAGATGTGTCCAGAGCCTTTTCCTTCTGGTGGGTCCGTGGTCTCGCTGACTTCAGGATAGAAGCCGCAGACCTTCGCAGTGAGTGTTACAGTTCTTCAAGGTGGTGCGGACCCAAAAAGCGAGCAGCAGCAAGATTCACTGTGAAGAGTGAAAGAACAAAGCCTCTGCCGCGTCGACGGGTATCCGAGCAGGTTGCCACTGCTGGCTCGCATGGCCAGCTTTTCCCTTATTTGGCCCTGCCCATGTCCTGCTGATTGGTCCATTTTACAGAGAGCTGATTGGTGCACTTACAAACCTTTAGCTAGACACAGAGCACTGATTGGTGCGTTTTTACAGTTTTAAAAACTGTAACACTCACTGTGAGGGTCTGAGGCTTTATTCTTTTAGTCAGTGAGACCAAGAACCGACCAATTCCAGACACAAGACCATCTCATCTCAAGAGACCAGGACGTTCAGGCACCCCTAGAATGTAGCTGCTGGCAGAGCCTGAGGTCTATCCAGCCCATGCTCTTCCCTGATATCCTTGACAGATTGTGGGATTGTTCAGCCTCTGCAAGGACATGGCCAATGATGGGGGGCTGGTTGTGGGGGCAGCACTCTAGGCAAGGGAAGAAATAAAGTGTCTGGGAACTGGCGTGGTGAAGGGGCACTTTGTGGAGAAGCTGTGTTCACATTTGGATGTGTCGAGGGTGGAATGATATGAGGAAAGTCAAAGGGTGCCCACCCCCAGAGCCTAGGTGTGGGCACAGCACTGCACCACGCCTTAGGGGAGATTGGACTCTGGGCAGAGATCCCAAGAGAAGCAGGAGTTGGAGTCTTGGGGGCCAGTGTGATAGGGAACTAACTTTACTTTAAAGCCAATTTGTCAGTAAGAAAAAACAAGAGGTGCACCTTGTAGGAGAAAAAGTCACAAGCTTGGTGTGCTTGAAGTCACAAACCTTGCTGTGCTTGGTGAGAGGGATCCCAAGTGTACTTGAGGCACTCTCCTGTTTAAAAGGGGAACGGTGGTTTTCTTTCCTCAGTGTAGGTCAGTGTAAAAAATCTGCTTTGTAATTGCATAAGGTCTCAGCACCAACAAAATCACAGAAAATGTGAAATGTATTATCATAACAGTCAACTTGCTTAGAATGTAGTTGAACCTGCATGCAGTATTGAGACACCAGACAACTGTTTCAGTCTCCACATTTCTTTCATTTCCTTTATGAAAGTTTCATTAAGAAAAAAAAATAACTCCCTTGAGTATTCTGATATTTTTGGTGAGTGAAACAGTAATCTCAGCAAAGTTCAATCTTGATATCAGACAGCAGAATTTCAGGTTGTTTCATCTAATTGCCACTTAATACCAAAGACATGATATTTATTAGCATGTATTTCTAATGAGAAACTATTATAGTCGTCCTCAATTGTCTGAAATATGAAGCGGAAAAAGAAAATTATGAGTCCCAGATACCAGACCACGTGCTGATCAGATACAATATCGTGGTTCCAGCATATTATGAAATAAAAATTCAAAGACAATACCATGCAAAAGGTCAATATTCGGCAGCCTCTGAGAAGTCATACATCTAGATAGACCTAAACTGTAAGTGCAGAAGTGCTACAGTAAACTATATGGGCTTTCTACTAAGTACTGGCTAATTTTAAAACATACTGAAATTTATATACATTAGTTTTTGTTATAAGAATTGAGAATCCGCATTGTATTATAAAGTTGATCTACAACAGTCACTTTATTATAAAATATTTTCGGCCTGGCGCGTTGGCTCACACCTGTAATCCCAGCACTTTGTGAGGCCGAGGCAGGCAGATCACCTGAGGTTGGGAGTTCAAGACCAGCCTGATCAACATGGAGAAAACCCCATCTCTACTAAAAATACAAAATTAGCCGGGCATGGAGGCAGGGGCCTGTAATCCCAGCTACTCCGGAGGCTGAGGCAAGAGAATCGCTTGAACCTGGGAGGCGGAGGTTGCAGTGAGCCAAGATCTCATCATTGCACTCCAGCCTGGGCAACAAGAGTGAAACTCCATCTCAAAAAAAAAAATAAAAAATTCACCAGAAGGAAAGTGCTTACCTATTTGAACAACTCTGTACGGGTCTATACAGTATTCCAAGGCTCTTCAATAAGCACATGGTGATGACCCAGGTCAGTCGTGGCAAGGTTGGGGAATTAGAACAAACCTCTGTGGCAAACACAGATTACAGCTTGAAGTGAGCATCACGGATTTCTACAACAAATACTCTGACAAATATTTCCTATGATAAACATCCACGTTCTCGAGGTGGGACAATTAACCCAAACTTTCCAAATTACATAAAAACTTTTGCTCTATCTAATTAAGCTGATAAATTCATTATTTTAAATGACAACATACAAAAGAAGTATAGATTTTTACTTAAAACGTATTGGATATGTGGGTATTCTCTTGTCTTTCTAAGCAAATGCTAATATCAATTCAGTGCTTAACAATGTCAGCAGCAACTGGGCCCTCTAAGTCTCCTGCTACTGAAGTTTGAGGGATCAAGCCCCACCTTAATTTTGACAAAGACTAAATTCAAGATGTCTGTGGCTTACAATTTTCTTATTCTACTTAATGAGGTAGAGAAGTTCATTTGGAATTGAGCACTCCATTAGACTGTTTCAGCTAAATTTCAGGTGGCATTTTCTAACAATAAGAGCTGTTGATGCTTTGGAAGGCAACAGGTTTGCTTCACTGGAAGTGACGATGGCCTTCCAGGAAGGGTGAGGCAGGGTTTTCTAAGATCTCATCCAACTAAATGATTCAGAGAGCGCCAGCCTGGGGATTCCAGGTGCTTGTGACTCGGGGATCTTTCTGCCATCCCACCTCACCTGTTAGTCACCTTTTGAAACTGGGTATGATTGAAATGGAGTTTAGGGAATGCTGTAATAATATATCTCTTGCTTGCCTAATTCACAGAAATGTGCACAGGCAAACTGTGATGCTAAGTGGGGACTTTGATCCTTTGATCCCGGGCCCTCCTCCCACCTGGAGCCATACCTATTTCTCCCTTGCCCATTCTCCTGCCTCCGCGTTCAGATGTGGTTCAGGCCTGAGACAGGAGGAACCTATCAATGAAGGAGGAAATGTTCCCCAGCTCCTCAAACACGAGGCCTCCTTCTGCAACTCAACTTTCTGCTCCCAGGACAGGATGATCTGAAGACCCCACCGCTTCACCTCATCTGAAGACTCAGTTAAAGAGGAGCGGGCAGGCAGCTGGGGGATTCATTCTCTGGGAGTGGGAGCAGAAGGGAGCCCCTTGTCTTGTTTTTGTTCCTTCGCAGTTGACCCACAGCTGGAGTGCGAGCTGGGCAAGTAGGTGCTGGGCAACTTCTGGGGAGACTCAGGCCTCCTTATTGGCCATCACAAAGCCCCAGAGAAAAAGATGCTTCCAAAAACTGCAAGATAAGAGGAACAGGTAAAGGTCATGGGAGGATTAAGTAGAGCACAGCAGGCTGCTTCACGAACCCTCTGTGGCCTTCCACAGGTGGGACAGCATGGCAGCTGCTAACATTGAGTCTAGGCCATCAGGCAAGGTGAATTAGGGACAGTACCAGTGGGGAAAGTACCTCGGTGTAGCCCATGCACCGTCTGCCACCCACCCACGAAGTTCAACCTCTTCTAGTGCTCTTTTCTGTTTTCATGGTCCTGGAGTGACTTGACCTCATTTAGTCATTCTATGATTATCCCATTTACAGGCAAGGAGCATTTTTACTGTTGTTAATGCTCTTAACTCTAGCAAGCTATGAATTTAGGACATGTCTGTGCCCTTTGGCAAACTTACTGTCTCCTTAGGAATTTTGTGCCCGATTTCTTTTGCTCTTCCAGACTGCTGCCCATGCTCCTCTGCCCTGCTGAGCACTCTGGGAGATGGACCTGGTTGGACACTAGAGCTCCACCCTGCAGCTTTCAGGTGGGCTCAGTAGATGGGGATCCTGGAGGAGACTGTAGAGCAGCTGCTGGCACAGTTGTCCTGGAGCTACCTGGGCCCAGATGCCCCAGCTCTCTCCATGCAGACCTTTCTACCTACCTCTCCTCTCATACTGGGCTGTCCGTGTAGGTAAGAGTGGTACAAGCTTCCCTGTCACATGGGTAGGAGTCAACTTCCCTTTCCTTTGTGGTGCTAAACCCCCCGCCACACCTCGAGTAAACAGGGCCCTTTCTAAGCCCCGCTCCTGTCTTGTCTGGGCACAGCATGTGTTTTCTCCTGGGACCCTGAAGCACACATCCATTCTACTCATGTAAAACAGACAGCTGCATAAGAGAAAATAATATATTCACGTGTACAGCTGTTGGCAAGAAGTCTTCAGAGATGGAGAAACCGATGAAGAATCTTGCTGCAAGATCCCAACCTATGCCAAGGGCCACTGCGAGGAGCCAGCATGGACACAAAATTCACACCCAGGGCAGCTCCTGTGTCTTCTGAGCCTCTCATGAGGGCTGCAAGCACAATGGTCTGGTACTGCCTGCCTGTAATGTTTTCTTTTAGAATAGATCCTGTGTGTAGATGACAGAGCATTCTACATCATTACTACGTGGGATGCTGAGAACCAGGTGTTTTCTTCTCTGGGCATAAGCTCCTGAGGCTCCCGAAAGTCTCATCCTCCTGGGCCGAGGATGCTGAAGGGAGCCGTGGGATGGAAGGCGGGCCCAGAAAGCACACGGGCAGGCAGAATCTGCTCTGCCCAGCTCCAGTGTCTTTTCTTTACTGTACTCACCGTATGTTTTCAGAAAGACAGGCCAAGAACAAAAGTGGGAGCCACCTAAATGTCCAACCATGATGGTCCATGAACACAGTGGAATGTGCAAGATAATTGTGAAAATTGTGCGGAAGTATGGGGAACTGCTTAGGATACACAGTTAAGTGAATAAGGCAGCATGTTAAGTGTTATATATGCCATGGTTACAATTCCAAAAATATGTATGTACATAGGCAAATTCTGGAAGAATAAAACCAGAAGAAAATGTTGTATTAAAGTGATAGCATCATGGATGTATATAGATAGCCTTTGATGTCTTTGTTGGAAGAGGCCATCCTTGTACCCTGTCCCTTGCTGAGCATGCCACAACTGCAAGGCCCTGAGTGTCCCTTAGCTGGCCCATTTCTCAGGTCCAGCTGATAACTCTGAGAGGTGAGGTAACATTGCCCCCTCCCCACGACCCTCCAGGCAAACAGCAGGCTGGCTTCTGGCTTGCTGTAAGCACAGCGCCTTCTCCAAGCTCCACGCTTCGCACTGCACAGACAGCATTCATCTAAGCCTGCTGTGTCACCTGTGAGGGAACTGGGAATGAGGGGAACTGACCCAGAAGTGCGGCTGGACATGCTGCTAGTTGTGTAGCAAGTAACGGTGTCCATGGTCCCTGACCCAGCAGTCTCCTGGCTTCTGCCAACATCCAGGAAACAGTAACAGGTTGACTGAATAGCTTCTAAGAAGGATAAAATCAAATCCCAGATGACAGTCTTAATAAGGTTGCGATACCAATTTGAAATTACAGTTGACTCTTAAACACCGGTTTGAACTGCGAGGGTCCACTTAGAGATGGATTTTTTTTTTTCAAAAAATACAGTCCGTGGGTTTTGTATCCACAACCAAACACAGATAGAATATATAGTATTCTCAGGATTTAAATCTGCCCATATGGAAGCCTGGCTTTTCATAACCTTGGGTCCCCAGGACTCACTGTGGGACTTGAGTATGTGCAGATTTTCATGTCTTACCCATGGCCCTGGAAGCAATTTCCTACAGATTCCCAGGGATGACTGTATTTGCCTAATGTTTCTTTCCCAGCAGACTCATGTCTGTCTTGTGCACTGCTGTGTTCCTGGCACCATGGGGGAGCCTGGTGCAGAGCAAGTTTCCTCAGATGGCCCTTTGTGGATGGACTACAGGAGCAGAGATGTGCAAGAAGCAAGTTTCAGAAGGAATTCAAACCAAGATGTAGAGTTTGAAGGCAACAGTGGCCTTTGCAATCATACCTCCCTGTTACTCAGTAACAAAGCCACCACCGTGCATCAAGCACCCACAGGCCACGCCTGTCTTCTGGACGATTTTCGGGGCATCATATTTCAATGTTCTTCTGTCCATTTCCAGGCACAAAGTGCTTTCACTCACATTCGGTCCTTGCTGCAACTGCAAGCCACTGAAGACAGGTGTGTCTGATCCCAACGTGGAGCCCACAGTAACAGCAAGCAGCGACTGTTGCTTGTGCAGGAGGCCCTGTGTGCCACATGTTGCTCTTCACTCCTGATCAGGGCTGTTTACGTGGGTCCCATCACAGCTGCTCTGTGACTAGGGAACTTGACATCTCCATTTTTCAACTGAAAACACAGAAGTACAAAGGGGTTCACCACCTTGTCCACGGTTGCCCTGCTTCTAACTTGGTTGGAATAAAAACAAGCAACTGTCATCTGGGATATTAACCACGCAGGCTGTGGTGTTGCAAAGCAGGGGAGCACGGAGCAGGAAGCATACCACCCTGCTGAGATCAGCTCACTCACAAGTGGCAGGGCTAGGGCTGCAGCGCAGCTCACTTATGGGCACTGTGTGGGCCTGAAAGCAAAGTCCACATCAAAAGGTCGCAGTGGCCCCCAAAACAGCTTCCTGACCCGCTTCTGTGGTCCCAGACCTCTTGCTGCTGAGGTACCTTAGCTTTCCAATTACTCTTGCCAATTCTGCCTGCCCAGTACTGCTAAAAGGCCGCTTCCCTCTGTCCCATGGCCTCAAACACACTTCAGAGAGAATTTCTGGGCACTTCTAGAAGGCTGGTCACTACAGCACAAAAGAAGTCAAAGTTATCGCGTTAGTGCTCCCAAATCTGAGGCACAGTTTGGAGATGGGGGCTCTGAGTCAAGGGGCAGGCTGGGGACTGTTCTGGTGCCTGTGACTATGGGACTGAGTCCGTCACAGCCCCTCTCATTTTCACCAGTGAAGGACATAATGTATACAGTGGTCCATTTCCAAGACAAAGTGCCTTAAATTGGCTTAGGTCAGCAAACTACAGAAGAAACAGGATATTCGAGGCCCCTGCTTGGATAGCTGATGCCTGCTTGTAGGCCTCCCCCTTTCCCCGCTTACCCCCCATTAGTTGCGTTCACCAGAACCAAAGAAGTTTAGTCTAAAATGAAAGCTTACTACTAGCCTGCAAAATAGCTCCCTTTGTCTGTTCTTATCAGCCGGCCCAGCTACTTAGGTCGTAGGTGAAATACTTGAAGAGCCCCTGAGCTGACTAGGATTGCAGTGCATTGTGGGCTGTGACAAAATGCAGCAAGACAACCCTAAAAACAAACAAACAAAAACACCTAAAGCCCCTGCCTCACAATCAATAGGTGACGTCCAGGAAGGCTGTGACCCCATAGTACTCAGCCTGTGGGAAACTGGGGGAGGAGCCTGTGCACTAGCGGACAAATTGCTTGTTGAAACTGCGGGGTGTGCCTGTCCGTCAGACACCCGATTTTGCAAGACTGACTTTTTATTAAAAATCTCACTTTCGCTGTTCTCTGGGTCTCTGAGTCCATCCTTCGGGTTTGGATGGGTGAGTTTGTTTCTTACACCTAGCGAGGGACTGGGCCAGGCAGTCTCTGAGGTCCTCCCTCTGCTTCTCATAAGACATCTGTTGTGTCTCTTCCTCTCCTCATCACACACTTCTGTGACTCCCCTTGAAAGACAAGAGCATGTTCAGTCCCCATCAGACATGGACAGTCAGTGCTTCCTTGCCCCGAATTTCTTCCCCTTGCCCTTGTCCACCCTAGACCCCTGGGCTTTCCCAGTAAGTCACACATCAAAACCTTCCTGCCATGTGTTTATAGGATTCTATATTTTGATTATGGAAGTTAAAAGTGTAGTGATCCAGTTAATATTTTATTTCTTCCAGAAAACTTAAGGCTTTAACTCTGTCAAAATGTGTGCATTATGAAAGGTTCATATCCCCCAGTATCTGCATCCTTAGAAATAAGAGCTTAGCCACTGTTGTATAGCTTAACTTTGGCAGTGCCAGCCCTTTATTTGTATATGGAGCACAGGAGCCTGAATTAGCTGGCATTTTATTTCCTTACTAAGTCAATAAACACTTTTTTTTTTTTTGAGACGGAGTCTCACTCTGTTGCCCAGGCTGGAGTGCAGTGGTGCGATCTTGGCTCACTGCAAGCTCCGCCTCCTGGGTTCACGCCATTCTCCTGCCTCAGCCTCCCGAGTAGCTGGGACTACAGGCACCTGCCACTGCGCCCAGCTACTTTTTTTTGTATTTTTTTTTTAGTAGAGATGGGGTTTCACCATGTTAGCCAGGATGCTCTTGATCTCCTGACCTCATGATCCGCCTGCCTCAGCCTCCCAAAGTGCTGGGATTACAGGCGTGAGCCACCACGCTGGGCCTAAACACTTATTTTTTAACACTATTGTCCCAGGCACTGTACTAGGTGCCAAGAAAACAAAAATGAACACAGAAAAAATATACACTCAAGTTATTCATGGTCTAGAGAAAAAGACAGACATACGTGAATTCTTAGGCAATATGTGCCTAGCACATCAACACATATAAGTGTGTGATAAACCATAGGGAGACTTGGGAAGGCTTCACGAAGGAGGGTGCCTAAGAATCGAGGGCTTCATCCGAATCTCAGCCTCCAGGTGGTTCCCCGACTCCTTTCCCCACAGCTCTGGGCTGGAGTTGACAGATGGGTCGGTCAGCTAACGTGGGCGAGACCATAGTTCCACCTCACTGTCCAGGGGCCAGGGGCCCGCTAGAGGGAGCCAGGCGATTGTGGGAGAAGCAGGCCTTGCCACAGCCTCTTTGGTGTGGTAAGAAAACTTTTCTGTTTTAACAAAGTTGTCACATAGAATCCTGCAAATCCGAATCCTACCAATCAGCAGGCACGGGTTCATCTCTACATCAACTTCCCTTATTTGATGTACAGATGAACCCCACACTTGCTAATAGTACCTGAGTGTGGGCAACAATTCCAGATCTTTCCATAAAATTCAGCACAAGGGCCCTCATGGGTAAGGTGGCTTCCTCATTTGAATACAGATTCTCACATTGACATGGCCCTACCTCTGAGGATGACTTTTGAAGAACAAAACAAGCCTTTGAGGCCTGTCACTGAATTCCTGTTATTTCAGAACACAGGGTTTTCGTGTGTGTGTTCTTCCTCCCCTGCCATGTTTCAGGGAAAGGGAATTCAACGTAAAGGGGCCCTTTGCAAAACATACCTTGCAGATGGACCCATCAGAACTGCCTGGGTCTTCCATTTGGGGGCCGGTTCCCAGGCTGACAGATCTGTGACTCTGTAAATGAGTAAGAACCTGAATGTGTCACAGAAAATTCTTCCTGGTCCATAGACTGAATGAAGCAAATGTGAGGTGTGGTTGATCATCATGAAGTTTCTAAGAGTAAAAGAGAGAAAGCAAAAAAGTACATCTTGTTCTCTTCAGCTCAGTGGTTGGATTTAAATTCAGTCTCCACATAAAACTTCAGAAACGGCCCCTGCCCTGGGACAATGGCCAAAATAACAAATAGCTGAAAATCTCCTTTCACTCTGAAGGCCAGTCCTTTCCCCCTGGGCAGCCCCCTCTCCTTCGGAGTGGGGAGGCAAACCTCCCGGCTGGACTGGAACTCCCAGGGCGTTCAACAGCAACAGGGCAGCCTGCTCCCACTTGCTTTGTCCCCAGGGTTTCAACCCTCTCAACAATTTCTTCTCGTTGCTTCTGTGACTGTTTTTTTTTTATTTTTTTTTTCTGCCCTGTCCTACCTCTGTGACTGTTTTCTGCCACCTTTGTTAACCCTTCCCCTTGCCGGCTCCAATTTTAAGTGTCCCCTGAGACTGGTAACTCACTGCTTTGTGCCAGGAGGTTCCTTGGCTCCAATCAAGGGTTCCTGACCACTCCCACATTCCAAGCTGGACACCTCCTCAGCAGGTCCCACTCCACACAAGCTCTCCTCTTCAAACCGGCTGGCTTCCCCAGCCCCTAGCCCTCTGAGGCCATCACCCTTTCATAGGCATCTGTGTGTGTTTGTCAGAGCTGTAAAGCACCACAAACCAGGGGGCCTAAGATCGCAGAAACTTTATACTTTCACGGTTCTGGAGGCCAGAAGTTTGCGAGCAAGGTGCTGGCGGAGTTGGAGCCTCTGAGGGCTTCTAGTGGTTTGCTAGCCATCTTTGTGTTTGCCATCTCTGCCTTCATCTTCACATGTTCTCCGTGTGTGTCCATGTCTCCAAATTTCTCCTTTCCGTAAGGACACCAGTCATATTGGATTAAGGCCCACCCTAACGCCTCATTTTTACTTGATTACTTCTGTAAAGACACTGTCTCCAAATAACGTCACATTTTCAAGAACTGGTTTGAACTTCAACATAGAAACTTTCTTTTTCAAGGAAAAGAGAATCAGGATTCAACCCAGAACAACACCCAAGCAAGAAGCCTGAGACGGAGCTTTGTGTCTTCCTGCTCCCTAATGCCAGCCTTAGCCAAGCCTCCCTGTATCTCCCACGCCCACTCCCCAACCTGCACCTTCACCTCCAGGGGGCCTCTGTCCACTGACCTGTCTTTCCCCAGCCAATCCTCTGCAAAGTGCTGCAGTCCCCAAACCATAAAGAACCAGTTTTGTTACATTGCTATGGTTGCTCAAGGACAGACATTGGCTCCCTAGCACTGTGGAAGGCAAGTCAGAAGCCTCTGCCTCCCCTGAACCCCTCCCGTCCTACCTGGGAGGGAACCACACTCAGGAGCTAGCCAGTTCTCAGGAGCCTCACGGCAACTGCTCACATCTGAGTCCCAGCTGGAGTTCAACCTAAGTCTCCCTTCTTCAGCGACACCCTCCTGATGCTTAACTGTGCTTTCTTAGAGCTTTACCAGCGCTGCAACAGAGGCCTGACAGCTCTGTGCTTAGTGATTTTGCTGTCTCGTGCCTGTCTCTCTCCTAGCAGGTGGCCAGCTGCCTGAGGGTGGGGCTGTGACTGGGCTTCCCTGTGTCCTGGTCCTCGCCCAGCACACGACTGAGATGGACAGGAGGTTAATACATGAGCGTTGAATCAGCCGAAGATCTGGGGACCAACTCAATGATTACAGAGTGAATGATGGTGCCAAGGCCAGGGCTCTGAACCCGCAGGGAACTTGCTCACTGTTTGTTTGTGTGGCTGCACCCTGCCTCCCCCTTCCTTGGGGGTCTGAGATGCCACAATCACCTTCTCTGGTTCACTAGAACAGAAAAGGGGCCCAGGAGCCCCCATGACATCACACACCCCCTCATGCCCTGAGGCACAAAGTTCTTTTCAGAGAAGTGTTGTGTTGTTGAGCTCCACCTCCACAGGAGTGATTGAGCTCTTCAGGGAGGGCTGGGGGCAGCCATCAGGTGCCTGGGTGGGTTTGGTCATGATCCCTGGATAGGGACCCACCTGTGCCTCCCCACCCAACAAGGGAATGATTCATTGTCTCAAAGTGCCGCGGGAGGGCAAGGACTTAGCCCCAGCCAGAGCGTAGTGTGGTGTGAAAACTGGCTCAGGAGCACCGTAACCTATGAGCTTCCTGATTTCCTTTAGCAATGGAAGGTCATTGGCCAAAGGGTGACCTCAAGGTCAGAGGTTGTTGTCTGTACAAGTACCGTCTGCAGCAGCCTCAGACAGAGGCCATTTCTGCTTGGACACCTGCAGCCCTTGGTGGCCCAGAGATGCTGCCTTGAAGTGAAAATGCAAAGCGATCTGAAGTCCCCAGAAGACAGAGGGGTGCTGGCCTCACTTGGCTCATAATGAAGCCCCGGATTGCGTGCTGGGGCTGGAGAAGCCACAGGAGCTGTTGCCGCTGGGGCCTGGGCAGAGGGCAGCAGGAAGGCACAGGGCTGTCCCTGCATGAGGAACTCACTGAGACCCGTACTTGTGTGACGGATGGTTCATACAA
This sequence comes from Pan paniscus, assembly GCF_029289425.2. Lineage (NCBI taxonomy): Eukaryota > Metazoa > Chordata > Mammalia > Primates > Hominidae > Pan > Pan paniscus. The sequence goes on from NC_073254.2 coordinate 14,813,178, forward strand.
GTATTGAAGGTCCACATCACCAGCATTGGCCAGCTCGAAGACCAGCATGGGTGGAGGACCAGCCTCCAGCCAGTCAGCTCCAGGAGACACGCCTGGCCAGGACCAGCTACAGGATTTGCAGGCCCCATTGCAAGATGAAAATGAGGGATCCATGGTTCAAAAATGACTAAGAATGTCAAGCCAGTGACAGCAGAGCAAGCGTGGGCCCTTCTGAGTGCAGGGACAGCCTGGGTGTCACCCCACAAAGCCAGCCCCAGAACCCACATGTGGAGGAACTCACTGTTCAACCTAAACCGTCTGCTGAGGGAGGCCCAGTCACACCTGGGCTTTCCCGCAGCCTCTTCCAGTGGGATTCCCACAACACCCTTCCTCCCGGAAGCGCCCTGGCTTCCTCTGGAAAGGGGCCTGGGATGTTCCCTTAGAATAACCTATTGAGTGAGCATTTGGCAAATGGGCTCTGTATTTGTGTTATATGGAACAATAAAAATGTTCTTGGGAAGAAACTTGAACTCCAGAGCTCACCTCCTGCTTGAAACAAGTGACGTCTCCTGCAGCTAAGTAAGTGAGAGTCATGCGGGGTTGGGAGCCAGCGCTTTGAGGCCAGGACAGGGGCTGGGAGAAAAGTGGCCCAGGCTGGGTGCCATGGCTCACGCCTGTAATCCCAGCACTCTGGGAGGCCAAGGCAGGTGGATAACAAGGTCAGGAGATCAAGACCATCCTGGCCAACATGGTGAAACCCCGTCTCTACTAAAAATACAAAAATTAGCTGGGCATGGTGGCACGTGCCTGTAATCCCAGCTACTTGGGAGGCTGAGGCAGAAGAATAGCTTGAAGCAGGGAGTCGGAGGTTGCAGTGATCCAAGATCGTGCCACTGCACTCCAGCCTGCGTGACAGCAAGACTCCGTCAGGGAAAATAAAAAAAAAAAAAAGTGGCCCAATGAGCACAGGTCTGCAGCTGAACACAAGGAAGTAGGATTCAGAGAGAGACAGGGGAAGTGAGTTTGCTAGGAGGAAGAAAAGACAGACCTCAGGACCCAAGGACTCAAGGTGAGCATCAATCTCACTGTTCTCGGCAGGGTGGGATGGTGGTGGTCACATAGAATAGGGGGGAACTCGACAATCACTGGGAGACAGTGCTGACCAAATGAACCAATGAACTGTGTAGCCAAGGAACACTACTGTGTGTGTGTATGTGTGTGTCACGTGTGTGTCGTGTGTGTGTGTTGTGTGTATGTGTTGTGTGTGTATGTGTGTCACGTGTGTGTCGTGTGTGTATGTGTGTCATGTGTGTATGTGTGTGTCGTATATGTGTGTACAGAATCTGATGCTTTTATAATGAAGGATGGCTGAAGACTAGGAGAGATGGTGGCAGGATGGCATCAGGGTTGTTTGCTCTGGTTTTAGAGCCAGGCTGCTTAACTCAAGTCTAAGCATAGTCATTTTCTAGCTGGGTGACCTTGGCAAAATTCTGGGCCTTGGTTTCTTCATCTGTAAAATCGGAATAGTAGTAATAGCCATATTTTAGGGTTGTGTGTGAGGATTAAATGAATTAATATATGTGCTTTGGTGCCTGGAATGTACTAAATACTCCAGAGATATCACCAATGATGATTTGTTAAGCCGTAGTTACTGCAGGACCTGAATCCTGAGACACATGACTGTCTGAGAGCTCTGAGGGTGGAAGGATTACACAACTGTGCTGGTAATGGCTACCTTTTGAGTGTTAAGTGTGCACCTTGGGGCATTCCCACTGACAAGGGACTCCCACGCACAGAGTCCATTTCCCTAGAACGTTATAATCAGTCTTCCAGATCCTTGGCCACTCAGAGGAGCACCTCGCACGTTTCAAAAGGTAACTTCCTGAATACACATCTGCTGGGTTTTCCTTCCTCCACCTCTTCTCTGTTTCATTTTTCTCATCTTACTTTAAGCCTCTTGAGCAGATTAACAAGGCTGAGAAAATTCCCCTGGTCCTTTTTAGCTGCAACATGATTCAGCATACTTCTGATCATCCTCTTAGGCTGATATGTGGGTTTTCTTGACATTTTTAGGGACCTAGTTTGATGTGTTTGTCCTGTGAGACTTATGTGACACCGGAAATAGACCCTGTGATTAACTATAGTGTTGTGCTTTTTTTTTTTTCTAAAGCCACAGTCATATTACCGGGTATGTGTCATTTATCAGATATTTTTGGGGTACTATGTTGCACCTTATTATCTAAAAGCCAGGATTCAGAGGATGTATAATTCTCATAAGAACAGTGAGTTGGATACTGAGAGAAGATGTTCAAGATCAGAAAGCAACTCAGAGATAAAATTGAGATTTGATTTCCTAAATTCTAATGTATTTAATTTCACAAAAGAACAAAATACCAGCAAATACACAACTGCCCAGCGACTTTGTTGTAGTGAAATTAAAACCCACAGATGGTCGGGTGCGGTGGCTCATGCCTGTAATCCCAGCACTTTGGGAGGCCGAGGCAGGTGGATCACATGAGGTCAGGAGTTTAAGACGAGCCTAATCAACATGGCGAAACCCCGTCTCTACTAAAAATATAAAAATTAGCCAGGCGTGGTGACGCACACATGTAATCCCAGCTACTTGGGAGGCTGAGGCAGGAGAATTGCTTGAACCTGGGAGGCAGAGGTTGCAGTGAACTGAGATCGTGCCACTGCACTCCCGCCTGGGTGACAGAGCGAGACTCTGTCTCAAAAAAAAAAAAAAACACCCACAGATTACCAGAACCACACTCTTGCTCTGTGAAGTGTGGGGCAGATGCATAGCTGAGCCTTTCTCGGATGGCTAGCGTGGGAGGAGAAGCAATCCACTGGCCCTGGATAATGGTTAATGGTTGCTTTGTTTTGTGTATTGCTTCCTTCTATAAGGGTGGTCAGGGTCTCAATGGGAAAGAGGAACAAGGACCGTTAGAAAGATAATTGTTCCTAGAAATACGAAGAGGGGCCAAGAATTAGAGGACAGTAAGGAATGAATGTCAATGTTGTTAGGGACAATTAGGAAATGTCATACTATCTGCAAATACCTGATGTCTGCAATATTTTAGCAAAACTGAAATAAATAGATTAGAAGAATAAAGTTGGAGGACGCATGCTGCCTGATTTCAAGGATGACTATAAAGCTACAGTAAAAAAGACCATGCGGTATTCACCTAAACATAGACAAATAGATCAGTGGGTTAGAAAAGAGTCCAGAAACAGCCCATACCAATATGGTGTATTGACTTTTAGCACAGGTGCATAAACAATTTGATGGAGAAAGGGGAGTCTGTTCAGCAGATGGTGCTGGGCAATTGTAGATCCACATGCAAAAGGAGATGAACTCAGCAGGTACCTCATACCTGATACCAAAGATAATTCAAGCTGGATTACAGACCTAAAGTTACAATATAAACTACAGAGCTGGAGAAGAAAACATCGCAGCTGTTAGGAATGGGTATTTGTCTTTGTAGTGTTCCATTCATATCAAATCATGTCATGCTGTATAAGTTGTGTCTGTAACCGGCTTTTTGCCACTTAGCATTGCATTTTTCCAGGTCGTTAATGTTCCTCCTGCCTCTTCACTGATGCTGACTGTGCCAGGCCATCCTCTGAGCTCTGATCTAGAGGAGCGCTATAAGGCAGAGGCTGCATAAAGAACCTGGCCTCCATGAGTAGGAATCCAGAAACACACTTGGCAGTCCAGCCCATCTCTCCCATGGGGTGGCCTTGGGATAAAGAGCATGGGCCCTTCTGCAGTGACAAAACTCAGAACTGTTGGAAAGTCATGGACCTCACAGAATCCTGAAAACAAAAAGAGAGCTGTGCTTCATGAGTCACCTCTGACTTCAAGAGGAGCTGTCTTTTCCCTTGGCCCCATTGCACGTGTTTTCCAGAACCACAACACCCTGCGATGTCTGTATCTGTGCCTGTCACTGTCTTATTTAAGAAAACCCCAAACCACATGAATTGTGATAAACAAAAGTATTTTGAATTCCACCCTTTAGGCTTATTATGACATAAAAAATCATGCCCTGGATGTAAGTGGGCTGACACTGCTGAATTCATGATAGGAAATGGTCATCTGACTTCCTTCTGGAGGAGAGGCCTGAGAGGGAGGGAGTGCTTTGACCGGAGTCCAGGGAGCACTGAGATATATTTAGCCTCTCGTAAGCATGGGCTGCCAGGGTTAAGTCAGACCAGTTCTACTCCTCTGTGTGTCCTAGGACATCACTTGATCTATATTTCCTGTCTCAGTTTCTCCTGAATGTAAGATTTACTCCAAGAGGGCAGGAGCTGGGCCACATCTGTTTCATTTTCATTTTCTTCTGTATTCCAAATATCAAGCACAATGCCTGGCATCCCACAGGCATGAAATAAAAATGTATTGAATGTCAATGAATGAATGAATAATGTATGGATAGATGAAATGGAAGGGTGAATAGGTAGATTGGTGGGTGGATGAATGGATTGGTGGATGGATGGATGGATGGATGGATGGATGGATGGATGGATATGATATATGGATGAATAAGATGGGTGGATGGATGGATGGATATGATATATGGATGAATAAGATGGGTGGATGGATGGGAGAATGGATGGATGAATGCATGGATGGATGGATGGATGCATGGGAGGATAGATGGATGAATACATGGATTGATGGACAAATGGATGGATGGATAGATGGAAAGGTTGATGGGTGAATGGGTAGATGGATGGATGAGTGGATGGGTGGATGGATGTGAGGATGGATAAGATGAGATGAGATGGTATGACTTTTTGTTGGTTCTGTAGTTCAATTAGTTCAATTAGGGTGCTTTTTTTTTTTTTTGAGACGGAGTCCCGCTCTGTTGCCCAGGTTAGAGTGCAGTGGCACGATCTCAACTCACTGCAAACTCCATCTCCCAGGTTCCAGTGATTCTCCTGTCTCAGCCTCTTGAGTAGCTGGGACTACAGGTGCCTACCACCACACCTGGCTAATTTTTGTATTTTTAACAGAGACGGGGTTTCACCATGTTGGCCAGACTGGTCTCGAGCTCCTGACCAAAGCTGATCTGCCTGCCTCAGCTTCCCAAAGTGCTGGGATTACAGGCATGAACGACTGTGCCTGGCCTTGGTGCTTTATTGAAGCGATGAACTCAGGTTTTTTTCTCACACATTCCACACATCAGGCTTCTGTTTAGACGATGTTTGATCTTAGTCATGAGAAGAACCAGGTAATGGGCCCTCCTCTTATTTATCTTTATTCTTTGTAAAACCCCCAAAGTTGCTCATTAACAACAACAACAACAAAAAGAAAACCCAAAAACATACTCAAAAAACCCTGCAGGGGCCTCCATCTTGGTGGGATTCATCTACCAAGCAATCTGCATTTGTCCATCAGGGTCACACATAAATGTCCTTGGGCCAGGGTCTGGCATGGGCCTCCTACATTTCAGCCCCGACAGGATGTGATTCCATCCCCCCTGCAAGGCTCCAGCACCCATTTACCCCAGGGGCCTAGTGAGCAGCCTTCTTCCTCACAAAAGAGCCTGTGGGCCTGTCCCCTTCCATAGCTGCGAGTTTGCTTTTTTTCTCACATAGAGAAAAATATATAAAAAATCAAAGCCAAAGAAAGTAAGCTGTAGGGTCATTTCATGATAAATGAGATAGGGCTCCTCTTGAGCTTTTTAGAAAGTTGAAGGCCAGGTACATTGGCTCATGCTTGTAATCCCAGCACTTGGAGAGGCCAAGGCGGGTGGATCACCTGAGGTCAGGAATTTAAGACCAGCCTGGCCAACATGGTGAAACCCTGTCTCTACTAAAAATATAACACTTAGCCAGGCATGGTGGCAGGCGCCTGTAATCTCAGCTACTCAGGAGGCTGAGGCAGGAGAATCACTTGAACCGGGGAGGTGGAGGTTGTAGTGAGCCGAGATCGCACTATTGCACTCCAGCCTGGGCAACAAGAACAAAACTGTGTCTCAAAAACAAAAAAGAAAAAAGAAAGAAAGTTGAGACCACGCAGAACTCTCGTTACCATCTAGGCGTTTCCAGCGTTGAAGGATCCCGCATTATCAGCCATGAACACTTAAGACATGCCTGGTTTTAGTTCAACTCAATAAAAGTTTCTTGAGGGCCGAATGTGGAGACGCCATGAATTCTTGCTTAAAGGGAGTTTGCCATTTAGACAAAGAGAAAAAAGGGTGGGACTGGAGGAGAACACAGGCAGAATACAGTCAGGAGGCGAGGTGAGCCCTAGTCCAGGAGGACGGGTCCTCGGCCTCTGCTTCCAGGTGGAGTGCATCCAGCAGCCCCTGAAGCTCATCTCTCTAGAAAGGGGGAAGTTCAAAACATGGAAAAGGTGATGGTATCACACAGAACTCACAAACATGTGTCAGAAATTGTTAATATAATGAATTGGAATGGCCTACAAAAAAAAAAAAAAATTCAGGGAGGATGTTAAGTGGCAATTTCAAGTATTTGAAACTCAGTTACAAATTCAGGAGTAAAAGAGCTTTGAATAGAAAAATAGATGCAACAGGGCCCGGTGCGGTGGCTCATGCCTGTAATCCCAGCACTTTGGGAGGCTGAGGTGGGTGGATCACGAGGTCAAGAGATCGAGGCCATCCTAGCCAACATGGTGAAACTCCGTCTCTACTAAAAATACAAAAATTAGCTGGGTGTGGTGGCGCGTGCCTGTAGTCCCAGCTACTCAGGAGGCTGAGGCAGAATTGCTTGAACCCAGGAGGTGGATGTTGCAGTGAACCGAGATCCCACCACTGCCCTCCAACCTGGTAACAGAGCAAGACTGTCTCAAAAAGGAAAAAGAAAAAGAAAAAAGAAAAATTGATGGAACAAAGTGGGGACACTGCTCCTCAGCCAGTCCTGCCTTCACTCAGAATCTATTTACTGTGTGCACGGTTCTAGCAAGCCCAAGATTCCTGCTGACTAGCCAAACGCCAATGGAAGAAAATTAAAAAGAAGGCTGCTACAGATGCAAATGCTGAATTTAGGGGGAAAAAAGAGGCAGCTGAAAATGAGGACCTACATAAAAACTATTTTTAAAGATTAGGCATAAGAACTAAAAAAGTGGCCAGGCGTGGTGGCTCATGCCTGTAATCCCAGCACTTTGGGAGGCCGAGGTGGGTGGATCATCTGAGGTCAGGAGTTCAAGACCAGCCTGGCCAACATGGTAAGACCCTGTCTCTACTAAAAATACAAAAATTAGCTGGGCATGGTGGTGCGTGCCTGTAATCCCAGCTACTCAGGAGGCTGAGACAGGAGAATAACTTGAACCCAAGAGGTGGAGGTTGCAGCAGTGAGCCAAGATCGTGCCACTGCACTTCAGCCTGGGCGACAGAGCAAGACTGTCTCAAAAAAAACCTCAAAAGACTGAACAGTCTAAGGCGATGAACTATGAACTATTCACACAGCTGATCCTAAACCTTCCTGGCCCCTATGTCATTAAAATACAGTACACTTCAAACATTACCCAATTTCCTAATATGAGGCATTCTATATGTAACTTATAAGCTAGGTACTTGGAATTCTCCATAATTTTCTCTTAGATATAATAATAGAAGTAATGGTTTTGTTTTCAGATCAGCACATAAGAGTCATTGACCTCTATAATACAATGGCACTATTTATAAGTTTCAGAAAACAGCAGAAAACAATTCTGGAACCACGGTGTCCTTTTAAACATATGAAAGCCATATGGCAATTCTAATGAGATAGGCCCACAGCTGACGGTGTTCCCTGAGCTGCTGTCTGGTCCAGAGCCCACGCACACAGGTGGAGACTGACTCTCCCTTAGGACCACTGCCTTTGCCTGGTTTCCTATGCAGATGATGGCAGTCTGGACACAGGGAGAAACACAGGCTGAGAATGCTTCATGGGAAAGGATGGAGGGCTAGCACTTGCCTCGGTGAGACCAGAAGAGATATGATTTGTACCTAGACAGGGTCAAGGGCATTCTTGTTAAGTTAGGGCATCTATTCTTGACTAGGCCACTGAGGGCAAGGTCTGACCCCTGTATCCCGACACCTACTGCCTGGGATTGGTGGTTTTGATCAAATGAAACAAGGAATGGACAATGATATCCTTTCCTAAAGAGAGGCAGCCACTGACACAGCGCCAAGCCTAGGGGTAGGGATGGAGCATCACTACCGTCTGCTCCTGGGATTGCTGAGATGTGGGGCTGGAAGTCACAGAGCCAGCCACGGAACAGCAACTGTGAGCCATCAGAAGCCACAGCACCCCATGCAGCAGGAAATTCTGAGGAAGCAACAGCTGATGAGGAAGAGGAAGGAGAAGAGAGAAAAGAGGTAACTTATTCCCATGAGGAGAAGCATCGAGGACACTCGGGGCCCACTGGTGGTGGCAGGGTGCATAGAGGATGAACTGGCAGCCAGAGGTGAGCACACTTTGGTCAGTGCCCAGTTAAAATGAATGTTTCCACTGAAAAATATCTCAAACCTTTGAAGAAAGGATTAAACTGTGCTTAGTATCTTCTGAGACACATAAAAGTAGTTAAAGCACTTTAGAAAGAATACCATCAAATAAATTAAATTTCTTTTTTTTTTTTTTGAGACAGAGTCTCCCTCTGTCACCCAGGCTGGAGTGCAGTGGCACGATCACTAAACCTGTCTCCTGTGTTCAAGCGACTCTTTTGCCTCCATCTCCTGAGTAGCTGGGATTACAGGCATGCACCATCATGCCTGGCTAATTTTAGTAGAGATGCCGTTTTGCCATGTTGGCCAGGCTGGTCTCAAACTCCTGGCCTCAAGTGATCTGCCCATCTTGGCCTCCCAAAGTGCTGGGATTACAGATATGAACAACTACTCCCAGCCATGAGTCAAATTTTTAAAAGAATGCATTGTTTCTCAAGTCATGTCTCTTAATTAAAAAACACACTTATGTGCTGGGTAAATGAGATGTTATGTCTTCCAGGTTGAGGAATTATTATTTTTTTTATTTTTATTTTTTTGAGACAGAGTCTCGCTCTGTTGCCAGGCAGATGGAGTGCAGTGGCGTGTTCTGGGCTCGCTGCAACCTCTGTCTCCTGGATTCAAGTGATTCTCCTACCTCAGCCTCCTGAGTAGCTGAGACTACAGGTGCGCACCACCACACCCAGCTAATTTTTGTATTTTTAGTAGAGATGGGGTTTCACCATGTTGACCAGGATGGTTTCTATCTCTTGACCTCATATCCGCCCACCTTGGCCTCCCAAAGTGCTGGGATTACAGGTGTGAGCCACCATGCCCAGCCGACTGAAGGTTATTTTAACGGCTGATTAGGAAAAAAAAAGTGAGACTTCACATTAGGAAAAGTCCTCCCATCTACTGTCAGAACATGCCTGTGAAGGGTTTGAAATTTCTCTGAATTTTAGGTTCATAAACAATCAAAACAATCTTCAGCTCTGCCCAAAACAGGAAAACAGCTGGAACAATAAAAAGTAAAGGACCCTGTGATTCACAGAACCAAAGTGAATACAGCTGAAAGCAGACTGTGCCTTTAAGGTTGAGTTTATATTGAACGCCTTGTTGAACAAGCAGGCAAAAATTTAGTCATCCAAACAGATCATGCTATTCTTAATCCTTTGTTGGACTCTCATCTGCGGGCTGTGGTTCCAGGAATTTTGGTCAGAGTGGGCCGTGCTTGTTATTTTTCAACAGGTCAAGAAACACAGTAGAAAAACAGCAGACTGTGAAAAAATACTTACAACAAAGGGTTAAGATCCTTAACATAAAAGTGCTCCTAAAAGACACCATGAAAAACAAAACAATTTGGCTACCAAAAAAAAAAAAAAATAGGAGGTAAAAGATATCGTTATCCACACAATGGGTGGGCTTGGTCTCTTGGTGGAGGACAACCACCCGCAGAGGATTTAGCAGGGAAATTTTACTACTTGCAAGGAGACCAGCGATAGCTCCCAAATCAGCGCCTGCCCAAGCCAAGGGCCAGGTCAGGTTTTATAAGCAAAGGGTAATGACATGTGATCTGATTGGATATTGCAATGAGGTGATGCCTGGTGGCACAACCTGACTGGATCTTGCCATGGGGTGAGGCCAAAGCTCCATCCGATTGGATCCTGGATCCTGAATCCTGGCATGCAGTGTCCTCTTCTTAATTCAGTCCCTGCCTCTCAGTCTGAGCACTTAGGTTTGCCCTGTGGCTGCACACTTGGTTTACCTGGGTGTGCTCAGGCTATGTGAACTGAGGGTCCATGGCAACCGAACAACAACTCACAACTTTGTTACATAAAAGTCGAACCAGATTGGTCTGGTGTAGCTACCATAAGAGTAGGCAATTCAAAGAAGAATCATAAATGGCCAATAAGGATTTTTAAAAATTCTCAACCCTCCTGACGATCAGAAATATGCAAATCTGATAATAAGATACTCCCACTGATCAGATCAGCCAAAGTTAAAAGTATTCGCATTTGTGCACAACCTAGGGCACTGTGTGATCTGGGACCATTTGCATCAGAATCATCTAGTGGGCTTATTTAAAGGCAGATTCCAATTGCCAAAACCTTGAAGGACCCAGATGTCCTTCAACTGGGTAACTGACAAACTGTGTTCCATCCATACCATGGAACACTACTCAGCACTAAAAAGGAACAAACCACTGATACAGACAATAACTCAGATGAATCTCATAGGCATTATTCTAAGTGAATGAAGCCAGGCTTGAATGTTACACACTGTATAATTCCAGACTTGAAAATAAAAAACCAATAGTGACCGAGAAAAGCCCTGTGTTTACCAAGGGAGTGAGGTGGGGTCAGGTGTGAGTAGAAATCGGTAGCTAAGGGAGCTTGTTGGGCTGGTGGAACTTTTCTGCATGCATTGTGGTGGTTACACAAATCCACTCCCTGTGCTAGAATTCATAAAACCGGCACACTCCACCACTGACCTCCACAAAGCCAAATTTACTGTGTAAAAAGTAAACAAACAAACACAACCCATATGAGTCCACCTCAGACCTAAACATCACAATCTCTAGGGAGGTGGGGCTGAGCTGATGGCTTTTCCTAACAAGCTCTCGGTGGTTTTCATGGACACTACATTTTGAGGACCACTGGCTGGCATCACAATGGGGGTGAATGTGACTAGGAGGTTCTATCAAAACATAGAACGTGCCTACCCTCCACCCAGTGCTTGAACATCCCTTCCCCCTCATCACTCCGGGGAAGGATCCTGCTCAACACCCAACTACTCATTCAAACCTGGAACCCGAAACTTTAATGAAGGTTGAGATTTTTCTCCCCACCGAACATGTCTGTGACCCACAAAGAAGCCCATGAAAGAAAGTGCCCAGAGAAACCAGAGCTGTGGAAGGCTGGCTCGACGGTGCCCCTCACTGCCCCTGAGAAAACAGACCCATTTCCTCTCTGCCCACCTCTTTCCCTGACATGTCCCCAGCAGCAGTCCTGTATTCCCAGTTCCTCTCAAGATGTTCTGAATAGTCTTTGGGTATCCTCTCATTGCCTTCAACTCAAGATGTCTAAAACCAAAACTCATTGTCTTGCCACTCAAAATGCCCTCCCCTTTCTGCTGCCAACCCCAGTCCGTATTGCCTGCAGGCTTCCAGGCTTGGATCCTTGACTCACGGCCACCCAAGCTTCCTTCCCCCGTGTGCGATTAGTCACTAAGTCTTGGTAGTGATGAGGGCTTCCTGCACCGTGACTGTCCGGCATGCTTTTTCCTCTCCCATTTCCTCAGCCACCAGCAATTCCAGGCCCCTCTTTATTTCGTATGTATTCTAGCAAGATCAACTGGCAAGACAAAGCTCAGACGTCACCTCCAGAAGGTTTCCATGGCTTGTGATAATCTGGCTTCACCTGTATTCTACTTCATGAGACAACTGACTATCTCGTGGCCTCTTCCCTGTGGCCTCCATCTCTCTTTGCAGCCCCAGTCCCTGGCACATGCTTGGCACACAGCTCACTGCAGCTGCTCAATGAGTTTTGTGGACTGGATGTTTGCTTGTCGGAAGTGGAAGCAGGGACCAGATGGATGGGCAGAAGGATTGTCCTATTCAAATATGCACTGGTGGTCCTGTCTTGTGTTTGGGCACCAGTTGAATCCAAGAGCTCTCAACCTGTGGAGTGTCGGATGAAATCTATGGAATCCCTCCTCAGAAAAGCAAATGAACCCACACAATGATGGCGCAGTTTCATTGTCATCAGCCTCCTGAGGCGTATCCACAATCACCAGGTCAGAAAACCCTGCTCCTTCCTTGCATTCAATTGGGCACATCACTATCAAATTCATTTTTCTGAAACATGACAAAATCTCATCAGAAATATACTACACTTTGTTGTCCCAAATGCTTGCCACCAGAAGTGTTTTGTATTTCAGATTTTTTGGATTTTGGAATCTTTGCATTATACTTACCAGTTTGGCATCCCTAATCCAAAACTCTGAAGTCAGATTAGCGATATTAAACCTGTACTAAGGAGAGCAATTCTGAATTTTTTGGCTTGGCAGCCACGGTTATTTTTGTGCCCCTCTAAATATACCTACTACCTACTATCCCCAGTGTGTAATCAGGCCATTGATGCCAGAGAGAGGTGTGAGTAGAACGATCACCAGTAGTGCCTGCCCTGAGAACGTGGCCACTGGTGCCCAGAGCAGAGTTGTCTGGGGACTGGCTGGAGGCCCATAGAGAGGCCCACACAAGAGCTCACCTGTGTTGACCAGCTCTCTTGCTTGCTCCAATTCCTATGCTGTTGCCTTGACTCAGCATGTGGTTCTCAGTGGGGTGATTCTTCCCTGCAGGTGACAAGTACTAATGTCTGCACACATTTACAACTAGGGAGGGAGTGCCACTGGCATTGAGTGGGTGGAGGCCAGGGATGCTGCTGAGCCTCCTGCATTGTACAGGACAGCCCCCACCACAGAGAACTTTCTGGCCCCAAGTGTGCATAGTAAAGATCCTGGTCTGCAGAGCCCTGTCCACCCTGGTCAATCCTGAAACTCTCGTTTGAGTCCCCCCTCCTCACTGAGACTTTCCTGGGCCCTCCGGTCTTGCAGGATCTTCTCTTTCTTTCACACCTGTCCTGCCTGGGCAACATTTCTCCCCGACAAACCAGCGCCTGACCCTTGAGCAGATCTCACCCAATCCTGCGCTTGTTTTAACCATGTCCTTAGTTAGGTTCTAAGGTCATTGCGGGCAGGGAGGTTCATTTTCCTATAGGCCTGAGCACAAGGTCAGCGTGTGATAAATATGTGTTGACCCTCATAGTTCCCTGAAGCACAGAACGAAAAATAAAATTGCTAAAATTTACTGATTTCAGGATATGGGAACAAAGGAATTGTGTTTAAATGTAAAAAAGAAGTTCTAGAATTTCCACAGAATTTACATTCTTCTTGTTGTAAGGAATATGCCTGGTAATGGAACTCAAATATCAGCTTGGATCACCCTGGCCTTTGAAATTTGAGGTAAAATTAGGCTTAAGCCTTATCCAGCACACAACAGAAACCTCAGTGTCTCCCACCCAGGGACTGTCTTGGAGGCTGTGTGTTCAGATGTCACTTCTACCTCCCGGCGTCTGCTCCTGAGTTTTCACTCTTCAGCCTCCCCTCCCAAGGCCTCCTTCCTACCCTGGCTTCTTGCCCCATCCCCCTAGAATCCATGGCACAGGGGCTTTATCTGTGTAGAGTCTTTACAGAAGGTTAGAAATATAGAGTTAGTTAGAAATTAAGTAGTAGACAGCTGTAATTTTTTTTTTGACAGCCTTATTTCTAAAACCCCTTCAGCAACCCCAGTCAAGGAACTTCTCCCTCTAGACTTCAGCCTCCTGCTGAGTCACCTTGCACCTTCTCTGCCTTCTTTCCCTTCCTCACATCCTCCCTGGCCCCATCTTCCAATTCCTCTGAACTTCTGCAGAGCAGCCAACTCTTCCTCCAGCTTCAACTTCCCCACCCCAAGCAGGTGGGACATCCTGACCCTCAGCAAAAGCAGTTCTCTCCCTAAGAAACACTGGTGACTTTTGTTCATGGCACTCCATGGATGCAAAGCTCTGAGTTCTGTTGAACAGGGACTCACCTACGAGTGGTGGTGCTATCAGCTGAGACGGGAAGCAGGACTCAGTAGAAGAAAAGGCCTGGACTGGTGTGGACATGCACTGGCTCCTGAGAAGCAGGGAAGTTCGCTGTTATGGGTCCTGTTTCTAAGTGACGTTCACTGCCTGGCTGTGTGTTGTCCAGGTGTTTTTCTTTCTTACCAAACCTTGGAGGTCTGGGAGCACCATATACGTCACACATGTGGGCAGGACTGGCCATCGGGGCCGATGGGAGCTGCCTGGTGCACAAGTCCCTGGGGATGCCCATAAGTGCCTCACATTGGCACTGAAGAAATGCAGACAGTGTGCCGCTTTGGGGAAGGCTTGTTGTTGCTGATTTTACACACACACACATATATATATACATACACACACACATATATACACACATATATGTATGTATACAAAGTGCTATAAAGTTATTCTTATTTTGTGAGTGATACAACCTTATTATTTAAAAATTAGGAAGAAAGTTAAAAAGAGGGTAAAACTCATATCTCTTCATGAGAAATGATCACTGTGACTATTTCAGCATACTTCCTCTGGCTCTGAGAAGAATCTTTAGGAAATAAGGAGCTTTTCATCTCCAGGGAGATGCTAGGGTCAGTTTTACCCCAAGGCAAAACCCTTCTCATTTTATGGGGCCAGATGCTGAAGATCAGAAACGGTTCGATCCTGCCCCGAGAAGGTGTCCGCCTCATCCTTGGAGTTAATGTGGCCACTTCCTAGGCAACTCAGAGGCTTTATGGGTCCTTTTGCCTCTTAAAATTGAGTTATTCAGTAAATACAGGTTGAGCATCCCTAATCCAAAAATACAAAATGCTCCAAAACTGTTTTAGTACCAAAACGACCCTTAAAGAAGGCACTCACTGGAGCGTTTTGGATGTTGGATATCAGGTTAGGGATGCTCAGCCAGAATGAATTCTGCAAATATTCCAAAATCAAAAAAACATTTGAAATCTGAAACACTTCTGGTTCCAAGTATTTCAAATAAGGGACACTCAACCTGCACTTAGTGAGTGATGCCAGGGAGTGGTGCCAGGCACTGTTCTAGGCACTGAGGGTGCGTTGGAGACAAAGTGACAGCAACATCCATGCTTCTTCCTCGCAGAGGACAGAGCCATGAGGAGGGAGAGTCTCTTCACTTCTCTGGGCCTTAGTTTCCTCCCCAGGCAAATAAACTGAGGAGGCTGTACCCAAATAAACATCGTCAGAGCTTAGGGGAATCATGTGGAGTGCCTGTTTGTCTTAAACACAAGCATTTCTTTAAGGTTCCTTAAAAAAAAAAGAAAAGAAAAACTAAAAATGTTAATGACCTCTGCATTTTATTTTCTGGTATGTCCAGGTTTTTTGTTTTTGTTTTTAGACAGAGTTTTGTTCTGTCTCTCAGGCTGGACAAATCACGCAGTGGCATGATTTTGGCTCACTGCAACCTCCACCTCCCGAATTAAGTGATTCTCCTGCCTCAGCCTCCTGAGTACCTGAGATTACAGGCACCCACCATCACAGTCAGCTAATTTTTGTATTTTCAGTAGAGATGGGGTTTCACCATGTTGCCCAGGCTGGTCTTGAACTCCGGACCTCAAATGATCTGCCCACCTCAGCATCCCAAAGTGCTGGGATTACAGGCATGAGCCACTGCTCCTGGCCATATGTCCAGGTATTTTTAAATATAAAAACAAAATTTGGCCGGGTGCAGTGGCTCATGCTTGTAATCTCAGCACTTTGTGAGGCTAAGGTGGGCAGATCACCTGAGGCCAGGAGTTCGAGACCAGCCTGGGCAACATGGTGAAACCCTGTCTCTACTGAAAATACAAAAATTAGCCAGGCCTGATGGCCCATGCTTTTAATCCCAGCTACTCGGGAGGCTGAGGCAGGAGAATCGCTTGAACCCGGTAGGCGGAGGTTGCAGTGAGCCGAGATCACACCACTGCACTCCAGCCTGGGCAACAGAACAAGACTTCATCTCAAAAAACAAACAAACAAACAAAATAAACCCCACAAAATTTAAAATTCTTTGTAGAGTAGAAATGATGCTCTGGGAAAATACCCCCTGGGCAGGTGGTGGCTGCACATCCACTCTGGGAAAGACTCTTCAGCTCGAAGATGGAGACCCTCTTTTCCTGCTCTCACACAACATGGGGATAACGTTGATGCGTTCTTGGTAGGCAGTGCAGTAGGCAACATATCCAGACGCTGGGTGCCAGTGGTAGGCAGGAGAAACCACCGAGTGGGAGCAGATTTTCAGAAAAGGGAAACTAGAAAAAAACTTCCCAGCTGTGTCTCAGACAGGCCCTGTGGTCTGAGCTCCCATCCTTGACAAATGAGATTACTGAATGCCTGTTTAGCAGTTCCAAACGCTATTCATGATCCGACGTGACCCTCTAGTCTCTCAGACAGAGCGCAGCCCTGTTGCACAGGTGTGGAAATGGAAGCAAACAGGGAAGGTAACTTGCTGAAGGTCACACAAGCAGGACCTCGAACCATGGCCCCTAATACCGATCGGGCACGTCTTCCCCTGTTCTGTTTCTCCTCTCTGGGACCTAAAATCCCTAAAAATTCCCTAAAAGTGGAGGTGTGCTGGAAGAGTCACAGATGGCTCTGTTTTGTTTATCAGGAAATTGAGCAAGGTGCCTAACGGAAACCAAAAGGGCACCGGGGCACGTACACATGCCCTGACTTTGTTTCTCTCTTTGGCTGGTGTAACTGCTGCTACATGGACAGCGGAGCACACTGATGACTTCACAAGACTGATGCCGAGCGCCCCTCCGTGCGGCAGATCCTGCACCTCCTTCTTCTCCACACTCACTCGCAGGCATAGGTTGCTGCCCGGCTGGTTCCACGTCACCGGGTCTCTACCCTGAGCCCGTTGCAACACAGTCAGGGCTCCCAGGGTAAACTATGCTGGGAGTCCCCTAGGAAGAAGAAAGGGGAAGGGCTGAATTCTAAAGAAAGCCCAAGACCTCTTCATGAAGCACCTCTCTTTCTCTGCTTTAGAGATTGCCCCAGGGCTGCTGGGGCCGAGCACCAGCTCCCCATCAAGGCCCTGGAGAGGCGCTGGCAGCTTTCTGTCTTCTCTGCAGACCCTTGGTTCCTCCTGCCCCTCATCCTTGGCAGAAGGAGCCTCAGTTTCCCAGTCTGTAAGGTGCCAATAATCATAAGCTACCTCAATGGTGTTTTCCTTTGAATTTTGAGAATTTTGAGAATGGAAACTTGACTATCTTTATCTCTCTTCCTATACCCCCCATTGACACGTGAATCAGCGTTTCTCAGAATACTGCAGGTTTGGAGTGTGTGTGGCAGAGGAGGGTGGAGCAGCGTGGAAGGTGGAGAGGTGGGCGGTGTCGGGGATATCAGCAGGGCAGTGGGCATTGGAGGTGTGCTCTTGGCCTCAGCCACAGGGCCGTTCCAGAGCCCTGCGTGGGCGAGGCCAGGGCGGCGCGTGATGGTGCCCTCAGAGAAGCACTGGGACCAGCAGGAAAGGCTGCCGGTGCGCAGGAAAAGGGAAGAGAGCCCGGGAATTGCTTTTTGATCCGTAAGGGAGCGTTTCTTGGTGGATAGGGAAATCAAAAAATTGACTACGGTGTAGTCAGCTACATCGTGTACCAATTTTCAAATACTGGTGAGATCAGTAAAAAGAGAAAGGGAAGGAGATCACAGATAGCATGAAACCAAGCCATCAATAATGAAAGTACCACTGGTTCCTGAGCAGCGTCTGCTTCTAACTGACTTTGCTGGGGGAGGGGCGAGACAGGTACAAGCAAAAACAGCAACGACAGCGCAGCAGTTGCTTCATGTGAGTAATAATTGAATGGTACGAGACTCTTCCATATTCATGTATTGAAGGCCCAAGTGCGGCCAAGGTCTCCCTGGTTCCCGAGGTTTGTTTCATGCTGGGTTCCTTATACTCCAGATGTCGGGAGGGACCCTTAGGGGCCGAGGTGCCCACACCTGTGCTCCCTGCATGACAGACTTCCTGGGGTCTTGGCTCCCAGTCTGTCCTCATCCTCTACACACACCCAAATGTGGAAGTCACCCCCGCCTTGAGTGAATCCCACACCCTCAGACCATTGGCCATGATATTATGTGTGTTGCAAAATATCAAGGATTCAGCTGAGAGGCTCTCGCAGTGGACGGCTCAGAGGCCGACTCACACACTGCCCAGGCTTCCCTGGGGGGCCCTGGCCCGGGGGCCCCCTGCCTTAAGATGCCCTTCCTCTCCTCCCTCAGTCTCCCACTGTCTTCAACTCGGGCCCTCACTCTGCTTATCAAAGACCCCAAAATGCCTCTGCTCAAACAAATGGCTTGACCTGTTAGCGATATAGAAAGGTGAGCGGATCCTTTGAACATGTTCGTTTCTCCTTTTCTCCACCCACCCCACCCCGTTTCCCATTCCTCTAAGTGCCTGGAATGTGTGGAGAGTCTCCTGATGATATGATGCCAGCTGTGCCCAGCTCCCTGGAACACAACATAGGGAATTAACCAGTGTGTTTCTCTTTCCTCCGTTAGTGAAAATGAGTACTATTTAATAATGCAGTGACACAGGATTTGTTGCTATTGTAGCACTTGCATGGCCATACTCATCTTCACACCACACGGAGGCCAAAGGCATTGTTCCCTCAACTGCAGCCCCTCTCCCCTCAGCAGCCCTGGCCATTCCACCATGGTGTAGTCCTCCTGCCCTTCTCCATCCATCTGAATCCCATCCTGCCAACTCCAGGGCTGCACGCCCTCTGGAATGACCACCTGCAGCTAGCCCAAGCTGCTCCTGCTGTTTATTTTCTTTGCACTTTGTTTAATTATTTCCCACATCTTGGTCCTCTCTCCTTGATTTCAGATGGATTGCTGAAGACAGAGTGTATTTGTGGCTCCGCTCAGCCTGTACACAGACAGGGGCACTCAGCATCCTTGGGTCGTATTTCATTCTAGGGCCAGGAGCGTGGGCTACTGCGTCAGTGGGAAAGACGTGGAGATGAGTTCATATTTACCTATTTCACGGTGAAATCTGCAAGGTCCCTAAGGCAATGGCTTTCTTGAATGATGACGGCAACTGAGGAGTCTGAAAAATCTTTGTGTCTCACTTAGGATTTTTGCACAGCTGGTTTCATAATTCAGTTATTTTGATACAAAAGCGTTCTGCTCTAATTAGTAAAAAAAGACAAGGCGATAGTGTTTGCCTCTTCGTTAGGTGGCTGCCCCATCCATGCCTTTCATTTCTGGAGTAGGTGCCCAGGAAATGTTTACTGAGTTGCACCAGTGAATGAATTCATGATGCCGGGATTAGAAGGGGAAGCCCTTGGAGCCTCCTTCTGCCCCAGTTCTCAGCGTCCCTGGTGTCCAGTAAGTATTAGCTGGTCAGTGGAGTGCTGCGAATCTTTCCTCCTCTGGTCTGTTGTTCAGGTGATGGGAGTTTTGCAGACTACAGTGGGGTGCGGGGGGGTTCAGGAATCGGGTGCAGGGGCAGTTATTGTTTCCAGCTGGGTGAACTCCCCGTGGAGAATAGTCAGGGCAACCCTCGCCAGACAGTCTAGCAGATCGAAAGGCTCTTAGCTCTTCAGGAACCCTGTTAGTGGGCAGGGGGCTGGGGGGCAGCACTCCAACAGGAGGGTCCTGTGCTGCCTCTCCTGCATGGCAGTGCCGCTGCTTTACCCCTAAACACTTCTGCACGTGCTTCCCAAACAAGGACATTCTCCTGCATAACTAACTCCAACACCATTTCACACCAGAGGGCTCTGCGTGCAGCTGTTTTTGGCACAGGAGTCCATCTTCGTGCCAAGCTACATGCCCCTCCCCATTCAGGCAGCTCTAGGCAGGCAGCACTCATTGTCTGTGTGGCTGGACAGAGAGCTGGGGCTCCCTAAATCTCTGGGTTCCCAAGAGACAGACCTTCAATGCTCTGAGCACCAATGATGTGGCTGGTTTCCCAGTGAGCTACAGTTTTCTGCCTTCCAAAACACAGTGATTTAAAGAATGGGTGAATAAGATAATGTAAAATGGTGCAGCCACTGTGGTGAAGAGTATGGCAGTGCCTCAAAAAAGGAAACAGAATGACTGTAGAGTCCAGCAGTTCCACTTCTGGGCATCACACAAAGAATGGGAAGCACAGTCTCAGAGAGATACTTGCACTCCCATCTTCACAGCAGCTCTGTTCACAATAGCCGAGATGCGGAAGCAGCCGAGCACCCACCAACAGACGAATGGATCAACATTACGTGGTCTGTGCACACAACGGCCATCATTCAGCCTTCAGGATGGGGACATCCTTACACGTCGACGAACCTGGAGGACATTTGCTCAGTGAAATAAACCAGTCACCAAAGAGCAAACACTGTATCATTTCTATATGAGGTTCCTAGAGGACTCAAATCCAGAGAGACAGAAAGAAAACTGAAGATTTCCAGGGGCTGGGTGGATTGGGGAGTGGGGAGTCGGTACTTCATGGGGACAGAGTTTCAGTGTGGGAAGAGGAAAACATTCCAGAGATGGATGGTGGCGATGGCTACACAATCAGGTGAATGTAATTAATGCCACCGAATTGATAAAAATGGTTAAAATGGTAAATTTCATGTCATGTGTATTTTACCAGAATTTTTTTTTTGAGACAGTTTCACTCCTGTTGCCCAGGCTGGAGTGCAATGGCGCGATCTTGGCTCACTGCAACCTCTGCCTCCCAGGTTCAAGTGATTCTCCTGCCTCAGCCTCCCAGGTAGGTAGCTGGGATTACAGACGCCTGCTACCACGCTTGGCTAATTTTTTGTATTTTTAGTAGAGATGGGGTTTCACCATGTTGGCCAGGCTGATCTTGAACTCCTGACCTCAGGTGATCCACCCACCTTGGCCTCCCAAAGTGCTGAGATTATAGGCTTGAGCCATCGCATCCAGCCCCACAATTTTCTCAAAAGAACAATATGTGTGGAGAGGATTGCAAACTCATTTAATAATGATACTTAATGTTTTCATAGTATGTTTCCCCTAAAAATCTCAAGTGTTTCATCTCATATCACCCACCAATCTCTGCTTGAACTAAGCTATCTACAAACATGAGAAGCAGCTTCCTATGGGGAAAAGAATATAAGAAAAAAATTGTGTCTCTGTCATGTCGTACCCACATTACTTAGCCTCTCTGAGCTTGTGTCTTCACAGATAATATGGCACCTTATGCTCAGGCATCAGATGAGCAAAGCCCTCTCTCACTCCCGTCCTGCACACGCCTTGCACACACTTCCTACTTGTCAGAGTCTTTTTAGTTTTCTCACACATTATTTCAGAGTAACTTAGCAATAATAGCACTTACAGGCCAATTATATTTGTTTCTTCTGGATTCACTTTATTCTGACCAAGTAGACTGTCATAAACAGATATAGACAGAAGACAGGGAAATACTGGGTAGAAGCGGGCGGTTCCCTGGCAAAGGCCCCAGCCTCAAACCTGGAAACCTGCAGCCCTACACGAGAACGAGCATTCTCATTTTCATGCCCAAAAGTTGCCTTCTGGCCCACCATGGCCCCCATCCTGTACCCATATAAACCCCAACCCACAAGTTCCACTAGCAGTCAAGGAGATGAACTGAAGAGCAGAAGATCAGCAGAATGGCTCAGCAGAGAGAAGAGAAGGGGCATCTGAATGTCAAGGGGTGTTCGACTGGGGATAGTAAGAGAGGAGATCAGCCGATGATGGCCAAATTCCAGGGGAAGATAATCTTCCCACTCCATCCTCCTTCCAGCTCCCCATCCATCCCAGTGAAAGCCGCCTCTACCACGCAATAAAATCCCTGCATTCATCCTTCAAGTCCGTGTGTGACCTGATTCTTCCTGGACACTGGACAAGGACCTGGGTATTAAGGGGGCACTGAGCTGGTTAACACTTAAGCCGTCTGTGGATGGCAAAGCTAAAAGAGTGCACTGTAACACATGCCCACTTGGGCTTCAGGAGCCTCAGGCACACACTCCTGGATGCTTCCATGGGACTGGAGCCCAGGGGTGTTCACCCCAGCTCTTGCACCAGCCCATCTGCGTGCTCCCCCTCCCATAAGGGTTTTGAGCAGGTGCCGCATGAACAGACAAGCCACACCGCTTTTGCTTGTCCTGCGAGGGGTCTCAGGGAACTCTCCTGTTTCAACATCATCTAGCAAAATAAGTCAAATCAACAGGTTTCCTCCAGAGTCCTCATGGAAGTCCTCAGTGGCAGAGCAGCCCACGTGCAAGTGCCTCAGATGCACCGGCCTCTTGGCCATCCTCATTGTCCTCAGCTCACCTGTGCTGAGGGGGACTCTGGGGAGAGAGGTGGAGAGGGACTCAGTCTTGAGGAAGGTTGGCTAGGGGCCAAGAAGGGAGAAGGTGAATAGGAAGGTCCATGGAAGGACTGGGCAGTGGGACTCATGGAGTAGTGAGGGTTGACACCCTCTTTTCACACCGCAATCCTCGCATGATGCCCTCCAGCCTGAAGAGGTGCATTAATCATGCGGACTTAATTTGAGCTGTGCCAAAGGAACAAAGGGAAAGGTGAGGAACAAGGCCTACTGGGCACCATGGCAATATGGGGGAAGGCTGGCAGCCAGGGCCAGGACACGGGATAGGAACTGCCAGAAGACATGCGAAGACCCACTGCAGGCCTAGGGATGGGGTCTCAGGTGGACTGATTCACCTCTGTGGCCCCAACATCTCTTAAAGTGCTCAGGAGAGAGATCCAAACCATCTTCAATAATTTTAAGTCGTCAAGCCACCTCCAAACACATACACCAGTAGCAACGTGGCCTTGGGAAAAGGACCCCACTGGTCCAAGTGTCAGTTTGCTCACCTGCAAAATGGGAATGAAGATAGTATCTCCCTCCCGGGTGATGCTGTAAGGACTAAATGAGATTATGTTTCAAAGAGTTAAACGCAGCACTGACACTCAGGAAGTTCTCACTGAATAAAGGTCAGTTTTTATGATGCCACGGGTGATGGTCAAGACTCACGGTATGCGCTGCCGGAGAAGATGAACAATTAGTCAAATTAGGAAAACAACTGATTGGCCAAACAAGGGGACACAGGTCAGCCCAGGCAGTTATTTAAATTATGTAGATCAGAAAGAAGCCTGGCTGTTAGCTTGACTTCTCAGTTTTTTAGTCTGCAGTGGCAGGTTTGGCAGACCACTGGCCTTGGGAGATTGCTGTAGCATCAGGAAGAGCATGCAGTGTCCCCTCTGCCAAGACCAAGCTTGGCCAACAGTGGGAATAAGAAGTGATGACCAGTGCCTGGTTTACTGGCGGGCTGCCATGAAAGAAGGATCCTCCCAGCAATCATTGCAATTCCCCAAAGTGGAAACTTGGTCAAGTAGACAGAAGGTGTGAAAGGCACCTTTGCTTGCCAGCCTGTGGCAGCCAGCTTAGATCTCACTATGAGCTTCTGCTGTGGCACAGGCTGGCAGGCTGCTCCTGTACTGACTCAAGGAACCATGACGACCTTCTGACTCACCAGCACCTCTTCCTGCTGCTTCTCTGTACAACGAGTCCCCCTCCCCAAGAGCTAACCCATGATAAAGATCACGACCAACAGTTGTTAAACGTGTACTAGGTGTCAGGCAACTACTAGGTGCCAAGGTGTTATTTCATCATCACGAGAGCCCTGTGAAGTGTGTGCACTTATTATACCCTCGCTCTGCAGGAGGAGCCCGGAGTGCCACTGGGTAAATGGCCCGAGACCACAGTTCGTAGGTAGCAGCTAACGTGCAAACCCAAACTTGTGGCTCCCAAGTCCCCATTCTTAACAGCTGGACAATGGAGAATGAACAGCTCTCAGCCCACATAATGTAGAGTTAGGATCAATATCGTAGTTAATAGATTAAATAAGGGCCCATCTGGTATGATTTGAAAGGCAGCTAATGTCTGTTTATTTAAAACAAACAAGCAACAACTACTAAAATACAGTCCATATTTTCTGAAACTCCTGTATAGCTCATTTCTTTTCTTTTTTTTTGAGACAGAGTCTCGCTCCTGTCACCCAGGCTGGAGTGCAGTGGCGTGATCTCGGCTCACTGCAACCTCTGCCTCCGGGGTTGAAGCGATTCTCCTGCCTCAGCCTTGCAAGTAGCTGGGATTAGAGGTGCCCGCCACCATGCCCGACTAATTTTGTATTTTTAGTAGAGACGGGGTTTCACCATGTTGACCAGGCTGGTCTTGAACTCCTGACCTCAGGTGATCCGCCTGTCTCGGCCTCCCAAAGTGTTGGGATTATAGTCATAAGCCACCACGCCCAGCCAGCTCATTTCTTTAGATTAAGATCCGAAGACTCTATGCAAATGTTACCTGCTAGGGAAGGAAACTGTGCTTATTAAATATGTTCTACTGCTGGGGAACTGTGCTGGGCCTCCCTGGTCATTCTGAAGCACGTAAAAGTCTAAGAGCCACTGCCCTGGGGGCGTCTTCATGCTGCCGGCTTCAACTACCCTGTATGGATGCCCCAGAAGTCTCTGTTCTGTTTCCTGAGCTCTACATTTTAAAATACTTTCAGACATGCTATATGCTTAAATGTATATTTTATATAGATATATATTACATATATATTTATATATTTTTGGTACTTTTTTTCCCTGAGATAGACTCATTATCCGCGTAGTTTGACAATGTCTTCGCCTAGCTATCCCTCTGGCTCTTGGCAACCTGAAAATCAAACTTGTCTTATCTTATCCTAACCAGGCCGTCTTCCGACTTCTCTGTTTTAGTCCGTGTCTGCACCATTTTCTCCATCACCTAAACTGGAAAACTCCCGTCATCTGGGGTTCTCCCTTCAGCTGTGCTCTCCATGTCCAGGTAGTTGTTGAATGATGTAGATCCTGTCTTTGGAAGGTCCCTTGGTTCCACCCTGTGGTTTCATCCTTGTTCGAGCTCTGCTACCAGCAACCATCCTTCCCATCCCTCCCACCACCACCAGGGGGCTCGGCCAATGGCCTGTGCTGATGGCGCCTGCCTGGGCGCCAGCCTCCCTCCACCTACATGCCCTTCACCGCTCTGGTCACGCCCTTCCCCTGAACAGGTAGGGCTCATCCACAGAATGCCTCTAACCTACCCCACGTCTTCTCCCAGCCACGTGGGCCAGATGCTGTTTCCCAGGCAAGCCTGAGTCTTCCTGTCCTCACTGCAGCCCATGCAGTTCTCTCCTTCCTTTCCACATAAACACCCTTCATTTGTCCTCTTCAGGACCTCCCACAGGCTCACATTCACCAGAGCCTTGGCCAGTTGCTCTTGAACAGCTCTGTGCCAGGTCTAAGAGCAGGCTTGGGGACGGGGCACCTGAGCCTGAACCTGAACCCTCCACTTAGGAGCTGGGTGGTTACAGAGACGTCAGCTCTGAAAGAGGGTTGGGCTGCACTGAGGGGAGGATCTGGAATGGTGGGAATCAGGCTGACATGGATCCAGATAGACATGTATTTGAAATTTGGCACTGCCCATGGCTAGCTGCGTGGCCACGGTCAAAGTCACCAGGCTGTAATTTGATTTTCTCATCTGCAAAAAGTGGGAGTGATAATGGCTCTCTCGGAGGACGGTTGCAAGGGTTGGAATGAAATGTCGAGCGTGTGGTGCAGAGGCCTCCACAGCGGCAGTGCTCCCCAGGCTCTGAAGCATGGAACCCACGGGCTGTGCTTACCTCGTCAGTCCCTCGGACCCCCCGAATGTGTTTGCAGACATTTGCCATGCTTTCTCTGGGTTCAAGACTGTGTTCTCCAAGACTAAGTTGTGAGTTCCCTGCCACAGGGACTGTTTCTAACTTATCTTTGTAGAGCCTAGTGCACTGCCCAGCACACACAAACAGCTCAGGAGATGTTGGATGTAGTTCAATTCAAGGAGAAAAGAGGCACCCCAGGCAGGTGTGAAGCGTGGGAGGGGTGCCTTTGGAGGCCCTGCTGGGGAGGCCCCGGGGACAGCCAGGAGGCAGACTGAGAACAGCCAGGCCTGAGGGACCAGACCAGCTGGTGATCGGGGGTTTTTAGAATTTGCCAACCTCTTGACTGGCCTGGTTGGGCTAGATGCTGAGAGGCTGTGAGCTTCCCTGTGGTGGGGGTCCTGAAGCAGCAGGGCCTGCAGCCAGCCCGCTGGAGTTCAAATTCAGGCCCCGCCCCTCGCTAGCTCCCTAGGCCTGGGCTTACTTACCCATGCAGCTAAGTGAGGGTGATGTGACTCGCTCCACTGAGCCTTGGAGATGACGCCGTCTCTGTTCATTGCCTGGCGTGAAGCTTCTCGTCTTGGAAGGTCATGACTGAGAGGTTTCAGGGGAATGTCTGAAGGGCAGGATTAGCCTAATCTTGAATCCCTTAGGAACTTCGCCATATTACATTACCTCTTTGGTTACAGGAAACCCCCCTCAGGGCCCCTGTCCTCCCAAGGGCTATTAATGCAGATACCAACTACTGGAAGTGATATGCTCCAGAGGAGGCTGGTGACCACCTGCATTCAGGTCCCTGTGGACTGGAGGGACAGCAAGAGGTCACGGCTGGGCCATGCTACTCAGAGTCCCGCACAAGCCAAGTCATCCCACAGCCACCGAGTTGTTGCCCAAGTGAACACCTGAAGGGAGCCTCAGCCCGGGCTTTTCCGACTCCAAAATCCATCCTCTGTCCCCGAGGCCAGGCTGACTCAAAGATGGAGGGGACCTCGTTGTCTCAGTTCTCAGGAAGCTCGAAGGCCAATATGTTTTCGCAGAAGAAATGAACTCACCAATTGACATGATCAGAAGGAAGAATGACCCAAAATTCAAATCTAAAAAGCCCCAAATTCCTTACTAATAGACTGCCTCTCACCAGCTTCTATTAAGTGAGAAAACATCCTTTCCCCCCACTGTTTTTTCTCCCTTCTGAAAAGAGGAACAGAGCAAAGACCTGAAAAAAAATCTCTCCGCATAGCTGTTGCCCAGCCACCTGTACTTTGGAGAAAGAGCAGAAATGGGTACGAAAGGCTCCTGCTGTCTAATTAAGGCTGGAATTCACATCACAGAAGCAGAGCTGGAGCCAAGGGAGATGTGCAGGGACTTCTAGATCCCACCATGCACAGCAGGTGTGTGGGCTCCCCGGCAGGGGCAGCGGATCTCCTGAGGGAAAGGGCCCCTCCAGCACCAGCTTGCATGCCGGAGGGAGGAGCTGCAAAGGGCCTGGAGAGGCCAAGGCTTCTCCTTGGCAGGGTGGGCCCAAAATTTGGTCCTGATCTGTTGGCTTCAGATATAGTTAATGTGTGACATCAACACTTAGCATGGAAGGGGCTTAATATCCCCACCGTAGCACCCAGTTATATCCCAGCAGGTTTAATCTGCAAGAAATGACCAGACTGGAAGAAACAGGGCAGCCCATCATAGAACACCAGCGCTGGAGGCACCTTGGAGAGGTAGTTGGTCCTACCCACCTCATTTTGCAGGTGGAGACTGAGCCCCAGAGACGTGAAACAACATGCCTAGGGTCACACAGCAACAGCACACAGTAGGACCAGGCCAAATTCTCTTGCTCCATCACTTTGGGAACAGTGCAGCACAGCACCAGCAGGAAGTGAGGAGCTCCTGTGTGGACCCTGAGCAGCCCTGCAGATATGGTTATCTCCAGAGTCACGGCCCTCACAACCCTCTCCCCAGCTTCCGAGTCTGTCCCTTCTTAGCCTGGAGTAGTGAGATGGATGCACCGGCATCTTTGAGAGCCACAGTTGTTCCGATTCATGTCCCCCCACCTGCACCCCCGCTCGCTTCCCGCTTCCCGCTTCTGTCCTGCCCAGCACCGAGCACCATGCCTTGCACAGAACACAGAATGGGGAACTGGAGCCGGGGCCAGGGGCTGGGCCACTGTGTGGGCCCGAGTGGTGAGTCAGTGTTCATTGAGCAAACGGAGAGAGGCAGAATGAATGAGTAAATAGTCTGTATTTTCTTTGTTACAATTTAATGTCCTAATATATAAAAGTGTGTGAGATTTTAAAAATATGAACACCAGAAAAAATTATCTCACATATCTGCACTTCTGTAATCATATATAATCTTTTCATGAATTTGGGTTGCATTTTATATCCTTAAATATTATATTGTACATTGATTCATATAGGTCCTGTATTTTTGTTACAGTTATTCCTAAGTATTTTCCCCAATTTTTTTAAATATTTCAAACTCACAAAAAAGATAAAAGAATAGTACAAAGAACCGCTGTTTGACCTTCACTGTAGATTGATGAATTATTAACATTGGCCGTATTTGCACTCTCTCTCCCCCTCTCTCTTTGTTTTAGAAACCATTTGAAAGTAAGTTGCACAGGCCATATTTAAAAATTTCTGGATGTTTCCTAACAACAAGGACATTCTCCTACAAAACCACAATATTATAATCACACCCAGGAACTTTAACATAAGTTTTAAAATATAGTTTAAAACGGCTTTAATATATAGTTTAAAATAGTTTTAAATATAGTTTGATTCAGAGCAGAATGTGTTGAGAGAAACTGAATGCACGTAGCTCAGTTCCAGTTGCTGAAGAAATTCAGCCTTCCCCTTCTCTAGCCTGGTTGACTTGAATCAGCAGTCTTGAGTTTGCATTATCGCAAGTCCTAGGCTCTGCCGTCCCCCAGCCCCTCACCTCGGTGCTCTGCAAATGCTGAATTTCTACGCTGTAGGCACCTAGACCCTTAAGAAACAAGCCCAAGCCAAGCTACCTGCTTTCTCGTCTCTGAGGCCAGCCTCTGGCCTCCCCAGGCAATGTCATGACATTAGACTAACTTTGGAGAAGTCTGGGAACTGAAGGGAAGCGAGACAATTCTTGTCACTCTGAAAAATATATATAGCTTATTATATTTCACGGAAGCCTTTTGTTTTGAACTCAAACGCAAAGCAGACAGTGGTGCAGGCATATTTTACACATGAGTGCTGTGCACGGATCTGCTCTATCTCCCCTCCCCGTGTGCCATTTCTAACTTCATGGGTGCGAGTCATGCTCCTTGTTTCCTGTAAGTGACCCCACGAGCTCCACTTAGCTCGTTGTGTGAAACTACAGCTGAGCAGTAAGGAGAGGAGGAGTGATACCACAAGAAGAGAAAAAGCAGCTTGCCCAGACGGCTGACCATGAAAATGGCCACGAACATGAAACAAGGACCGTTCATTAAGAAAAAGAGACTAGCAACTTTAAAAAAATTAAACAAAGTTGCCAAAGACATGAAGAAGTCATATGTCGCCACCTCTAGATTACTGCTATTCAAAGATTACTCCTGTCTGTGAACTTCCATAGAAAGACAGCCATGGTGAATTCAGAAACCACAATACCCTGCCTTTAAGAATTGGGGTGCTCAAATGGGATTAAGGTGCATTTGAGAGTGGACCCTGCAGTCAACAGAGAGCTTTGATGTTTGTGGTATCAAAGTCCTCAATTTCAGTTATTTAAATGCAAAGAGTGGCATCTGGGGAGAGAACACAGTTTCTGATAAGAAACCTACTGGTTTTTTTCCGAAACTGGTAAAATTGTAAAGGGTTTGTAATTCCCAGAGCCGAAAGAGGTATATTCTACGAAAGGAAGTGAAGTTTGTGGTTCTGTATTTATAAGATGACTAACAATAACAAGAAAAAATGAATGGACCGCACATGCACTTTGACAATGCGAAACTTCTATTCTGGCTTGTTAATAATTGTTTTTCTTTGTCTCAAAAGAAAAAAATGCAAGTGAGATAAAAGAAAAACTTCAGCCAAATTAAATGAAAGGGACTTTAATTGATCAATGAACGATTCATGAATCAGCCAGCCTTCCGAGCCAGAGTAGGCTCAGAGACTCCAGCGCAGCCACATGGAGGAAGATTTATGGATAGAAAAAGGAAAGTGACGTATAGAAAATGGAAGTGAGGTGCAGAAACAGCTGGATGGGGTACAGCTCGGCATTTGTGGTATTTGAACATCGTTTGCGTTATTTGAACATGATTCAAAGAGTTGACTGCGTTTTATTGGCCCAAACTGAGTGATTGGTGCAAGAGCAGGATACAGTTCATTTACACCTCCGCTTGTTATAGTTCATGATATACCGAAAAACCTTCAGGCTAAACTTAAAATATGTAAGGAGGCAGCTTAGTCTAAACCTGATTTAACAACTGTAAAGATGGACAGTTGGAATCAGCACAAACTACTGCAAAGTATATTTTATAATGGCCAGAAAGAAAGCATTCCATTTTTCAGTAGAGAATCAAAGTTTTAAGAGCTTTTAAACCTAATGGATCTGTGGAGAGTAAAAATCTAGGTAGCTGCATTATCACAATGATTAAATGGACATTGGCCGCAGGAAGAGTGTGTTTGTGAGATTCTCTTTGCGCGTGTGAACAATCAATATCTTTTTCCTTTTGCTGACAGTGGAAAATATCGTAATGATACATCCAATTACATACTTTCCTATCTCTTACTCTTTAATGTATTTGCCTGAAATCACGTGTTTGGCTTTCCACATCCCCATGTGGGGTCTGGGAGTAGAAATTCCGAGACGGCTTCACATAAGGAGGCTTCTTCCCTCCCACCCTCTCACGGACAAATCAATCAAATATCTGCAGCTCGACAACTTTAGCTCTAAAAGGGGGCAATTTTTTATCTTGTACCTTTTCTTATAAATTTTGGGATATAATTTATTTTTGGTAAAAAAAAAAAAAACTTCAGAAAGTGGTTTAGTTGAAAGCACCTTAGGCTGTCTTATTAAGAATTAAGCTGCCCATGCTATTCATACTTGTAGCTTAATTCCTCACTTATTGTTGTAATTGCAATTGGATTTTGCAACAACAGCAACAAAAGCCTCCCTGGCAAGTTCCTGCTGATTCTGGGGAAGAGGGCTTGAGCCTGAGCTGCTCTAACCTCTCCTTCAGTCCTCGGCTTCCTGTGGTCTCTCTATAGAGATAGGAGACACCCCGTTCCCAGTACAAGCCACTTTTCCAGCTTCACACACACGCCCTCTTGGATATGCTCCCTGTGACGGGCGACCGTTCTACTGGGAGTAATTCTGAAAAAAGCCTCTGAACCCATGAGGCCCACGTGGGGCTTACCTGGCATTCAACTGTCTTCTCCTACATGTCACCATGTCCTGTCTCCACGACTCATGTTTGATCCTCGCGGGGGCATCAGAGCTTCCTCAGCACCTAGCAAGGCCATCTGTATATGCAGTGGTGATCCCCATTTCAATGTAAATTACGACCACTCTCCACCACTGCTACCCAGGATGTTTCCCAGACTCCTGAGGTGTGTGAGGTGCAGAATCAACCAACTGGAAAGAAACACTCTTAGCCACTTTAATACTCCTCCTCCCTCTTTCTAAATTTCCTAAACCAGTTGAAAATGGGCACCTTTTCTGAGAAGCACAAGCTGTCTCTTGCCCCTTTTACAAATGTCAGTCATGTGTTGCTTAAGGACAAGGATACCTTCTGAGAAATGGGTCCTCAGGCAATTTGCTGTTGTGTGAGCATCGCAGAGTGAACTTCCACACACCCGCGTGCTATGAGCTGCTTTACACCTGGTGATATGAGACAGCCTGTCGTGCCAGGCTCAGAACTGCAGGTCACTGCACTGAGTGCTGTTGGCAGTTATGACACAGTGGCGTGTGTGTATCTAAACAGAGAAAAGGTGCCGTGAAAGCACAATACGAAAGATGAACAACAGTACCTGTGCAAGGCACTTACCATGAGTGGAGCTTGCAGGACTGGCAGCTGCTCTTGTGAGTCAGTGGATGAGTGGGGAGTGAATGTGAAGACCTAGGACATCACTATGACTACTGCAGACTTTATAAACACTGCACACGTAGGCCACACTCTCTCTCTCTACATATAAAGTATATATATGTGTGTGTATATATATATATATAATTGTGCTAAGACGTTGAGGTGGCTACAATGTCATCACATGATAGGAATTTTTCAGCTCCCTGATACTCTTACAGGACCACCATAGTATACGCTGTCTGCGGTTGGAAATGTTGTTGTGTGGCACATGACCGTATGGAAGAACAGAGAAGACATTCAGAGCTTAATCGGAGGCAGTGGTGACCGCAGGACCCCTGCATCTGCTTCAGCCCAACCAGACATCCCTGACCCCGCCCAGAAGACCCTGGCCTCCGCCACAGATAACCTGGGAGCCCGTGGGCACCGTCAGCGGGGGGCGTGGAGCCTGAGGCACATGACTCTCATGCGCCAGCCCAGGGGTGCCCGCACCTCATTCTTAGAATTTCCTGGAAGTGGCTTTGCTCTGAATGCCTGCGCTGGCATCACAGAAACAAAAGTTTCTTCCCAGGAAGGGATGGGAGCAGCAGGGGCTGGTGGAGGAGCTGCCACTGTTTTGGTCACAGAACCACGCGCCCCTCCAGGTGAAAGGTAAAGCCTCAACTCTGCACAGTAATCCAGGGAAGCATCTTCTTCAACGGGACGCGAGCCGCGTTCTCCTGTCGCTGTGGGTTTCATTCGTGGCGACGTCTCTGCAACATCCATTTTTCCCTGAGTTTCTTTCTGGCCGTAGCACGCACCTTCGGGGGGCTATGAAGTTCTGGTGCTCAGGTACTACAGGAGATCCATTGAACTGAATCTCCAGAAGTGGGGCCCAGGCCTCTCCTTTTCAGAAGCTCAGTGTGTGCTTCTAATGTACGGCCAGAGTTTAGAGCCATCAGGCTCACCCAGTCACGGTGATACCAACTCTCCAAGCAGTGACTGTTCTTGGAACATGCAGATCACTCTATTCTAGACGTGAGGCATGAGGAGAAGTCTTGCAGGAAGCTTCTGGAAAGGAGTTCATCACTCCTAAGGGGAAGATAGTACCTCTCTGTCTTGTCCAGATGTGACACCTGGCAGAGCTGCCTGGAAGACACCCGTGCTCCAGGCGCCAGGTGTGTAGAGTCACAACCCTGCGTGCGGTGTCTGGAGTCTGCCCTGGCTGTGGGCTCCCTGTGGTAGGTGATGACACAATGCCTCACTCCCTAACCCTACTTGAGGCTTGGGTGTGAGTTATTTGTAGAGAAAAACATTCTTACTCATTCCTGGGGCTGTTCCTTCTGTACCTAGGGAAAGAGCGGAGGAACCAGGTTCCCGGTCCAGGCCCCACTTCCTGTTACGCCCTTTAGCTGATTTCCTCTGTTCCTCACCAGATTCTAGAAGGTTTGCGAACTCTCCTCATGCAAAGTCTGGCTGCGGGGGCAGTGGGAGTTGCTGGAAATCAGACTCGAATGCCACACGGCCTCAGGAAACCGAGGTGCTTTCCTCTGTGCACAGCCAGCCAGTGGTTCACGGGGACCCGAATCAGACACTGTGGATCCATGTGCTGGTTAGAGCTTTACATCAGCCTGTGAGGGGGATGAGATCATCATCCTGTTTCAGAAGAGGAAGGTGAGGCCTGGAGAGGACGCAGAGTGCCAGGCTGGGTGGGAGTGCTGCTCTCAGGACAGCAAGGCAAGCGTGCGTCTGCTGGGTGCCCTGTGGCTGTGGCCACCTGGGAAGTGGCTGTGACGCCCTTGTGCTGCAGCGGATGAGGAGACGCTGCCTGCCTTTGCTGTCGAGCAGAGATCTCACCCCTGCTTTGTGAGTTTCTGAGTTTCTGAGTGACCTCAGCAAAGCAGCTTAACCTTTCAGCTCAGCTTTCTCATAGGAAAACGGGGTCGAAAAATCTTCCCCACGTTTATTATGCAAAAGCAACCGATGGAGGAGCGTCTGCTGATGTTCAGCAAAATGCCGTCTCTGTGCTGCTCATCATTCCACGCCGTCACCCTGAACGCCCAGCTTCTTATCAGCGTCTAGGGGGCAGCAGAGAGTTATTGAATATGCACGTGTGTCCGCACTGCAGCTGCGGGAAGGCCGAGAGAGGGGGCTCCCCACCATGCTGGCGGCCTGGGGCCTGGACAGAGCCAACTGGGGAAAGTGCCTTGGAACAGACCAACCTGGTGAGGGAGGTGGGGGGAGCACATGACGCAACTCACCCTCCTACCATTCACCTTGCAAAGCCCCAGAAATTCCTGGGAGTAACTTTTCCACCCCCACCCACCCTGTGTCTCTGTGGCTTCAGGCGCGAGATTGTGGGGCAGAGCCAACAGGCAGAGCTGGGGACACCTGGGGCCGGTTCACAGCGGAGTAGAGTGCGAGATGCCTTTACCAAGCTGCGCGTCACTGGTAGAAAAGAACGTTAGGAGCACTAGGTAAAAAGCAAAACAAAAATAAATCTCACTTGGCATCTTTCCCATTATAGTTCAGTCGATGGTAGCTATGATTCTATTTGCCTGTGTTACTATTTACTCTGAAAGAGTGGATTTAGGCCAGAACATTTGCAGTCTGGCTGTGTAAGGCACCACAACAGTATCAATGAGCTGCCGCACTCAGGATGATTTAGCTCTCCCCATTTTCTCAGATCTCATCACCCCCAATCCTCAGCTCCCTTGTGACCAAAGGTTAGCATTCTTCACAGAGTAGTTAGTCTGTGGACTGGGGGTGAAGCGAAGCCCC
Source organism: Pan paniscus (assembly GCF_029289425.2). NCBI lineage: Eukaryota > Metazoa > Chordata > Mammalia > Primates > Hominidae > Pan > Pan paniscus. The sequence continues at coordinate 14,847,658 of NC_073254.2, forward strand.
TCCATTTCCTGGGTCTGGAGACCCAGGGCCTCCGAAGCTCTGGCCTGGGCCATGCAGACTTTTCATGGAAGGTGAGGGCAGGGACTTCTGACACTGAGGCCCTGAGTTGGGGCCAAAAGTTGCAGGTGAAGGGCACCATCCCCAGCAAGAATGCCCCCACTTCAGATGCCAGCTGCAAACTCCAGGGTCCCCAGGCCACCTGCACTTCTGACCAAGTCAGGGGTTCCCCTGACCCCTTCAGAGTCAATAATTCACCAGAATGACTCTCAGAACTCCGGAAAGTGCTACATGTATGATGACAGTGTTATTACAAAGGACACAGCTCAGGACCAGCCAAAGGAAGGGACAGCAGGACGCAGTCCAGGAGGGCCTGGAAGGCAGAGCTTCCATGTGCTCAAGACTGGTCACCCTCCCACTACATCCATGCGTTCACCACCTGGAAGCTCCACCAAGCTTTGGGGCCAGAGCTTTCACTTGGGTTTCATGACATACTCGTGATTGATTGAATCACTGACCTGATGGTTGAACTTCATCTCCAGCCACCTCCCTTCCCTAGAGGTCAGGCTCAGAGCCCTGATCCTCTAGTGACACGTGGGTCTTTCCTGTAGGACCGTCACCTATCCTGAAACCACCCAGGCCCCCACCATGAGTGACCTGTTAGCATAAATCATCAGGGCCCACCATGAATAGCAGAGACACTCCCATCACTTGGGAAATTGTAAGGCTTTAGAGAGCCTCTCCCAGAAGATGGAGACAAAGGCCAGCATGAGTCCTCATCACACAGGAGGAGTGTGGGTGTCGTGAGTGTGAGCGGTCTTGCTCACACAGGCACATGCCTCTGTTCTCTAGAGGACAAAAACCACAGCTCCTTAGCATTTCATGCAAAGCCTGCCATCCACTGGCCTCATCCCTCGTTGCCTAACGTGGGGCTTTTTCTTCAAGGCCGGTGCTCGCTGTCCTCCTCAGGGAAATTCTCGCCAGCTCCCTGGAGCACGGCTGTCATTCGATCTTTGGTGTAAACAGCATCGACAGGCTTCTGTAATCATAATTATCATGACATAATTGTAACTTTTCTTCTCAATACAGTCCTTTTCTCCATTCGATTAAAGTGATATTTTGCTTACAAGTAACAAAAACCTGGCTTAAAGCACAAGGACATTTCTAGTTTACTTAAGTCCAGAGATAGCTGGTCCCAAGGTATTTCGGCCACTCAGTGAGGCCACTGAGAAGCAGGTTATTTCTATTCTGTCATCCCTAGAGAGTTGGGCTGTCTACCGAGCAGTCACTGTTTAACATGGACATAGGCGGCAGCTGCCTGGGAAAGCACCATGTGTTTTCACAACGGGGTTCCAGGTTCGCAAGAGAAGGACTTTCTGCTCTTGCACCTCTCTCCCTTATGGGGGGGAAATATTTCTGGGCAGCCCCAGCAGACATCCTACTGGATGACAGGGTCTCTCCTGGCATTCTCCCCTGGCAAGGGGAGTGTGTGGCTGCCTCTGTTTGGGCCATTCCTCAGAGCGACTGTATTGTTCCCTGAACATAATCAGGCTGCCCCGCAGGGTGGTGGTGGGAATGGCTGGTGAGCCTTTGACACTGCGAGGTTGTAGAATGTGTTCCAAAACAACAGAGAGGCATCAGAGCACGAGGACGGAGGGAGGGAAGGAAGAAACAGGCAATGGTGGGAAGGAGGAGCAAAGGAAACAAGAAAGAAAGATTTAAATCAGGCAGGAACACCAGGTCCTAGCGTGTAGGTACTTTTTAAGATGGAATGTACTTTACAACTAAACCCTATGTCAGATTCATGTTCATTTATCATGACTTCATTATATGCTGTAGTAGCTTAGTAGTTTTCAAAACTTTTTTTTTTTTGAGACAGGGTCTTGCTCTTGAGTGCAGTGGCACAATCTTGGCTCACTGCAACCTCCGCCTCCTGGGTTCAAGCAATTCTCCTGTCTCAGCCTCCTGAGTAGCTGGGACTACAGGCGCCCGCCACCACGCCTGGCTAATTTTTGCATTTTGAGTAGAGATGGGGTTTCACTACATTGGTCAGGCTGGTCTCCAACTCCTGACCTCAGGTGATCCACTCTCCTCGGCCTCCCAAAGTGCTGGGATTACAAGCGTGAGCCACCGCGACTGGCAGTTTTCAATCTTTTTGAAGCAAGCAAATTTTATATTAAAAAAAAAACATTGGTTTTTTGGTGTGTGTGTGTTTTTTTTTATCATTTGATAGGTCAATATAAAACAAAGGCAATCCATTTTCCAACCAGAAGTGACTTATACCACATGCTTTGTCTAAGCCTTCATTTGCTCTTGGGAAAAATGTTCCTCATCTTTCTAGAATGAAGAGAAGTACTTTCTTTGGAGATTGACAGGGGCCAGAACAAAGTTAAATAATGTACTCCTGGAAATGCAATTTTGTCAAAGGAGTAACTTCTCTCGGTCCTCAATGCGTGCAGTCATTACGCAAGTGCTTGGCAGAGTCAGGGAGTCTCAGCATCGTTCTAGAAAGCCCAGATTGACAGCCTTCCTTCCACTATGCCTGGGCTGGCGGGAGGGCAGGACTAAGTGGCGGGATTGCACCCCTCCCCGCAATGTCTAAAAGTGGAGCCGGGCTCAGCCAGGCAGTGGGTGGGGGTGTGTGGGTCTCAGCCAGTTTCAATGGTTTTGACAATGAAACTCACCTGGGTGTGTGTTATTTGGCTTTGTTCTTCAGATTTAGACCCTCTCCTAAGTCAAATTGAAACTCCCCGAACTGGTATCCTATAAGAGCTGACCCTTTAGTAATGTGTGCTTCGAATCATGTGAACTGAAACCTGTGGACTTCCCACAGCCCAGCAGGACCCACCTTCCTAAGCAGCAAACCCTGGAGCCTCGAGCTGACACGTCAGTCCTTGTGCTTTGTGCAGATTTAGAAGGAACTTCAGACAAACTTCATTCACTTCAAACCCCGTCCCCTTGGAGCCTCGAGCTGACACGTCAGTCCTTGTGCTTCGTGCAGATTTAGAAGGAACTTCAGACAAACTTCATTCACTTCAAACCCTGTCCCCTTGGAGCCTCGAGCTGACACGTCAGTCTTTGTGCTTCGTGCAGATTTAGAAGGAACTTCAGACAAACTTCATTCACTTCAAACCCTGTCCCCTTGGAGCCTCGAGCTGACACGTCAGTCTTTGTGCTTCGTGCAGATTTAGAAGGAACTCCAGACAAACTTCATTCACTTCAAACCCTGTCCCCTTAACCTATTTCCAGTATCCAGAGGTAAAGCAAATCCTTCAATGTGATGCCCAAATAAAACTATAAATATACATATGTAATATATACAAATACAGAAAAATATATACATACATATGTGCACACATGTCTATATGTTTGCATGTATGTATATGATATTGAATCATGCTTTTTCATTTAATAACATGACTTGCAGAACCTTCCACCTGCATATTTAGTTCATATCACTTTATTCTATTTAATAGCTGCAAAACCTCGATCCAGTCTCTTCTATTTGTTGATACGAGGGCTCAGCCCCCCACCCACCCCTCATTTTTTTGGCCTTGTAAATGATGCAATTAATGTTAATAGATAGATAGATAGATAGACAGACAGATAGATAGATAGATAGATAGATAGATAGATAGAGATATGTAGAAAGATATCTATGTATCTCTATGTATCTATTTTTATCTGTACTTAAAAACAAATATCTGTAGAGTGAGTTGCCTGAAAAAGGATAAGTGTATTTTCACAGGAATTACCTATGGCCCGCCAAAATTGTTGTACAACTCACCCTCTCACCAGCAGTGCAGGAGACTGTCTGGTAAACCTCACCAATGCTGGGTTTTATTAAGCTTTATTTATTGCCAATGCCATGTAAATAGCCAGTTATACAGCACTAGTATTTTGCTTTCCATTTCCTTAATCATGAGTGTAACTGAGAAATCTGTCTCATGTTTGATGGTCAAGAACTGGCTTTTGATAGTCTCTATTTTTCAATAGAATATTTCCCCTTTTCTTTACTGATATGACAAAGCTCTCTTTACAATAAGCAAAGACACCCATGGTTGGTCACCTGCCTTGCAAAACTTTCCTAAGTATATTGTTTCTCTTTTGGTTTTCTGTATTTTATATGTAAAAGGTTAAGCTTTTTGTGAAATTTGTTAATAAATGTTATTACTTCTGGCATTCCTGACCTCTTTCATCATGACTATTTTTTCAATCACTCATCTTTTTTTAGCCCTTATGATTCCAGCTCCTTTTAACATATGACACCACTTTTGAAAGATGGTGGTTGCTAATTCGTGAAGCCGTTGACTCCCCAGATGACGTTCCTGTGAAACGCTTGGCAGTTGCAAGAGGAACTCAGGTCCTCAGTGCCGACAAAGTCAAGTGGCATTTTACAAAGTTTACCAAGGCCGACAAAGTCAAGTGGCATTATCGTGTCATCATTACATCGGTATTTGACTGTGGAAGCTGAAAGCCCGTTAGATAATTACATAAACGTTCATGGTAAGAAATACTGTTTCCTTATTTTTTATTTTTATTTTTATTTTTTTGAGACAGAGTCTTGCTCTGTCGCCCAGGCTGGAGTGCAGTGGCACAATCTCGGCTCACTGCAAGCTCCACCTCCTGGGTTCACAGCATTCTCCTGCCTCAGCCTCCAAAGTAGCTGGGCCTACAGGCACCCACCACCATGCCCGGCTAATTTTTTTGTATTTTTTAGTGGAGATGGGGTTTCACCATGTTAGCCAGGATGGTCTTGATCTCCTGACCTCGTGATCCGCCCGCCTCAGCCTCCCAAAGTGTTGGGATTACAGGCGTGAGCCACCGCGCCCGGCTGTTTCCTTATTTTTTATTATGAAAGATTCCTGGGCTGTTGCAGTCCAATTTATACCTATAATTTCTCTTATTCAACTGCAGTGTCATTGCCTTTTTGTTTAATTGGGGTAATACTCCTTTCACTGAAATACTTTGGAAGAGTGTTGTAAAGTCTGCTGAGAAAATTTCTGTGAAAAGTTTTAAAGATATTGGGGGCAGTGTCTGCCAAACAGATTCTTCTCTGATGCCCTGGGCCCAGCCTTCTGTTTCTGTTTTCATTTATAATTTGTCGTTTCTTTTGAGAATGTTTCAAGTCAAGATAAAGATCACTATGATGGGAACATTTATCTCCTCAATCACACCAGATACTACATTATTTTTTATTTACTTTTCTATAATTTCCATTCTTATGTAATGAACACTTAATAATTTTACGTGTTCAAAGAACAATGGATGTGGGAAAAGATCAAATAACAATAGTGTGAAAATTCAACTTTTGTTGAGCAACCAGGAAAGATCCCTGGGTTTACTGATTTTGAAACCAGTGTGGGAGGGTGAGAACATGAGAGATACCCTATGCAGAATCATGAACTGATCAGGGAGCCTACAGAGATCATTTGGTCTGACACCTTTTCTCTATTCACATGAAACAAAGGCCTGGATCCTTGATCAGGGTCACTCAGCAAAGTAGTGAACCAGCCCCCGTGAAAGCCCAGGCCCTCCCATTTTCAGTAGGGTGTTCCCTATTCTACCACGTTCCTCCTCTTGTATAAACTAACACTCTGCTTTAAGTATGTTTAGAAACCTGTAGTCTACAGCAGCGGTCCCCAACCTTTTTGGCACCAGGGACCAGTTTCATGGAAGACAATTTTTCCACGGACTGGGGCAGGGGAGGGGGATGGTTTCCAGGTGATTCAAGTGCATTCCATTTATTGTGCACTTTATTTCTATTGTTATTATCATATTGTAATATATAATGAAATAATTATACAACTTACCGTAATGTAGAATCAGTGGGAGCCCCGAGCTTGTTTTCCTGCAACTAGATGGTCCCATCTGGGGGAGTTGGGAGACAGTGACAGATCATCAGGCATTAGATTCTCATAAGGAGCGTGCAACTTAGATCCCTTGCATGCACAGTTCACAATAGGGTTTGTGCTCCTATGAGACTCTGATGCCGATGCTGATCTGACAGGAACTAAGGCAATAATGTGAGTGATGGGGAGTGGCTGTAAATACATATGAAGCTTCACCCACTCACCCACCGCTCACCTCCTGCTGTGCAGCCTGGTTCCTAACAGGCCATAGACCGCTACCATCCATGCCCTGGGGGTTGGGGATGCCTGGTCTACAGTGAAGTAAATATCCTAGTTCCCTCGAGAAGGAGTCTCCATTAATGTGGAGTCACGGAGCTTTTTGGAGGAGCTGTGGACCTGCCCCCTCAGTTCCAGCTACACAGCTGCTCAGGGCCTGTTTGGCACTTGCCATACTCCTGTCCCAGGACAGGAGCCCACAATGATAACAAAGGCTGCCGATCACTGAGCAACTACGACGTGTGCTGGGCAGGAGCTCTGTTGCTTCTAATTCTCACAACAATGCTGCAAAGGAGGGATTGTTCACTCCATTCTGTGATGAGGATATTGTATGGGTTGTGCCGTGTCCCCTAAAAAGGGAAGTCCTTACCCCAATACCTCAGAATGTGGCCTTATCTGGAAATAGGGTCATTGCTGATGTAGTTAGTGAAGCTAAGATGAGGTCATGCAGGAGGAGAGAGGGCTGGTGACCTTCTAAGGAGAGGACACAGACGCACAGAGGGAAGTCCATGTGATGACACAGGCAGAGATGCAGTGACGCGTCTGCGAGGTGGGAGCACCGAGGATTGCCAGCCACCGCCACAAGTGCAGCGAGAGGACGACTCTGCCAGCACCGTGGTCTGGGGCTGCCAGCCTCCAGGACTGGGAAATAATACACGTCTGTTGCTTTAAGCACCCAGTGTGTGGCAGCTTGTTGAGGACGACCATGGGAAACAGATTCAGATGCTGAAGCTCGTAAAGTAGAAGACATGCCCAGAGCCACTCAGCCAACAGGCAGGTTCAGCCAGGGCTCAAATGGGGGTCTTCCTGGTTCCAAAAGAATTGCGTTTCTTCTCTACTCCACGTGGCCCATCTCATCCCAGATGACCAGGGGAGACACTTGACGGCAAGGCCAACCACTGCTACCCCGGGGAAGAAAAGAGAGAGAGGCAGAGGGAGGAGAGAGCCTAGGAGAGCGCCCTTCCTTTGCTGAGCTTGGCAGCTGTGCAGGCAGCCTGGCCCAAAGCAATAATTATCACGGAGCATAACCACAGCTCCAATGTATAGCCAAGAAATCTCCATCTTAGGAATACAAAGTGAGCAAGACAAGGCTTAAAAATAATATTAGTAATAATAATAATATCAAATAATATCAGAATAACCCTTCCAAGTGTGGTTTGCAAACAGCTTCTTTTTTTTTTTTTTTTTTTGAGACAGAGTCTTGCTCTGTCGCCCAGGCTGGAGTGCAGTATCGTGATCTCGGCTCACTGCAACCTCTCCCTCCCGGGTTCAAGCAATTCTGCTGCCTCAGCCTCCTGAGTAGCTGGGATTACAGGTGCATGCCACCATGCCTGGCTAATTTTTGTATTTTTAGTAGAGAAGGGGTTTCACTATATTGGCCATGCTGGTCTTGAACACCTAACCTCGTGATCTGCCCACATCAGCCTCCAAAGTGCTGGGATGACAGGCGTGAGCCACCACACCAGGCTGAAAACATTGTCTTGTTTTAAGAGTTGTCACTTTGGCCAGGTGAGGTGGCTCATGCCTGTAATCCCAGCACCTTGGGAGGCCGAGGCGGGCAGATCATGAGGTCAGGAATTCGAGACCAGCCTAGCCAACATGGTGAAACCCCATCTCTACTAAAAAAATACAAAAATTAGCTGGGTGCGGTGTCTTGTGCCTGTAATACCAGCTACTTGGGAGGCTGAGGCAGGAGAATTGCTTGAACCCAGGAGGCAGAGGTTGCAGTGAGCAGAGATCACGCCACTGCACTCCAGCCTGAGCGACAGAGCAAAATTCCGTCTCAGAATTGTCACTTTTTGAGACAGTCACGGCGAATGTCACTGAGCCTGAGCAAATGCTGCTCCTTGCCAGGCTTTCTCATATGCAGGGCCTGAGGCTCAGAGGGTAAGAAACTTTCCAAAGACGCACAGCAGAGGATTGGGGATCTGGATGCTGACCTATAGGATTGAGTCCATGCCTTGTGCTGCCCTAACAGAAAGTCCTGGGAAGGGCTGAGCTCAGGATACAAGCTTTACTAGGTGCAATAAATAGGTCACTGCTGGGCTGGTTCTCCTGAGGTCTCACTATCAGCTTTGGAGAAGATGCCTTTGTTCTTTCTGACTTTTGGCCCAGGAATCTTTATTAACTACTGTGATCAGGAGAAAGAGCCTGTGACAAATTGGAGGGTTGCCTACGGGGCCTCTAGGTTGCAGGGACAGAGAGATGTGTAGAGACTGAGGGAAGCAAAGGTGCATGGGGGTGAAGGTGGTGCCTCTCCCTCTGCTGGTAAACAGGAACAGCCCCTCCACAACAGCCTCCCTTCCAGATGCCTGGGGTTTGCTGCTTGGAACCAAGCACCGTAGTCATCTCCTCTCCCCTGCCCTTCCTGTTCCTCTGAAGCTGAAGTCACTTCCCTGGATGATGCCTGGATAGAAGCAGGTGGGAGGGGAAAGTGGCTTGGGTGGAGGGAAACTTGTGAGATGAAAGAGGCCTCCTGAGGGGCTGTCAATCATCTAGGGCAATGTTTTTCTTTTTCTCTCTCTCTCTTTTTTTTTTAAATTAAGATGGAGTCTCGCTCTGTCACCTAGGCTGGAGTGCAGTGGTGAGATCTCGGCTCACTGCAACCTCTGCCACCCGGGTTCAAGCAATTCTCCTGCCTTAGCCTCCCGAGTAGCTGGAATTACAGGCACATACCACCACACCCAGCTAATTTTTGTATTTTTAGTGGAGATGGGGTTTCACCATGTTGGCCAGGCTGGTCTCAAACTCCCGACCTCAGGTGATCCGCCCACCTTGGCCTCCAAAAGTGCTGGGATTACAGGCAAGAGCCACCGAGCCCAGCCTTGAGGGTGATCTTTATCCTTTTCCAAGGTCAGTGAGTTGTACTCAAATCCCTCCTCAGAAATCCTCTTCATAAGAAGACTCTATTTCATCCCACGCCCCTAGTCCTTTCCTCAGTGAGCCCAGATAGGCCTAGAACTGTGAGTCAGGATTTCTTCCAAAAGGATGAAAGTTTTGATGAGTGAAGTAAATATTTTCCCAATCAAAATGAAAAGTAAGAAAAGAAGAAGAGAAAGGAGAGAAAGAAAGAAAGAGAGAGAGAGAAAGAAAAAGAAAGAAAGAAAGAAAGGAAGGAAGGAAGGAAGGAAGGAGAGAAAGAGAAGAAAGAAGAGAGACAGGGAGAGGAGGGAAGGGGAGGGGAGGTAAAGGGACAAACTAAAAGGAAAACAGAGGGGAGGGAGAGAAAGGAAAAAGTTTGGAAACTTCCTAGGATGAGCTGACTTCCCTCTAGCTGTCCTGCTCCCTCTCCCTCTCCCTCTGCCTCTTCCCTCCCCCCATCTGTCTCTCACTCTTGCTTTTGTTCTTGTGCTCTCTCTCTCCCCGTCTCTCTTTCACTCTTTCTCTTTTGTTCTTGCTCTCTCTGTCTCTCTCTCTCCACCTCATTTTCCACTTTTTCACATACCATGAAGCAGAAAAGAAACTTATCTTGAAAAGATTCATCCAGGACAAGGTGTCACCCACACACTGATGACTGTTGGGGGCAGGGTGGTTAATTCTTTCACAGAGAGAAACTTCTCTCTGGGGAGAGCAGAGAGAGAAGAGGTGGAATTTTTTACTCACAGAGACTGACAAGATAAAATTAGAGAATTTGGGTCTAGAAGGCCAAGCAGTAAAAATAAATATGGAAAGAACATCCTCATGGAATGTTCCACAACCTGCGTCCTTCCCAACCCTACTGCCTTCTCTCCATGGCCCTGGAACCTCATGTCTAGGGGGAGTTTTATCTGGGGCAGTAATGGGGAGAAGGAGGTTCTAAAAAGAACTGTTACCAACACGTAGGAGTTTTGTATTTCGGACCTCAAATCTGTGGGGACAATAACTGGAACCCTTTTGATATTCAATAACTGAAATTTATTTCTCCTTTAGTGCCCATTTCACCTGTTGACAGAAGCTTGTTTTTAGCCACATCAGGCTCTCCAGCCCTCCCCACCCAGGATTCTGCTGACTCAAAGGCCGGATTGCTCTGTCCACAGCCTCCAGCACCCCCCCGCTCCCTCTCTTGCTGGAACCATGCTGGGTACCCAGAAACCTCATGCCCAGTCTTGGCCCATCTTCGCAAATTACTATTTCCATTTTTTCTTTCCTGGTAATTTCTTTACCCTTGGCCATCCCCCCATTACTACTGTACCTCGAGTCCCCTGGGGCTTCAGAGAAAGTCTGCTAACAACAGAAAAGGCAGAAGCCCTGAGCCCGTGTCACTCTGATCCTAAAGGAGGAGGAGAGCTCCTTAGTGGCTGCAGCCTGTTTAACTTTTGTCTGCTTTCACATGACTTCAGGACTCTGAAAGATCAAGCAAAAACCAGGATCTTGGCCCAGAACAAAAGTGAAATGGCATTTTTGCCCAAATATTAATAAACGCAAATGCACACCCCTGTTGTCCCTGTTGGACATGCTGGGGGACCGTGGATTTTCTCAGTCACTAATGGGAGAAATGTAAATGGTAATCAGCTCTTGTGGTGGGTAACTTGGTGATTGGTATCACAAATCTTAAAACTTTTGAGCACTTATCACTTCTGCTTGGAAGAATTATAATCCTGTGCAAAAAATTGCATACGCACCTAAAATGTATATAGAGAATATTTATTTAAGTATTGCTTAAATATTAGTTAATAATTCAACACAATCTGAAAGTCCCCAAATAGGGGATTGGCTGAATGTATTAGGGTACTTCCATACAATGGAGGAAACATGCAGCCATGAAAGTTTGCTGTACATGATATTTCACCATATTAAAAAATCAATGATATATTGCTAAGTGCAAAATACAATTTTTTTTTTTGAGATGGAGTCTCGCTTTGTTACCCAGGCTGGAGTGTAGTGGCACGATCTTGGCTCACTGCAACCTCCGCCTCCCGGGTTCAAGCGATTCTCCTGTCTCAGCCTCCCGAGTAGCTGGGATTACAGGCACCTGCCACCATGCCCGGCTAATTTTTGTATTTTTAGTAGAGACAGGGTTTCACCATGTTGGTCAGGCTGGTCCCGAACTCTTGACCTCAAGTGATCCACCCTCCTCGGCCTCCCAAAGTGCTGGGATTACAGGGGTGAGCCACTGCGCCCGGCCTATTCTTTTCTTTTCATCAAATTTTTTTCTCCAACAGAAAGCCCAATAGGAAACAGCACAGTGTTAAGCCTTCTTGGCTAATACAAGCTCGAAGAATACTTCACAGAAATGAAAAACCATTTGTGTTCCACACCTGCCCAGGCTGGTAATGAGACAAGTGTTTTGTTTGTGAGCTGAAAGTTAAAGATTATACCTCTTGCTGAATTCGAAATGAGTTCACCAAAAAACAAAGCAAAACCTTCCAAAACAAACAAAAGATCCACCACACCCCATGTGTTGTTTCAGTAAATCCACTTTCTTGCTGACTGTCTCGCTCCTCCTCATTGTTCTTCCTATAAAATGGATCACTTGGCCCACAACCACATGAGCCAAACAGATCTTAATGATCACTGGCGACATTGAAATCCAAGAATACAGGAACTGTTGAAGCCTGAGACCAAATCTGGGAAGGGAGAATTGAAAAGGACAAGAAAATCGTCCCGCAAAGGAGTTGAATACACACAGAAGTGGCATGTTAAAACGATATGTACACCATGAAGAATCTTGAAGAGAAAATTGTAGTTGGGAAGTTTCTTAGTAAGGGGAGAGGGAGTTCTTACTATATACATTATATTAACATATTAACGTTAATCAATATTAATTGCTGGAAGAATATGCTTCACTAAAATGAAAAACGGTTTGATGTTGACGAAATTGAGACACAAAAGAGAATCCATTTATTTAACTTGGGGAGTTAGTTTCACTTTGGTTTATTTATGATATTTCAATATGCTGACTTTAATTTTTTTGGATACACCATATTAGTACATATTTATGGGTACCTGCACAGAATGTGTAATGATCTAGTCAAGATATTGATCATTTCCACGTGTTGGGTACACATCAAGTCCTCTCTTGTAGCTATTTTAAAATACATAATACATTGTGTTAACTATAGCCACACTGCTCTGTTATCAAACATTAGAACTTATTAAATGGAAAGATACCCAGCACTTGGGGAAGCCGAGGCGGGCGGATCATTTGAGATTGGGAGTTCAAGACCAGCCTGGCCAACATGGTGAAACCCCATCTCTACTAAAAATACAAAAAAATTAGCCTGGCGTGGTGGTGTGCACCTATAGTCCCGGCTACTTGGGAGGCTGAGGCAGGAGAATTGCTTGAACCCAGGAGGCGGAGGTTGCAGTGAGCTGAGATTGCGTCACTGGGAGACAGAGCTAGACTCTGTCTCAAAAAAAAAGAAAAGAAAAGACACCAAGGCACATTCTTATTTTATGAATAAATGTCTCCTCAGTCAGAGGCAGATGCTTGTCCATAAGCTGCAGTTACCACTGTGAGTGGCAGTGAAGACGCACCAGAGGCACAGCCCTGTTAGTAATTCTAGGGCTGGTTTTTGTCCATCCCTAAGACTGCAGTGTATTAGATGAAGTTGAAATAGCTCCTTACTGTGGAACTACGAAGAGAAGTAACCGCCTCACTCGGCTTGCTGGTCTAGTGCTGGAGAACGAGGTTATAGGTGTATCTTTGGCCACTGTGGGACATGGGCCCTCATCTTCCAGAGGGACAAAAATTACAAGATCTCAGAGTTGCCTCGGGATTGTTGAAAGATCAAAATCAGACAATGGGCCAGTGCAGGGTATTGTTATCACTGGGTGTCAGGAGCTGATAGCTACCAGAATTTAAATGAAGGGCCTTCAGAATGAATGCTGTTGACAATGCCATAGATTGTTTCCCTCCTTCTGAGTCCACCCTTGACCAGGGCCACAGCCTGGCTTCTGTCATAGAACTCCCATGGTACTTTCCATGAAGTTAAGAAAGTCATTGTACACCTCCCAGCACTTTTATTTCTGCTGAATAAAATCTCCCTCTCCTGGCCTTGGAAACTGCTACAGCTCACTAACCCTCTATCCTCAGAAACAGCCCTTCCAGCAACGCTGGCGGGCACCTGCCCATATCCTCAGGGAATTCCACTGGACTTTCCCAGTTCCTCCCTGGCCTCACGCCATTTTCACTGCATTCGTGTTTAGCACATGCTTTATTTTCTCCCAGTTACACAGAGTTTCATGGAAAATCTCATGACAGTTTTTGGAATTGGGTTGATTGATAGGGCCATCCTTGGGAGAGGATGTGGTTGGCAATTGGTAAATTGGGGCAAACGTCGAACTCATTTAAATATTTTTTAACCTGTTGCTGTCTTTCACATTTTTCTCCTGAGAATCATATAACCTTAGAGCTGGAATGATCCACTCTCTCATTTTATGATGAGAAAACGGAAGCTTAGAGAAATGAATTGGCCTGGACTGAAGGATTAAACAACTAGTTAGTGTGGGAGCCAAGGCAGGAATCTAAGTCTCCTCCTCTCCAGTCAAGAACTTCTGGCCTCCAACATCCTCTTAAGCTCACATCTCAGAAGAGTGACATAATGTCCTCTCCCTGGGACCTCCATGTAGCCTCCACGTGGTCCAGGCTCTTGAGGTGCTCAGCTGGTACCCTTGCCCAGAGCAGAGAGTGAGGCAGACTGAGCCAGGGAGCAGGCAGGTGCTGGGGAGCCAAGGAGCCTCAGCGGGATGCCTTCCCAACTTACCACTGTTGTCATTCCAGAGCCCAGCTCACTTTGTCATTTTAAAGGCCATTTGTTAAACTCCTTTAGTCAATCCCATAGCCCCATTTTTCTTGTTTCCCTGTGGCACTTGACCAGGAGTTAAAAAATAATACCATTAAAGACAGACCAACTATTCCTATTCTTGGACCAAGTTCCAGGAGCTGTGTTTTCCAGAGCAGGGAATCAAGGAGAATCAATATGACCTGAGCAGAGTAGACGGGCAGTTTCCCGCTCCTGGAAACCTGGGGCTGGTGCCAGGTCCAGGGCATGCACTCCAGAATAGGCAGGCGGAACCTCTGAGATGGAGCCGAGGTACCATCGCTCCTGCGGGCAACTTCCTCTATAAAAAATATTTAAAAGTATTTTACTGCTGCGCTGATAAAATGACAGATGTAATTGAGATGGGATTCATTATTATATATTCATGATTATTATGTATATTTTTCTTCTGATTTTAAAAGGAATAAAGATTAAGCTTTTTTTTTTTTTTCTTTTTTTGGACGGAGTTTCTCTCTTGTTGCCCAGGCTGGAGTGCAGTGGTGCGATCTCAGCTCACTGCAACCTCTGCCTCCCAGGTTCAAGCGATTCTCCTGCCTCAGCCTCCTGAGTAGCTGGGATTACAAGCGTGCACCACCGCGCCTGGCTAATTTTATATTTTTAGTAGAGTCGGGGTTTCTCCATGTTGGTCAGGCTGGTCTCTAACTCCCGACCTCAGGTGATCCGCCCGCCTTGGCCTCTCGAAGTGCTGAGATTTACAGGCTTGAGCCACTGCACCCGGCCAAGATTGAGCATTTCTGAGGCTTCCGAATGCAGCCTGGGTCCCAAGCACCGTGTGCTTCCTGTGCCAGAGAGCAAAGTCGGCTTGCATCAGAACCAGAGGAGCTGCAGGCACATCCTGCCTCTTCGTGGCATCCTGAGTTCCCAGAACCTCTGTTTCCTTCTCTCTAGAATAAGGATTGCCCAGGGCTACTGTGAGGATGGGCAGAGATCACATATATAAAAGAGAGCATCCTCTCATCCCTCCCTCACCTCCCACCTTTTCATGGGAGACTAGTCTGCAGCATTTCTTGTCTGCACAAACTCTTGGATTTGTTGCTTCTGAAATTGGAGACAAGCCACTGGTTAAGGGCACAGTCATTAGCAAGATCAGTTTTCCTCCTTCTCAGCTAACTTTTCTCTCTCTGCACAGCACTCCCTCTGCTCTGGTCAACATGTGCACAGCTGCACTGAAACTTCTCTCTGGTGACCGCCACTCCCTCCAAATAGCCTCACAGTGCCCCCACTGTTGCACACACTCAAGCTACCGCCCAGCTAGAATAATCCATCTTGGGCATCTTTTAAAAAATGCACTAAAGGAAAGTGCTATCTCATCCCTGAGCAATGGAGGAGGAATATGTTTCAATTAATGATAAAACGACCAAGACTGATGCATCCTATAGTATCTGGGACCTGCTTTACTCACTTGTCATGAAAAATTGTGAAGGATTTTGAAATGTGAAAGAAAATGTGAGTGATGCCTATAAACCTATACATCTACAGTTGGCCCTTGAACAACATGGATTTGAACTATGCAGTTCCACTTACACACGAATGTTTTTCAGTGAAAGTTACGCTGACTGCGCCTGACTCTCTTGCCTTCTCTTCCCCCTCGTCCACCTCTTCTGCCTCTGCTACTCCTGAGACAGCAGGAGCAACCCCACCTTTTCCTCCTCCCCCTTAGCCAGTGTGAAGATGATGAGGATGAAGACCTTCATGATGATCCACTTCCACTTCATGAATAGTAAATGTATTTTTTCTCTTCCTTATGATTTTCTTAATAACGTTTTCTTTTCTCCAGCTTACTTTTTGTTAAGAATACAGTACATAATACATATAACATAAAAATATTTTTTAATCAACTGTTTATGTTGTTGGTAACACTTCCAGTCAACAGTAGGGGATTAGTAAAATTTTGAGGGATGTTGAATTTTACCAAACATTTAAAGGAAAAGTAATACCAATCCTACTCAAACTATTTTGAAAAACAGAGGAGGAGGGAATACTTCCAAAATCATTCTATGAGGCCAATATTACCCTGATAACAAAACCAGACAAAGACACATCAAAAAAAGAAAACTGCAGGCCAATATCCCTGATAAGCATTGATGCAAAAACCCTCAACAAAGTATTAGCAAACTGAATTCGACAACACATTGAAAGGATCATTCATCATGATCATGTGGGGTTTACCCCAGGGATGCAAAGATGATTCAACATAAACAAATCAATCAATGTGATCCCTCTTATCAACTGAAAGAAGGACAAAAACCATATGATCATTTCATCTGATCCTGAAATAGCATTTGATAAAACTCAACATCCTTTCACAGATAAAAACCCTCAAAAAACTGGGTATAGAAGGAACATACCTCAACACAATAAAAACCATATACGACAGACCCACAGCTAATATCATACTGAATGGGGGAAAACTGAAAGCCTTTCCTCTAAGATCTGGAACATGACAAGGATGCCCACTTTCATCACTGTTATTCAACACAGTACTGGAAATCTTAGCTAGAACAATCAGACAAGAGAATGAAATAAAGGGCATCCAAATTGGAAAGGAAGAGTCAAATTATCCTTTTTTCCAGATGATATGATCTTATATTTGGATAAACCTAAAACCTTCACCATAAAACTATTAGAACTAATAAACAAATTGAGTAAAGTTGCAGGATACAAAATCAACATACAAAAATTAGCAGCATTTCTATATGCCATCATTGAACAATTTGGAAAAGAAATCAAGATACTAATCTCATTTACAATAGCTGTGAATAAAATAAAATACCAAGAAATTAACTCAACCAAAGAGGTAAAAGACCACTACAATGAAAACTATAATACATTGATGAAATAAACTGAAGAGGACACAAAACAATGGAAAGATATTCCATGTTCATGGACTGGAAGAATTAATATTGTTAAAATGTCCATATTGCCTAAAGCAATCTACAGATTTGATGTAATACCTATCAAAATACCAATTACATTCTTCGCAAAAACAGAAAAACTAATTATAAAATTTATTTGTAATCACAAAAGACCCAGAATAGCCAAAGCTATCCTAAACAAAAAGAACAAAACTTGAGGAACCACATTAACTGACTTCAAATTATGCTACAAAGCTATAGGAACCAAAACAGCATGGTACTGGCATAAAAACAGACACATAGACCAATGGAATAGAATAGAGAACCCAGAAACAAATCCATACATCTAAAGTGAACTCATTTTCAACAAAGTTGCCAAGAACATACATTGGGGAAAGGATAGTCTCTTCAATAAATGGTGCTGGGAAAACTAGATATCCATATGCAGAAGAATGAAACTATACCCCATCTCTTGCCATATACAAAACTCAAACTGAATTTAATACTTAAATCTAAGATTTCAAACTATGAAACTAGTAAAAGAAAACATTGGGGAACTCTCCAGGACATTGGTCTGGATAAATGCTTGAGGAGATGGATGCCCTATCTACCCTGATGTGATTGTTACACATTGTATGCCTGCATCAAAATATCTCATGTACTCTGTAAATACATACACCTATTATGTACCCACAAAAATTAAAAATTAAAAAAACAAACAAAATATTTTGAGGGAGTCAGAAGTTATAGGCAGATTTTTCACTGCACAGGGATCTGCACCCTGACCCTTGCATTACTCGAGGATCAACTGTACATCTATATCTGTACATCTCACCCACTGACGTTATCCTCACTATTCTTTTACAACTCTATAAGTTGTAGAAAATGGATAATAATGTGAATTGCTCTTGTTCATATAAATGCAAATTAATTGTGTCCCCATTGGGATGCAATTGGCCATTGCCCTATGGAAGAGCAGTTTTATGGCTATTTGTAAATTCATTTTATAATTCCTTATTCCTTGTATATAAATGTATGGTTCTCAGAATTCTCTATTGAACCCACTGTAACATTTAATTAATGAGTGAAATAACATCTTTGACATGTGTTCATTTTATATTTGCATAAGAGTCTGCAAATCACCCTTTAACACATTTCATCACTACTCTTGAGTTCACTCTTCCCTCCTTCATAAAGCCGCATCACCTTCTGACATGAAGCAAACCCTGAAACAAGGTCTGCAAATCACAGGCTCATGATGGGCCCAGATTCTCTGCAAAAAAGAAAGGACATCAAATAAGATAGATGTCATAAAGAGATTACCTTCATTATGAGCAGTCTGGAAACCCAGTCTTGGTAATGGTTTGAAGTCATCAAATGTATCTACTCCCATTATATAAATTTTACAGTTGTGTAGGCATGTTAGGTTGAACCATATGAAATTGCTGTTCTACAGGTTAAAGTGTTCAATATGAGCAAATCCCCATGGTTTGACCTAATAGATATGTATGCAATTATAACACTCATATGGATGTGTATGTAGAGATACACAACCCACGCATTCATACAGAGTAAAACTACATCATGAGTGAAAGTTCTGGGCTAATTTAGGTGTAAGCAGAAAATCATGCTTCTTGGTGTACGTGTTTCTGTTCCTTTAAACTCTAATTTCTGGAAGTTTATGTGAAATGAGGAGAGGAGTCTGTGCTATATTGTGGGAAACTTATGAGGCCAGGAATTAGGAAACCTACAGTCTCACTTGCTCTAAGACGTACTCGTCCCTTTAGTGGACATTACTTTAGTAAATTTTTCTTGGATTCTGAAGGATTTTACAGGTTCTCAATCTGTTTTTTCCTGAGGATCCAGAATGGATAGGAGTTTGGGTTGAGCTGAAGCTTAAAATTATCTGTTTTCCTTTTGTTTTGCTTCTTTCAGTTTTGAAGAAAAATATTTCCTGATATAACCTTTTTTTCCTGATTGGCCTCTTTCTACCAAACTAAGAGAGCAGCAAACACAAAATGTGGCTGAGATTCCATTTGGCAGGAATCCAGCGATTCTGAGTTTGGTTCTCCACAATTTGCAGAACACATCCGCCTGACTCACAAACCTACACTCTCCCGTGTCCATCATGGTGAAGGTGCCGACATGACGCCAATGACTCACACGCACCAGAGGAGGGTGACACTAGACGCACTCATGGAGCCACTCATGCTCGGTTTCCTAATTATGGGAAAGACTTGTGTTGAGCCATCTTCACGTTCTCACCTTCTCCTCTGCAATGTGTGTGACCTTCCAGCACAGGCACCAGCCCTTAGAAATATGTCAGCCTGTCTGGTCAATATGGTGAAACCCCATTTCTACTAAAAATACAAAAATTAGCGGGGTGTGGTGGTGGGCGCCTGTAGTCCCAGTTACTCGGGAGGCTGAGGCAGAAGAATCCCTTGAACCTGGAAGGTGGAGGTTGCAGTGAACCGAGATCACGCCACTGCACTCCAGCCTGGGTGACAGAGAGAGACTCCGTCTCAACAAAAAAAAAAAAAGAAAGAAGAAGAAGAAAGAAAGAAATATGTCAATATGTCAGCCTGCAAAATCTGTCTCCAGAGAAAGGGAAGAGAAGGAATTACCACGTCTTGGCATGGGTTGTAGTTGGTGAAGTTTACTATTGTGTACAGAAGAACTTGAATTTTCTCTAATCATTAGTAGTAAGTAAAACATGCTTCTTAATGGAGTGACTGTTGTGGAGACATAGAGAAATACAGAAAAAAATTACATATATATATATATGGAACAGGGTGAGGGAGAGACAAAAGAGAAATAATACACACTTTTTTACATAATAGCTTCATAGAGGTATAATTCATACCATAAAATCACTCTTTTAAAGTGTGAAATTCAGCGTTTTTTAATACTTTTGAAGAGTTGTGTAACCTTCATGACTACGTAATTTAGAACATTTTTATCACCTTCAAAAAAAATTTATCCCACACCTATGAGCAGTCACTCCCTATTTTCTCTTCCTCCCAGCCCCTGGCGATCACTAATTTAGTTTCTGGCTCTGTGGATTTCCCTTTTTCAGACATTTCGCATCCACGGTCTGATACAGCATGTGGTCTTTTGCGCCTGGCTTCTTTCACTTCACATTTTCAAGGTCTTTGGGGGTCATTAGCGCTGTGCCATGGATAAGAACTTCATTTGCTTTTGTGGCTAATAGTCTCTTGTATGGATAGACCACATTCTGTTTAGTCACTCATCAGTTGATAGACATTTGGGTTGTTTCTACTCTTTGGCCATTACAAAAAATGCTGCTACTATGAACATTTAGGTACAGATGTTATGTAGACATATGTTTTGATTTCTGGGGTATACACCCAGGAGTAGAATTTTTAGGTAATATAAGAACTCTGTTTAATAATGTGGGTAACTGACACACTGTTTTCCAAAGTGGCTGCACCATTTTACATTCCCATGGTAAACTAAGAGGGTTCCAATTTTTCGTGTCCTTGCCAATACTTACTATTTTTTTTTGAGATGGAGTCTCACTCTATTTGGAGTGCAATGGCGTGATCTCAGCTCACTGCAAACTCCGCCTCCTGGGTTCAAGCGATTCTCCTGCTTCAGCCTCCTGAGTAGCTGGGATTACAGGCAAGCACCACCACGCCTGGCTAATTTTTGTATTTTAGTAGAGATGGGGTTTCACCATGTTGGTCAGGCTGGTCTCGAACTCCTGACCTCATAATCTGCCTGCCTCGGCCTCCCAAAGTGCTAGGATTACAGGCAGGAGCCACCGTGCCTGGCCAATACTTACTATTATTTGTCTAATTATAGCCATCCTCATGGGTGTGAAGTGATATCTCATTGTGGTTTTGATTTTCACTTCCCTAATGGTGGATAATTTTTGGGCATCTTTTCATATTCTTATTGGCCATTTATATATCTTTCTTAGAGAAATGTCTGTTCAGATCCTTTGTGCATTTTTTTAAAAATAGCTTATTTTTCTTTTTATTATTGAGTTGTAGATGTTCTGTACTTATCCTAGAAGCAAGTTACCCTTCTATTCTGAATATATTTGATTTGCAAATATTTTTCCCATTTTGTGGGGTTTTTTTTCACCTGATGGTGTCTTTTGCAGAACAAAAGTTTTTAATTTTGATCAAGTCCAATCAATCTTTTTTTTTCATTTGCCACTTTTGCTTTGTTGTTTTATCTAGGAAGACTTTACCTAACTCAAGGATATTAAAATTTACCTTTAGTACTTCTTCTAAGAGTGTATAGTTTTAGCTCTCACATTAAGGTTTATGACTCATATGGATTTAATTTTTGTGTATGTAAGAAAGGAGTCCAACTTTATTCTTTTGCATGTTGATATTCAGTTTTCCCAGCACCATTTGTTAAAAAGATCTAAAGAGAGGAGGGTAATACTGGGCCTACTCATAAAACTACCCGTGCTTGATTTTCTAATTTCTAATTTAAAATTATATCTATGAGTCTAATAATTTCCTAATTTTTAAAAATATTTTAATGTTTAATTTTGTGGGTACATAGTAGGTGTATGTATTTATGCAGTACATGAAACATTTTGATACAGGCATATAATGTATAAGAATCACATCAGGGTAAACGGGGTATCCATCTCCTAAAGCATTTGTCATAGCTTTGTGTTACAAACAATCCAATTATAATCTGTTAGGTATTTTAAAATGTACAATAAATTATTGTTGACTGTAGTCACCCTGTTGTGATATCAAATACTAGATCTTATTCATTCTAATATATATATTAGAATATATACATATATTCTAATTCATATATATACATATGTATAAATAGAAAAGAAATATATATATTTCTTTTTTTTTTTTTTGTAGATGGAGTCTCACTCTGTCACCCAGGCTGGAGTGCAATGGCATGATCTTAGCTCACTGCAACCTCCGCCTCCTGGGTTCAAGTGATTCTCTTGCCTCAGCCTCCCAAGTATCTGGGACTACAGATGCACGCCACCATGCCTGGCTTATTTTTGTATTTTTAGAAGAGACAGGGTTTCAGCATATTGGTCAGGCTGGTTTCGAACTCCTGACCTCAAGTGATCCACCTGCCTCGGCCTCCAAAAGTGCTGGGATTACAGGCATGAGCCACTGCACCCACCCATTCTAACTATATTTTTGTACACTTTAACCATCCTTCTGTCCTCCCCACCCCAGCCCTTACTACCTTCTGGGAACCATCCTTCTCCTCTGTATCTCCATGAATTCAATTGTTTTAATTTTTAGCTTTCACAAATGAGTGAGAACATGCAAAGTTTGTCAGTCAGTGCCTGGCTTGTCTCACTTAACATGATGACCTCCAGTCCCATCCATGTTACAGGATCTAATTCTTTTCTATGGCTGAATAGTACTTTATTGTGTATATGTACCACATATCCTTTATCCATTCATCTATTGATGGATACTTAGGTTGCTTCCAGATCTTGGCTATTGTGAATAGTGCTGCAATAAACATGGGCATGCAGACATCTCTTCAGTAGAGTGATTTTCTTTCTTTTGGGTATATACTTAGCAGTGGGATTGCTGGATTCTAGGGTAGCTCTATTTGTCAAAATTGATTGGCCACAAACATAAGGATTTATTTCTGGACTCTAAATTCTCTTCCATTGATCTACATGTCTGGCTAGTACCACACTGTCTTGCTTACTGTCACTTTGTAGTAAGCTTTAAAATCAGGACGTGTGAGTCTTTCAACTTTGTTTTAATTTTTCAAGATTGTTCTTGTTATTCTTGGTGCCTTGCCTTTCCATATGAATTGTATAATAAGCTTGTCAGTTTCTGCCAAAAAAAAAAAGCCAGCTGGGATAATGATAGGGATTATATTGAATCTGTAGATCAATTTGGGGAGTACTGCCGTCTTAACAATAAGTATTGAGTATTCCAATCTATGTTCATGAGATGTCTTCCATTAATTTAGATCCTCTGTAATTCTTCCAATGATGTTTTGTGCTATAGTTTTCAGTGTAGAAGTCTTGAATTTTTTGGAAAAATCTATCCTTAAGATATTTTATTCTTTTTGGTACTATTATAAATGGAACTATTTTCTTACTTTTATTTTCAAATTGTTCACTGCTAGTGTATAGAACCAACCGACTTTTGTATATTGATCTGCTACCCAGCAACCTTGATGAACTAATTTTGTGTGCCTAATAGTTTATTTTGTGGCATGCTTAGAATTTTTAATATTAGATCTTGTCATCTACAAACAGTGTTTTACTTCTTTCTTTCCCATCTGATGTCTTTCACTTTTCCTTCTTGTCTAATTGTCCTGGCTTGATCCTCCATTGCAATGTTGAATAGAAGTGGTGAGAGTGGACTTTCTTAGGGCAAAATCATTCTGTCTTTTACCACATATGTAATGTTAGGTGTGGTTTGTTTGTAGATTCCCTTGATCAGGTGGAGGAAGTTCCCTTCTAGTCTTAGTTTTTGTGTGTTTGTATTATGAAAGATTGTTAAATTTTGTAAAATGCTTTTTTTTCCATCTCTTCAGATGACTATGTGGTTTTGTTGTCACGCTATTAATACAGTGCATTACATTGACTGATTTTTCAAAGTTAAAGCATCCTTATCTTCTTTGGATGAATCTCATTGGATTCAGTTTGTGTTTTGTTGAGGATGTTTGTGTTGATATGTATAAGGGATATTGGTTTGTACTTTTCTTATGATATCTTTGACTGGTTTTGGTATCAGGGTAATACTGGCGACATAGAATAAGGTGAAAAGTGTTTCCTCCTCTTCTCTTTTTAAGAGTTTATGAGAGGGTCCGGGCGCGGTGGCTCATGCTTGTAATCCCAGCACTTTGGGAGGCTGAGGCAGGTGGATCGCTTGAGGTTGAGAGTTCGAGACCAGCCTGACCAACATGGAGAAACCCCATCTCTACTAAAAATACAAAATTAGCCAGGTGTGGGGGCACATGCCTGTAATCCCAGCTACTCAGGAGGCTGAGGCAGGAGAATTGCTTGAACCCGGGAGGTGGAGGTTGCAGTGAGCCGAGATCACACCATTGCACTCCAGCCTGGGCAACAAGAGCGAAACTCCGTCTAAGAAAAAAAAAAAAAAGTTTATGAGACATTGGTGCTAATTCTGCATTTGATAGAATTCACCAATGAAGCCATGTGAGTCTGAGCTTTTTGGTAGGAAGTTTTTAATTACCAATTCAATCTCCTTACCTGCTACATGTCTATTCGTATTTCTTATTTACCCTTCTCTCGGCTTCAATAGTTTGTGTCTGGTATACACATGTCAAAATAAAAATGTTAATTTGAAGTTTCTCCCCATCCCTGTCATCTACCTATCCTCCTTATTACTTGGGCTCATCTCCTTGACAGCAACTATAGGAAAAATAAGAAAGCAAAAATATTATCTCTTTACATGCGACAGATTCCTTTGGATTTTGCTCCCCCATGGCTTCTTTTGATATGTTTGGTCTCCTAGCCCCTCCTCTTTAAAACTTCTCAACTCTAGAAAAACACAGAAGAAAAAGACTGAGCGAGAGAAAGAGAAAGATTGCTCTAGTGAGATTTGAATCCATTCTGTAGTGCCACATGGATAAAAAGTAGGCCTGTCAAATGTCACAAATGGGCTTGACTCGCTTGGCATCTCAAAGCCCTTATGACATGTAACTGCTAGCAAAGGTGTGATGATTCCTATCTTCAGCAGAATTGAGAACATGAAACTCTACTTTGCCTTCCTCCTTAGAATTGTTCAGAGGAAATGTTATTTCTTCCCTGAAAGTTAGTTGCAAGTTTCTTTCCTTTCTTACTGAATGAAATGTCACGTATATTGATAGATGACCACTTTCACACAGAGCTAGGTAAATAAGATTATGATTCTTACATTAATTCCAGAGTGATGATTTGATAAAGAGAGGAGATAATCCATCATTTCATCCTTGCGACAGAGGTCTCAATTTTGTTGTTATTAGAAGGAGATGAATTATTTTTTCTTTAATATACTTTAAAAAACAAAACCAACCACCATCAGCAACAAAAATACTCTCTAAACTTGTGTTTAAACTGCAGCGGAAAAAGCTATTTTAGTGAACTTAGCATTTTCCTAGTATTACCTCACCTCAGGATTTGAGTTTTCCAATGACTGTGGCAGTGCCTTGTTATTTTTAGGGATTCGACAGCCTTTTCTGCAAACCGTTCCCTTAAACTCTCCCTCATCTACCTCTGCATTGTGATTATCTCATATATCAAAAAGTTTCTTTTTCTCTAAGGTGAAGCTGGCTTATCTTTATTCAGTCTAGAAGATTTGATTGCACAGAAATGATCTAATAGTTGCCCACTGAAGGATTTCACTGCACCCGAACTCATTCAAAATGCTTCCTTAGTCAGTTTGTTCTTGTTTTCCTTCTAAGTTTTGCATGCTTCTTAAACCCTGTTTCAGAAAGTCAAAGAAACATACCTTCTCATTCATTTAAACAACACTGAAGGACCTGAAAAAGCCTGTTCTTAATTATTTCATAACTGAAATGAAAACAAATTTTAGCATGTCAGTCTGATCTTGTAAGCCATACACAGGAAACCCAAGGTCAGCGTAGAGTGTCTCATTCTAGAATGGTAAGCCAGGCATTATTGTTTCTATTATTCTATAAATTACAGCTGACATGCATGTATGACAGCTTAACACAGATATTAAACAGACCAAAGAGACTTTCAATTTCTACCTACAGTGACAGATTATTTATCTCAACAGGTAAAATCGTAATAAATCCAAAACTCTTAGGGATGCCATGAAGTGTTTATTTTCTAGTTGGAGAGGAAATTATGTTGGCACCTTAATTACGCTTTATTTTACTGTTTCATTCATGGGCCTCGATTGCACAGAATCAGATGACTCATAATTCTTGCTTCACCACACACTTCCCCACTGGCCCATGCACGGCCCTTTTCTATTAATTTACTCATTTATTTATTTCTAATAATACAAAAAAAACACCCACGGACCCACCACCCATCACCACTGATCCATAAGCCAGGACTATGAATTTTTTTTTTTTTTTGAGACACAGTCTCACTCTGTCGCCTAGGCTGAAGGGCAGTGGCATGACCTCGGCTCACTGCAACCTCTGCCTCCCAGGCTCAAGAAATTCTCCTGCCTCAGCCTCCTGAGTAGCTGGGATTACAGGCGTGCGCCATCACACCCAGCTAATTTTTGTATTTTTAGTAGAGACAGGATTTCATCATGTTGGCCAGGCTGATCTCGAACTCCTGACGTCAGGTGATCCCCCCACCTCAGCCTCCCAAAGTGCTGGGATTACACACGTGAGCCACCATGCCCTGCCGGACAATGACAGTTTAACTCAGATTTTCTGCTCCTTTGCTACCTTCTATCCCTGCTTCGCCCCACCTGACTCGCAGGCTGGTAACTCTGACCTTAAATCCTTGTCTATCATTCCCTCGCCTCCCTTTTTAACGTGGGGTTTTCACTTTGTGTCTCCTGATTAACAAGCTTATTTATTTTGTTTTATTTTTAAGTCCCTCCCAGATCCCACTCAGATATGCCTTTCACATCTTTGTACTAGAGGGAATGGCTTGGCTCATCCATTTTGGGGAAATTGAGTCTTCATTTATTCATAATTAATTCTTCATTTATTCAAACAGGGTTTAAGAAGCATGCAAAACCGGCAAGGGCAGAGAACAATCCCGTCTCAAGGGACAATAAAACCAAGAATCCTTTTGTGGGCTGTCTCGGTTGCCTCATACTGGTGTCTTCATGACACGCCAGCACGGGGTGGCTCCTCCATGGGCTGGATCATGTCTGTGGCTGGCCAAGCCCATGGTGAGCAGCATCAGGAGTTTCCTTTCTGAGTGCTTTTCTGCATGATGGCTGAATTATGAATCTGTATTAAGGAGGTTTTAAAGAGGGGAGGTTGACTTTGGGGGCTTTTTGCCTTCTTGAGGTCAACGAAAGTTGGTTCGGCAGGAAGGGGGCATCCCAGGATAGTGGAAAGGACATTGGATTTAGAGCTTAGAGACGTGAATTATAGTTTCAGTTCTGCTGCAAGTAGCTGTGTGACCTTGAGCAAATGATTTCTACCTCACTGGACTCAGCCTCCTCTTCTGTAGAAGACACATTTGAACCAAATTATTTCTTTTTTGTTTGTTTTGTTTTTGAGAGAGGGTCTTGCTTTGTTGCCCAGGACTGGCACAATCACACAGCCCCTGACCTCCTGGGTTCAAGCGATCTTCCCATCTTGGCCTCTCAAGTAGCTGGGACTACAGACACACACCATCATGCCCAGCTATTTAATTTTTGTAGAAACAGGGTCTCACTATGTTGTCCCGGCTGGTCTTGAGCTCCTGGGCTCAAGCAATCCTCCCACCTCGGCCTCCCAAAATGCTAGATTTACAGACGTGAGCCGCTGCCCAGCCCCAGATGATTTCTAAGGGTCCTATCAGAGAAGGAACTTGGGGGAAAAAATGAGTCAGGATCTCACTGCGCTTCCTTCATTCATTTGGTTGTGAAGTCAACACACATGCCATTGGGTTCCTACAATGTGCCAGGGATGCAGGAACTGAGTCCTATCACTCTGTGAAGTACAATGTCCTACAGTGTATTTTTCAGTCTGTCTGACTAAGTTGAGATCTGCTTATGAGCAAGGACACTGTCAAGCCTCGACAGGGACTAACTTAAGAAAAGGGGTAGATTTGCTGTAATACTACAGGAGTTGAAGTATTTCATAAAAGTCATAAGCAGGAACACAACTGGGCCTCAGTAAAAGGCTAGAGACATTACCCTGAATGTGGAGGGGAACCAGAAAGTCACTTCTCCGTTTCTGTTTCCATGTCTTTTTGGCAGCCTCCTTCATTCTTCACTTTGGCCATAGCTGCTACTTCATGGAAAATAGTCTCGACAACCACAGTATTTTATATACGAGACAAACTCTGTCTAAGTCTCCATTCTGAATTCCTAGGGAATAATTGTGATTCCCATTCCAATCCACTCTACTGTGGCCTGGCTGACGTGGAGGTTGGGGAGGTTAAGGTCAAACAATGGCCTTTCATCCTTCCACCATGAGAATGGGATGGGAGAAACACGCCTGGGAAGGTTTCATGTCCTCCAGCTCTGGTAGGGCCTGTGATCAGCGCTGGTTTGCTCATCTCTCTGCGCCTGGTGCTAGCCCAGAGTGGGTACTCAGAACCTGCATTCTGAATGAATGAACGCATGAATACAATCAAGTAAGAGTGAAATTGTAGGTAAAGAAAAACATACCAAGTGAACCCCACTCTTGGCTTTAAGAGGAAATTAAAAGAATATTAGCAGAAGAGAATAAGTCACACAATTTTGAAACAGAGCTTCCTGGAAGGCATGAAACTCGACACGTGACACTGTGCATTCACAGTTTACAGCCATGTGTTAGTATCTTACAATACAGAGAACGCGTGTGTGTTTTCTTATAAGGTATCAAACAAGCAGGAAGTGATGACGGAATGACTTCTCTTTTGAGTTTTCAGTGACTTAGAAGTCTTTCTCAGAGCTTTTCATGTCCATTTCAAAATATTGATATCAACAAAGAACGACCAATGAGGACAGAGAGGCCCGTTTGCATTCTCGTAGCCATGACCCTAAAATCCAAAGAAAGTTTCTAATGGAGAATCGTGGCATTTTAGAGCTAAAGTGAGCCTGTCCCAGCATCTTGTTCTTTGCCCTAACTTTACAAAAGAGGTTAAACTACTTGCTGCCAGCTAGAGACAGAGGGGACCCCTGGCTCAGTGTTTTGGAGAATCTTGAGCTTCAGTTGTCACCAAAGCCATGTGTGGATGACCTCAAAAGCTGCGCCTGATTTGTGCGTGAACACCTCATTCTCCCAGGCCTGGCTAACAAGAGCTACGTCAAAGTTAGGATGCATGGGTCTGAGCCTTGCTAGCCCGGAGTCAGGGCCCCAAAGAGGTCACAGGTTTATATTGACACTGTCTCCCAGGCAGGCAGCACATGGAGACACAGTGGTGGGAAAGTGGGAGAGCTGTCTTTTTTTTTTTTTTTTTTTTTTTGAGACAGAGTCCTGTTCTTGTCGCCCAGGCCGGAGTGCAGTGGTGTGATCTGGGCTCACTGCAACCTCCGCCTCCCGGGTTCAAGCGATTCTCCTGCCTTAGCCTCCCAAGTAGCTGGGATTACAGGCATGTGCCTCCACACTTGACTAATTTTTGTATTTTAGTAGAGTCAGTGTTTCACCATGTTGGCCAGGCTGGTCTCAAACTCCTGACCTCAGGTGATATCCCTGCCTCAGCCTCCTAAAGTGCTGGGATTACAGGCATGAGCCACTGTGCCCAGCCGAGAGCTGTTATATTTTATGTCAAATTGTATTTGTTTGATATATGCTTCTATAAATTTGTTCCATAATTTTGTTTAATATTAAATTATATTTAACATACATTATACACACACTTTTGTGACAGTG
The DNA here is from genome assembly GCF_029289425.2 of Pan paniscus. Classification (NCBI taxonomy): domain Eukaryota; kingdom Metazoa; phylum Chordata; class Mammalia; order Primates; family Hominidae; genus Pan; species Pan paniscus. Next base: position 14,876,848 of record NC_073254.2, read on the forward strand.
TTATACTTTCCATAATTTATCTATTTCATATCTCATGGGGACTTTTTAAAGAAAGGAATCTTTGACATTAAAAAAATGTAAGTTGATCATGATCTTAAATCAAGTCTAAAATTTTAACTTAGATCTAAAATTCCTTGAAGAATAAAGTTTGTAAGAAATTTCTCAGCATGACAATTCCACTCGTGTTATTGAAGGACAACGTATCCATTTACAAAGTCAACACATTTTCCTCTAAAACACTAAATGTGTGCTAGAAAAAAATACTTCCTGGAGGAGCGGTTTCCTTTTTGAAATAATTTTATCCTTTTCTGACTGCTTTGGTTGACTAATCATGAAAAATCTCCCCTTGATGTGGTAATTCTAATTCTGACGCCGTCTCCATGGGGAAAAGAAAACTTCCAATTTTTCTTTAAGAGGAAGTCAGTGCCTCAGACAGATAATCACTTCCCTGGAAGAACATCTCCTCACAAGCGGATTTTTTAAGTTTAAGAAGTTAACTTTGTAATGTTTAAAAATGAAAACTGCTAGATTTGACAAGCTTAGGAGGGAAGCTCAGTATACCTTCATCCCTGCTCATTGGGCTGATTTCTTAGTTCGGGCCTCAGGTGGGAACGGGAAGTGCTAATGAGGCTTCCATGAAGACACCCACACTGACAAGCATGCATGCAAGTCCTCCGCTTCTCCAGAACTAAACCTGGCATACCTTGATTTCAGCCTTGCCAAAGCCCCGCAGAACTATTATGTAAGGGAATTGGCTAATCTTTATTTGCTCACTTTTAAATGTCTTTTGTGCCTAAGGAAAATCAGACCCATTGTTGCTGGGATTTGAGAAGGTAAATTTACCACACCTCTGCCAGTTACAGCTTTAAGACCAGGTACAGAAAGCAGATATAAGTCAGCGTTTTTGCTTTATTTCTGGCAAGGCTGGGTTAAAAAACCTCCACTTGGACCCAAGGTCTGAATGGTCTGCCACTGAACTTAACCAGGCCCACCCACCCACAGGCAGGACAGCTGTGGGCCTCTCCCCACAAGGGCTGCACCTGGCTCCTTGGGCTCACCCCATGGAGGAGAGGACGGCAGGTGCATCCTGTGACCAGGCTGTTCTAAAAAATGATGAGAGAGAGAGAAAGCACACCAAGGGGAGGGGAGTGGGGAACCTTTACACAGTGACCCCAACCCTTAATGAGCAGCAGAATTAGTCATCTATACTGAAGAGTTAGAAAGGGGTAAGGAGAAGAAAAAAGTTCTTTCCAATGTCTGAAAGGTCAGGCATTTCCTTTTCCTTGGCAGAGGCAGGAGCAGGTGGGGACAAGAGAATAGGTCTCCCTTTGGTTGGTCACTCCAGTGGGTCACTGCAAATGCTGTTGTGCACACTAGGCTTTGCTGAGTGTAGCTTTGCCCATAGGGCATCAAAATTTGAAAGCCCAGAAAAAGTTTTCTTTGATTTTATAATTTCAACTAGTATTTTAGATTCAAGATGTACATGTGCATGTTTGTTACATGGGTTTATTGCATGATGCTAAGGCTTGGGGGTGTGAATGATCTCATCACACAAGTAGTAAGCATAGTACCCAACTTAGTTTTTCAGCCATGTCCCCATCTCTCTCTCCTGCCTCTAGTAGTCCTCAGTGTCTAGTGTTTCCATCTTTATGTCCATGTGTACCCAATGCCCAGTGCTTAGCTCCCACTTATAAGTGAGAACATGCAGTGTTTGGTTTTCTATTCCTGTGTTAATTAATTCACTTAGGATAATGACCTCCAGCTGCAAAGGACATTTTTTTTTTTTTTGGTAGAGGTAAGATTGTGCTCTGTCGCTCACTGCAGCCTTGACCTCCTGGATTCAAGCAACTCTCCTGCTTCAGCCTCTTGAGTAGCTAAGACTACAGGTGCATGCCACCACACTTGCCTGAGTTTTTATTTTTTACTTTTGTAGTGACAGGGTCTTGCTATGTTGTCCAGACTGGTCTCAAGCTCTTGGCTCCAAGTGGTCCTTCCGCCTTGGCCTCCCAAAGTGCTGGGATTACAGGTGTGAACCATTGCACCTGGCCAAGTTCACTCTTTTTTATGGCTGCATAATATTCCATGAAGTATATGTACCACATTTTTTTAATCTGCTCCACAGTTGATGGACACCTAGGTTGATTCTATGTCTTTGCTATTGTGAATAGGGCTGTGATGAAGTTTTAAATGATCATTTGAAAACTCTTGTGAAAGCCATTGTATCTCACTTCTTCAATAAACACTCTGTTCCCAGTACTGCCAGCATGGTCCCACCAACAGAGGCAATGAGCTGAGCTCCAACCTCAGACCAGGATAGGCACCAGCAAAGATGAACAGGACTGGGGACCCAGTACCCCTCTGTGGGCATGGGGGCAGGCAATCGCTTCCTCCTCCCCTCTTCCCTTTCCCTGCTGCTGACACTGGTGCCTCTTTTGTTTTGGGAGTCTTTCCATGTTGCTTGTCCCTAACATCAAAATTATAAGCTAAGAAGCTGAAGACAGAGGATTTCTTTCAAATTAGTGTTAGAATTCTTTCAACGGTTATTTATTGAGCACTTACTATATGCTATTCTAGTAGCTAGGCATGCAGCACTAAACAAAATAGAATTTACATTCTGGTGGAAAGAAACTGTGGTGACCAAGTAATTAATCTTTGGAGAGAATTTCACGTATGTGTGCATTTGCCTTTTATGTGCTTCCACATAAATCAAGCTTGTCCAACCCACGGCCCATGGGCCACACGCAGTCCAGGATGGCTTTGAATGCGGCCCAACACAAGCTTGTAAACTTTCTTAAAACATTATGAGATTTTTTAATTTATTGGCAATTTTTTTTAGCTCATCAACTATAGTTAGTGTATTTCATGTTTGCCCCAAGACAATTCTTCTTCCAATGTGGTCTAGGGAAGCCAAAAGATTGGACACCCCTGCATAAATCAACATATTTATAAGGCACATTACAGTTACTTTGAGGATTCTCATTGAGACAGTTCCTCAAGGGACAATTATTACAAGAAGGCTTAGGTGACAAATCACAAACACCAACAAGATTTACACAATGGATTTATTGACCATCTAGGCTGTGCAAGAGACACTTTCGTTTTAAGGCTTACTATATTGCAGGAAGCATATTACAACCACAAACTGAGTGCTCTTTAATGGTCAAAAATAAACCCCAAACTTACATCTTTGTTTCGTTTTAACCAGGTAGCTAAAAAGCAAAAATGAAAGTTTAGATACATTTTTATTGTGGTAAAAGACACATAACAGAAAATATACCATTTTAACAATTTTTAAGTGTACAGTTCAGTGGCATTAATCGCATTCACACTGTAGTGCAACCATCACCATTCTCCATTGCCAGGACTTTTTTCATCTTTCTGAACTGAAACTCTAACTAATAAACAATAACTCCTCCTTCCCTCCACATTCTTGCCCCTAACAACGACCATTCTGCTTTCTGTCTGTGAATTTGCCTGACACAGGTACCTCATATAAGTGGAATTGTACAGTATTTGTCTTTTTATGACTAGTTTATTTCACTTAGCATAATGTCTTCAAGGTTCATCCATATGTAGCATGTATCAGAATTTTATTCCTTTTCAAGGCTAAATGATATTGCATTGTATGCATATACCACATTTTGTTTATCCGTTCATATACTGATGGATATGGGGTGTTTCCATCTTTTGGCTGTTGAGAATCAATCTGCAATAAACATTATCATACAAGTAGCTGAGTCCCCACTTCCAATTCTTTGGTTATATATGTAAGAATAGAATTGCTGGGTCATGTGGCAATTTTACACCTGACTTTTGAAGGAACCACACTAAACTGTTTTCCGCAATGACTGCACCATTTTAAACGCCTGCTATCAATGTACAAAGGTTTCAATTTCTCTACACCCTTGTAAACATTTATTTTGTGTTTTTAAAATTATAGTCATCTTAGTAGCTGTAAAGTGGTGTCTCATTGTGGTTTTGATTGGCATTTTTATAATGATTAATAATGTTGAGATTAATGACCAATTATTTGCAAATCTTCTTTGGAGAAATGTCTATTCAGGTCCTTTCTCCTTCTTATGTATTGGGTTATATGTTTTGTACTTTTGTTGTTGAGTTCTGGGAGTTATTTATATATTCTGGATATTAATCCCATTCCAGATATATGATTTGCAAATATTTTCTCCCATTCTGTAGTTGTCTTTTACTGTCTTGATAATGTCCTTTGATATACAAATATTTTAATGAAGTCAAATTTATCTACTCTTTCTTTTGTTTCTTGTGCTTTTGGTGTCCTGAAAATCTACTACTGAACTCAAGATTATAACAGCTTATTCCTATGTTGTCTTCTAAGAGTTTTGTTTTAAGACTTTGTTATTTTAGATGAGTTTTAGGTTCACAGCAAAATTAGGTGGAAGATACAAAAATTTCCCATGTGCCTTTTATCCTACGTATGCACAGCCTCCCCCACTATCAAAATATCTCACGAGTGGTGCATACAATTAATGAACCTACCTTGACACACCATAATCACCCAAAGTTTGTAGTTTACCTTAGAATTCACACTTTGTGTTGTATATTCTACAGGTTTAAACAAATGTATCCATCATTGCAGTATTATACAGAATCTTTTCACTGCCCTAAAAAAATCTTCTGTGTATTCAAAGATTTTACGATCATTGATCCATGAGTTAACTTTTAAATATGATGTGAGGTAGGGGTCCAACTTCATTCTCTTGCATATTGAAATCCAATTGTCTTTGCACTGTTTGTGGAAAAGACTATTACTTCCCCCCTTGAATGAACTTGGCATCTATGTCAAAAATAAATTGGCCATACTGGGCACGGTGGCTCATGCCTGTAATCCCAGCACTTTGGGAGGCTGAAGTGGGCAGATCATGAGGTCAGGAGATTGAGACCATCCTGGCTAACACAGTGAAACCCTGTCTCTACTAAAAATACAAAAAAATTAGCCAAGTGTGGTGGTGGGTGCCTGTAGTCTCAGCTACTTGGGAGGCTGAGGCAGGAGAATGGTGTGAATCCGGGAGGTGGAGCTTGCAGTGAGCTGAGATCATGCCACTGCACTCCAGCCTGGGTGACAGAGCAAAACTCCATCTCAAAAATAAATAAAATAAAAAATAAAATAAAATAAATTGGCCATAGATGTATGGGTTTATTTCTGGACTCTCATTCTATTACATTGGTTTATATGTTTATATCTAGGCCAGTACCACATTGTTTTGCTTTTTGTAACTTTGTAAGCTTTGAAATTAGGAAGTGTGACTCCTCCAAATTTGTTTTTCTTTTTAAAGATTGTTTTGACTATTCCAGGGCCCTTGCAATTGCCTATGAATTTGAGGATTGACTTTTTCATTTCTGCAGCAAAGGCTGCTGGAATTGTGAAAGCGATTTTATTGAATCTATGTATTGCTTCAGGTACTATTAACAGCTTAACAGTATTAAGTCTTCTAATCTGTGAACACAAAATGTCTTTCCATTTATTTCTTTAATTTCTTTCTTTAATTTCCTACAGCAAAGTTTTGTAGTTTTCACTGTACAATTCTTTCACCCACTTAGTTAAATTTATCTCTAGGTGTTTATTCTTTTAGAAGTTGTTATAAATGGAATTGCTTTAATTTTCTTTTTTGATTGTTTATTGCTGGTATATAAGAACACAACTGAGTTTTTTGTGTTAATCTTGTAGCCTGTGATTTTGCTGGATTTGTATTCCTGTCAACTCTAGAATTTTCTATATATAGGATCATGTCCTCACAAATAGAGATAGTACTACTTTTTCCTTTTTCATTTGAATGCCTGTCCTTTCTTTTTCTTGTTTAATTTTTGTGGCTAGAACTTATAATGTTGAATAGAAGGAATGAAAGTGGGCATCCTTGTCTTGTTAGGAGGAAATCTAAAAAATCTTAAAGGAGAAAGCTTCACTATTGAGTATGCTGTTAGCTGTGGGTTTTTTATAATTGCTCTTTATCATATTTAGGCAGTTCCTTTCTATTTCCTAGTTTTCTGGGTTTAAAAAAATCATGAAAGGGGGTTGAAAGTGCCTTATGCCTTTTCTGCATCAATTGAGATGAGCATGCATCTTTTCCCCTTGTTATATTAATTTAATTGATGTGTTACATTGATTATTTCAAAATTTTGAGCCACCTTTGCATCCTGGGTTAAATCCTACTGAGTCATGGTGTATAATTATTTTAATGTGTCATTTGATTTGGTTTGCTAGTATTTTGTTGAAGTTTTTGCATCTCTATTCATATGGGATATTGGTCTATACTTTTCTTCTGATGTCTTTTTCTAGTTTGACATCTGGGTTATGATGGCCTTATAATATGAGTTCCCATAAAAAGTATTCCCTCCTCTATTTCAAGGATGGGAGGAAGAGTTTATAGAGAATTGGTGTTAATTCTTTAAATGTTTAGTATAATTTACCAGTGAAGCCACCTGGTCTTGGACATATCTTTGTTAGGGGGTTTTGATTACTGATTCAATCTCCTGTTTTATATTTGTTGAGATTTTCTATTTCTTCATGAGTCACTTCAGGTAATTTGTGTGTTTCCAGAAATTCATCAATTTCATCTAGGTTATCTAATTTGTTGGCATACAGTTGTTCATAGTATTCTCTTATAATTTTTTATTTCTGTAAAATCTGTACTAATACCTCCACTTTCATTTCTTATTTTAGTTATATGTGTCTTCTCTCTTTTTGGTTTGCTGCTTTAGCTGAAGACTTGCCAATTTTGTGGCACTTTTTAACAAGCCAACATTTGGGTTTATTGATTCTTTTTTTTTTTTTTTTAAACGAAGACTCGCTCCTTCGCCAGGCTGGAGTGCAATGGCATGATCTCGGCTCATTGCAATCTCCACCTCCTGGGTTCAAGTGATTCTCCTGCCTCAGCCTCCCAAGTAGCTGGGACTACAGGTGTATGCCACCAAACGCAGCTAACTTTTATATTTTTAGTAGAGACGGGGTTTCACCATGTTGGCCAGGATGGTCTCGATCTTTTGACCTCGTGATCCACCCGCCTTGGCCTCCCAAAGTGCTGAGACTACAGGCGCAAGCCACCACACCCGGCCTATTTTTTTCATTCTCAGCTATATTTATCTCCATTCTAATCTTTATTTCCTTCCTTCTAGCTTTACAGAAAGAAGTTTAGTTTTCTTCTTCTTTCTTTAGATCCTAAAGGTGTAAAGTTAGGTTTATTGATTTGAAATCTTTCTTCTTTTTAAAGGTAGGCATTGGCCAGGCACAGTGGCTCACACCAGTAATCCCAGCACTTTGGGAGGCTGAGGCTGGAGGATCACCTGAGGTCAGGAGTTCACGACCAGCCTGGCCAACATGGTGAAACCCCATCTCTACTAAAAATGCAAAAATTAGCTGGGCATGGTGGCGTCCACCTGTGATCCCAGCTACTTAGGAGGCTAAGGCAGGAGAATTGCTTGAACCCAAGAGGCAGAGGTTGCAGTGAGCCGAGATCACACCTCTGCACTCCAGCCTGGGCGACAGAGTGAAACTCCGTCTCAAAACAAACAAACAAACAAATAAATAAAGGTAAGCATTTACAGCTGTAGATTTCCTTTTAAGCATTGCTTTTGTTGCATTCATAAGTTTTTGTATGTAATACTTAAGTTTTTAATCATCTCAGTGTATTTGCTAATTTCCCTTGTGATTATTTCATTGATCATTGGTTGTTTAAAAGCATGTAATTTAATGTCCACATATTTGTGACTTTTCCATTTTTCCTTCTGTTCCTGGTTTCTGTTCCTGGTTGAAGGACATACTTTGTATACTTTCTTTTAAAATTTGTTGAAACTTGTTTTGACTCAACATATGATCCATCCTGGAAAATGTTCCACCAACATTTGGGAAGAATCGTATTCTGTTTATGTTGGGTGGAATGTTGTGTACATGTCGATTACATCTAATTGTTTATTATGTTGTTCAAGTTCTCTGTTTCTTTACTTATCTTTTGCCAAGTTGTTCTATCTATTACTGAAAGTGGGTATTAAAATCTCTAACTGTTATTGTAGAACTCTGTCTCCCTTCAATTCCACTAGTTTGCTTCATATATTTTGAGGCCCTGTTTTATGCATATATGTTTATCATTGTTATATCTTTTTAAATGAATTTATGCCTACACTTTTCCCAACACAAGTCTTGCTATATAACATTTTCATCTCTGCTAATGTTCTTGGTTCTTGAATTTTCATTATGATGAGTGCAACTGAGCCTCTTTTCACATGTTAAAAAGTCATTTTTTTCCTTTTTCTATAAACTTAAGGCTCATAGCCTTAGCTCATTTTTTATTTTAAAAAGAGTTAAGAGTTAAATTTTGTCAAATGCTTTTTCTGCATCAATGGAAATTATTGATGAAGAAGAAGAGAACTTACTTCTATTCTCTATTTCCTTCATTCTGTTAATGTTGTGTATTACATGATTGATTGCCATATGTTGAAGCATCTTTGCATTGCAGGACAAAAGTCCATTTGCTCACTGTATATGATCCTTGTAATATGCTGCTGAATTTGGTTTGGTAGCATTTTCTTGATGATTTTTACCTCAATATTTATAATGGATATTCATCTATAGTTTTTTGTCACATTCTTCCCTGGTTTTGGTATCAGAGCAATGCTGTCCTCTGAATAACTTAGGAAGTGTTTCTTGCTCCTGAATTTTTTGAAGAGTCAGGAAAGGATTGGTATTTTTTTCTCCTTTTAATATTTGGTAGAATGTATCAGTAAAGCCATCTGGTCCTGGGCTTTTCTTTGATTGGAAGTTATTTATTTATTTATTTATTTAACTTTTTTATTATTGATTCAATCTTCTCACAAGTTATAGATCTACTAAAATGTTTTCTTTCTTTTTTTTTTTTTTTTCGAGACAGAGTCTTGCTCTGTTGCTCAGGCTGGAGTGCAGTGGCACGATCTCGGCTCACTGCAACCTCCGCCTCCCAGGGTCAAGCAATTTTCCTGCTTCAGCCTCCTGAGTAGCTGGGATTACAGGCATGTGCCACCACGCCTGGCTAATTTTTGTATTTTTAGTAGAGACAAGGGTTCACCATATTGGCCAGGCTGGTCTTGAACTCCTGACCTGAGGTGATCCGCCCACCTCAGCCTCCCAGAAATTGTTTTATTTCTTTATGACTCAGTCTTGGTAGATTTTGTGTCTCTAGAATTTTGGCCATTTTGTCTAGGTTAGCTAATTTATTGGTGTACAATTATTCATGGTACTCTCTTATATTCCTTCATATTTCTGAAAAATTGGTAGTAATGTCTCCACTTTCATTTCTGATTTTAGTAATCTGAGTCGTCTCTCTTTTTTTCTTAGTCAATCTTGCTAAAGTTTCTCAATTTTGTTGATCTTTTTGAAGAACCAACTTTTGGCTTCACTGAGTTTCTCTATTGTTTTTCTATTCTCTATTTCATTTATCTCTGCTCTAATCTTTATGATTTCCTTCCTTCTGCAGCTTTGGCGTTAGTTTGTTCTTCTTTTTCAAGTTCCTTAAAGTGTAAATTTAGGTTGTTGATTTGAGATCTTTCTTCTTTTTTAATGTAAGCATTTACAGCTTTAAATTTCCCTCTTAGCAGTGTTTTCACTGCATCCTATAAATTTGGGTATATTGTTTTAATTTTCACTTATTTATAAGTAATTTCTAATTTCCCTTGTGATATCTTCTTTGATCCATTGATTGCGTAAGAAAATGTTGTTTAATTATCATATATAGTGAATTTTTCAGTTTTCTCTTTTTGTTAATTGATTTCTAACTTCAACTTGCTATATTCAGAGAAGACACTTTTATAAAAATAATATCAATCTTTTAAAAATGTATAGACACTAGTTTTGTAGCTTAACATATGTTCGATCCTAGAGAATGTCCCATCTGCATTTGAGAAGAATATGTATTCTGTTTTTGTGGGGTGGGACGTTTTATACATGTCTGTTGGATGTAGTTGGTTTATTGTGTTCTTCAAGTCCTCTATTTCCTTGCTTATTTTCTGTCTGCTTGTTCTATTGATTATGGAAGTCTGCAACTATCATTGTAGAACAGTCCACTTCTTTCTTCACTTCTGTCCATTTCTGCTTCATGTATTTCGTGGGTCTGTTATTAGGTGTGTAAATGTTTATGACTGTTATATCACCTTGCTGTATTAAAACTTTTATTACTATCTAATATCCTTCCTTGTCTCTTTTCAACTTTTTTTTAAACTTAACTCTATTTCGTATAATATTTCTATCCCTTCCCCAGCTCTCTTTTGGTTACTATTTGCATGAAATATCTTCTGTCATCCTTTTACTTTCAACCTTTTTGTGTCTTTGGATCTAAAATGAGTCTCTTGTAGACAGCACATAGTTGAATTATTTTTAAAAATTTATTCATCAATCTTTGTCTTTTCGTTTGATAATTTAATTCATTTATACTTAAAATATTCACTAGTAAGGAGAAACTTATTTCTGCCATTTTGCTATTTGTTTTCCATTTTGCCTTTTGTTTTCTTCTTTTACATTACTGTCTTACTTTGTGTTTGAGTTTTTGTAGTGAAACATTTTAATTGCTTTCTCATTTCTTTTGGTGTATATGTTATAGCTATTTTCTTTTTGGTTTCCATGGGAATTACATTTAACACCTCCATTTATAACAGTCTAATTTGAACTTACACAAGCTTACAGCTCTGTCTGTACCTTTTAATTGTTGATGTCATAAATTACACATGATCAAAAACAATGACTAATAATTGTTTCTCTACGTATTTGTCTTTTAACTCATAGAAAATAAAAGGGGAGTTACAACACAAAATTACAATTATATTAACTTTTATAATTACCCATGTAAATCCTGTATTGGCTATCTTTATTTCGTCATATGGCTTTGAGTTTCTTTCTAGCATCCTTTCATTTCAACCTGAAAATCTTCCTTTAGCATTTTTTACATTTATAGCCACTATGTATTTAAATCGCTTTCTTTCTCTTTTCTTCTTCTTGAACTGACACAATGCATATGTTTGTCTCCTTGACAGCATCCCATGGGTCCCCTGGACTCTGTTCACTTTTCTTCAGTCTTTTTCTGTTTCTCTGACTCAGTAATTTCCATTGTCCTATCTTCAAGTCTGCTGATTCTTTCTTCTGCCTGCTCAAATCTGCTTTTGAAACTAAAGAGTTTCAAAACTTCACCAAAGTGAATTTTATATTTGTTATTGTACTTTTCAACTCCAGAATTTCTGTTTTCTGTCTTTACTGATATATATATATATATTTAGAACATATATGTAAAATATATATGTGCTTAATACATTCTATTATCATAATAATAATTATTTTTACTATTCAATAAATATGAAGAACATTTAAAGAGGATATTTCAAGTATTTTCAATGGGCTGATTCATTATTCTGAATTGTCAAGACTATTTTATTTTACATATATATGTAAAATATATATATATTCTATACTGGGGATCAGCCTGAGATGTAAACTTAAGGTTACCTCAGGTCTTTTCTGAGTCTGTATCTTTCCCTAGACATGCATACTGACTTTCTCAATTTCCTCATATAAGCAATTTCTTTTGAGTGTCCTAATCCTTAAATCTCAGCCAAGCCTCTTTCTGGAAGCTAGACATCTTCAAATAGACTCCAGAGTTCCAAAACGCATTACATCAGTCAGGTTCTGGCAATACCCCTGTTGACTAGGCAGAGAGAACAATTCTTGGAGCTTCCTACTTGGCCATCTTCCTTGACATTCCTCTGTAGGTATGTGTGCATATATATATGCACACTGAAACTAAAGACGAGTCCTTAAAAGTGGAAGACAATGAAAGTAGAGTGGGTCAGAGTGACTCAATGTGTGAAGGATTCAAGCCACTGTTGTTTGAAGATGGAGTAAAGGGGCCATGAGCCAAGGAATCCTGTGACCTCTGGCCTCCATTTACAGCAACAAGAAAACATGGACCTATGTTCTACAGCTGCAAGGAACTGAATTCTTCCAACAAATCATATGGGGAGGAAACATTCTCCCCTACAATCTCCAGAAAGGAATGCAGTGTGCTGAAACTTTGATTTTAGTCCAGCAAAACCCATGTCTGATTTCTTTTTTGTTTGTTTTTTGTTTTTTGAGACAGAGTCTCACTCTGTCACCCAGATTGGAGTGCAGTAGTGCAATCTCGGCTCACTGCAACCTCTGCCTCTGAGTTCAAGTGATTCTCCTGCCTCAGCCTCCCAAGTAGGTGGGGTTACAGGTATGCACCGTCACACACAGCTAATTTTGTATTTTCAGTAGAGATGGGGTTTCACCACTTTTGGCCAGGCTGGTCTCAAACTCCTGACCTCAGGTTATATGCCTGAGTTGGCCTCCCAAAGTGCTGGAATTACAGTTGTGAGACACTGCACCCAGCCCATGTCTGACTTCTGACAGATGTTACAGATGTTACAGCTACAGAACAGTAAGCTAATAAATTTGTGCTGTTTTACACCATTAAAATTGTGGTAATTTGTTATAGCAGCAATAGAAAATTAATACATACATCCAGTATTATTCCAGTAAATTCAATTTCTTTCTGCTAGAACCAAAAGAATCTTTGGTTATTTAAGAATTTCAGATTAAACCCATATATTCTCTGAATTAGAAAGAAAATGTGTTTTCCTAAAACCTGTGATATGTGCCTAGATATGCTCAGTGTTATCTTTCCTTTGTCAGTCCATACTCTATGAAGACAAAGACATTTCTACACTGTTATTGATTTTTCTTCAGAATTAGATCTGAAGTTTTGTTTTGTGTTGTTATTGTTGTCGCTTCCTCTACCAACTTGGATAAACTCAACCAAGCAAAGACAAATAGTTAGCAGTTGTTCTTCTTTTAGCAGAATTAGAATTATAGCAGTTAAGAAATACAGGTATATGAAATAAAAACAAAAAGTTCTAACCTGTGATTCTACTAATCAGTTTAATCTATGGGAACTTTAATGATGCTATTAAAAATTAAAATAACTTTATTATTTGTTTTAAAAGTAACGATTAGGATTTCAGGTAGGGTTGTTCTGTGATTATCTCTAATGAAATCCAACATAGTGAATGAGTGTGCACAGAAAATATGGAGGGAGTTCACGTGGTAGAGTAGTAGTTAGGTGTTTGCCTCTGAAGCCGCACTACTGGGTGAAAATACCACTCCTTCCACTTACTTAGCACATAATTCTGAAGGCTTACCCTCTCTTCAGTTTTTGATCCATTGAAATGAGGATGAATACAGAACTGATTTATAGAACCGTAAGTATTAAATGAGTTAATATATTTAAATTACTTAGATGAGTTCTGGCCCATAGAAAATGCCTAATGCATTCCATTGTTATCATAATAATAATTATTATTGCTATTCAATAAATACGAAGAACATTTAAAGTGGATATTTCAAGTATTTTCAATGGGCTGATTCATTATTCTGAATTGTCAAGACTATTTTATTTTACCTTCAGATATCAGGTAACGTCGTTGCCAAAACAGTTGACTTCTTATTGGTTAGGACGCTTTCCGCTGCAACATAAAACTCAACTAAATGTGACTTAAACCATAAGGATATTTATTATTTACCCGACAATTACAGTTGCTTTGCCTTTCCATATAAATTTTAGAACAAGCTTATTGATTTCTACAAATAATCCTTCAGGGATTATAACTGGGATAGCACTGAATCCATAGATCAACTTGGGGGAAAACTGGCACTTTAGAAATATTGAGTCTTTCAGTCCATGGACATGGCACACATGGTATACATCCATTTATTCAGATCTTTGATTTCGCATCTCAGTGTTTTATTATTTTCAAACATACAGACCTCATATAAACTCTATTAGGTTTATATCTAAGTATTTTCTGTTTATTGGTACAATTGTAAATAACACAGTTTTTAAAATTTCAATTATTACTTTTTTATTGGTATTATATAATAAAACTATTGATATTTTAGTATTGACCTTGTATCCTCTGGTCTTATTAAATTCATTTGCTAGTTCTAGCCATTTTTGTATATTATTTGAGATTTTCTACTTAGATAATCATGTCATATGCAAATAGAGATAGTTTTATCTCTTTCTTTCAATGTGTATTCTCTTCCCCACCTCACTTTAGTGTTTTGCCTAGGATCTCTAATATGAGGTTGAATAGGGTTGGTGAAAGTGGGCATCCGTTCTTGTTCCTGATCATAAGGGGAAAACATTTAGTTTCTCACCATTAAGTATGATGTTGGCAAATTTTTGGTAGATGCTCACTTGGAGGAAGTTCCCTCATATTCCTAGTTTGCTGAGAGTTTTTATCAAAAATGGATTTCGGATTTTGTCAAATGGTTTTTCTGAATCTCATCAAATGATAATTTATTTTATTGATATGGTGAATTACATTGTTTAATTTTCTAATATTTGAACGAGCATTCCATTCATGGAATAAATTCCACTTGGTCATGATTTATTATATTTTTATATATCGTTTATTTGACTTGCTAATCCTTTGTTGAAGATTTTTGCACCTATATTCATGACGGGAATTGGCCTGTAGATTTCTCTTCTTGTATTGTTTTCATCTGGTTTTGGTGCCAACGCAATGCTAACTTCACAGAATGAATGGATAAGTGTTCTCTCTCAATTATCTGAAAGCTTTGAAAAGGAATAAAATTCTGATACATGAGTGAACCTTGAAAACATTACGCTAAGTGGAAGAAAATTCTTACGCTAAGTTTGTGTAAAATTGGCACTATTTCTTTCTTAAATGTTTGGTAAATCTGCCAGTGAAGCTATCTGAGCCTGGAGATTTTTATGAACTCTTTTAAAAATGTTATTTTAAAAATTGTAAAACATATATGTAATATAATATAAAATTTGCCATTTTAACTATTTTTTTATTTTTATTTTTTTGAGACGGAGTCTCGCTTTGTCGCCCAGGCTGGAGTGCAGTGGCGTGATCTCAGCTCACTGCAACTTCCACCTCCTGGGTTCAAGCGATTCTCCCGCCTCAGCCTCCCAAGTAGCTGGGATTATAGGCGCCTGCCATCATACCCAGCTAATTTTTGTATTTTTAGTAGAGATGGGGTTTCACCATGTTGGCCAGGCTGGTCTCAAACTCCTGACCTCAAATGATCCACCTGCTTCAGCCTCCCAAAGTGCTGGGATTACAGGTGTGAGCCACAGCACCCAGCCCATTTCACCTACTTATAGATGTCCAATTTGGTGGCACCAAGTACATTCACAGCACATGCAACCATAAGCACCACCCATTTCTATAACTTTTTATCACCCCAAATAATAATTCCTCACTTTCACCTCCCCCAGGCTCCTGGTAACCTCTATTCTACTTTTGTCTACATGAGTTTGACAACTCTTGGTACCTCTTGGATAATTACTGTGGAATTATACACTAATTATCCTTTTGTTCTAGCTTATTTTACTTAGCATAATGTTTTCAAGATTCATTTAAGTATCAGAACTTCATTACTTTTTAAAGCTGAATTAATATTCCATTGCATGTATAAGCCATGTTTTGTCTATCCATTCATCTGCTGATAGACATTTGGATTGCTTCCATCTTTTTCTCCCAGGAAATTTGGCCTGCGGTATCTTTTTGAGTTCCTACCTTCAGTTTTGCTGTGATATACTGAGGTGTATAGTATCTATCCCTGGAAATAGTTATAACTCTTCTTCTAGGTAGTTTATTTGGGAACCTGACTCAATCTGGTCAGGAGTTGAGTTGAACTGGATTCTTCTGGTAGTTTATTTGGGAGCCTGACTCAATCTGGTCAGGAGTTGAGTTGAACTGGACTTCTGTTGCTGCTCTGGTTCACTTCAGTGCACCACTGGCTTCCGTGGTCTCTGGTGTTACATTGTGCTTAGGATGGCTGCTCAGGTCCTGGAGAGTTTTCCTCAATGTTCCTTCTTCATCCTCAGCTTTGGCCTCCTTGGTACTCTTGCACCACAGACATTCTCTCTCTCTGTGCTCTTGCCATCTCCCAGTGGTAGCCTGCTTCTTCTTACTTGCTATGAACAATCGTTGTGGTGGGAAGCAGGAGAATTCTTTGTTGTCCTGGTCTAGCCTCAGCCTCAGGCAGGCCCTGTGTGTCTGGGACTTCAGGGTTGGGGTTTCTGCTCCTTCCCTTGGAGCTGAATTCTCCTGCATATCTTTGGCAGAGCTTGTGTCCCTAGGGTTGTCAGGGAAAACACAGGATTCCCATTTAAATTTAAATTTCATGTAAACAATGAAGAGTTTGTTAACATCACTATGTCACAAATATTGGAATATACTTATAGTAAAAATTATTTATTGTTCTATGAAATTCAAATTTAATGGTATTTTTATTTGCTAAATCTGGTAACCCTAGATGTTTGGTGTTTTCTACCCTCCCCCAGTACCCCAGTAGTAGGAGGCCCATTAGGGCTCTGGGACCAGGATTGTTTTCTTATCTTCCCCAAAGGTTAGAGGGTTTCTTGAAAAAATTTCTTCCTCAAACATAGGCATGTTCACCTGTGCCCTGGGACTGAATGTTTCCTGCTCCTCAAAGTGAATTAAAGCTTTAGTTCCACAGAAGAGAGGGTCTGGGTGGGACTCACGAGTGTCCCGCAGTGACAGAGCTTTCCCAGTCTACGTCTGCACCACCTTGAGGCTCCTTCTAATCCTCCAACCGCAGCCCTGAAATCTCTCTCATAAGAATCTGGTGGAAGACTGTGGGGAGAGCCTGGAGGTGGCTCTCAAGAGAATTTGGTGGAAGTCTGTGGAGGAAGATCCTGGATGTGGCTCTCATAAGAATTTGGTGGAAGGCTGTGGGGAGAGCCTGGAAGTGGCCTCTCATGAGAATCTGGTGGAAGGCTGTGGGGAGAGCCTGGAAGTGGCTTTCTCTCATACTAGCTCATTGTTGTTCTCTAGAAATCTGTCTTGAAGGTTTATCTTCTTATCTACTTGCATGGTAGCTGGGATTCTGTTTCTCCCATTTACCACTGGTGGACAAATGCTCAAATCCTTTCTACCCTCGGAAAGAATTGTCTTTTTTTTGGATTTGGAACTATTTGGTTACCCTATGACCTCAGGTATTTGATGGGCTCAGGAAAAGTTACAATTCTATGGTATATCTAGTTTTTACTTGTTAGAGTGGGGGCAGTACTCCTGCCATTCTGTATATTTTCAACTCCTCATCTGTCTTTCTTTATGAGTAGAAATCTCAGTAAAGACATAATAAAACAGAGCTTTAAATGTATGCATTAGAATCTTCTTTAATTGGTCTTGCAAAGCACATAGGTTCCTCTGTTGTAATAAATAATAAAGATAGTGCCTTATCTTTATTATTCTCTAAATATATGTTAGGGACATTATTTGACCAACAGTATAACTGCATGGATGTTATTGCAAAGAACTTTCAGGAGGACTGAGAGCCATCTCTCGATGAGGCTGTCTCTCTTTCATACCGTTTCATTCCTAAGGCTATCTGCTGAGCACAGCTGGGGTTGTCAGAACTACCAAACTACTGGAAATGAGGTGCATGATAAAATAAATTATTTCAAATTAAGATCTCATAAAACCATCTTTGAGGTTACTTATTTAGCATACATTGACTTTTAAAAATTATCTCTACAATTCAGGACATCGCATAGTTCACTTCCTCAATATCCGTTGCCTATTTAAGCTGACAAATTTGAAATGATAGATTAGAAAGAGGCCTACTGCATGACATGTATAATTCACTCTTCCAGTCAAATTTAAGAGTCCTTGCCTTCATCTGGCCTTTACGCCCAGCATTACCTTCCACTGCTGACAACAGGACTGGAAGTGGCTCTCAGTGAGGCTGTCTGTGAGGCCGGAGGCTGGAAGTTCAAGAGGCAGGTGTAGGCAGAGTGTGTTTCCTCTGAGGCCTCTCTCCTTGGCTCATTCTCCCTGTGTTCTCACATGGGCTTCCCTCTGTGTCTCTGTGTCCCCACCTCTTCTTCTTGTAAGGACATTAGTCAGATTGGATCCAGGCCACCCTGATGGCCTAATTTGACCTGACTTACCAGAAGTAGCCATCATCGTCATATAGGTGTTCAGGTGGGAACCTCAGTATCTACCACGTCCATTTTGATTTTGCACTCAGCACTCCATCTTTTTTTTTTTTTTTTTTTTTTTTTTGAGACGGAGTCTCGCTCCATTGCCCAGGCTGGAGTGTAGTGGTGCGATCTCGGCTCACTGCAAGCTCCGCCTCCTGGGTTCACGCCATTCTCCTGCCTCAGCCTCCCGAGTAGCTGGGACAACAGGCGCCCAACACTACGCCTGGCTAATTTTTTGTATTTTTAGTAGAGACAGGGTTTCACCATGTTAGCCAGGATGGTCTTGATCTCCTGACCTCGTGATCCGCCCGCCTCAGCCTCCTAAAGTGCTGGGATTACAGGTGTGAGCCGCCGCGCCAGGCCTCGGCACTCCATCCTCTTTAGCCACCCTTTGTTTCAGTTTTGTGACTCCACCATCAGCTCTTCCTCGAAGACTCTGTCTTATTCATCTTTCACTCTTACCTTTTTATCTTCCAATGCTTATTTAAGTATTTTTTGCAAAATTAGAATTCAGCTGCTTATTTTAAAATTATTAAAGTAACATGCTTATAGCGATGACCTACTCATGGTGGCATGTGCTTTCACTGCTCCCAAAGGTGGAACAAATAATCATTTTTAGAGCAATCAAAATCTTGTGATTTTGCTGTAAGACACTTAACAAAATTTAAGTTGTTGTTGGGTTTGCTGTTTTTTCTCATGGAATTTGGCTCTGTCTTTTCTGCTTGGGTAACCCAGAGGCACCTGAAACTCAGGTGTCTGGGCAGCAATCATCATCTTCTCACTTAACAGGTCCCTCCTCCTCTGCTCCCAGCCTTTGGGAAGGGCGCCGCCATCCATGAAGTTCCCTAAGCCAGGAACCCAGAGTTACCCTTTGAGTCTTCCTCCTCCCCATTTCCCAAATCCAGCGAGTTTCAAGTCCTGCACATCTTGCAGTCTGTGGCTTCCTCCACCAGCACCCTTCAGTCCCCCTTCCCCAAGGCCCATCTTTGGTTAAGGTCCTCATTATTTTTTACCTGGCTTTCTGTAAAGGTCTTCTAACTGATCTCCCCGCCTTCAGTCTTACTTGCTACAATATGAATCCTCTAAACTGCCCTCAAGATGTTCAATCTAAAATCTGAATCCCAGGAAGGCTTCCCAAGCTCCCTGGGAGGAGTATCAGCTTCTGGCAAGGCAGGAGAGGATGATCATCATCTGTCCCTGCCTCCCTTCCGCTCGCTTCCTGCCTCTCCCCATGCTGCACTCTGTAGTCCCACCTTGGTGTACCACCTCGGGTCCCCAAAGGTGCCCATCTCTCTCGCCACCACGCCTCTGAGTCTGCAACACCCTGCTCCGGAACTGCCCTTCACCCAGGCTTCCTCCTCTGGCTGAGGGATTTTTCCTCTTGGGATGCAGCCTGGACTGGTGGCTCTGGAGCCAGGCAGGCCTGAGTGTGGATCCTGGCTTAGCCATTTGCTCAGCCTCCCTGAGTCTAACGTTCTTATCTGTAAAAAGGAGAAAATAATACCAACCTTCCAGTATTTCTAGGAGGAATTAGAAGTAGTAATAAATATCAATATGTGGTAAAAATGACACAGATACCTCTTATTGTAGGACAAGTAGGATTCTAAGTGCCTTACTCATATTAACTCATTTGTTATTCCAGACTCCATTCACGATTCACCTCCTCCATGCAGCCTGTCTTGATTTCTCAATACCTGACTGGATGCCTTTGCAGATTATTTTTTCCCTCCCTGTTTATGTTCCCTCTCTCTTTGCCCCACAGGTGTCCTGGGAGCTTGGCACATATGGAACACATCAGCTGGACTCCTTTGCTGGCTTCCGGGTGGGTCTGGCGTTTGGAAAAGGTTGAGAAAGGCCAGGGCGTTTCTTCCCCATGCTGTCCATGATCAAGCTGTATCTGTGGCAGCAGGTGTGTCTCTCCCTGCATTAGTTTGCGAGGCACTACAGACTCAGTGGCATAAACAACAGTTATTTACTCACAGTCTGTGAGGCTGGAGGCTGGAAATTCAAGAGGCAGGTGTAGGCAGAGTGCGTTTCCTCTGAGGCCTCTCGCCTTGGCTCATTCTCCCTGTGTCCTCGCATGGGCTTCCCTCTGTGTCTCTGTGTCCCCACCTCTTCTTCTTGTCAGGACATTCGTCGGATTGGATCCAGGCCACCCTGATGGCCTCATTTGACCTGACTTACCTTTTGAAAGGCCTGATCTCCAAATGCACTCACATTCTGAGGTGCTTCATAGGAATTTGGGGAAGAGGGACTCAACTCAGCCCCTAGAGATCCCCACCGACTCCGCAGGTGGCCCCCCTGCCGTGGCTCCAGCGGCCACTGGGCTCCAACGAGGCTCTTCTTCCTCCGCCCCTTCAGGCCTACGATGGTCACGGCTTGGCTTCCCACTGTCTGGTCTCCAAGCCCAGGGCTCCTCTGGGGTCTCTTCACCCTGCCATGCGATTCATGAAGTGATTCCTCACTGAAGGTGCTTCAACTGTCTGACTGGAGTTTCATTTGCTGCTGCTGGGACACTTGAGGGTGCCTTGGCTGCGAGTACCCTGGGCCACTTTCTTTCTCCTGCCCTGAACACCTGGGCGTGCAGCTCTGTGCTCCCTATGGAGGTGCAGGTTCCTTGGGGGCAGAAACCATGCCTTGCTCTCTGTGCAGCCGCAGGGCCTTGCCCGGGGTCTGATGTATGTAGAGCGGGCGCCAGGTGTTCAGTTCAATGCCATCATTGACGATGGCTTCTGGCGCCACTCTCCCCAGCATTCTCTCCAGCCTCCCGAGCACTGAGTGTTGTGGACTGGGAAACGGCTCCTGGGGATCTCCTGCTTCCACTTCTTCCCCTACAGTCCTGCTCCTGTTCATCTCATGATGCTCAGAGAGATGTGGGAAGCAAGGCATCCTTACTTGGCCTCAAACGACCTTCAAATTCTCCTGCTCCTGCCGTGACCATGACCACTGCCTCCTGCTTTCCAGAACATCCTCCGACTCCAGCCTTTGTGTGGCTGCTCACATCCCTCCTCCCACCAGAAGCAGTGGTTGCTGTCCTCACCTCCTGCTGGAATTGTACTCAGCCTTCCGGGGGAGATGCTCAAAATATCACGATACCATGGATACTGAGCAAACACAAAGCAGCTTGGAGCAGGAGTGGGGTTTAAAGCCTGAAGGCTCCCAAGCTGTGCCTGGTGTTCACCCTTTAGTTGCTAGACAGTGGAAAGGTAGGGGGAGCCCCAGAGGAGGGGCCTTTGTAGTGAGGAGGGAATCTGGACAGCAAATATTTTCCGATTCTGTCGATTCGTGTGGCCGCGAAAGATCACTGAATGCGTCCGTTGCTAAGTGGCTTAGCCTAGCATCTGATGATCTTCAAAGGCCTTTCATGCTCTACAATTTGATTTTCTTCAATACATGTCAAATTTGATTTGCTGATTTAGCTCATTACCAACCATCTATCTCTCGAGGCTGAGTTTTCCTCAAGAGGAAAAGGTTTCCCTTCACGACTAAAATGTTCCCAAACCTGTATTCATAGAATTATGCCACTTTTATAGATTTGTAGCCTTTCTAAATTCAAAGGCTGTTCTCAGAAATGGTACTTGTGAGCACCCCATATAAAGGGAGAAGGGAAGGGGTGGGCACAGTGAAAGGTGGAAATTCACCAAATCAGCTGCGGCTGAGAAGCAGGAGCACAGTCATACGGCCCTTCCACTTGGCATACGGCACCTGCATCACTCCCTACATATGGCCCCTTTGGAAGCGATACTTCATAAACCAAGAGCTCCAGAACTGCCCAAGACAGGCCAATCATATTCTTTGCCCTAAATAACCAAAGTTGTTCATCTGGAAACACATATAAGTATGTATGTTTGAAATAACTTCACAGCAGTACAGAAAGGTAAGGATGCTTGTTTTCACGGAAAGGAAGAGTCAGCTGAGGCAGTTCTAAGCATGGCTTCCTCTAAGTTCCCAAAGCAAGTTTTACAAACTCAGAGTATACTTCATGACACGGAAATCACTTATGTGTGGGTCCCTCTTTCCCATGAAGTTATAAAGCAACACCGAGTTAAGAGTGGCGCAGGTTGTTATTTCTGTAACCCCAGTTACTAGCACAATGCCTAGAACATAGGAGGTTCTCAAAAAATGTTGGTTGAATGAATTAAAAAGGCCCCTTAATGCTTGGAGATAGAGAATGTGCACAGGGCTTGTGAAACCCTGTTACCTGGAGAGCTACCTGGGCTGAGGGACAGTATGGAGGAGGAGACTTAAGAGGGGAAATTAAAAGTGATTAATTACCAACTCATTGATGCACTCAGCCTCTCCATTTCATGAAAATCTAACAACTTTTAGGAGGTTGTCCATCTCCTTTCAAATAAATACTGTTTGAAGCATTGGAATTGCCTCAATTTAATGTTACAAGAAAAAGTTATTAGAGTCTCATAATTGTAAGATGTTTTCCAGGGAAAAGATTCAAATAGAACCTGATACCTTATTGACTTGTTTGAGGAAAAGATCAAAATGTGTTTTTCTCCATGAAGAAAGATCAAAATGTGTTTTTCTCCATGAAGAAATATTGACATCGACGTTTCCTCAGCCATTATTTCCCTTCCGGAAAGCATCAGTTGCCTGATCCAAGCCTTGAGCAGAAATTCGTTGCTGCCATGTGTTCCAAGCAGCTGAGTGTGCCTGGCCCTGCCCAGCAATGCGAGGCAGCTGCTCTCCTTCAACATCTCACACAGGGAATTATTTGTACCTAAAGAGGATGGTGTTTAAATGATAATTGTCTTTTTCTCATTAAAGCTAAAGTATATTTCACCAAAATATACCACAGTTGAGGGTAACCAACTGCCCCACATTGCTCGTGACTAAAGGGGTTCCTGGGACACAGAACTTTCAGTGTCAAAATCAGGAAAATCCTGGGCAAACCATAGCATAGAGGCTTTTATACCAAATAGAAGATTATGCCCCCTTTTAATGTGGTGACTAAACATTTTAGAAATAAGAAATTCTACCAAATTAAACAGAAACTAACCGATACAACTAAAACCATATATTTAAGAAAGCAGAAAAAGAAGGCCGAGGGATTATTATTGTTAAGTCTGTGAAAGAGCTGCACTTAATCCACAACTAGAGGAAAGCATGTTCTGTTTCAAAGGAGCTGTTCTCCGAGCACTTGATTAGATGTCTTACTCCCGCAGCCCTGTGATCCTCAGATATGTAATGTTACCAATTAGAACCAACACTTACACTGCCTCTGAAGTTCTAGAGTTGCTATTACTAAAAACACATACTTTTAGACCAAAAAGAAGCTTCATACCATGGCTCGAGTAAAACACCAACAATGCCGAGAGCTTCCTGTCCCTTTGGCTTGGTGGTTATCACTGCAACAAAAATAGTGAAATTTTGAAAGCAAAAGTTTATTTTAAATTGTACATATTTTTAAAAGCACTACAGTAAGAAAATATGTCCACATTTCTCTCTGTCTTATATATCAGTTATCTCTCTGCCCATCCACTGCACCTACCCACCTGTTAAGCTGCCCTGTAAACCTCAACAAGCAGGAGGTGAACTGCCATTTAAAAGTTACAACATTTTCTGTCTGTAGAGATAAAGATCTCATCTCACCTTTAAGACAGACTGTGGCTTTGCTTGGGAAAAGTTACCATCATGGACACTTTAATTACATCAGAGGTAAGATAGGTACTGCTTTGTATTTTGGGGAGGGAGGGCAGATAAACTGTTGTCATTTAAGCCAAATATAAATGTTTTTACATTGACACATTGTTCTAGTCTGTTCAGTGATGCAAACTGTACATTGATGAAACAGGGCTAGCTTAGCCCCAGACTTTTCTGCCCACCTATTTTTTTGCAAGGGGCGTATGAGAGATGAGAAAGAAATCTATCCCAACCTTGTGTGATCATGCTGCAATTGCTTCAGCCTCTTCCCAGCAGTTGTCCTCATGTTAGTTGTTGTTTGCGGGGTCTGGAGTTGAGGCCCCATGTAGAAAGGGCACACAGGTGTGCAGAGAAGGTGAAAAGCACAGGTCAGACCGGGCACGGTGGCTCACACCTGTAATCTCAGCAGTTTGGGAGGCCGAGGTGGGTGGATTGCCTGAGCTCAGGAGTTCAAGACCAGCCTAGGCAACATGGTGAAACCCTGTCTCTACTAAAAATATAAAAAATTAGCAGGGAGTGTTGGCATGCCCTTGTAATCCCAGCTACTGGGGAGACTGAGGCACAAGAATCGCTTGAACCCAGGAGGCAGAGGTTGCAGTGAGCCAAGATCGCACCACTTCATTCCAGCCTTGGGGACAGAGTGAGACTCTGTCTTAAAAAAAAAAAAAGTACAGATCAACCTTCACTTGAAGGTCAATGGTCGATGGTATTCTCATGAGTAAACATGATATCCTGGTACCAGGTTGTTGCTTCAGATGAGATTGTCTCATGTGGGCAAGGACAGCTCCTCACCTGCAGACCAAGTGGTGTTTGGTTAAAAAAATAAATAAATAAAAATAAAAAGCAAGCTCTCTGTTGCAAAGAATAGAGAAAATGATCCTGGGTCCATCATCTAGCCTGAGGAACCCTTGATACATGATGATTTTTTCAGAATTCACAGGGTTTTCTTGATGAATAACTAATCAAAAGAATGATAAATATTAACACATGTGAAACCAACGGAGAGTTTATAATGACAGTGTTATATCATGTCATACGAAACGGACTTCCCCTCTCATGGTAAGTGAAATTTCTCATGGGACATTCCATTCTCTCAGGAAAACCCCTGCTCCCTGCAGCCCCCTACCCAGACATTTTTCAGTGTCTTCAGATCCAGTTCAATTTCAGTTTTGCATGAAAGAGTGAATAACAAAAACAAATGAAAGCAGTGCAAAGCTCTGCACTAGGGAAGAGCTCAGCAGTGACACTCGGCAGGCAGGCAGAAGCATCTTTAAGGACGGCCGCCCTAGCCCAGTCACTTCTTTGAGCTGGGGCTTCCCTTGCTGTCCTCCCTTCTGTCTTCACTTCTGGGCTGCCCCCTGGTCCCTGCAGGCATTTGAAGAAGGAGAAGTGTGCCTCAGAGAGGGTAGCTGACAGTGCAGGTGCAGCAAGCACAGATGGTTAGAACCCTCTGTGCAGGGACACTTCGGGTCCATTTCCTGCTGTCCACGAGACTGCAGTCCACATGATCATTTTGAATAGGATTTTAAGAGAGTTGGAGACCTCAGAAAGAGTACCACATACAAGGCAAATGGTAAGACCTTCTGGCCATGTATCCTTCCACCCAGGCAAGTTAGGCTGAGGAAGCAATGCCCAAGCTCTTGTCTTACAGGAGTCCTGTCAAACACTGATGAAAATGATGATTATTCTCCTGAGATTAAAAAGGCATCCGTGGTTCAGATTTTGTTAACTGTTTTGGGCTGGAGTCATCAACCATACAATGTTGTTTTTGTTTTGTTTCGTTTTTAAACCATGAAAAGGTTTAAGGGCCTAGTTTGTTGTCCCAGGTAGACCTTCCTTTGTAGAGACAGGGAAGTAGATGGGCCAAGTCAGACCATTCCACACACGGAAAATGAACACAAGCAACTTCCATGATGGCCATGCATAAGTCAGGCATGGTTTCTTACCAAAGATCAAAGAACAACATGATGCCAAGAGGCAGAACCACAGAGAGTCTTGTGCTCTGCCAAGTACGGCTATGGCTGTAGACCAAGGGGTGGAGTACAGCAATACACGGAAGCATTGTGTGCAAGGGCTCTCTCCTCTCTCTCCTCTCTCTCCCCTCTCTCTTTCTCTCTCTCTCTGTTGAGTGTGCCCTATATCTGTTTCAGAAACAAAAGACAACAGGATTCTGGTTACTCCTAGAGAGCCATCTCACATGGAAACTACATTGCTCAAGAAAAGGAAACATGAGGAGATGCAGTATTGATGGAGTCTCTGGCATATCAAAGGACGAATTATTTGTGATCCTTATGCCTGGACAAATTCAACAGCCTCCCAGATGTATTTCTTTCCTAAATCAACAAACATCTACATAGTTCCCCACACACTAGGGACTATCTTAGATGCTGGATACTGAGATTGATTAACAACTGGTCCCTGCCCTCAGGCAGCTACCATTTGGGGGAAAACAACAGTTGTCCTGAGAATACACAGGCATGTATGTTCTGACCTGCAGGCTGATAATAATGTGACCTCCAAATTTTAGGAACCAGGGCTCTGTCTTATTTCCCCTTTGCTTGGCACTGTTTTATAATCTGCCTGATAACTTCATTCCTGCAAGCCTCTGCCAATCCTCCCAGGAAGTCTGTCCACAGACTTTTGTTGACTCCCAACTAAATGCCTGAGAACATTTTCCCTTTACCTGCTCCCAGATTCTCTGCCCTCCCGCTCACTTACCTGGATATCCATTCCTCTTGCTGCTCTTCCCTGACCCCACACTCTCCAGATATCCGTGCTGAGATCTGAGCCCCGCAAATCTCTTCAGTGAAAGGAGGAAACCACGTTCATAATTAGAAGACTGCTTGGAAGGCTGGAAATTGTGACCTTTGAAGAGTTGAGGTCGTATACCACAGGGGCCCATCCTCATGGTCAGGCTGTTCTGCATGGCCTTGAGAACTCAGGTATTCAACTGGGCAGCCTCTCTCTGGACAATGCTGGAGAAACAGAGAAAATGTTTTGTGCTTTTGCTTCCGTAGTTCCAGGTTCCACCTTTTTTCTTCTTTCCACAATTCATTAGATTCTCACTTTCTTTTACTTTTAGTCAGGCTTTGGCTAGATTAGCTCTTCATTTTAACTTCTTGTTCTTAATTTGTTAATAATGAACAATTGTGGCTTAAGAATTCTGCAAAGAACTAACATGATCTATTAGTGTAGATTTAGCTGGTTATTGAGGAGAGGGGGTTGGAGACATTTCTGATTGTCATGACTGAGAGGGTGCTACTGGAATGTAATGAGCAGAAGTCAGGGATGCTTCTGAACATTCTGCAGTGCACAGGACAGCCTTCTAGAACAAAAATGTATCCAGCCTCAAATGTCAGTTTTGCCGAGGTTGAGAAACCCTGGACTGCAATATGTTCAAGAGGCCAGTGAAGATTACATAATTACTTCTCTGTTGGGTAGAGGTTAATCTTGATGCTCTGAAATTATCACTAACACCTATAATGATTTGGCTAACTCTAATGGTTGAGCTTCTGCTTGCAGGCTTTTAAACACCGCCACCTTAAAGTTTAAGGTTATTGCTCACTAAATACACTATTAACCAGTTATCCTTAACCATGTGTAAGTATGGACTCAGCTATCCTACACACTCTGTAGACCATTCCTTATTGTGCACGCATGAAGGCTTGACTTCTTTCAGAGTTGTTGCCAAAATTTGTGATGTTGGCAGAACTGAGAGGAAGAAAATAACAAGAAGAAAAGTGGAAGTAAAAATCTTACATAGTGTGAAAATCCACCGGGCTTGTGATGCCTTAAAATTTTTATGATTGAGATAAAGCGCAAATGAATAGAGATTCTACTATGGATGTGAAATACGCCAGCTTTGTTGAAGAGTTTCCTTTCTTCCTTTCTTTCCATAATCAAGAGCTAGAGAGTAAAAGTCATAGAACTGCAAGACATGAACAACTGGGAATTATTATTATAATAAAGAGAGGTGTTCAGGGTTAGGGTGGAGGAGAGTACAGCAAGTCTCTTGTGGGAAACCCCCCAACCCCACAGAATCAATAATTTTTTTTTTTGAGACAGAGTCTTGCTCTGTTGCCCAGGCAGAAGTGCAGTGGCACAATCTTGGCTCACTGCAGCCTCTGCCTCCTGGGTTCCAGCGATTCTCCTGCCTCAGCCTCCCGGGTAGCTGGGATTACAGGCGCACGCCACTACGCCCGGCTAATGTTTGTATTTTCAGTAGAGACGGGATTTTGCCATGTTGGCCAGGCTGGTCGAGAACTCCTGACCTTAGGTGATCGGCCCGCCTCGGCCTCCCAAAGTGCTGGGATTACAGGCTTGAGCCACCACGCCCAGCCAAAACCAATAATTTTTTTTTTTTTTTAATTTTACTCTTCTGACTTCTGGTGTTAATAGTCTCCTCTTTTCCTATTTAACCAAAAAGAAAAATTTGAGATTTTGATAGGAACTCTGGGCATGTGGACCTTTTAGGCCATACTGAATGCTGATTTTGACGGTCAGGAGGAAGCCATGGCAGGTTCTGAGTTTAGGGGGAAAACAGATGGTCCAAGCTGGAGAAATATATCTACAAGAAGAGTATGAATAAGAGAGAAATATTGCAAGTGGATGACAGAAGAAAAAAATCAGTATGAATTTGTCATTCATGGTCAAGTACCAGTTTATGAACTGGTTGTGTTCTTAAACGTTCATCTGACTGTTGGATGAATGGCCCAAGGAGGGCAGAAGGCTGCAGAAGTAATTCATTGGTTGCTGGATAGAAGCTTCAAAAATTCACAGTTTAATGCTCTTGTTTTAAAGAGAAAAAAAAAGCTAGCTCAGAAAAGTTGATCATCTTGCTCAAGACCTCCTTAAGAATTAGAAATAGAGGCTGATTACTGGGATTCCCCAGGCAGTCCACTAACGATTCTGTATTGTCTCTAAGCAGGAAGGTGGTAAAAACAGTTACTTAATGGCAGTGTGTGGCAGAGGGGAAAGGGCAGGCTGTCCAGGTGACTGAGAAGCAGGCGGGAGAAGAGGAAGTGAAGGCAGTGAAGAAGGAACACTCTCCCAAAACAAGAGGCAGAAAGGGCACTCCGGGTCCGGGTCCCATTCTACCTAGAGAAAACATGCAAGCGCATATTGAGTGAGGGCTTTCTACACGGGGGGTTTTGATACCATTTGTTGCCCAGAAGATATGGGGTACAAGTACAGAAATGGCGACAGATGGAGTCTACAAGCTCTTTCCAAACGTTCACATTCCTCAGAACCTCACCCGTTTTCTCAGCCACAAGAAATTATTAATTTATTTGACAAATATTTTTAAAATCACTATTTTGTGCTAGATTTTGTCCCAGGCCACATGGCTGTATTACTGAATAAGACAACTTTTTTTTTTTTAATCTGAAAGTTGCTGGCTAGTGAGACAGATAAAAAGAAAGCAAATACATGTATTTCCGATCAATAATACGGAGTAATATGATAGTGACTGGAGGACCAACCTGGAATTGGGTGGTTAGGAAAGGCCTCTTAGGAGAGATGGCATTTGGGCTGATACCTCAGCGATAACAGGCAAGTATGCAGAGAGCTGGGGATCCAGGTGTCTGGATAGAGAGCACAGCCCAGCAAGCCTGACAGGCTCAAGGAACAGACAGGAGACCAGCATGTCTGTAACTCGCTTAGCAAGAAGATAAAATGAAGTCAGCAGGGGTGAGCCAGGGCACGTCAGATTGACGCATGTACTCATTCAGCAAATATTTATTAAGCACCTACTATGTTCAGGACATTGTTGAGGATATATAAATTAAAAAGAAAAACCACTGGCTCAAGGATTCTGTCGCTGGAGAGAAACTTCAGAGTTTAATAACGTTGGTAGAATACACAAAACAATTCTGCTACAGTTTAGAAATTGATCCATTCCAGACAGAACCACAATGCAGACATTAAGGGACACACATCATCTAAGGCCGTGAGGTCTGAGGTCAGAGATCCAGCCATCTGCTCCCCCAGGGTAGGGAGGTCAGGCCTCCCCGGGGTGAGTCACGTAGCCCACCTCTCCCCACCAGGCGAGCCTTCTCGGTCTTGGTGCACGGGGCAGGGCCGCAGGAAATCCCCCAGCCTAAATCTGCCGCACTCAGAAAACCCAGGCAGGGGAGCCCCCAGAGACCAGGCCTCTGATTAGCACCTGATTCACGGAGGCAGCCAAGGCTGGGTAGCGACTGCTGGTAACTGGCCCCCGGAGTCGCCCCAGGGGAAAAGGCCAAAGGGGATCTGGAGACCCCCGGCCTTGGAGCGGGCTCCGAGACGAGCGCAGCCGCCCGGTCAGGGCAGCGCCTGCGCGTCCGCCAGGCCCCGCCCCGCAGCTTCTGGTGTCCCGGCGGGGCGGCTCGGGCCGCGCACGCGCTCTGGCCTCCGGGGCCGGCCGCCTGGGAGCCCGAGTCTAGTGCCTCCCACGCCCGGCGGCCGCGAGCCGGGGTCCGCGAGGGCGGAGTGGGGCGCGGCAGCCAGGAACCCGACTACAAATCCCAGGGTGCGGGCGGGCGGACCGAGGAGGGACGCTGGGCCTGCCCGGTGCGCACGGGGGCGGGGACCGGCAAGGCGGGACCATTTCCCGGCATAGGCTCCGGTGCCCCTGCCCGGCTCCCGCCGGGAAGTTCTAGGCCGCCGCACAGAAAGCCCTGCCCTCCACGCCGGGCCTCTGGAGCGCCCTGGGTTGCCCGGCCGGTCCCTGCCGCTGACTTGTTGACACTGCGAGCACTCAGTCCCTCCCGCGCGCCTCCTCCCCGCCCGCCCCGCCGCTCCTCCTCCCTGTAACATGCCATAGTGAGCCTGCGACCACACGGCCGGGGCGCTAGCGTTCGCCTTCAGCCACCATGGGGAATGGGATGAACAAGGTAACGTCTTCCCTCGTTCGCGCTGGGTTTGCCTCCGCTCTCCAGCCTCCTCTCCGACGCCCTGCCGTCTCGCCGGCGTCGGCTGCCCGACGACTCGAGCCCGGGGTGCCCCTTCCCGCGGTGGGGACGGGCGCGGAGGGAGGGGCGGCGCGCCTGGGCGGCGACTGCGGAGTCGGGGTTCGGAGGTGTTCCCGCCCCCACCCCACCCGGCTTCCGGGTAGGCAGCCCCCAGCCGCCTGCCTTGCCAGCCGGTGCGTTTTTGTGGCTGAAACAAGCCGTGCCCTTTAAAAGCGTTGACACTTGTTCTGCCGAGAGATCAGCTGAGCTCCGAATGGATGTGGTTTCTTTTTTGCCCTCCTCTTCGCTCCCAAACTACGCTCTTGAAGCATCACCGCCCCCGCCCCACATCATTAGTAAACGGGTGTCCTCTGTAATTTCCTCTTTCTCCTCAGATTCTGTGTGTGTGCCTGTGAGCACAGAGAAGTTTTTCTTGTGGACAGAGAAGTTAACAGAGTCCTAAGTCCTGAGCTGTTTCTAGATAGTGGGAAGGAGAGAAAAGATTCAGCGTTGATTAGGTTATGTGACTTCTGCAACAAGGGCAACCTGTTGCTGGCTGCTTGCGCTGATGAGGCCTTCTAGAAAATCTGCGTTGCTCCATTTGTCCCGTCCGTTTCTGGGCCCCACCCTGTGTTCTTTTGTTTCCCGCACCTCACTTCCCGGGCGGTGGGATAGCCTTTCCCGTCCAAGGAAGTTGCCAGATTCCAGCTCTGGCAGCTGAGAGTTGCCGGGGTGTATTCATGTGAACCACAAGGTTAAGGATTTTGTTACTTGGTACTTGGCTGGTTTCAAGGAAGGATTGACAAGACTTTACAAAGCCCGCAACAAAGACAGGTACCTTTCTACGGGTCTTTGAATGGTCCTGGATTAGATGAGTCGTCTTTCTGCTTCACTTTTTCATTGTGCTCCACCCACCCACATCTCTACATGCTGTCACCTTCCACACTGGGTGGGGATGGCAATGTGGCTGTGTTTTTTTTCATGTCCCTCAGCACTGGGTCAGCAGTGGTTTGGGTGTTGGGGCTGGAGTGTTGCAAATGCGGATTCACGGTAGGGAAGGGAAAACCTAGCTAACTTTTCACGTGCGCATGTCGTGTTTATTGTGTCCTGGTTACCCAGTTTGTGAAAGAACTACTGTGTGTTTGGGACCTGCATATCAATACTGGGGTATTTTGGTAAAGAGAATTGTATTCACTTTTTTTTTTTTTTTTTGGCGAGTGATCAAGTTTGGAAACAGACTGTCTCTCTCTTGGATAAATACTTGTATTATATTCCCATGAGCACTGGAATCCGTCAGCACCACGAGCCTTCTGCTTTTTAAATTAAAACAGAACAATAAAGATGGTCATCATAAGTTTGTGGGCTCCGTTTGCCTTCCCATTGGTGGTGGTATCTCAGCTTTCCTTTGGCTGTTTCTACAGTTTTCCCACTTGAGCTGTTCACTCTCCACCGTTTTCAGCATTTAATTTATAGTATTTGTGTAATACAATTCAAAAAATATATTTAGGAATACAGATGGTTGCCTAAGGGATCAACGTTATTTTCATGCTTTTCAACAAAAGCAGTAATATTCATATACTTTTTACCTTTCAAAATCGGTAATAAATTTCTTGACTTTTATTATCTTGTGAATAGAGACTCACAGTGTATCAATGAAGAAATATATGTATAGAGAGATTTAGAGACTTCCCTGCTTCAACACTTATTGATTATGTACATACTATGAGCCAGGTGTTGTGCTAGTGGGTGGGGAGGGAGGCAAAGGGAGTGCAGTGGTAAATGACCCAAAGATTCCTCACAGAACCTTCAGTATAGGTCAACATTGTCCAGCACTAATATGATGCGAGCTATAAATGTAACTTAAAATGTTCCGGTAGCTACATTAAAAAATAAACCGGTGAAATTAATTTTAATAATATATTTTATTTAACAATATATTAAAACTATTGTTTCAACATGTAACCAATATATAAAGTTATTCATGGAAGATTCCATGTTTTTTACTATGTCTTTGTGAAAGGAAAAATCTCGGGACCCCCAGATCACTTAACCTTCAAAGTCTAGTGTGTATTTTATGCCTAAATCACATCTCATTTTGGACTAGCCACATTTGGAGTACTCGATAGTCACTGTGGCTAATGGCTGCTGTGTTGCACAACACAGGGTGTGTATGTGTGTGGGGGTGAGAGAGAGAACAAACACAAGGTAGGGAGGAGTAGAGGCTCCAGAGGATAAAATAGGCAATTTCAGAAAAGTGGGGAAAGCAGAAGATGGGATGAAAGTGACCTAGAAGGGGCATTCAGCCCAGGCAAGAAATCCTGCTGCAGTAAACATGTTTAACGTGAGATCAGGAGGAACTACCCCAAATCACAAGGTTCATTAGTGGCAAAGTAGATCGCAGGAGGCCAGTAACTTAAGAACCTTAACTAGAACTTTTCCATATATTACTGTGTGACTTGGAACGAGGCTTCATCTGTAAAAAAAAAAAAAAGAATGGTTGATTTGCAGAATCAGCGGAAGGTGCTACCCCTAGAAATCCTTTTCTAAGAACATTTATAAATATGTGCAATGTCTTTGGAACTAACATAACTTGGAATGTGTGTGCCCTGAGATTACTGGGACAAGATTTCTTTCCAATCTCGTACACGTTGGTCATTTTTGGCAAAAGAGCATTTCTGGTTTAAACAGTGCACGCTGCGTTCTGACTGCTTTGGGACATCAGTTTTTATCATTCACATCCCTGTGGCGGCTCTTCTTGTCGGTCCGTTCCGGGCTCCTGTACGGCGGAATATTGTGCCCGTTTCCGTTAGGTGTACGCAGCAGATTATACAGAAGATGGAGGGGAAAAAGGCTTTTATGTTCTAGAAAATTAAAGATGAGGAAATGAAGACAGGACTGGGCGTGGTGGCTCGTGCCTGTAATCACAGCACTTTGGGAGGTTGAGGCAGGTGGACTGCTTGAGTCCAGGAGTTTAGAACCAGCCTGGGCAACATGGCAAAACCCTGTTTCTACCAAAAATACAAAAAAACAAAAACAAAAACAATACAAAGCAATCAGCCGAGTGTGTGGTGGCTTGTGCCTGTAGTCCCAGCTACTTGGGAGGCTGAGGTGGGAGAATCACCTCAGCCCGGGAAGTCTAGGCTGGAGCGAGTCATGATTGTGCCACCGCACTCCAGCCTGAGCGACAGAGCGAGACCCTGTTTCAAAAAAAACAAAAAAATCCAACAACAACACAGTTGTGAACCATTTTTTTTTAACACTTTATAAAATCTCAGCCTCACGGTAGCCTTATGAGGTCAGACGACCTTATATTTGCCCAGACTGGGGAATGGAGATTTGGAGAGATTAGGTAGCATAAGTAATGCCAGGCAGGGCAGAACCCAGTCTCCACTGATTTTGAAGATAGGAAAAGTCTTTCCTTTGAGCTGAGATGCTAATTCATCCCAAGTAAGTTTTAAAATTCCTAAAAAGTAACTTGAAAAGCTCCTCATAGCTTCGATTACTTGTCAAATAGCCAAAATCACCTCCTCTCTTCCTTTATGTTTGACATTGATAAGGAAGAGGGTAATTACAGGCAAGAAACTAAAACTTTTTTTTTATTGTTTTTGTTTGTGTATGCAATTCCTAGGTAGATGCCCCACACTGGCCAAAATTATAATCGCCAATGAGTTTATGGTGTGTTTTGAGTACTTTACCACATAGAGTAAGCCACAACTCCATGAAGTAGATCCTGTTATTTTCATGCCTGTTTTCTGGTTGTACACAGAGGCTAAGGGAACTGCCAGGGTCACCCAGCTGGTGAGTAGCAGAGCCTGGACTCAAAGCCACAGTCTGGCTCGGCCACAATGCAGAGTGCCTCACCATGCTGCTAAGATATTAGTCTAGTAAATGTCTCTGGTAAGATTAGGGTTAAACTAAACAGGGTGTTGCATGCAAATGTCGTGTTCCTGTGGAGCCTTTGAAAACTCCTAGTTGACTCAAAGTTCTCTCGAGTCTGAACCCTCAAATCTTTTGGGGGAGAGCCTATAAACAAAACTCCTATCCTCACTGTCTACTTATTAGTCTTCAGTACTACAATACCCCATTAAAAACAAAACAAACGACTAGTCTCTAGCCAAACATTATGTCAGAGAAGGCTGCCCCAAATGCTTCTCATGTGCGAGAAGTCTTTATCTTGATCAGCCTAAAAGTGGGCTGAAGCCTTGCATTCTAGGGCAGGATATGAGGACCCTCTGGTTGGCATCTTGCCCTCCACTGACTGCCAGGGTTCGTTTAGCTCATCAAGCATCCGGCCTGCCTGATCTTGTGGCCTCTTCCTTCCTCCCTGCTGTGTGTCCTCTGAAAGCACCCTGCCTGGTGGGAATGGCTGCCATCCCTGTGCTTCTCGGGAGGCCTCTTATGGTGCTGGGAGGCCTCACTTCAGTGGGTGCATCTTGTTTCCATGCGGAGCGCACTGTTGCTAAGAGGGGCTGGCTAACAAAAAGCCTGATCTGGGGCACCTCCACCGCTGCTGCTTCATGGGTGTGATCCTGAAGAAGTCACTTAAATGTTTCTAAGCTTCAGGATTTTTTTCCTTCCTGGATTCATAGATGTATAGAACTAAGAAACCTTAGGTGGTTAGCTAATCTAGTCTCCTTACTGGCTGTAAAATGAGGGTAATGATACCTTCCCCAATTACTAATTGGGTTATTGGGAGAAGCAAATGGGAATTTATTAGAACACATTTTTCCAAACTGTGAAGTGCAAATACAGTCTGTTTTGAGTGTTCTTGGATGTGACTGACACTTGTTTGAGGATGGCTCTTGCCCTGTTAGGAAGATGAGGGAGTATAGTTGGGAAAGGATTATAATTCAAAGAAAATATGTTTCCTCTAGGCATAGACCGGTGTTCCTCAACGGCTACCCCTGTAGACATTTCAGGATAATTACTTGTGAGACTGCCATGTGGATTATGAGAGGTTTAGCAACATCTCAGATCTTCACCCAATAGTTGCCAGTAGCACCTCCCCACCTGTGACAACCAAAAATCTCCCTGACGTTGGCAGATATCCCCTGGGGAGTGAAATCATCCCCAGTTGAGAACCACTATTGAGGGTTCTTCCTCCCAGAATTTCCTGAGGCCTGTGTGATCTGGAACTGGAGAGTTATCAAAAGGTGGAGTAGGGCTTACAGGGTTGAGAAGCTCTGTTTTCGTACGGGAAGGGCTGGGAGGTCAGGCACCTTTGTGCTGCTAAATCCATTTTTTCCACCTGGCAGCAGGTGACTTGGTTGCCTGCATAATCCAGTCATCCATCCATGCACCTGTTCACCATATTATTATTGAACACAGTCAAGGCACTGTGTTAGATCCTGTAGTGAGCTGTTAATAGGAAAGACACGAAGACCCTGCCATGCAGATCAGTCTCAGGCAGCTTAGAGAGGAGCCTCCTGCAGGAAATGAACACTCAGCCACTGCTGCAGGACTGACAGACAGATGGCCACGTGCTGGTGGGCTCTGGTTCCTTTCCTCTACACCACCCCCCGAGGGCTCTCTCTTTTCTCCATTTAATATTACATTTTTATTTCGTGTGGAAGAACAGATGTTAAAGGCAGTGTTCTAAGGGCCCAGGAGAGTATTCTCATATTCTTCCCTTTTTATATGCAAACTGGTTAAGTCCATGGCCAAATGGCATTTAAAACGTCTCTGTGACATTTAACCCTTCAAGGAATCCACCAAAGTTTTCCCCTTCATCCCTGGCTTTGAAACCCAGAAAGTCCTTTCTGACATAGAAAGAATTAAGATTCCGCTGCCACCCCCACCCCACACATGGCCTTGTGCAGCTGCTTGCTCAGGAGTTTACTTCTCAGCCTCAGTTTGGGTGGGGTTCTTAGATGCCATGCATCCTGAAGGACTAAAATAAATGTTTAAAAAGTAAACTCAAAATATTTCCTGCCTTAGAAGCAGTATTCTTTTGTGCTTATGTGCGTTTTTGTGGCTGAGGATTTGTGTTTTTGCATTTCTGTGAAGCTGGAGTTCGCACAGTGTAGTACGTGGGTGTGAAGCTGTCCATCAGGAGGAACCATCAAGCGTGGAGAATCTTTAGGGTGATTTCAAAGCATTTCTGCAGAAGGATTCTGCCTATATTGTCTATGCCCAGACGGTCTTGTAACAGAAAACAGGAATCTTTGACCTGCGGAATGCCAGAGACCGTCTTCCTCTGTGGCCTGTGCTGTTTCGTCACCGTTTATTCACTGACTTCCTCTTAGCATGTTAGACTCTGGGCAGGTTTTAGGGACACATTAGGAGACAAGACGGATGCACCCTCTGCTGCAAGATCAGTCCGAAAGTAAGGAAATGAATACAGCCATTTAGTCACTGATAAATGTGGTGAAGAAAATAAAACAAGGCGATATGAGAGAGAGAGTGCCAGGGAGTTTGGTGGTCAGGAGAGACCTCCCTGGAAACGGTCATCTTGTGGGAGGCCACTCAGGAACAGTGTCCCCAGCAAAGGGAAAGAGCAGCAGTTTCAGAGGCCCACGGATGCTTAGCACCAATTCTGTGCTTATTACTTCAGCATAGTGGGACATTCCCAAGTTGCCTTTACAGGCTTTTTTTTTCCAGCTTGTCCTTGCTTTCTACCAGGTGGTAATGATTTCATTTTCTCTCTGTTTTTCTTGCTTCTGGCTTGAGCTCAGCTCCTGCGTGGCCTGACTGGTCAGCCAGGTTGTTGCAGATGAACACCTTGTTGTTCCCAGGTCTCCTCTATAAATCGTCTCTCTGCTGGAAAATTATTTGATTTTATTTCATGTTCTCTTTCTCTGTACTCAGGGATTACCAGCAACAAAAATATCGTGAAAATAGATGGGTCAAAATTTTTGGGTTTCAAGTCTGAATTATGAAGCTGACTAGTGTAGAAGTTGAAATATTCATGGGCCTTTTATTTAGTCTCCTTGAAACCAGCCCTGCTTAATCTTGTTTGTAATTCTATATGGAAGAGAATCATACTGTGACTACAGAGAGGGATTGAGCAACCTGCTTTCTATTTCCAGTCTTGAAACTCTAGCTCAATCTCCTGGTCTGAAACATGAAGTTAAAGGTTGACTGACACAATTTGGTCTTCTCTTTACATTACTTAAAAATATTTAAAATGTATGTAAAATACTCATCTTCAATTCCTTTTAAGAAGTTGCCTCCTCAGGTCAGACTTCCCATCCTTGCCAGCACGCTGCTGCAGCAGCTCCCCAGCACCAGGCCCGTGCCACAGGTGTGGCCGGGCACTGTTTCGCATGTGGAAGTCCACTCAGGGCAGAAAGGGGCAGCGTTCCCTCTCCCTGGCACAGCTCATATCAGGCTTCACTCATCATCATTTTTTCTCTCTCCTTTCCTCTCACCCTGTTCACGTTGTCTGTTTGTTCACTCATTCATTGGAGAAATGTTGACTTCAGTACCTACCCAAGGGAGAACCAATCGAGTTCAAAAATATATTTACAAAGAAGATACAGGCAGCAGGTAGAGATCGTAGACTGGAGGTCCATGGGCCCTGGTCAGCCCACAGATGGGTTTAGTTTGTCAACCACAGTACTTTAGTGGTTTTTAAAATTTAATTGACAATGTTTGAAAATTGGGCTGTTTCCCATAAAACAGCCTGGAATTTGGGGGCCCTGGCCTGCGTCTCTGCGTAGCCATGTTGGTTGGTTGCACCATGGTCACTTCCTTAGATGTGGGTGAGATTGGAGAATGCCTTCGGGCTCGGGCTCAGGCTGAAGACATTTGAGAGTCCACTCCTGAAAGGTCTCCCTTGCCAAGGTGTAGAATTTGGGTTTCATGCTGAAAGCTACACGGAGCCCTAAGCTGAAGAGTCACACAATCAACTTTGCACTTGAGATGGTTTGAGGAATCCTTTGGAGAGACCACTCAGTCTGGAGGTAGGGAGCTCACTAGGAAGCTGCTGCAGGAATTCAGAAGGGAGACGCTAAGAAGCTGAGCCTGAAAGTTCAAAGAGGAGCACATGAGTGGGAGAGCTGCTGCGTGGAAGTAAATGGCAAATGAGCAGCAGTGAAGTCCAGAGAGGGCAGAGTCTCCTGTCAGAGTGATCTCTGGAGGGTTCCTGGTTGAGCTGGTCCTAGCAGGGCGGGTAGGTCTCGGTACTAGAGGCAGGGCAGGAGCAGACCTGCTGTGCCTGTGACTTGCCTCAAGATCTGTGCACTCTTCTGCATTTATGCATTTTTCCAGGTTGAAAGCCCACATCAGGGTCCTTGGCTGTAAGCAACAGCATCCAAATGTGGTTACCTTAGGTAGAACAGGGCAGACAGCCTGGAAGGCTGGAGAGCCAGACTCAGGGGCAACCTTGGCAGGAGCAGATGCTGTAAGTGGTCAGTGAGAGCATTTCTGGGGCTACCGCAAGATGCTGATGCTACAGCCAGTGGACACTGAATGTGCCACCAGCCCTGCTGCCTCTGTTGCCAAAGAGGACACTCTAGGCTATCCCTGCAGCCGGCGTGCAGACTTGTTACACGTGGGTCACACCCATGTAGCAGCAAAGGCTTATGTGAGCAGGTATCTGGCATTGGCAGCTTCTATACTAACAGCTGGGCTCTGCTTCCCACCAAGACTCCCTGGGGCCAGGGTATCCCCAAACCTAGGAAAGGGTTTCAGAGACTGGAAAACCAATAAGATAAATGGCCTTTACAGGGTTTGTGGTTTTCGAGCATACCCAAGGGATAAAGGACCCCAAACAGTGGGAACCTCTTCTCTGTTTAGAAAGAATATTTAGGGCAAAGAAAGTGCTATTGCAAGATGGGACCAGTAAGGGGTATTGGGAGAATGAGGATGGCCTGGCTTGGCTGGACATAAGAAAGAAGTTGGGGGAAATCCTTCAGAGATCGGTTGGAGCCAACCTGCGGAAGCCATGCTGAATATTTAGTTCAATGTTTGGCCTTGATTTTTTAAGTAAAAGGGTTGTCACTGAACATTTTGAGGTAGAAAATCACCCAGGAAGAATATGGCTTTAGAAAATTAATTTGATAGGACAGAGGAATGAGTTCAGTGTTTACTACTGTAACCCCTGTGTGAATTGAGGCTCTGCGCAAGGCTGAGGAGGGAGACTGTGAGAGGCCTTCTAATTCCCGGGAGGAGGGGAGCAGAGAATTGAGAGAGAGGTGCCACAGCAGTGGGAGCCCTGGGTTTTCATTCGGGGTGACTGGGAGAAGGTGGCACCATCAGGGGCAGGAGGACTTGACAACGGTGGTGGGAAAACAGTGGTTTGCTTGAGATAGTCCTGCAGCAAGCTGGGCTCCAGACGATGAATTTAGGAGTCAGAAAATCATGGCTCTACATTAGAATGTAGAGACGGTCTACTCTTCTGCCCTCATTTAATTTTAAAGATAATATAAAATGTATTAATTTGTGCTTAGTAGAGAAGGTAGTAGATGTACAAAGAAAAAAAGCAAAAATGGGCCATAATCTGTTTTCCGAATAATCCGTCTTGATTTAAAAAAAGTGTAAATTGGCATAGTGCATGCACAGGACTGGAGTGTCAGATGGCGGAGGCAAGCTCAGAGAGAAATGCAGAAGCCCTCCTCCAGGACCCCACCGTCGCCGTCACGGAGGTGAGCGTGGTGACGAAGGGAGTGTACGTGCACACAGCTGTACCTTTCCTGTTTTTCATACCGTTTTCAAGATATATTAAGTTAAAACGCGTAAGATCGTCTTCCTCACAGCCCCGCGCATCTTAGGCGTCGTATTCCATTTCATGGCACCTAACTTGGAGTCTGGATAGTGGCCAGTGGCCACAGTGTCTGCTGTGCAGGACCAGCTCCTCGCACTGGCGCCCGCCTTCTCTCCACCTCTCTCCCACTCCCTCCAGTAGAGACAGGACCCTTTCTGCAGGCTGACCGTTCTGCTGTCCCCTCCCTGTCTGCCCACTGCTCTTGGGCTGCAGGTCCTGAGTGTCACTGTCCCCAGGAAGCCCTCTGCGACCCCAGAGTGGTCAGGTCACCTCCACTTTCCCTGTGTGAGCTGCTCATGAGGGCAGGGCCCTGTCTCTCTCAGTCACATCTCTACCCTGAGTGCCCAGCATTGTGCCTGAGGAACTTTAGCCACTATGATACGTTCTCTGACTTTGGGCAGATAAACATGCTTATAGTCTAGAAACATTTTGATCTAGAAAATCGCCCAGTGATTATAACTGTAGAGTCACTGCTGTAAAAAGTGATCCTGACACTTGGTTAAGCCAGCAAGGAAGACTCTATTCGAGACCATCACAACAGGGGAGGACGCGACTCCAATATGGCAGGAACAAGGGTGGATGGAAAGCCAAGGGCAGGGTGAGGGAGTGGGTGGAATACCACTCAGGGGAACTGGATTAGACATCGGGGTGGAGGAACAGGAGCTTGGTGGGGTCTTAGGGGATACACTTAGCAGGTGTCTGCTCGCACTGGACTCGGTCGGCCAAGGACCAGGCCTTGTTGAGAAAAGGACTCAGAGGAACCTGACTAAAGTTTGGTCAAGGAGGGGTCATTGCACTGCCAGACAGAAGAGCCACGTGGCAATGATGCTCTCTAGTGTCTACTGCCACATCCTAAAAAAGGCA
Source organism: Pan paniscus (assembly GCF_029289425.2). Taxonomy (NCBI): domain Eukaryota; kingdom Metazoa; phylum Chordata; class Mammalia; order Primates; family Hominidae; genus Pan; species Pan paniscus. Next base: position 14,918,055 of record NC_073254.2, read on the forward strand.
GGAGAGACCCTCGGGAATGAGAGACTACACACAGCAAAGCTCTGTGCAGTCAAGCATTGCCAGAGAACATCAGTGGGATCCACATCCAGGACGAACTTGCATTGTTCCTGTCTTTCAAGATAGGAATGATAAAGTATAGACTGTTGTCCTGGAGTAATGATTAGCGAAGCCTCTTTTCATTCTCGGACTGTCCCAGTTTGGCCGATACATTACGTGGCCCCTTGGCTGGTTGTCCCTCTGCACAGAGACTAGCTCTGGGCCTAGCACTGCCGCCCTGACATGAGCCACAATAGATCCCCTACAATGACTAGACATGAGCCATCGGTTTTTAGCGAGGCAGCCGGTGGTCAGGAAGATGCTTGAAGAAATCAGCAAACATGAAGAACCGTACTACAGGCTCTTTCGACTTTCTCAGTGGGAGTGAAGGAAGATAGGGGAGCTGCAGGGTTGGCAGACAGTGGGGGCGAGGCTAGGACATCCGGGGATCTGTGGTGAAGCATCACCAAAACAAGCTGGTTGTATGTGCTTGGAAATCGTGGCAAGTGATATCGTGAGCATACTTTAACGAGTGGTACTGTGTCCTTATTTAAATTTCAGAGTGTCCATGCAAAGTGCTGGCAAGACAAGAATTTGCTTCCTATTTCGCAAATTGTGGGTATGAAAGAAACCACCCCAATTTCTCATTGCCGACCTGCTAAATCATTCCATATGGGGGCTGGAGGTGGAGAGGAGGGCTTGCCCAGAAATGTGTATTTTTAACAGATTCTGGAGTTCTGATGGGGAGTTTGGTTTGAGAACCACTGCCTTAGAAGAAGTTGACATTTTGCAACAAAGATGTGTTCTTATTAACCTGCATATATTTGGAGGTTGGATCATTTATTTAACAACCCCTTGTTGACTGTCATCCTGGCCTGGGGCTGGGGAGGCAGCAGTGAGCAACAGGATTCGTTTGCTGCCCAAGGAGTTTTCCCCGACAGAAAGATGGGCCTTCACCTGGTCATGCCCTCGCAACAGCATCACCACACAGGGGACATAGAGGGCTACCGTCACTGAGCCGGGGGCCAACCCTGGACTTGGGGCTCAGGACTGGCCAAGGGTGAGGTGGGCAGGAGTGTAACCGCCTGCAGTGGGCACCGTGTGTGCGGTGGGCGCCGTGTGTGCAGTGTCCTCGTGCAGCAGAGTGCAGAGCTGCAGGGCCGCCAGGGCTGTGGGGCCAGGGTGGGCAGGCGGGGCAGGGGACTTGGACCCTCAGAATGCCCACCAGCACTGCAGGGCTGCAAATGAGGATGACGGGGTCGAAGCCGGGCCCTAAACCCAGCGAGTCGATGGGCACCAACCCACAGCCTTCCACAGGCCGCTGGGGATGTTGGGTCACCCGCGTGTCTGTCAGGGAGGTGCTGTACTGGGGAAGCACCTGGCCTTTGCAGGGATCCTGCTGCTGGATGAGGCCCCCTTCTGCAATACCATCCACTTAGAGTCTGCCATGCTCATGTCAGTGTCTGTCTCTCTCCTAGATCCTGCCCGGCCTGTACATCGGCAACTTCAAAGGTGAGTTCTTGCTTTTTTATTGTTGTGATAAAATACACATAACATAAAATGTGTCATCTTGACCATTTTAAAGTGTATAGGTCAGTGGCTTTAAGTAATTTGCATTGCTGTGCAGCCATCACCAACATCCTTCTGCAGGACTTTTCATGTTCCCAAACTGAAACTGTGTCCCTTAAAACACCAACTCCCCATTCCTCTCCTCCCAGCCCCGGGCAGCCACCATTCTGCTTTCTGCCTCTATGAATCTCACAACTATCGGAGCCTCCTCTTAGTGAAATCATACAGTATTTGTGCTTTTGGGACTGGCTTATTTTACTGAGCACAGTGTCACAGTTCATCCGTGTTGCAGCGTGTGTCAGAATGGCCTTCCTTCTTAAAGCTGAATAATACTCCATTGTGTGCATAGGCCTCATTTTGCTTCCATTTATTTGTTTGTGGACACTTGGACTGTTGCCACCAAAAGTGAGTTCACTTTTTAAAAGATCAGCTTTAGACTTCTCATGGGTGAGATTGACAGGCAAAGTGTAGACTCAGTCTACAGTCTGTTCTGGGAGTGGCCCCCACTTGCACCCAAGCCCCTTGCTGGGTGCACCCCAGTCCATTGACCATCACCTGATGGAGTGGTGTGAGGCTGTGCCCGCTCCAGCTCTGCCCTGGTTCTCCTTTGAACTCTCCACACCTGTTGGAACATTATCATCAAAAGGTGTTGGACAACAGGCACATTTAGCAATCATGTGACTTATTTATAACCTTTTACAACTTTCATTTTTTAGTTACTATTGAGAAATTTTCAGAAGCCTGTTCTTTTTAAGTCACCCAGGAAACAAGAGTGACAATCTCATCTCTGGCAGATTCTTCTCATCTGGTGCTTCTCTTCTCACACATTTCCTGCCACTTGTTCAGTACGGATTGATTTACTGTCAGCTATTGACTCTATTTTCACTCAGCTCTGGAGCACGGTGGTCACTGGGCTTGTCGGCTTCCAGGGAGGGGCCAAGTCCCCCTGCCAGGTGACCTTCAGAGTTTGTGTAAGTGAATCACTGAGATGAGGTGGGAAGATAGAGATGAGGGGCCCTTAATAGGATGGGAGAGACCTGGGAAGCTTGCAGGCAGGTCTCCACTCATGTTAGGTTGGACAGAGCCAGACCGTGTCATAGGCAGCTAATGCTCCTCCCTTCCCTAACAAGCCAGAACATGGCCACTCCTGTTGGCTTTCTGGATGTTGCTGAAATTTCTGAGTTCAGATTCAAATTGATTGTACAAATAATCTTTATTGTTGCTCTATAATGTCTGTTTCCACACACACCCCCCTATCCCCCCAGCTCACTATTAGGCCTCAAAGAGAATTGAGCACAGAGAGCTGACAGCTGCTAATTGCTACGAGAACATGTTAAAAATAGTACTGGACTTGCTAAATTAGTAAGCTTTGTAGTTCTGAAAAAGCAGCAAACCCTTTGTGGTGAGTAGGCCAGGATACATTAATGTAGCAAACGTCAGAGTTATTTAGTGAGTTATTAACTGTTTTCATGGGGAAAGGGAGTGTCTTTGAGAACAGAGTTTAGGATAAGTTCTTAGAAGTAGAATTGCTAGATGAAAGGTTTGAAATTAAAAATTTTAATAAATATGAACCAAATTCAACACTTCTGACAACAGTATGTGAGAGTTTTAGCCTTAATCATGAAAGGTTACTTTTTTTGGAAGGACAGCTTTAAGGAAATATTTAAAACTCTTTTCACACTACAAGCTATACCTGTTTTCTAAATATTCAATAACATAGGACTCCTTGCAGGTTCCTGGATCTTGTGCTTTGTGGTTTCGTCTATGAGAGTGTTGTAAACAGCCCACCACCTCTCCTTGTTCATAGGGTTAATGCTGCATTATTACCTTAAGTTATTCTGATATTGGTATGAGGTTGTGTTTTATTCACTCATTAGCCAAATATTTATTAAACGCTTTCCAGGTACAAGGCTTATCTAAAAGAAAGGAATGAGAGTACAGTGAATTGGCGAGTGGCTCGAAGGAGAGGAAGTATTTTCCCCAATTGTGCTGTGAATTCACTTGTTCATTGCACAAGCTTATCGGGAACACACGATGTGCTGGGAGTTGAATGTGGACCAGCGTCCCTGCCCTCAGGCTATCAGAGTCCAACAGCAGGTGCAGAACAGGAAGGGGCCAGTGTGTGTTCTCACATGAGTTACACACCTGGGGGTGTAGACTGGGAAGATGGAGTCTGTCTCACAGGGCTGTAGCGGGGCTGACCCAGACAATGGGTGATGCCCTCGGTGGGCTCAGTGCCCAATACCTGGTGCCCTGATAAATAAGCACCCACACACTCACTGCTACTGCCATGGGAGCCCGATCGATGCCAGGTCTACAGTAGGCAGCTGGGTGGCATTGGCTGGCAAGGGTGGAAACCCAATGTGGAATGTGGCCTCTTTCTTTTTTCCTGGGCGGTGAATCCAGCTGTCATCTGTGCTCTTGCCTGGCATCTCATATAGTCATTTATCCTGCTCTTTTAAAATCACGAGTAATATGTGCCTCTTGTAACACAAGAACCAGTAGAGTAGAAAGGAACGTAAACAGTCACTCCCTTCTTCTGTCCCTTCTCCTTCCTCCCCTCCCTTCTCTTCCCCTTCCCGTTTCCTTTCTTCCCTCCCCACTTCTCTCCCTCCCTCCCTTCCTTCTCCTCTTCCCTCCTTCCTTTCAGTAGGCTCCCTCGCCTGTCACTCTGCAACCCTTAAGAAAAAAAAGCTTTGTAATGAATCCACAAATGGTTTTGTAGCGCCTGGTGATTTTTGCTCCTGGAGAAGAACCACAAACAAACCCAGCTCTGGAGCCCGGTCTTTGGGTCTTCGATGCTTTGGTGAGAGCCTCTCTGTTGAGGCTCCAGGATGCAGCAGGCAGCCTTGCCCAGAAGCCAGGAGGGAAGGCAGGGAGTGGAAGCCAGAGAGAGCAGCCCCTCCCTGGGCCAGAGGGTGGGTCCGTGGCTTCCTTACAACTTGGCACCAGCGACAGTGGATGTCAGCTGACAGACGAAGCCCTCATTGTTTGAAGATGTCCACAGAATTCTAGAAAAGTGGGAACGCTCTTAGGTACTGTGTGTACGTGAGTGGTGTGCATTGAGACCATGTTCGCAGTCTTGAGCTTGTGTTTTGTGTCTGCCAGTAAGACACACAGTCCTGGTGGGTACCCAGTTGTTTGGACAAGGCCAGCCTGGTCGGAGGTAGTCTGCTGTCAGCTTACTGAGACAAAATCACCATGCTTAACAGGTCAGCATATGTCCATCCAGACTTATTTTTTCCACATGAATTCTAACTGGTAACCTTCCTGTTGGTTTTATGAATTACTAACCTGTTGCATTTGTGACTGCCAGTTGGGGAGGGGCCCACTGGCACCAGGCCAAAGGTCATTCCCTCCAGGGCTTGGTGTTAGGGTGCACATGACCTTCTGGGGTTCTTCTTAAAGTGCATGTTCTGATCAAGTAGACCTGGGGTCTACTTGATGCTCTGCTGCCGGTTGGAGGACCCCATGTTGAGCACCAAAGCGCTAAGTTCTGCCCCTCTAGGTCTGTGCTCAGGAGGAGCTAGTTTGAAATGTACAAGCTTGTGTCTGTGCACATTAGGAAACTCCACCTTGAGCCTTACAGCTGGATTCCCAGCTCATTACCTCGTGCTCATGGTTGTAGGTCGCCTTCCAGGACAACCAATAGTGTGAAGTCTGTAAGAATTAAAGTTCCAGGGTCATCACCCAGCAGGTTTGATTAAGCATTTTATGCACTCTGAAGTAAGTGGGCAGAGCCTGTGCCTTATGGGAAGGGATGCAACAGCGAACACGGTGCTAGCGTGCGGTGAGGAAGAGGGGAGGTGCTGGCGCCGGAGTGCTTCCCTGTGCTTTGGAGTCCAGCCGGCAGTGGGCTGTCGTGATATCAAGTGGTCTTCTCTGTTCAGAAATGTATGCTTTTTTCCCCAGGCCACTTAAAAAAGATTCACTCTGTATTATCAAAGCATATTTACGGGGTGAAGAAAATGTTCTAAAGTTATATATTGTGGCGATTGTGCAGCCTTGTGAACGTATGAAACCATTGAATCATATACTTGATCAGGGTCCGTATTATGGTATGTGAATTATATCCCAATAAAGCTTTGTGAAAGGAGAAAAGTAGATTGAAACAAATACAGATGGTTGACATTCAAATGCCAGGTGGAATGGGTGTCTGGAGGAGCCAGGTGGGTGGGTCAGATGAGCTGGCACCATCAGGCTGCCCCGCCTCTACTGGGTCCCCGCCCCACCTCCTCCAGGTTCTGTGAGCGCTGAAGCTGTGGCTTTGTCTGTTTCACTGCTTGTCTAAAATGTCCATGCTGGTGGCGATTGGAAAATCCCATTTCGGTGTGAATGTGGGAACTGGCTGCCTGTGGCTTCCAAAACGATTCTAGCTTCTGCCTAATTAATTCTAAGCTAGCCTTGCTGGTACCCCAACTTGTGAGGGGTTGGGGGTTGGCAGTGAGTCCCCATGTGCTATGTAGATGGCTCTCATCCATAGCAGGTGGCTTTGAGGTAACTATTTATTTAGCTCAAGGGGGAGTGAGAGGAGACTGCTATTATATTATAGACGCCTTTCTGAGCCTGATAACTTAAAGGGCTCATGTTCCTCATATAAAAAGGTTTTTTCTTTCTCACTTTGGGTCAAAAGATGAGCCGGTCAGAAATAAACTTAGGCAAAATACTTGAAAACAATAGCCCTAAATTTGAAGCTCGAAAATTTGAATCTGGGAAAGCAATAGCCTGGAATTTGAAGCCTGAGAGGTTGGAGCAATGAAAAGAGTCTTAAAACTGGTATTTTAATATCACCTAAATTTTTTTTCCTGACGTTGCTGAATGTTTAGAACAATGTTTCTTGACTTCTGCTTCATCATCAGGGCTTGTTAGAAACGGAGATTCCTCAGCCCCAGGGTAGATCTTTCTAACTAGCCTCTTGGTAGTTCATAGGGTGTTAAACTTCAGAGCCACTCATGTAGAACACACACACACACACACACACACACACACTATAAAGAAGGAAGAAAACCCTTGTAATTCCGTCTCTGAGCTGGGGCTGTCTTTGTACCAGTCCCGCCATCCTCCCTGCCATGTGTTTGTCTCTGCATTTTTATACGTTGGGTTTGTGTCATATTTATGGTTTGGTACCTGCTTTACATTATACCCTGAGCATTTTCCCATGCCATGAAATAGTCTCTAGAACCATGATAATTAAACATTTGCCTTTCTTTGTTGTTGTTGTTGTTTTGTTTTGTTTTGTTTTGCTTGAGATAGACTCTCACTCTGTTGCCCAGGCTGGAGTTCAGTGGGGCGATCTCGGCTCACTGCAACCTCCGCCTCCTGGGTTCAAGCGATTCTCCTACCTCAGCCTCCTGAGTAGTGGGGTTTACAGGTGCACACCACCACGCCCAGCTAATTTTTGTAATTTTAGTAGAGATGTGGTTTCGCCGTGGTGACCAGGCTGGTCTCACACTCCTGACCTCAGGTGATCGGCCCGTCGCGGCCTCCCAAAGTTCCGGGATTACAGGTGTGAGTCACCACGCCCGGCCTAAACATTTGCCTTTCGATCCATTTCTCCTGTATCATTTAGAAAAGCTTGGCCAGGCTGGGATGGGGGCGTAGGGAAGTGGACCTCCTCATTTCCTGCTGGCCCCCTGTTTTGTAGATTAGTAGAAGGGTTCCACTTCAGGGGATCACACCATTCGGTCTTCTTTTTGCAGGTAGGGACATTGGAAGGGAATATAATTTTGTTATCTTCTTAGTTTCATATGGAGATAATTTAATAGCCAACTGACAGCTGATAGACAGTTCCGTTTGGAATTTCCAGAAAAAGTTTCATTTTTTAATTGTGCTTTAAAGTGAATATAGATGATGTAAACCACAGTCCTGTCTGAATCCAGAACTGTCCCTGCTTTTGACATCTGGGGAAAGAAGTAATGGGCAGTTTCCTTTGTCTTCTAGAGTTAATGGTTTTGTATTTAGCTTTTTAAGAATTCTCATCATTAAGAGGCCATTGAATTAAAAAAAATTTTAAATATCCCTAATATTATGTGTCTCATGCAGAAAGACTGACCTAAGGTCATCTCTTACAAATGCTAACTACAAAATGGTCTCGTAAATTTACCTTCTTGATGATGTAATCCATGTAATCCATCATGATTACAATGTTTATTAATCTAAGTGCATTTCAATTTCTAGATTAACACTTTTGTTGCCTAAAAGGAAGAAGCTGAGGCAAAATTAATACAGAGGGTTTATTTGGGCCAAGCTTGAGGACTGTAGCCTGAAACAGGCTTTCAGGTTGCCTTGGGGAGTGCCCCGGAGAGTAAAATAGGGGCTCAAGTTTTTAAAGAAAAAAAGACGAATCAGGAGAGTGGCAATTACAAAAAATTGTTCAGCAGGAATTCTCATTGGTTTATAGAAATAACATTGGTTAGTGCCTGGCTATACGATATTGAACTATGATGTACGGCATTTGATGGCTACTTGGCATCAGTCTAGGGACCACATAGCAGATGGCTTCAAGGTAACCATTTAGCTCAAGGGGGAGGGAGAGGAGACTGCTGTTATATTACAGAGGCCTTTCTGCGCCTGATCATTTAAAGGGACTCTTCTTCCTCATAGAAAGTTTTTTTCTTTCTCACTCTGGGTCAAAAGATGAGACAATCAGAAATAAAATTAGGCAAGGCCGGGCGCGGTGGCTCACGCCTGTAATCCCAGCACTTTGGGAGGCCGAGGCGGGCGGCTCACGAGGTCAGGAGATCGAGACCATCCTGGCTAACATGGTGAAACCCCGTCTCTCCTAAAAATACAAAAAATTAGCTGGGCGTGGTGGCGGGCGCCTGTAGTCCCAGCTACTCGGGAGGCTGAGGCAGGGGAATGGCGGGAACCCAGGAGGCAGAGCTTGCAGTGAGCCGAGATCGCGCCACTGAACTCCAGCCTGGGCGACAGAGCGAGACTCTGTCTCAAAAAAAAAAACAAAAGAAAAAAGTTAGGCAAAATATATGAAAGCAGTAGCCCTAAGTTTCCTACATGTATGGTCAGTTATGAAGTTTCAGGAAAGAAATATGCAAGTCATTTTGTGGGTTTTTTTTTTTTTCTGGCTAGACTTTAGGAGTAATTAACTTGCAAAGATATCAAAATGTCCATCCCCTTTCTTCTCTGACAGATGCCAGAGACGCGGAACAATTGAGCAAGAACAAGGTGACACATATTCTGTCTGTCCACGATAGTGCCAGGCCTATGTTGGAGGTAAGAGAGCACCGTGGGGTGTGTGTGGGTGTCCTCATTTGTATTCCGTGGGAGTGCCTATGACGTTAATGAAGGCAACCAGGTTCTCTCCAATGCGAACGTACTCCTGTGATCTCTGGCGACATTCCCATTGTGTTCAGGCCGTGTCGATGTTAACGCGCTGTCTGTAGCGTGGCGCGAGGGTGTGTGCTTTTTCTGATCACACTCCTGCTGCATTGCCACTTTGGCTTTCGTGGCTAAATTCCTAGGAATAAGCTGAGGCTGCATTTCCCTCTGGACCTTAAGGACATTTAAACCCCATTTTCATTCCTTTCAGAATTATCTCTGGTTTTAAAATCCAAAAAAATTCAGCCTGCTCATTTCCTGATTTTGTCCCATTTAAGCTCAAATAGCTACCACTGGCATTCAGGGGTCACAGAAAACAGAAGGTGAATCGTCCTGGAGGGTTCCCAGGGCCGCTCTAATGTGGAGACTCTCGGTGTAGAAGCTGTTGTGTTTTAGGTTTTTGGGGTAAACAGGGTGTGTCTGCTTGTGCACTAATTCCAAAAACATCTTTAAATTTACCCTAATGGACGGTTTGAGCTGTTGGCTAGAGGTAAAATCTATTTATGTTTATTGGCCTTGACAGAGCCCGAGTTACCTCCTTTTAGAAAATAATGCTGTGTGGTTGTGATGTGTATGTGTTTTTCTATTTTAGGGTGGGGTGTTGGAAAGGGAGGGGTGGCTTGTTCTGAAAGAAAGAATCCCGGTTCAGGCTGTTTTCATTTAAATTTATATTAGGCAAGAGTAGGTAATGTTTATTTTAAATGTATCTATTTTCTTTAGCCATTAGGGCTGCCAGATTTTAGTTAGTATAAAGCAAGCTAAAACTGATGAGAATGTAGAATAATAAATGATTCTACTAAACATTGTAGTACCAGAGAATCATAGGTGGTGAACAAACCTCAATTAATTTCTCCAGATCTCCGAGCTCCTACTTCCTTGTATTGTTTAGCTCATAATTTTTTTTTTTTTTTTTTGCTAAGGTGCTGTAATTTGTGTTCCAGCATGATTTTATTGGAAATAACAACAACAACAAAACATTTTTTTTGGAGCCTAACAGTTCCTTTGAAAATAACCACTCCATTTTTTAATCTGTCAACAATAGTTTGTATTTAAAATACAGCCAAGCTATGGCCAAGATGCTAAGTTAAACTGCAAACTGGTCATGATTGACTTCCTCTTAAATCACAAGATGAGGCTTGAGGTTTCCTTTATTTTAATAAATTGCAGAGATGCCCTCTCCACCCTCAGCCCCAGGCCTGCCTCCCTGCTTCATACTCCATTTAATGGAACACACTGTCATGTGTGCACATGACCCTTAAATCTGCTCACATTGTAACTTCTGTGTAGATAGGAGATCTGCCAGTGTTAGAAATCAAAGAGCTCCAGCCCTTATCACTTGGGAAACCACAGGCTAGCGAGTAAAGCAGGTGGGTTTGTAACCCAGGTATAAAGAGCCCGCTGATTGTGTAAAACCTCAGAGCTGTGGGCAAACTGTGTTCCCGACACAACACACTACACATTCTTTTTATTCCCTGTGTAGCTCAGTCTGTAAGGACAAATTCTGCCTTTAAAAAAAGAGAGAGAGAAGTGCTACCCCTTTTCTTCACTGGGACGGCTTTTACTTGGAGACACCCTATTGTAGTCTCCGGGTGCTATTATTATCTTAGCTTCATAGTAAGTACTTCCATGTGATTTTATATTTATTGTTATGCCACTGTTTTGTAGCATAATGTATTAGTATTGCCCCTCTTAGCATTTTATCAATCTTTAATTTCACAAGTAATTCATGATATATTCTTATTTTAAAAATCAAAACAATAGCCTCTGATTGCACAGTGGGGAAAAGTGAGGGGCCAAAAGTTATTTGAATTGGTGGTGCCCACATTAAGTTATAGTCTCAGAAGTTCCAAATCTTTGTTTAGCTGTCTGCCTGGGGCACAAAGGCAGTCTTCTGTCTTGAGTTTCAAATCCAGATCCATAAGCTGTGTCCTCACGCAGCCTGAGATGAGTCAGGGAAATGATGTGTTTGGAGTCGGTGGGGAATTAGCAGACGGGTTTGGTGTTTCAGCAGCTCCTTGTTTTGCCAGCCCTGATCCCGGGAGAGAAATGGGGCAGGGAATGAAGGTGAGCGGGGAGACTGTGCGGGGTCAAGCAAATGCAGTGAGCTGACCCCCGGCTGGTGAGAGCCCCTAAGTGAGGGTGATAAATGGTGGGAGAGGAGAGAGCTGGGCCTCCTTTATTTCCCGAGATCTTCAAAACCATACGTATTTATTGAATGGCCGCTGGCTTCTCTGGGCAGCCCCAGGCTGGGGCTTGGTAGGAAGTGGGAAGGTAGCTACTGTCTAAAATGGAAGGGTTTTAGTCCTGCTACATCCATGCAGGTGTCCTGCGAGCCCTGCTGCTGTGAAGCGATGTATTGGGCACTACACTGTGGATACTTCTTTGGGTCATTTCCAACAAACATCTCAATGAGTTTAAAGCTCTGGGGTACTTAGCATCAGTTACAAAGGGCTTTTGGAAACTCTAGTTCTGCCTTTATTGTGATGGAGACTAAGTGAGAGAGGGTATTCATATTGTTGGATATGGCCATGCAAGTTTAGAAAACTTAGCACACTTTATTCCCCTCTGGAAGGTTCACGGTTGTGTTGTCGGAATAAAGGCTTGAGAGCCCTATTGTGCAGACATGTATCAGCCTTTGTGAGCCGGGAGACATTGTATGTGCTTGCTTATGTGATGTGCCTCCTACTGAGACCCCCATGGAACATGTCCTGTGAAATCCAGGGGATGTAAGTAAGGAGGCTCCCATTTTTACTAAGGAAGGAACTAAGGAACTTGTGACTTGGTTGCTTTTGGTTGGATTAGATTGGACCCCATTATTTGGGTAATTTGTTGGGGGTTGGGGTTTCCCAAAATAGCATTCATAGCATCTTGTACTCTTCCTAGCAGCCTGGCTGGAAAAAGAAAATAGAAGGTACTGTTATCAGGCCTTCAGAGTGGCTGTGCCTTGCCTCTGGTCAGGGAGTGGCTGGGTGGTCTCTGATGCGTCTTGGGTGGATGAGAGAAGATGTGTTTATCCACTGGACCATGATGGGTGAGGTGGTCAGCCAAGGGAAAAAGGCCTATGTCTCCAATTACTACCTCTTCAGAAGAGTAGCTAAGGAGTAGACCTTCCAGAATGAAGATCTTAGAAACGTAATAGAAACCTGGGGACCTTCAAGCTCTCTAGTAAGCCCTAAATTCACATCTGAGATTCTGAGGAGCTCTGACCCATTTCTATGCCCCACCTCTCTCTGTCGGAGACAGAAATCCCAGCTAAACAGGGTCTAGAGATCAGCAAGCCTAACTCTATCATTGGGTGGACAAAAACCTGGACGTTGGGAGACAGGAAAGGACTTGCCTGGGATTCCCATGGCTGTCTGGGTAGCTTGATGGGAAGCTGGGACTCCTCTCCCAGACTGGGGATTTTCCCAGCATGCCCCACTGCCTCTGTTCTCTCCTAGCACGACTGATGTTTCTGATATCCTTAGTGGTATCGATAGATCTTACCAGATCACCTTTGAAAAAGGTTGTGCTATTTGTGCTTGTACTAGCAATGTATGAAAGTGCCTTTCCCTGCCATGCCATCACCAGCACAGAGCTTTGCTCTTCTTTCCTTTTAATTAGCAAGATTTTTGCTGTTATTTGCTGCAAATACCCCCTTCACACATCCTGTCCCTTTCCAGATAGTTCTTCCCTTTGAAGACAAAGGGTTACTGATTTATTCATTTCTTGAGCTCCTCCTATGTTCCAGGTCTTGGGACAGGTACTGTGGGTAACAGAAGTGAGTTCATCCCAAGATCTTCCCTGGCAGAGCCTTCGGTGTATGCACAAGATACGCGTTGTAGCTGCTTTATAAATATTGGTGACAGTGAGAGAAGAGCTGTGGCTTGGAGCAGGTGGCAAATCCCATAGGAACAGAGCCTGTGGAAGCCCAGAGAATGAGATCCTTCTTCTGCCGTTGAATCTGGAGACATTTGACTGGGCCTTTGGCGATGCCTAAGAATTCAGAAAATGTGATCCCTGGCATTCCAGCTGGTGGAGAATGCCAGGACATGACTTCCTCTGAGAACTCTGAGTCCAGCAAGGTGGATGGTGTTATTTAGTGCCTCTATGGCTTAACCAGGCTGGTTCTCACATCATCTGTCAGCAAGTGGCAGGGCCAGGGCTGGAACCAAGGCCTTCTCACTACAGAGGCAAGGGTCTTCCTGCCAGCCATAGCCCTTCAGGACTACACTTTTGGTATCAAAACTTTGGAGCACACGATGCTAGTAAAATGGCGGAAAATCATTGCCACATATATTAATTTCAATAGAAAGTAAGCCCAGACCTGTTTAAGAGGAAAAAGCAAAATCCTCCTTCGCCTGTTTCTGTGCTCAGGACTTTGTCAGGGAGTTGCCCCTGTGTGCTGAAAAGTGTTTCCTTATTTGTGGGGACGGGTGGGAGCAGTGTCTTCAGCGTCTACTGATGGCTCCAGGTTTGAGGGCTGGTGAAAACTCCTATTGCAAAGACAGTGATTTTTCAAATCAGAAACCTGATATTGTTTGTAGTTGCTGAGAAACTAATATTGAGCAATGAAAGGTTTCTCCCTTCCCCTGAAAAAAAGAAACAGAACTCTTTCTAATGTAAAAATTTCGGTGTTTCATTTTTCATTTTGTGTATTTAAGCAGAGCACCTGCAGGAAACAAAACTATTTCTCACTATTAACAAAAAAAAAGTTTTAAGAAGTATTCTCATGCCTTCACTAAGCTTCTAACATGAAGAACCTTACCTTTTTAAAAATGACATATTGTAAGATGACAGTGTAGGATCAAGTAGAGAAAAAATGATTTATACTCATTTATGAAGACCAGGGTATTGTATGTATATACCAGGTAGATTTTATGAGCTAGAGTTCAGCTTGGATATTTTCTGTTTTCAGTGTGAACCATTTATGGTGTTTTTAAAAGAATGGGATGTTTTCATATGCAGACATTTATTCTTGGTGATTCTGTTTATATTTCTTTTAACATTGAAGACATTTTTTGAAGTGTTGATGCCAAGACTTTACTTGTGTTAGTTTTGTTTGTAGTTGGCTTCTTCCTCTGGTTGTTAACTGTGTGCCTGTACTTCTGTCTTTATTTACCTGCTTATTGATGAGGAAACTCACCAAGGTGAGACGCCCAGTCTGCTTGGACGGCCCCATCCTTTTTCCCCGGGTCAGTGCCCAGCGGCCACGTGGGCCTGAGGCCGAGGTCTCCTGGAGGGACCCTGGTTTCCTGCCACATGTTCCTCTTGCTGATCTACCCCATTTCTCTTGAACAAAAGTTTTGTTGGCTTCCCAAATGTAAAGCAAGCCAGAAGCAAGATGATAAAGGGTGTTTAAAGTTGAAGAAGGCATGTGTGTATTCTCTTTCCTCTCTTCCCACCCTCTCCTGCTCACATGAATTCTCCCCTCCCTCCGAGCTCAGCCCCAGCTCTCCTTCCTCTGAGAGGGACACCGTCAGGGTCCTCCGAGCTCAGGACTTCGGCCCCTTTTCTGTAATATCTTCAGTTTGTACTCTCAGTTGGGCCATGAGACACGTGTGCACTGTCCCTGCTTCTGTAGGATATTAAGCATCCATTTAACCTGTGCTTTATGACGTAAGTGTTCATGGCCCACATCGGGCTCCTGAGCTGGCCTGCGAGCCCACACAGGCAGCTGCCGTGCTGGGGTTTATCTGGTCCTTGCAGCACTTGGCTTGGATCCAGCACACAGGGGCCCCTCTGCAGATGTCTGCTGATGAAAGGTGAGATTTGCACCATTTAGCCCCGTTCCAAAGTGAGAAATCATGTCTTATCACGCATTTAGCCCCGTTCCAACGTGAGAAATCATGTCTCATCACGTCTTTGGCCACTTGTGGCTCATTAGGACGTGAAAGTAGAGTGGGGTCAAGAGTGATTTCTTTATCATGAGCAATTTGTGAAGCCAGAGGATCGGTTGGTGCAATGCAGCCTCGCTTATATGGGCAGTCTGTGTAGTTCCTCACTTCCTTAGTAAGCAGCGGTGCCTGTGGATGTCCTGTTCTACAGAGCTGCTGGGGCCTCTGGTTCAGAATGATCTTTTCCTAAGTTGTTACAACCAGTAATCCCCTGTGCAGCTCCTGTGACTTTCTGATTGATCTCTAGAGAGCTACCTTTGCTTGGCATTAAAAGCTTGGCTCTACAAAGAGGACCATGCATCCAAGACACAGACAGTGACAGTCAATTAAAGGAGGATTTGCCATGGTCAAGCCCCATGCCAGGGTTGGCACACAGCTTGTGGAAACGCTGTCACAGACTTCATGGAGCTTATCCTCATTAGGAAAAGCTGAGAGGACATTCAGGGCACAGGGACTTGTGTTCTGGTTGTAAAGGGAGAGCCTCATTGCCTGTGGCCCTCCTCCAGCAGCCACCGAGGCTGACATGCAGGCCGTCACCTCCAGCCCTACCTTTTCCCTAGGTGACCGCAGCAGGCCTCAGCTCTCAGGACCCCAGGGGGTGACCACAGCAGGCCTCAGCTCTTAGGACCCCAGGGCCTTTCCCCAGGTGACCACAGCAGGCCTCAGCTCTCAGGACCCCAGGGCCTCTCCTGTCCAGAACTTGCAAGTCACAGAAGCTATAGGTTGCCCTTCTCCAGGCACAAGGAGGATAAAGCCCCAAAGCCACACATCTCATACACACAGATGTGTACAGATGTTCAAGTGTGCAGCCATTCATGGCAGCGCTGTTTGTAATGGCAACAAATTGGAGCCAACCCACATATTCAGCAGAAGGGGAGTGGTCAGTGCTGGTTCATCCATATTAAGGAATACTCGGCAGCAATTCAACAAGAAAAGGAAGACGTCTGTGTGTTCACAGGGTTAAGTCCACTGTTAAGAAAAGGAAGCAAGTTATAGGATGATACCCATCATATAATCACATTTATGTAAAGTTTAAAGTCAATGGTGTATTTCTGTATTACATTTATATGCATGATAATGCACAGATAAGGGTTTGAAAGGACCAGGCCAGACTCCTCAAACTGGTGATTTCCTAGAGAACTAGAATGGGAGGGGAGGGAGGGAAGGATGATTCCCACTTTTTCCTCTATTTAAAAAAAAAAAAAAAATTCTTGAATTTATTTGTCACAATAAGATCATGTCCAAGTATCTATTCGAGTGAAGACAGTGGGAGAAAGAAGGGAAGGGGGTCTGTGGGCCATGCTCTGGGTGTCTGGTAGTGACAGGTAGATTTCATTTGAATGTTCAGGCCTGGCTGGAAGGTGATCTGTGTTTGGCTGCGCTGTGTTCATAGATGCATGTGTGATGCATGATGTCAGGCAAGCTATATCCCGTTGTCCACGGCCGATTGGTACAAAGCAAAGTATGTCATCCACTTTATTTCAGTCATCTTAATCTTCAATCTTCAAAGGGAGAAGATGGCCCAAGACATGTATTTACTGGTCTAGACTTTCTTTCCTGTGTGCTCTATTTCTACCTGAATGATTGGACACAAAATGAATCTGTGCCCTTTTTTAGGACTCACAGATCCCCGGGGGATACAGCTTGAAGTGCTGGGCAAGATTTCCCATTTGCGTTGGCCATTGTTTCCAGCGTGGGTGAATTCAGCTATCTTACCGAAAAACACTGTGGGTGTCAAGTTGCTAGAAAGGTCCAAGTCTTTTGAAAACCAGTTGCTGTTTGACCTGGAATGGTTTTCAGATTGACAGTTGTTTCCAGCACACCTCAGTTGTTTTCATCTCTCTAGGAAAACCTCTTTGAAGCCACCCAGAATCAGTGGTACTTGCTGTACCAAAAGCTTACAGCAGCTTTCGTGTGTTGAGGCAAATTTGTTTGAAGCCAACCCCAGATTTAAATAGATATGACTCAAATAGAAATGATTATAGCAGGGATCGAAAACTGTCTAGTAATCGCTCTTTCTTGAAGCAAGCTGTATCTAGGTTTCTCGTGTGGCAGTCGGGTGTGTAAGAGCGGCCCCTCCACCGGCTGGTCCTGCTACCACAGACTCACTTGCAAATGGAGCCCTAGAACTCCTGCATGGCTGGACTCAGAGGGCTTGAGATCTTCCAGTACTTAACTGAGTCTAGGGAGGACATGGTTTTTTAAATTTCTAAATCAAAGAACTCTTTTGGCCTGGCTTCCTAGAGGTACCCTGTCCTTCAGCTGGGGACCTTCTCTCTAGGGCTCATGCTCACTGACCAGCCTCTCCTTACAACTGAAGACTTTTGCAGGACACTCTTCCTAGATGTTGCCTTCATGTTGAGTCCCGGTGTCTGAGTGTTTCCTCCTGACTGCTGTACTTGAGCAGTCACCTGGCACAGGTGTGTGGAGGACTCTGTGTTCTTGGAGTGGGTTTCCTGGTTTGCGTCTCACCCTGTCCACGGTGGAGAATGTTTGAGGGGCAAGATCTGCCAGGATATCCAAACCAAGGTCTTGGGAGAAGCATGCAGCGCGTGGGCTCCTCCGTGTTCTGACTGAGTGTAGTGTGCATAGACACCACTGCAGCCTGGTTGCCTTTGGGTGCCAAAGTGCCTATCATAGATGGCATGGGCTCTGCCAGTCCACGCAAGGGCTGCATGGCCATGGGCTGGGAGATTTGGGGAAGACTTTGTAAAGAGAGGGGTGTTGAGGCAGCCTCATAGGACTAGTGCGGTTTGACTCAGTGGGGAGGGAGGGTGAGGGGTGTGTCTTCTGTAGGTTTAGTGCTTCAGGGCAGGTCAGGGAGGGGGAGATGAGCCCCACCTGATGATAGAGTGGAGGCGGTGGTCAGTATGGGTGAGGGTGGTGCTGTCTTCAGTTCTCCTTTTGGCTACGTTGGAAGTTGTTACTCCTCCAGACTCAGCAAACATTTATTGAGCACCTACCTTGTAGCAGGGATTGGGGATAAAATACAAAGAGAAGTGAGATGTGTCCCAGCATTAAGGAGAGACAGGCGTGTAAATCCTTAAAAATGCATACCAGAGGCAAGGGCCCTGGGCACCCAGGGGAGGCGGCTAACACTGCAGGGCAGACAAGACAGCAAGGCTTCACCAAAGGTGAAAATTTGGTGTGGTCCTAAATGATCATAGAGGTTTGCCAGGCAGTGATGGAGATGACAGTTGAGTTGGAGGTGGGATTCTGGGTAGAGAAAGCAGTGTGTGCAGAGGTACAGGGTGCACTAAGGGATGGGGCATGCAAGGGAAGGTGTGTCCTGGCACTTTGGGAGCTCACCAGGGTGGCTGGACTGGAAAAGCAGGCTCAGAGCAGATTAGCAAAGACATTGTTTGTTAAGCTGTGGAGTCTGAACTTCATCTTGCAGTAAGCAGAGACCCAGCAAAGATTCATGAACAAAGCCAGGTGACACATTCCGATTTCTTTTGCGGATGTTGTCTCAAGGTTAGAGTGGAGTGAGGGAGTTGGGTACCCCAGAGACCCTCAAAAGCTCTTGAAGTAATCCTCATTAGAAGTGATGAGGGTCTGAACTGGGATGCTGGGGACTGGATATTTTTTAGAAGTGAAAGAGTCAGATTTGATCTGAAAATCTTCCATAAAGTGACATAACAGAGTTGAAAATGAAAGAAGGGGAAAGATTCTCTAGCAAGAATCAAGCAAAAGGAAGATGGCATAGCGATAGTTTTTATGAGATAAAATGGAATTGAAAGCAAAAGAAAAAATAATAATAATTAGGGTAAAGAGGGAAACTACATTAAAAAAAAAAGGAACAATCCATTGAGAAGTTACAACAGCCATAAACTCATCAGACATCTTCAAAATACAGAAAGAAAGTCATTTCTCAGACTGGGGAGTCAGGGATGCCTGAGGGTACAGCTAATTAGGCTATAAGTACCCATGGCTCTGCCACCCAGGGATGTGAGTGCTCCAGGAAACAGAGCTGGGTGGAAGAAAGGGACCAAGCTCAGTCATGGGTGGAATGTTCATGTGATATTCATCAGTGGATAGAAATACAGGTCCAGGGCTCAGGAGAGAGGTCTCGGCTGGACGTGAAGATTTGGGCATCACAGTATCACAGTGTATCTACATAGTGTATACATATCATCTACATAGTGTATACATATCTACATAGTGTATACATATCATCTACATAGTGTATACATATCTACATAGGAAGCTAAGCCATTGCGCTTAAATAAAACCATGGGAGAAAATGCTAGGACAGCATGACCAGGGAATGACGGTGGGGCCATCCTCCAGCGTCTTGCTTTTATGTGGTGTTATGCGATGGAATTCACAGCCTGTGAACACGTGATCTTGGGAGACACACATCTTTGTTACTCCTGTAACCCCTTGTGTGGGTTCTAGTTAGTCTCAGCTCTTCTGAGTGCAGTCCTTGGGGTTCCCTGCAGGGGTGCCTCAGGGCAC
Source organism: Pan paniscus (assembly GCF_029289425.2). Classification (NCBI taxonomy): domain Eukaryota; kingdom Metazoa; phylum Chordata; class Mammalia; order Primates; family Hominidae; genus Pan; species Pan paniscus. The sequence goes on from NC_073254.2 coordinate 14,937,329, forward strand.
TGTGGCCCCAGTGTAGAGCTTGAGTTTTGCTTCCCCCAAGCTGAGATTCTGCAGCTTCTCATTCACAGATTCCAACCCAAGAAGACCCTCGTGTTTGGCTGTTTTAGGTGCTGTGGACACTGGAAAGGGGAGACTAGGTGACGTGAATAGCAAGTCTGAAATGCTTTCAGAGGAGATGCAATTCTGTAAGGAGTTTGAAAGAGAAGACAGGCTTAGCTTGGTAGAAACAACCAAGGAGAATATCTGTGGAGAGCATCCGTGGAGGGAAAGAGTGTTTCTTGTTCCGGGTTGGGACAGCACCGTGTGTGGCTGGCTGACTAGCAGAAAGCTTAAGCATCATGGTGGTGGTGGTGATGGAAGAGGACATCTACTCCAGGGAGATTCCGTGGGTTATGGCTGCTTGGTGCGGGGGGCCTTCAAGTCTGCAATAGGAAGTTTGAATGGGAAGTTAAAGGGGGTAGGTTGGTTAAGACCCAAAGCCGGGTTAAAGGGCTCTCTGGGCCCCATTGTTGTTTTTAGCCATAAGAAAATGCGCCCTAGTTTACCAAAGACTGGTTTAAGCAAATCTGCTGTTTTCAGGTGCTCTGAATAATCATTGCCTGCTAGGCAATGCAGGTGGACCTTGTGTTTGCCCACACCTGCAAGGGAAGTGCTCCAATCTTATTTTAAAACTCTGAGAGTGAAGCAATAGCACCTAGCTAGTTTCATCACCTTATTACAGGCTGTGAACAAGCTCTGTCCATGCTTTTAAAAATGTGTTCCCCTCTGTGTGGCCAGACTCCCTGGGATGTTTTAAAGACATGTGTGCGTGTGTGCGTGTGTGTGTGTGTGTTGAGGTGGACAGTATCAAACCCTAGGTTTGAATTGAGAAGTTATTTCCCTCCTTTCAGTTATCACCGCAGCTACTGCCAGCGTCAAGTTTCAGCATTCATCACTGAGCAGGGGCATCACCAGCTAGCTCTGGCCTTCTTTTCCCATGGGAAAGCAAATGAAATGCATGGTGAAAGTTCTGGGCATGGGAAGGAAGTAGGTGCATCTGAAATCTGAGTTAGAGCTTCTTTCTCTTGAGGTCCAACTTTTCGTTCTCAGGTTTTTCCCCGGCTAGTGGAGGTTAATCCACAAGGCCCTTGGCTCTTTCCGTGAGAGGTGCAGCCACTATCAGTGCAAGGAGAGGATGCGGGGAAGTGGCTCTTAGGGCGTCCCTTTGCCATCTTAGGATGGCTGCATAGGCACAGATTTCCCTGTCAGTTTGTAACTCTGGGGTGAACAGAGCAGAGCTCAGACCTTGGCTTGAGACTCCTACTCTTGGAAATTATTCCTAAGCAGAGGAGTTCAAGGATCATTTCAGCTGTACTGACCTGGGAGGAGGCAGAGCCTCGCCGGGGTAGAATAGGTACAAATCAAATATATCTATTTTATGAAATACCTTGTTCCAGGAGATCAGCCCCGCAGCACCCAAGTGGAAGCAGTTCGAAGTCTCCTTTACATGATTGTCAGTGAGAGCAGATGGAGAGTGCAATTAAATTGCACCGTGGAATGGCTCCACCCTATGCCCTGAAGAAGAAAAGATCTCATAACTAGCAAAGGAAGATAACATTTCCAAGTGTTTTTGGTTTTTGGCTTCCTGGTTTTTAAAAACTGTTCCTTTAAGCTGAGGTTTCCTGCCTTTTCTGATGGAAACCTCTGCAGCTGCTCCTCCTTCAGCAGTGGGCTTGCAGCCGCATGGCTACCCCAGTGAGTGTCCTCTGGCCTCCTTGGTGGCCGGAGCACTCTCTTCCCCTGTGCTTCCACATGTGGGCTCTGACCGAGGTGACCTAGGGCCTCCTTCTGTGCCGTGCTAGCAGCGGCAGGCGTGGAGAGGGTGGAGGGCTTGGAGGAGTGCCGCCCTTCCTGGGGAGGCCTGGGAGCAGTGACCCGCTCATCCTTAATCAGAGCAAGGAACACGCTCTCCCACCCACACCTGCTGCCGCGAACGTCAGGCAGTGAGTGCCGCAAACATGCTCTCCCACCCACACCTGCTGCCAGGAACATCAGGCAGTGAGTGCCGCAAACATGCTCTCCCACCCACACCTGCTGCCGCGAACGTCAGGCAGTGGCACAGGAATGCAGCACGTCTCTAATATTAACTTGCTGCATAACAGAGGGGTGTCCCTCCTGGTGTTGAGGAGAAACAGAAGAGCCGCTGTTCTCATTTCTCTCCACTCTCCCACCCCGTGGACGTTCTTTCTGCCCTGAGCTCCCGTGGCCCTCACCACGTCCAGCCTTTGCGTGTCTTGAGCCTCAGCCCTGCCCATGCAGAACTGGCCAGCCCTGGAGAGCAGCACCCTGCTCTGGGTCAGTGTTTGCCTCTCTCTCAAAACAGCTTCTAGAGTATGATCCCAGAGGGAGGATGTGGTGTTCAGCTGGAGGGATCGTCCGTGCTGTTTAGAAAGGGCTTCCTAGATGCTGCAGATTGTGTCCAAGCCTGAAGACAAGCGGCAGTCTACAAAGCCTGTAACCCATCTGCACCTGATGGACCTATTCCATCACCAGCGAGGGGCTCCCAGAGCTCACTGGCTTAGCCAACTGCAAAACAGGCACAATGTTCCCAGCAGCGCTGCGTGCCTCCCTAAGGAGGGAGCTGTGTTTAAGGCAGGCTGCCGCATCCTGCCGGGAAGGGGAGGCTGGCTCAGGGAGATAGGTACAGCACACAGCTTGAAGAGCAGTGTGGCCCTCTCCCAGCTGGTGCCTGGAGAGTCATCTGCCCTGGGCTTCCGCGTCCTGGTGTGTGCAGTGCTGTACCTGCTGGTGCCTGGAGAGTCATCTGCCCTGGGCTTCTGCGTCCTGGTGTGTGCAGTGCTGTATCTGCTGGTGCCTGGAGAGTCATCTGCCCTGGGCTTCTGCGACCTGGTGTGTGCAGTGCTGTATCTGCTGGTGCCTGGAGAGTCATCTGCCCTGGGCTTCTGCGTTCTGGTGTGTGCAGTGCTATATCTGCTGGTGCCTGCAGTCATCTTCCCTGGGCTTCTGCATCCTGGTGTGTGCAGTGCTGTATCTGCTGGTGCCTGGAGAGTCATCTTCCCTGGGCTTCTGCGACCTGGTGTGTGTAGTGCTGTATCTGCTGGTGCCTGGAGAGTCATCTGCCCTGGGCTTCTGCGTTCTGGTTTGTGCAGTGCTGTATCTGCTGGTGCCTGGAGAGTCATCTGCCCTGGGCTTCTGCGTCCTGGTGTGTGCAGTGCTGTACCTGCTGGTGCCTGGAGAGTCATCTGCCCTGGGCTTCTGCGTCCTGGTGTGTGCAGTGCTGTATCTGCTGGTGCCTGGAGAGTCATCTTCCCTGGGCTTCTGCGACCTGGTGTGTGCAGTGCTGTATCTGCTGGTGCCTGGAGAGTCATCTGCCCTGGGCTTCTGCGTTCTGGTTTGTGCAGTGCTGTATCTGCTGGTGCCTGGAGAGTCATCTGCCCTGGGCTTCTGCGTCCTGGTGTGTGCAGTGCTGTACCTGCTGGTGCCTGGAGAGTCATCTTCCCTGGGCTTCTGCGTCCTGGTGTGTGCAGTGCTGTATCTGCTGGTGCCTGGAGAGTCATCTTCCCTGGGCTTCTGCGACCTGGTGTGTGCAGTGCTGTATCTGCTGGTGCCTGGAGAGTCATCTGCCCTGGGCTTCTGCGTTCTGGTTTGTGCAGTGCTGTATCTGCTGGTGCCTGGAGAGTCATCTGCCCTGGGCTTCTGCGTCCTGGTGTGTGCAGTGCTGTACCTGCTGGTGCCTGGAGAGTCATCTGCCCTGGGCTTCTGCGTCCTGGTGTGTGCAGTGCTGTATCTGCTGGTGCCTGGAGAGTCATCTTCCCTGGGCTTCTGCGACCTGGTGTGTGCAGTGCTGTATCTGCTGGTGCCTGGAGAGTCATCTGCCCTGGGCTTCCGTATCCTGGTGAGTGCAGTGCTGTATCTGCTGGTGCCTGGAGAGTCATCTGCCCTGGGCTTCTGCGTTCTGGTGTGTGCAGTGCTGTATCTGCTGGTGCCTGGAGAGTCATCTGCCCTGGGCTTCCGCGTCCAGGTGTGTGCAATGCTGTATCTGCTGGTGCATGGAGAGTCATCTTCCCTGGGCTTCTGCGACCTGGTGTGTGTAGTGCTGTATCTGCTGGTGCCTGGAGAGTCATCTGCCCTGGGCTTCTGCGTCCTGGTGTGTGCAATGCTGTATCTGCTGGTGCCTGGAGAGTCATCTGCCCTGGGCTTCTGCGTCCTGGTGTGTGCAATGCTGTATCTGCTGGTGCCTGGAGTCATCTTCCCTGGGCTTCTGCGTCCTGGTGTGTGCAGTGCTGTATCTGCTGGTGCCTGGAGAGTCATCTGCCCTGGGCTTCTGCGTTCTGGTGTGTGCAGTGCTGTATCTGCTGGTGCCTGGAGTCATCTGCCGTGGGCTTCTGCGTCCTGGTGTGTGCAGTGCTGTATCTGCTGGTAATTATGCAGATGGGATTGCCCTTGAGGGAGAGTCACTGGCAAATCCTGTCTACTACCATTTATTGAGCATCTACTGTGTTCTGGCACTGCACTTAGTATTTTTCACATGTCACATTGACTTTCCTTGTTTAAAGTCCTGTGTTCAAGGGAAATCCTTCTGTCCCTCTCTGCATCAGAGCAAAGGAGAATTGAGCACAGCTGCAGATTAAGAATGCTGCAATTCTAAGAAGGTGGTGTGCTGTATCAGATGTCATTTAAATGGAGAAGACAAATGGGATGTGCAAAACAAGCTGTCACCATCAGAATGATTTTGTGCAATGGGACTGTCTAGACCGGGGCTTGGCACGCTTTGGCTGTCAAGGCCCAGGGAATTTTTGGGGCTTTGGGGACTTCTGCTGCAGCTACTGTAGCCTCCACCATGAGGTGAGGGGCCACAGACAATACGTGAATCAGTGGGCACAGCTGTGCCCCGTGAACATGGGCCCTAGTTCACCCACCCTGGGCTTCGCTGTTGGGCAGCAGGAGCATTACTGAGAGGAAACTAAGAGCTTCCAGGAGCCCAGCCAGGTCTGAATCTTGGGGCTGGGTAGCCCCCAGTTTAATGCAGCCCCAGAAATGCCCAGCATCTTTGCCTTGTCTTTGCCTGTCGTGGTTTTCCGTGTGGGAGCGTGCACTCACCACGTCCAGCAGAGCCCCATTCACAGCTGGAGGAGAGTGAAGGTGGAGGCACGGGCCTGGCCGGCCCGCGCTGGACGGTGACTCCAGGGCTACCTGCAGGTGCCGTGGCCAGCCTGGGAGCAGTGCTGTCAGGGCGCATTGGGTTGGTGGCCACATGTTTAAAATTCTGAAATGGCATGTCCCTCCTCATGCATTCCTTTCTTCATTTGGAACCGTTTACAGGAGAGAGGTGCCAGGAGACTGATAGATGATTACCACAGCCGTGGGAGTTCGAGGAATCTGGGGTCTAGTGAGAGAGACTGGCCCTTCACACGCAGTGCCAGTCCTCTGTGCCAGGGCCATGCGCCTGTGTGCTGCTGGTGGTGTGGGGGCCCAGCGTGGGGCTGAAGGCTGCTAAGGGTGAGGCCGAGGAGGTGAGAGAAGGCTCCACAGAGAGCCTGGTGGGTATGTCAGGGAGGTTTTACCGAGAAGAGCCACGCAGAAAGCCTATTCCAGAGAGAGAAAACCACAGGGACTTGGCAGGATGGCCGGGAGCAGGGAAGCACAGAACATGTGGGGAGACTTAACAGCAGCCCAGGGTTGCTGGAGTTTGAGGAGCGAGGGGTGGTAGGAGGGAGAGATCATGGATGTGAGGTCAGGAAGGGGGTTGTGGACTGAAGCACTGTGAAAATGGGTCTTCTCTACTTTGCAGACAGAGAGGAGCCACTGAATATTTTTCAGCAGCTGAGATGTGTGATCAGATAATGTTTGTAAGAGATAAATTTTTCCCTGGTGATACGTACAGAGAACACTCCTAGAATATCTGCTGCTGATTTCTAAGCAGCAGCTTTCACTCATGGCAATTTTTTGAGATGGGTTGTTCAGGCTTCACCTTCATTAAGTAATACCACGGAATGCCTTGGTCCCAAGTGACTGCTGAAACTGGCCCAGTTTTCATGAGTCACAATTGTGTACATCAGCAAGTCCTGCAGCTGAACCGAAAGCACCCGGTGGTAGGGCTTTCAGTGGTGAGACGGAGCTAGAGTGAATCTCCCTCACTGCCTTCCCATAACCCAGCCCGTACTGGCTGGAGGAAATCCAACATTCTGACCGTGCCCACTTTAGCCTTGCACTGAAATATCTTGAACAAAAATAAGCTTTTGAGTTCTCATCTGTTGATCTGACAAGTCAAATGTATGTCGGTTTTTGACTAACCTGAAAGAAGTCACAGGTGTTGGAGGTTTCTCATTTGCATGTTGTCTCACAGTATCAAACCAGAGGCTAAATCTTGTCTCTCCACTCTGACCTCCTGCTCCCTCCCCGCCCCATCAGTACCACAGAGTTCTTGGAAGTTATTATTTGTAGTACGGTTTCCTAAATTTAGCTGATGCAGGAAGAATCAGTGGCAAATGGGTGCTTTAAGAAAATACATCTTCAGTTTAGAACCTGGACTTAAAACATGAATAATGCAGCCTAACTAAAGGAGCATATTTATCTGCCATGGCAGCTTTCTGCAGTAATTTATTTGGGACTTTTGCTGTGATGCAAACAAAAAAGAGAGGAGAGGTCTTGTCTGCTGGACCTTGCCTATTTTTTGTGTTGACTTCCAGTACTTAGTCCATAGGCATACGTAAGTTTTTCCAGGTGTAATCTTCCTTGGGATGGGATTTCGAATTCTGCTTTTTCCCTTTAACCTTACATAATTTCTACAAATGTTATGGGCTATGTGAAAGTCATACCTGGAGGAGAAATAATCAAAATGCATGTGCCACGCACCGAGCTGGGCTGCCACACACGTAAGTGAGCATTCTCATATGCTTTCTGTGGAATAAAGACACCTTGCAAAGAGGAGACAGCTCATCAAACCTGCAGTGTGCCTCAAAAAGCAATTTCAAGTTCCTGATTGCCATCTCCTGGGTCTACGATCTTCAAGGGTGTGGCCAGATGGTTTTCACAGTTTGCTTGCTGTCAGGTTTATATGAAAGTGCAGTAGTCAGATTCATAGAGATAGAAAGGTGAAAGGTGGTTGTCAAGGGCTGCGAGGAATGAGGAGTTATTACTTAATAGGTGCAGAGTTTTACTTTAGGAGAATGAAAAAGTCCTGGAGACAGGTGGGGTGATGGCTGCACAACAGTGTGAATGTACTTAAGGCCACTGAACTGTACACCTTAAATGGTTACGATGGTAAATCTTTTCTTTTTTTTGAGACAGAGTCTCGCTGTATCCCAGGCTGGAGTGCAGTGGTGTGATCTCGGCTCACTGCAACCTCCACCTCCTGGGTTCAAGCGATTCTCCTGCCTCCGCCTCCCGCATAGCTGGGATTACAAGTGCATGCCACCACGCCTGGCTAATTTTTGTATTTTTTAGTAGAGACGGGGTTTTACCATGTTGGCCAGGCTGGTCTCGAACTCCTGACCTCGTGGCTCACCTGCCTTGCCCTCCCAAAGTGCTGGGATTGCAGGCATGAGCCACCATGCCCAGCCTACGATGATAAATCTTATGTGTATTTTACCACAAAATAGTATAGAGAGAGGCTGTCTCCAATGAGAGAGTCTTCTGCTGTGTGTGTTTCTCATCATAGTGTTACAAGCTGTGACCTTGCTTCTGATCAGGGGAGGAGTGGTTCAAATTTAAATTTGGCTTTTAATTCTTTTTTTTTTTTTCAGGGTCAGGCTTCTGGGAATGTGGTGAAAGTCACCCTTGAGAGTTCGCTGGCTGGTTTCGCTCAGTTGTTAATTGTGGTGGAGGGTCAGTGTGAATACAGAGTGTGTGTACAGGGGCCGCACAGGCCGGTGAAGCAGGGCACCCGGCACCTCCCTCATGGGACTCATTTTCAAATAACAGGCACCATTGCTGGAGGAGGACCCCCCTGGGCTCACCATACTGTCACTGCTGTCGCACAGGCTGAGATGAGAAACTGGGGCTTCTAGTGGTGACATGTTTATTAGCAGCCAAAATGACGTTTCCATTGCATGGTTTCCTGATCCTGGCCCTTAGGAACTTGCTCTCCTCCTCCTTGTGTTTTGAAGAGGCTCCTGCAGGGATCCAGTTCTGTCCTGTAACTGGTTTCTGTTGGCTTTGAGAGGAGAGAGACATGGCTTCTGAAGGGTTTATCTTCCTTGTGGAAAGCAGAATGTCAGCTGGGCTCTTGAGAAGACTCTCCTTCTTACAACGCCTCAGAAAGAAAAGAACAGTGAATGTTAGAAATCATACTTGAAACAAGCGAGAGTTTGATCTCTTTCTTTACCAGTCGTGAAATCAGAACCTTGGCCCTGCTTTTCAGGGACCTGCCTCCGTATCGTTTTAAGTGTAATCTTTAGTTTCAGGCCCAAAGAAAGGTAAAAACCTTACTTTTGGTGGTTACTATACTTGTTGAAACAGAAAACTGAAAAGTATTTAGAACTTTTGAGAAGATGGACTCAGGCAGCTCTAAGCTCTGGTTTGAAGAGCCGCTGGAAAACCTTCTGAACTTTCTTCTCCTCCAAGTGACGTCTGTTGTTTCTTTCAAAACCTAAACACAAAACCTTCACTAGAAAAGCTGTCCTTAGCAGATCCCCCATCTCTCCTGCCTCTCTCCTGCATCTTCCAAATTCTTACATCATGTGGTTTTATACCGGTTGTTCTATACTAATTGTTTTATACATGCTGCTTGGCGTTAGTAATGTACGGTGTACACCTGGTCCCCTCAACACAGGTAGAGACTGTTCCTTGCTTCTTCCCCCTTTTCCCCTCCTGGTACTCACTTCGTCATGTGACGCCACTTAAAATGCCATCATCGCTGCTCTTTCTTTGTCCTCATAGAAATCATGACGGTCTTGAAGCAAACACAGAGCCCGTTTTTCTTAACTGAGCTTGTTTTTGTATTTCAGTGTACTCGAGATTGAAGCACCATAACTTGACGTTTAATAGCCTCATAAAACTGTAATGTTAATTGGCTTTCCACCAATCCACTGTTTTGGAACATCGTGGAAAGTGCTGAATTCTTATTTATTTAGTGAGACTTTTATTGCTACAGGAAGACAACCCATTTTATCTTTACTTTTTCAAATATTAGAGGTAGTATGAGGGAGTGAATACCTTACAGCAAACACTGTACTAATGGAAACATTGCTGTTATCTTCATTACTTACAAATTTTTCAGATTGTTCTAGAATTTTTATTGCTTTTTTTTTTAACCTCCAAGTTTGTTATACTTTCCATAATTTATCTAAACTTATCCTATCCTTTATTTCTATAAACTTCAAAACCGGAGAGTGGTCCTGTCTTGAGGACCTATTTGGTGAAACCGTCTATTCCACATCACATTAAAACATTTGCAGAACGTATTCATTAGTACTAGGATACTTTTAAGTGGGCCAGCTTTCTTGTGGCACTGGGGGACTCATGCTGCTTTCTGAATTAGTAATTAACTGTCATGAATTGTACACATGTGCAGGTACCTGAAGCTGTTCTAAGGTAACTCAAATTCTGTAGTCTGTGGCTTGGGAGAGACTTTTCATGCTTTGTTAATAACTAAACCAAGATAAATAGATGTTCTTAGGTGGCGAGCAGCTGAACCTTTTTGACAGTTTTGACTCCTTCCTTGACTGAGTTTGCATATTCTTATTGTGGATCACGCCGACTAGCTCTCAGCTGCGTCCTGTTGCAGTGGCCAGGAGGGACGCTGGTGTCCCTTGAGCATGTGTGGGTGGCTTGCTGTTTGCATGGTGTGGGCTGAAGCCCAGCTCTCGTTTCGTGGTCACTGGCACAAATGATGGTGCTTTACAGTATTTTTCTTTCCTTGCACTCATCTGGCAGTGTGATCTTTGTGTTCGTTGTTCTCATCCTCTGTCTCATCACTCCGCAGACATTTCAGTGAGTGCCTGCTGTGTGCCGGGCACCCTTGCAGGGAAGCTTGTTATCATTGCTGTTGTCATTCTGTCTTCAACAGAATATAATCTTGACTCAGGTTTTCTATTTTTAACTGTCCTGCCTTAACAGCAGGTGGTCCCCAAATTGTGGTTGAGAGCCATTTTGTTCCTCTTCAGAGGATTCACAGATGGGAAGCTGCAGCTCCACACGCCCACCCCAGCGACTATGGGCAGGGGCCAGCATGGCCAAGAGCTGCCTCCTCATCCTGGTGGTTCCCAGATGGAGAGATAGCCTTTGCCGTCTTCCTGTGGGTAGATTCTCGTGCCCACCTGACAAGGTGCTCCTGCCTCATGGGACCAGCCTGAGTTGGTCCTTTTGCTCATCGGGTGCCACAAAGGGGAACACAACCACACATGGAGACAGCCCATAGGAAGCACAATACTGTCCAGTCCCACGGCTGGTATTTATAGCCAGCAAAGAGCTATTCAGCAGACCCTCTGTCCATTCTCTTCCTGTGCTTCTTTTTTTTTTTTTTCTTTCCTCTTGATATATAGACTAGGCTGATTTTAGATTCTGCTGGAATAAAATGGCTGTCAGTCAACATCTGGGGGAGGCGGGCATTTCCATCTCGTCTTAAGCTTCCTTGCCAGATGGAAGTCGCTGACACTGAAGATGGCACTAGAAGGGAAGGTGGGAACTTGAGGCTCCTTCTGGTCTGTCTGGAGGTGCTGGTCTCCAAGGAGCGTGGAGGAAGAGTGTGGGAGGAAAGGATTTCACAAGCTTCTGGACTGATCGACTGCCAACTCTCACTTAAGAGTAAAAGGAAAGAAGTGAATGAGTCATTTCAATGGCGGCTGCAGGAGGTGATCAATGTATGTGCATCTATACCAACAAGCTTGTTTGGCCTCCACGAAGGAAAGGACTGAAATTACTTTTGACAATAATACCTCCTTTTCCGTTTGTTTTCCCTTGAAGTCCCAGCTGTAATACCACTCTAGGTTTGAAGATACTGTCAGTGTTCCCAGCAGAGCACAGCCCACAAGCCCAGGAGAAATGAGGACAGAGACAGGAGGAGGCAACTGGGGATGACAAAGTGAAGGCAAAGGAGGGAGAAGCTGCTGCCTCACTTTCCTCTTCCACCAGCAGATTCTAAATTAACCCTTGGCATGGTTGAAGCCCATTTGGTCTTAAGTGAGATGTTCCCATGTGGATAAACAGCAGTAAAGTTCATCTCCTTCAAGACCCAAAAGGGCCTTTATTGGAAGGTGTAAAGATTGATTTAAAGCTGGAAACAAAATGTACAGAAACTGTGAGGGAGAAAACGTTTTTGATTCAAAGCATACAGAAACTGTGAGGGGAAAGATGTTTTTTCTGACCCCTCATCATTGTGGACGAGGCAAGAGGGAATTCTCTCACTTAGGTGTTAGTTGCAGTGAACAGATCCTGCTCTGACTCAGTTTCAGCAGGAAACAGCTTTTACTAAGAGAGATTCAAAGCTCATGGTTCCCTCAGAATAGATGGAGAACAGGTTTTAGGCTGAAGTTCAGGAGTGATCCCCAGAAAACTGGCCCCAAGCTCAGCGCCCACTTTGCCCTGAGCCAGCCCACCCCTGCCCCACCTGCCCCGGCAAAGAGCATGTGCTCTGCCCCCGCCCTGCGCCCACGAAGCGCACGTGTGCTTCCCGGATCCCACTTAGTAGCTGCCCATCCAACTCCTGAGGGCCAGGTGGGGAGTCCCTAATCGCAAGGGAGTTTGGGACATGAAGTGTGTCTGGCGCCTGTATTGGAAAAGTAGGACTCACAATGTCAGGGACTATTAAAATGTGTAGGAGGTGTGGAAGGATTAGGGGCAGCTACACATTTAGTTGTCCCTATTAGCAAATACAGCACAGAAATTCCTAACAATAGGAGTTAATGGTAAAAGTTTAATTAAAAAAGCAGAAATTATTTGTGAATAATTACTGAAGATGCGTTGCGTTGTAACTCCATCTTCTGAGAACCTGAGGTTGTCTGTGTCACTCTTCTACCTATCTGTGCTTTTATTCTCCAAGGTTGGTTACTTTTCCAGTGTCTGATGTGCACCCCCTAATATTGTCTGTGACATGGTGGCAAGATTCTGTGAGATTAGGCAATTAAGACAGGAATAATTTAAAAATGATTCATCTAATTCTTCATCAGGCTATAATCTCTTACAAAGAGAATATCAGATTTTTATGTTTTGTGTTTCTACTTGACAGAGCTTTTGAAACATTCTTTCAGTCCCTCCGAAAGAGAAACAGCCAGTTTTTTTTTTAATAAATCTCAAATTTAGCATGCCTGTTGTAGCATGGATTTACATAAACCTTTTTCTGAGTTTTATAGAGGAGTATATGAAGTTTATTTTTTTCAAATTTGGCCATTCTTTAAAAAAGAAAAAAATATTTTTGTTTGATATATAAACCTTTATTGTCCTGAAAAGCAAGCAAAATGAAACAAATTATCCCTAGGGTAAAGCTCGTATTGGTGCGTCAGTGAAATTGTAGCTGTCATGGTACTAAAATTGATGTAGAAAGCTGTAATGTGACATTATAGTTTTCACTCATGTTAAGGTTTTTACTTACGAACAGTGCTTCCTTTTTGAACATTCAGAATCCTAAATGAAATATATAAAAAATTTGGAATATATAAACTAACATCTGAGATGCTGGTTTTGAAAGTAGTTGAAACTTACTGAAAAGTACTCAACTATTTCACTTTTTTGATGTGCCCTTTGAATTTTGCCTAAACCTACAGGCTGTTTGCAAACCAAAGCAGGATTATTTGTACGCATGGTCACGGAAAATAACCAGGAACTTTAATTAGTTTTTCTGCAGTTCCTTGGCAACAAAAGATGAGTGAAAAACTTCTCCTTTTTATTTTTTTATTTTTTGACCTGTGTAAATAGTTCCTTAAATACTTTTCTCCACTGAGTTTCATGTTTTTATTTTTATGTATTTACTTTTTATTATTCTGCAGGGAGTTAAATACCTGTGCATCCCAGCAGCGGATTCACCATCTCAAAACCTGTAAGTTTCTTTTTTCTGTATTATTTGGAGACATTTAAAAAAATGAATAGAGGATGGTAAAGTCAGAGAAGTAGAAGATTGTGAAGTCGTCAGAGCTCACGGGACCCTTGCTGACCCTGCCAGGGAAGAGGCTGTGAGCCTACAGAAGCCAACGCTGGGCAGGCTGGGATGAGCTGTGGCAGGAGGCTCCTTGTGGTTGACTGGTCCTTCCATTATGCAGAGAGACTCATGGGATGTCCACAAGAAGGGTCTGATGTTTACAAAGGATACCTTAAACCTTTAGTATGCTCATCTTTCCTCTAGAAATAAAACCGTGAAGGATTTGTTGGGTTCTGTCTAGAGCAGCGCTGTCCAATAGAAATAGATAGTGAGCCACAAATGGGCAGTTTTAAATTTTCTAGGAGCCACATTTTAAACAGCAAACAGAAACAGGCAACATTAATTCTAATAATATATTTTACTTAATCCAGTCTATCTAAAATATTATTTTGATATGTACTGAATATAAAAAATTAATGAGCAAGTTTATGTCCTTCTTTCATACGAAGTCTGGGGACTCTGGCCTGCTGTTTCATACTTGGCACATCTCCGTTCAGACCAGCTGTGTTTCCAGGGCTGGAGAACCCCAGGAGGCTGGCGGCTGCCTTATGGGACAGCTGCTAAAGCCTGGCGGAGTGGAATGAATAGGTCATTCTGGCTTAGGAAAGTCCAGTCCTCTATTTCTTCATAGCCGAAAAAACCTTTGATGTTATTTTAACTCTGCACCTATAGGGAGATTCATAATTGCTCCCTTTTCCATATTGAAGAAATCCTGTGGAGACAGACAGGATTAGGTTTTGGCAAGATAAGGGATAGGGCTCTGGGGACCCATGGCAGCTACAGCTTTAGCAGTCCCTCTTGGCTGTATAGAAGGGACCTGGAAATACCATGATGTGGAGTAGATTACAGTTTTCCTGAAGCACACATCTGACTTGTGCAGGCTGAAAGGCTGGGGCTGGAAGTAAAGTACTTAGCAGCCCATGCCACTGAGTCTGGCCTCTGATTCTCAGGTTGGCCCAGTGCTATATGCCACAGGTCAAAGACACAGCAACCCTCCTAGAACTGTGTGTTACTGCATGTCACAGGGAAGTTGTAGGCTGTGGTGAAGTTTGTGAATTTGGGAGTCCTCAGGCTCGTCTGGGTTCCCCTTTTATGCCCCAAGCACTGGTGCACGCACACCCTACGAATCAGGAGTGCAGACCGTGTGCCCGACGTTCAGGACCCTAGGTGTGCCGCCACTCTGGGAGTTATTGAACACTGGCCATCAGCCGACCTTGAGCCTTCACTGGGGCAGAGCAGAGAAATCACAGGTTATGCAATAATTTTGTGAGATCTACCTTTTTGGGAAAAAAAATAGAGCTGGAGTAAGATGGGTTGACATGAGAAAAGTGAGGTGGTAGATCAGGAGGGGAACGGGAGGTGGGAAGCTGGAGCCACTGTGTGCTCCCCAGGGGCTGTGTTTCCACATGCACTCTTGATATTTCACAGAAAGGTGAACGTTTAAGATTGAGGATGGTGGAGGGGGGATTTTCCTAGGAAAACAGAGTAGCACTCTAGGCCTGGAAGGAGGAGAAGCAGCATTAGAGAACTTCCTTGGTTACTAGTCGTGTCAAGAAACAGAAGTGGTTGGAAGGCATGGTGCACACGGAAGGAAGTGAGCCACTGCCTTTCTCTGAAGACCATAGCAATCTTCTGCCCATGTTTTGGTGGCTATTTTTAGAATGGTTGCTTTGCTCTTATCTCAAACCGAGATTCTGACATGCTGTTGAACTTGTCAGTACCTGATTGGCAATTTGATTCTTTAGAAGAAAAACTCAGATGTGACCCACTCTGGGCTCCGGACATCTGCTGTCAGTGCAGGTGGCTACCTGTCCTTGAGCTGTCCCCAATGCTTCTCAGCTTTGCTAGGAGCTGAGTGCTCTCTTGTCTGTGACAGTGACCTGATTTAAGCGTGGGGTGGCCCCCTGCACTATAGACAAGTAAGCAGTAGGCGTAGATGTTAGAAAATCTCAACTGTAAAGCCAGTTACACCTACCTTGGGCAGGTCATTTTAACCCATCTACACCTCCATTCTCCCATCTGAAAAGGCCTGCCCTCAGGGTCTTTGGAGGCAGGGGCATGTATGTGAAGGTGTTTTCTGTGAACTCTGAGCACTTGTAAAACTGAGTCTGTTTTTACTCAGCGTGTATTAATGTATCTTGAGAGTTACAGAAAAGGTAGTTGCAAGAACAAGTTTTGGTGCCCAGGAAGCCTGCTTCAGTTACTTGAGAGACCTGCTGACATGGAGGGACAGGGGAGACAGAGATATGCCAGCTTCTTCTCTGAGTTCTAGGTCTCGTGGGTCAGTTTAGATCATCTGTCAAAACCAGCCTAATTCCAGTCACCTTTGGTGCTGAAGGACTAGCCCATACTTTTTCTTTTTAAAATATGTATAGATTTAGGGGGTGCAGGTGCAATTTTGTTACATGGATATAAGGCTTAATGGCAAAGTCTGGACTTTTAGTGCATCCGTCACCCGAATAGTGAACGTTTTACTCTTTAAGCAATTTTTCACCCCCCACCTCCTCCTACCCTTTTAATTAGTTCTCTCCTATCCCAAATATGTAAAGAGGTCCTGTTAAGTTTATGGTTTGCTTTTGTACCTCTTTCTTTGGCTGGATGACTGGCTCTTGGCCTTTGATGTATCTGGATGACAAAGAGTTACAAAGGCAAACTATAAACGTGGGTGGGCTTAGGGGTTAGGTAGGTGTGGCAGTGCCGTGTCTGGGGCTTGTGTGTGGAGGATGCGCTGTGCTGCACTCTCCAGTGAAGCTACGACAGTAAGACCTTCTGTTTCAGCTGAAAAAGGAGGTCGGGACCGCAGCTCATGAAAAGGTGGGGAAAAGTGGACACTCTGCTGTTGGGAGTCATGCTCTTGTGTGATTTTTGGGGGAAACATTTATTTTTAATCCATTAGTAACAGCAAATCTTGTGAATAAGTAAGGCTTCGACACACATATGTCCATGACTGTAAATATTGCTCGCTGTACTAAAGTATGTGGAAATGGTGGAGCTGACTTCGGAACTTTGAGTGACTCAGCTTGTTAAGAGGCAGGCGATGAAATAGCTTGAGTTTCTTTTTACCTGTTACAAGTGTTCTACTGGAAGGCATAGTGTACTTTTTAATGGCGAGCATATTTTCACCATGTAATCAAATGATTCCCCTCAAGTTGGCAGGCAGAACACCTACCTCTCTCGGGGTATTCATTAAGGTGTTTATTACCAAGTATCAGGTGCTGACAATCAACTTTTGCTTTCTGTATCATCAACCAATGAGGATGGTCAGACGACAAATATTCGTATTTCTCTAGTTAACAAAAGCAAAAGAAGTCTTATCTGTCACTTGGAAACTGTGTTCTGCAGGACCTAAACAATTTGAAATAGTAGCTCTTTAGCCACTTAAAAAATTCTCGATGCTTCAGAGTTTCTCTATTCAATGATAAAATAAATTCTGGAAAACTATGTTGCTCATTGTTTTAAACTTAAGTACAGATTTTAAAAACGAATGCCAGCTTTGATGTAATTTAACACTCTATATCTTAAACTTTTCCCCACAAATCCCTGCATGAACAGGAATTCTGGCTAGTTATGCTTAGTAAGAGATGTGTGACCTTTGAGACTAGCTGTTGTCACTTGACATTCAGTTGCTGCAGACTGCCCAGAAAGGTCAGTTTTCTGTCTTGGCCTCTATCCTCTCAAATCTCCCTCTCTGATCTTCCAGGAACTTAAAATGCAGAAACCTGGTTTGAGATAACATTAACATGTTAGAATTTCAGCTCAGTTCCCCAACCAGCTAGCCTTGCCAAGTCAGGAAATGTAAAAGTTCAAGTTCTCAGAGTTGTAATAACCCCACAGACCTACTGTGGTGTGTTTTGCATGATTTTGTCATAATTAGAGGCATCCTAGAGTTTGTATCAAATGCACGCACTGCGTGTTCCCCAAGTGGCCAGCGTGGTGTGGGTTAGTGAATTAAGGGCTTTGGAAATACTCACTTGCTTTTGCTTTCTCTCTGGGATTTCTTAGAAAAGTCATTTTAACCTCTCTTCTCTCATCTGTAAAATGCCTATCTCACAGGGTTTTTTATAGTATTAGGTGAGATGATATAAGTGAAAGTGTTTTTTATGAACACTAAGCATTTCTGGAAATATGATTATATTTTCTGTCTATTCAAGTAAAGAGTATTAGTATGTTTTGAAAGTGAATGGTTAGATGCATATTAACTTATATTTACTCATCTTGCTTTAATATATATTACATTGGCATTTTGTACTTTGACATCATGAAGCAAGTAATTATAGATTTTTTTTTCTTTTTCTGTGAAGTCCAAGGGCGTTTGATCTCTGCCAGGCTATGGAGTCGGTATGCATCATTGCAGTAGCGCCTTTGTGACATTCAGTGGTTTTAGAATCGAGCAGGTCTGTAAATTTCTTGAGGTTTTTGTGGGGAGAAGAAGCTTTAGCAATACAGAGAGCCTATATTGAAAACATCGGTAAAACGTCCTTGCCTTATTCTATCTCCCTATCTTTTTGTCTATATTTTCTTTAACTGACACCTTCTGTACTTTCAACTCTCTTTTTCTCTCATTTACGTTTTTCTTTTATTTTATTATAAAGGAGCACTTTTGCAAGATGAGAGCTAGATGGGCCCTTGGACTACTGTGGTCCTGCTTCCAGACAGTTCCTGAGGGCTCTGCCAGCCCATAGTGATGTTCTCCTGCTCAAGGAGAAAATGAGAGCTGAAAGTGGCATTCAGTTTTCCATAAGACTTCATTTATTCCACTTAAAAGAACTAAGTTTAGTCTTAGATTACGACCTTCTTTTTGTTGTTGAAATATTCTTCTGGGAAATGATGTTGTAGTAAGTGGTAGAGAGGCCCTTTGTTTTAGTTTGCTTTTTAAAAGCCCTTATCTGGCCAAATGAAAAGTACAATATATGCATCCCCCAATTCTATTTTTAATGTTGACAGTGCGTGAAATATCAAAGTTGGGGAATCACTGATACAAACGTGGGCTGGTTTTGTGTGTAATGCTGTGTGCTGATAGGGCAGCTCCACCATGTCTGTCTGATGAGGAACATTCTTCCCACTTACCTCTGGGTGCACTGGGGGCTTCACCATCAGCCTTCCAGCTGGAAAGCGTGCTGGGGCAGGGTCTGTGGGTGGGGGGCCGTGGACAGATTTCTGCCCGAAGAGGAAGCAGCTCTCTGTTATGAAACCACCTTCCAGAGCCTGGACCCAGATAGAATACTCTACTCATTTGCTATTAGAAAACAAACAAACAAAAACTTTTTTTTCTAAGCAAAAACATACATATTTACATATGTAATGTATAAAAATATAGATTTTTTATATATAAG
The DNA here is from genome assembly GCF_029289425.2 of Pan paniscus. NCBI lineage: Eukaryota > Metazoa > Chordata > Mammalia > Primates > Hominidae > Pan > Pan paniscus. The sequence continues at coordinate 14,955,734 of NC_073254.2, forward strand.
GATGCTTGCCTTTTTTGGATTTGTCCTTTGCTTTCATTTGCACATACACTTTTGTATCATTTGCAGGAAGGAGGAGCACCCTGTGTCCCTGTGGCCTTGCTGCTGTTATAGCGTGATCTGGTACCATGGGCTTTTAGGGTAGGGCCAGCTGCCGTTCAAGGTGCTCAGCCAGATCTCTGGGCTCCCACTCCAACAGGCAAAGTCCTTTTGAGCAGGACAGGACCATCTTAGATCCTACAGTGGGGATTGAGGCCTCCAAATCTTGCAGTCCTGGAGTGAGAAGTAGTTGTTCAGCCTCAAAAGTGAACACCATGTAGTGTGATGTACAAGCTCATCCACCATCTTTTCTTAGACTCTCTGAAGGTCGGTAGAGCCCATCTGGGCACTGGCTCTTGGCCTTTGATGCAGAAAGGAAGGGACCCAGGCAGAGGGTGCTGGTCTGTGACGAGGGAGGGAGACAGCTGTGGGTGACTGGGCAGTTTGCGAGTCCCCTCTCCCTGGAGGTGCCCCTGCTGCAGGGACCGCGGGCAGGAGTGGGCATGATAGCCCCGGGCGCTGTTTGGTGAGTTTCTAACGCAAGCGTGGTCCGGTCCGTGCTTCCTTGTGCAGCATTCGCTGGCTCTCTGTGGACCGAGCCTATTCCACACGGCTGTGCGTGGACGTAAAGGTGAACTGCCGATGAAACGGAGAGCAGGAACAGGGAACTTGTGTTCATCGAAACAGCTTGCGGTAGGATAGTGCTTCAGACTCGCGCTTCTGCTTCTAACTGCAGTTGAGCAATAGAAGGACCAGGACTGTGGGTATTTCCCATTGTGGAGGAGGGAGTTTAATGACCAGAGTTGGGGCTTCTGTCATCAGCTTCCCTGGAAATAACACCCCCACACACAGTCCTGCACCAAAGTGGCAGTGTGCTCGCCTGCCTCTGGGCTTTTCTTGGAAAAGGCATTTCTAGGAATATCTCTCTGGCTTGGCCTTGTGCCGAATTGTGTCCATGAGTCAAGCTGCGCTGTGGGGCTCTGAGCGGCCGCCTTGTTGGCATCCTTCCGGCTCCTGGGGTGGCGTCGCGAATGGCCCTATCATGATGCCTGCACGAGGGCTACGCAGCCCAGGCCCCCAACGTGGTGGTGGATAGGAGCTATGTCCTGTGGGCTCTACTGGACTTAACTCTTACTACAGACGGAAAGAGCTACCGGGGGGGGGTGGTGCAGAGTGGGGTCACCTCTCCATAACCTCCTCAGCTCCTTCACACGCCCACTCGGCTCCCTGGGCACGGATGGGTTTGGATGGTGCCAGGCTGAGCACACTCCCCTCTTGTATTTTGAGATGTGGCAAGGCTGACTCTTGAACCCAGGTTCAACCCCACAATATGTAAGAAGCCCGGTTTCATTGTGTCTGTGGTTGGGGACGTGCAGATGTCAAAGCGAGATATAAGAAGTGGTCCCCACTCCAAGGTTTCAGTGAAGGGATTCAGTTGTCATCTTTACAAGACCTTGGTGAGGTTCGTACAACTGAATGTGACCCCAATCCTGTCCCCACTCAGATGGGCACCTGCTAACTTTCATGTTGCTGTGTGGTCTTTGCAGTGTGTTCTGACGTGCTCTGTGGTTTTTCATTTACTCAGGCGGTCGTCATTCATTTCTAGATTTGCTTTTGCTTTTTTGGCTGCTCTGCGTACAGACACGGCTCTTTCTGACCAGAAAGAGACCCACACAGAACAGACCAGCGTGGGCACAGCAGTCAGGGACAGCGTCTTGGCACCCTCGGGGGGCCACAGCAGCGTGAGCAGCCTGGGGGACCAAGGAGGGTGCCGTCCAGCTGCACCCCTGCAGCCAGCCAGTCAGCTGCCCCAGCCTGTGCACTGGCCTGTCTACTGCGGCCTGCAAGGAGGGCAGGCACCCAGTGTAAACCACCAGGCAAGTTGCAGACCAGCAGTCTGGAGCCACTTCTGGGCCAGATGAGTTGGCTCAAGGTTTCAAACATTTTTGAACTAGTTGCTGATATCAGGTAGCATGAATTTGGCCATGAGTAGCAGAATACCGTGTTTGACTGACACGTGGCATTCTAAGGGAGAGAGACACTTGGCAGCAGGTGGTGCAGCTCTGAGCATGGCACTCGCTCCCAGCTCCATGGCCGGAGGTCAGGGGCAGAGATAGATCACTTTCCTCTCTTCGGGAAGGGAAAGGTTTTCCAGAAGTCCCTACCCACAGCCTTTCCATTGCTTCAACATGGACAGAGCTGCAGGAAGACAGGATGTCCTTCCCAAACAAAATCAGTGCGGCTGACATGTCTTGTCCGGTTCCATTATCTCCAGGCCAGCAGACTTCTCTGCCAACCGCAGACGGCTAGTTGTGCTGAAGGTGTGGGGAGCTCCCAGCTGGCTACCCAGCTCTTTGCTGGGGGCCAGGCTCCTGCCCAACAAGGCTCCCTTCATGCCCCACTCTGCTGTATACTTGGCTTCGCGGCCTGGCTGTAATGGGTGTCTGCTCTGGAGTGTCCTTCAGCACTGATACCTTAGATTTCGGGATTACAGCAGGAATCCTTTCTTGCCTGCTGTGTACCAAGCCACCTTATTACATCTGGGTGCAGGTATTCTGCTACTCATGGCCAAATTCATGCTACCTGATATCAGCAACTAGTTCAACAATGTTTAAAACCTTGAGCCAACTCATCTGGCCCAGAAGTGGCTCCAGACTGCTGGTCTGCAACTTGCCTGGTGGTTTACACCGGGTGCCTGCCCTCCTTGCAGGCCACAGTAGACAGGCCAGTGCACAGGCTGGGGCAGCTGACTGGCTGGCTGCAGGGGTGCAGCTGGACGGCACCCTCCTTGGTCCCCTAGTCTGCTCACGCTGCTGTGGCCCCCCAAGGGTGCCAAGACGCTGTCCCTGCCTGCAGTGCCCGCTCTGGTCTGTTCTTATTTACATCTGGGGGCAGTTATCCCTGGGAAAGTTAACAAAAGCAGATGTGCTAGTTAGAGATGTCAGGTCAGAGTCCGGAGTCCTTGATTTGGTCCCCTAGGGATTTGCGCTTGTGGTGACCCTTGCAGTTGTTGCAGAACATGTGTGTGCATGTTTGCGTGTGCATGTTTGCATGTGCATGCATGCACATGGACAGTTGCTGCTGTTCCCTGGCTGTCCTCATCTCACGGAGCACCTGCCGTGAGGTCGCTGAGTTTCTTCTGCAGTCAGTACCTGGGTGAGTTTGTTAGGCCGTGCCTGAATTTCTCATTCCTATTACATTCATGTGCCCTGGCATTCTGAATGTCTTACAGTTTATCAGAGTCCCTGGCAAATTGTCAGTACTCAGTCAGTGTTTAAAGAGAAGTCAGTTTAGTCCATGGGCAACTTTTGCTGCTTTATAAGCCATTCAAAGGTAGAAGACATTGGAGAGGTACATGTGCTATCCGTCCCGAGGTGTCAACACTTAACCCACAAACCAGTCCAGAATGAGGTCTGAGTGGCAGGGGACACACATGCTGGTTGGGAGCGCACCACAGTGGGGCTCGAGTCCTGCCTGGCTTTGTGCCTCAGGGACTTGGCACAAGGCCGTGCAACCAGGCACTCCCTGAACGGTTAGGGGGCTGAATGAGTGACAAGAGAAAAGGGCAGTCTGAAAAACTAAAGAGTTAGAAGAAGAAAGGATTAAGGCACGCGTCATCATTTAGAACTTAGTTCTATTATTTGTTTATTTATTGAGACAGGGTCTCGCTGTGTCGCTCAGGCTGGAGTGCGGTGGCACGATCTCGGCTCACTGCAGCCTTAACCTCCTGGGCTCGAGAGATCCTCCCACCTCGGCCTCCCAAGTAGCCGGGACTACAGGCATGCGCCACCACACCCAGCTAATTGTTTTTTGGTATTTTCTGTAGAGATGAGTTTCGACATTTTGCCCCGGCTGGTCTCAAATTCCTGAGCTCAAGTGGTCTGCCCACCTCAGCCTCTTCAAGTGCTGGGATGATAGGGGTGTGCCACCGTGTTCAGTCCATTCAGGACTTCAGAGTTTGCAGAGCATAGTGGCATGTATTACCTCATCCGCCCTGTGAGATACCAGCCCCGCTTTATAACTGAGAAGATAAATGGCTTGTCCTGGGCCACATGGTCCAGTAAATGGCAAAGAGGGATTGGAGCCAGAATTTCCATTTCCCCACAGCTCTCCACTGAGCGGCAGACAGGACTGCCAAAGTCCCGGGAGACCAGTTTGAGAGAATGCTTTTAGATTTTCCAGATTGCCAGGAGTAAATTAGCTTTTAGGACTTGGAAAGCCCACACGACGTGGTCACCTTCCTCACCTGCGTCACGGTGGCCTGCACCATCCACAGCTGGTGTGAGGGTTCCTGCTGTGCTGCTGGGGCATTGAGGGGCTCCGATTGAACATGGGGGGCGCTGTCCAGAACTTCCCTCAACCCCAGTCTGTGGTAACTGTGTGTTTCAGGGATTTCTTACAGAGAAATTCCAAAACTTCCAGACAACCCACAGCCTTCCCTAGACCTCAGCATTGTAAATAATGGATTCTGAGGCTGAGACAGCTCCAGCCACAGACAGTATGACCAGGTTTTGATGGTATGGGACTAGGAGAGCTTTCAGTAAACCACAGGAAAAATAAATTCTGGTTTCTTTCTTTTTTTTTTTTTTTTTTTTCCTCTGTTGCCCAGGCTGGAGTGCAGTCATGTGATCTTGGCTCACTGTAATCTCTGCCTCCTGGGTTCAAGAAATTCTCCTACCTCAGCCTCCCTGGTAGCTGGGATTACAGGTGTGTGCCACCACACCCAGCTAATTTTTGTATTTTTAGTAGAGACAGGGTTTCACCATGTTGGCCAGGCTGGTCTCGAGCTCCTGACCTCAAGTGATCCGCCTGCCTCAGCCTCCCAAATTGCTGGGATTACAGGCGTGAGCCACCGCACCCAGCCATGTTCTTGTTTCCATTACCTGGTGGATTATTTGATTATAGCAAATAATAATGTAGTATATGTTTCAAGATAGCTACAAGAGAAGCTTTTGAATGTTATCACTACAGAGTGATAAATGTTTAAAGTGATTAAGCATTTATCAGGTAATTATCCTGATTTGATTATTATACAATGTATACATGCATTGAAGTGTCACACTGTAGCCCATAAATATGTAGAATTATGTGTCAATTATACAAAAAAATCAATTAACATTTTAAGAAAGAAGCCTCAGGTAGAATTTTCTTTTCATCATATATTGAGTAAAGTAGAGAGATGTCATTTCTCCTTTTTTCTTTTCCCAGGACAAGACATTTCAAAGAAAGTATTAAATTCATTCATGAGTGCCGGCTCCGCGGTGAGAGCTGCCTTGTACACTGGTACGTGTGTCTCTTGCTTAATAGCGCTTTAGCATATTCTGGTCGGCTTGGCTTCCTATCAAGTGTTTTTCCGTGTATGAATAATGGTTTCACCTCCTAATAGTTTTCTGTAAACCCTGAATCTCAAACGCGTGCTCTGTTTGTCCAGCGCTGTGTGTTTTCAAACGCGTGCTCCGTTTGTCCAGTGCTGTGTGTTAGTCGCCCTTTCCTTCTGTTGAAGGAGAACCCTAACTCGTTTTGCTTTTGTTTTTTTCCCATTTCCACTGCTAGGATTTCTGTAGGGACCGTGAAGGTTACTGGACAACAGAAACTTCCCTTTGCTGGCTTGCCTCCAGCATTTCATCAGAACAGCCTCTTACAGATGACCCAGATTCTGTAGGCTCATCCTTGAAACCTCAGTGGCTTTTTGAAGACACTGTTGTTTTTTCTTCAGGAGACTTGATTGCAAATGTGGATTTTCAGTATCGCGCTACTGTGACACCAGAATGACCCAGTTTAGTGACGGCTGTCTGTTTGCATCCTGCTATATTTTGTGTAGACACACACACACACACACACACACACACACAGTGAAAAGAAAGCTACTGTATCACGCTTAACCCGAGGATGATGCATCTGAAGCGCTTGGCAGTGTGCCTGCCACATAGAGAGTTCTTAGTGAAAGTGGGATGGCATTTTTATGACCACTCGTAATCATGCTAATAACATGGCTAATTTGTTCAGGGAACCAGTAGCCAAAATTCAGGAGCCAAGACTCTGTTGTCTAAGTGCTAGGCCGGACATGTCCCCTCTCTGTCTTGAATGAAGTGTGTTATTAATTAACTGGAAGCCTAACAGTCTTTTGACGTTCCCCGAAACAGTTCCTCTTACACTGTAAGCTCTTTAGGACTGTGAAGTGATAACTCCTGGGGAATATTGCTGCTGAGGTTGGTGGCAGCCCTGCCAGGACAGAGGGGACCCAGGGACCCAGTGCATGACATCCAGAGAAGCCACCTATGAAAACTATAATGTGTTCTGAGGGCCGATAGGGACGACAGGGAGGACACTAGATAGTTGAGTTGTTTTTAGAATGGTGTCTGCAGTTTCATACAGTTCTTGAAATCACATGATTTTTCATCTCACTTTTTTAAAGAGTAGAAAGTGTAATAAATACAAATGGTAGGATTTTAACGTTCATTTCTGTTTGGCTTTAACATACCTTGGGGGTTCAATTGGAGCCAATTAAAGCGGAATTCTGGAACTCCCACTCCTGGGCTTCTCCTGGCTCCTAGTGAAGGTGAATCTCCAGGGTTGCAGCCCCAGAGGATCTGTCTTTTAAGATCTCTCCTGGTAGTTCTAATCTAAAGCCCTGGTGAAGAGCCACTACTTGAGAGTGGGGTTTTAAAATTATTATTTATATTTGAATATGTGTAGGCCTGATATTCTAGGAATTAATACTTCATACAGTTGTGTGCACCTAAAGATAGGCTTTTCTAAAAGTGAGACATTTGCTGAACTTCCCCATCTTAACCTGTTGCTAGAACTCTCTAAGTCTGATGAAGCACAGCCTTTCTGTGACCGCCTTCATTTGCATGTACATGTAAAACGGGTCTCACTCAGCCTGCTCCAGGTAACTGACCCTAACCGTTACTGCCTGCAGGGTGCCTTGCTCCCACCCTGCGGACACAGTGTGCCTGCTCTGTACTCTGCATATTTATGTCAGGAAGAGTACAAAAGTAAGATTGGGTAAGGGCTTCTCTACATCATGGGCTTTAAAAATTATAGATCTAGCCCTCATATAGCTGAGAAAACTCGACTTTTAAGGAACATGAAGCATTCTAAACAAATGTAGGTTATAAATGGGTTTGTCGCGTAGGCCCTGGAAGCCTCGTTTCCTTGGAGTGCCTCAGTTATGTCGTTTGTCCGGGGAAATGGGAAAGACTTGAGGGGCTGAGGAGCAAGGGAGCATCTGAGCCACAGCCCCATAGAAAACCAATAAAAGAAGCTCAAACAGCGGAAGAAAGCGTGCGATTCCAGTGCCAGGAAGCATAGGGAGCTGGTACGTTGAGTGCTGAGTGGCTTCCTGGTGGCGAGCTTGCTGTCCACATATAATCCAAGGCAGGAAGACTTTCTGAACAAGGTCCTTAGAGTCCCCTGCTCCACATGGACTGGGCGATGGACCCGGAGATCTGAAACTGCCCTCACACGTGTGCTTCTCTTGGCCCCGCAGCCTGGCCGGGGTCTCCAGGAGCGTGACACTGGTGATCGCATACATCATGACCGTCACTGACTTTGGCTGGGAGGATGCCCTGCACACCGTGCGTGCTGGGAGATCCTGTGCCAACCCCAACGTGGGCTTCCAGAGACAGCTCCAGGAGTTTGAGAAGCATGAGGTCCATCAGGTAAGCAGTTCTTAGGGGACATCAGAGATGCAGGCAGGTGCCCCTGAACGGTGCCCACAGTCTTTCCGTGCACAGCCAGCATCATGGCGTGTGGAGTTGAAAGGCCCACAGAGGACATCGGCTCCCAGGGCGCCCAGCTGCACCCCTTCAGGAGTCGTCACGATCCCTCGTGCACCTGTTGAAGCCACAGGCGCCTACCCTTTGTCGTTCTCCTTGTGCCTGGTACCCCCTACTAGCTTGTTTCTCTCCCTTTGGGTGACGTACCATTTCCTTGGTCTGGCCTATTTTCATGTCCTAGGCCAGCACCTTGAAGGAGCAGTTCCTTCTCTTGCTTGACCCTGGCTGGCCAACCACAGAGCTCTGATTTCCCACTGCTGTTTGTTTCCCTGGGTATGTGTGGCACCATCTCTGTGGTGAAGTCACAGGTGCAAGCCCACGTGGATGCAGACGTGCACATGTGTGTGACGTTTCGGGTTTGTTTCCATCCTCTCCAGTATCGGCAGTGGCTGAAGGAAGAATATGGAGAGAGCCCTTTGCAGGATGCAGAAGAAGCCAAAAACATTCTGGGTAAATATAAGGAGCAAGGGCGCACGGAGCCCCAGCCCGGCGCCAGGCGGTGGAGCAGTTTTCCAGCACTGGCTCCGCTGACCTACGATAATTATACGACGGAGACCTAACGCAAGCGACCTGCTGCCTTCCTTCCCACTGCTTGTCTTCAGTGTGCCCGGCTGGGCAGGGGTGCGGTGGTGTTGGCCGATGAGGACAGGAAAGGGAGATAGCCAGGGCGAGGTGGGGCGAGGGCTCCTTCCCCCAAGCAACACTGCCCAGCCCTGCTCCAGGCCCCTGCACTCCGCCCACCCCTACCCTGGCTGCACCTGAGCTTGCTGCCCCTGGGGATGTTGCCCAGTGGCTGTGCACTGCTCTGTGCACGTGCGTGTGTGTGAGTGCACTTGTGTGTGGGTGACTAAGTGTATGGATGCATGTGTGTGCCTGTGTGAGGGTATGTGCACCTAAGTGTGTACATGTGCGTATGTTGTGAAAGTGTGTCTGTGCACATGAATGTTTGTGTGTGTGTGAACTCTTTCTTACTGCTGGAAGTCACAGAATTCATATTGCTGCCCGGGTTGGTGTGGCCCCCTTTCCCTTTGTCCAAGACTCCACATGGAAGGCATTTGAGCTCGACCTCCGAAAAGCTACCCAGCAAAGAGCAGTCTGTGCCTCTGAGCAGACCGTGAGAACTCAGGGGACGAGTGGCTAAGAGCATGGCCTCTCCCAGAACCCACCCAGGGTGGTGTGGTGGGGGCAACAGGGGCCAGACTCCTCTAGAGGGAGGGTGGCTCTGGGGCCCTGGAAAACGTGAGAGACCGCCCTGAGCTGGTCCAGTGGGCCAGCACTTTATACCAACTCAGCATTTAAGGGGAGTATCTTAGATTGCCTCCATCTCAATGTGAAGGCACCAGGCTGAGGGTTCCCTAGCGCCTCGAGTCAAGGCCACTTTTCAGCCCATCGAGCCCTGAGTTCTACTTGGTATTTGTTCTCTGGAGCTGATTGCACTTGAGCTCTGTGGTGGGCAGGCGCACTTTAGCCTAAGTTGGGTGCCCCAGGGCGCCCCCTCCTCTCTGCTCCTTGCCAGCTTCATTCACTCCCAGCCTCTCACTGTCCTCACTTTGCAGGGGCTCCTCCTCAACGTTTGCATGCACCTGCAAGAATTGGGAAGAAAGAGCATTTATTAGGCACTGTAGCAATTTGCATTTTAAAATGCCTGAGCATTTATTAAGCTTCTTGGTCACTTGGGTTTGATAATTGATCTGAGCTACCTCATCGAATGTTTTTGGAAAGGTGTTTTTTGGTATGCAAGTCAGCTTTGCCTCACCGTTGAAAATGTTCGGTCATGATTGCTTTTGAAACCAAAGGGGAAGGTACCGATATCATTGAGCTATTTAAAGTTGCCAGTTTGGGCTCCAGTAATGCTTTCTGGTGGGTAAAATTCCACATTCAGGCCACGAGAGCATCTACAGTTTGTACTCTGGGGCTGCAGGCATCCTGGGACGCTGTACGCAATTCAGTGGTCTAGTCCTTTATACCGACTCAGATTCCTTAAGCATGCAGAGTCACTCGAATGAAAAAACATACTCAACCTCTCCCTAAAAAGATGTTGCAACCCAGTTTCTCTGAATTCCACCACAAAAAGAGACCCTGAATAAGAAGAGCAGTTTTCCTGTGCATATAGAGGGTGTGTCAAAGGTGAGCTTTTTGGGGACCGGGAAAAACAAAGTTGCCTGATTCCTCGCATGTGCACAGGCCCCGGATGTACACCCGGAAAGGGGAGTGTGGCTGTAGAATCATCCATCCGTCTACAGCTAAAACAATTGGCCAATAAAGTACATGTTTTTCCTAAGCCAAAAATAAATATAAATACGTTAACAGAAAAATGATTTAGGATATAGCTTGAATGCTTAAATATGTGCACCTTTACAAACCTCTCAGTGTATTCTTGGAGTTCTTGAAATGTTGTTTTAATATTTGTTGCCAGTAATGTTCTTTCTTCACAGCCGCTCCAGGAATTCTGAAGTTCTGGGCCTTTCTCAGAAGACTGTAATGTACCTGAAGTTTCTGAAATATTGCAAACCCACAGAGTTTAGGCTGGTGCTGCCAAAAAGAAAAGCAACAGAGAGTTTATTTTTAAGTATCCAGTAGTGATTTGTAAACTTGTTTTTCATTTGAAGCTGAATATATACGTAGTCATGTTTATGTTGAGAACTAAGGATATTCTTTAGCAAGAGAAAATATTTTCCCCTTATCCCCACTGCTGTGGCGGTTTCTGTACCTCGCTTGGATGCCTGTAAGGATCCCAGGAGCCCTGCTGCACTGCCTTGTGGATGGCTTGGCGCTCGTGATTGCTTCCTGTGAACGCCCCCCAAGGACGAGCCCAGTGTAGTTGTGTGGCGTGAACTCTGCCCGTGTGTTCTCAAATTCCCCAGCTTGGGAAATAGCCCTTGGTGTGGGTTTTATCTCTGGTTTGTGTTCTCCGTGGTGGAATTGACCGAAAGCTCTATGTTTTCGTTAATAAAGGGCAACTTAGCCAAGTTTAAGGTCACGTGCGATGCATTCTTCCCTAGCCAAGGGGCAGTCACCACGCGCCCTTCTGCCTGTGAGGGATTCCAAGGCAAGACTGAAGCCTACTCCTGGTTTTATTTTAGAGGCTATTGTTTGCCTCCAGAAGGCGCTATAGCAGATGCTACAAAAGGTGAATTCATATCTCCAAGGAAGAAAAATAGGCCATGAGTGTGAGGTGAAGGAAATGTGGACGTGAGAGTTAGTTATGTTTTGCCTGCACAGTGGGAGCGGCGTATTCGGCGCCTGGAACGAGTTGTGTTTGCCCAGGAGCATGCAGCCAGCCGCGCCGTGTGCATCTGCCGCACAGCATTGAACACAGCTACTCTCATTCCATCTTCAGCTTTTAATCTGAAGGAACGTCACCTGAATTGACGAGAAATTAAAGTCAATTTGTAAAATTTTCCTTCTCTGATTTGGTGGAGGAAAAGGGAAATTTAACGCTGCTAGGGTAAGTTTGGGTTGATCTAAAGGCAAGTGAACTCATGAGCTGGTTGACTGTAGGTGGCAGACTTTATGTAGATTCTGATGCCTTGAAGCTCCCGGCAGCAGCTCAGGGGAGCGGCTGGGGGCCACAGGAGAGGCACAGAGAGGTAAGGCACCTTGCCAGGTTCCCAGAGGTCTGACTCCTGAGCTTCTAGCCTCTGCAGCAGTCCGATGAGCGTGAGGGGACACTCTGATCAGTTTCAGGCAACAGAAGCACCTCGGGTGTGACGATGCTTATCCTGACGCAACATGCATGCCTGGTATGGCACAGGTGGCTCTGTCCTCGGTGCCTCTGAGTGTTTTCATGGGCCAGACCAGCAAGCCCTGGTTGTGTCTCCTGTGGGGCCCACTCAGGAGGCAGCAGCCAGGCCCCAGCACAGCCCAGGAAGACTTGTGTGTGTCTCCTGGGGTGTGAGGCAGTAGCCACAGCAGGAAAACAGGTTTTCATGCAACAGCCCCAGTCTGCAGGGTCACCCAGCTCTCAGCCAATGTCACTCCCCACTACCATGTCTTACTGCAGGATTATATCTGACACCAACACCCATCATCTCATAATTGCGTGCTGCTCTGTAGGTCCCGAACTGTTGCCCCTAAGCTTTTTAAACCGACAGAGAAGGTATTTCACTCACTCGAGGCTCAGAGGGGCTGTGAAATGCACCTCGGAATGCGCCTGAAGATGTCCACATTGCTGGGACTGGAACCTGCTGGATCTTTTGGTCCCAAATCAGTGGGCAGGGAGGGAAGGAGTGAGGGCACAAGGGGCTGCCAGCTGTGGCTGGCGAAAGCAGCTGGGAGGAGCTCAGCAGAGTCACTCATGGGCTCCGGCCCAGGGCTCTGGAGGGTTCCACTGAGGCAGGGCCAGGCTCAGGCAGCAGTGTTGGCACCAGGAACCTCTCCTTGCCTGCCCCCCTCCAGTCTCTGGGAGTTTGTTTTGGGCCATCGAGTGGGGGCAGTCAATTCCTGACCTCTGTCTGGAAGCTCAGGGCCATGCTGAGATGGTGTTGACAATCTTAGATGTTACAAGCCAGAGATCCTGGTCTGTTCACAAGCAGGCCAGGCCTTGTGGGTCACCCTGGAGATGGGAATTGGCAACCTCTGAGCCCCCATGAAGACCTGGGCGTGTACAATGAGGTGGGTTGACGTCCACGGCACTTTCCGTTATGCTGTTTTTTCTTCAATTTCTTTGAACACAGATCTTTTCTAGCCTGAAACTCAGAATCACAGCCTGTAAGCAGAGGAGACTTAACTGGGTCAGCTGCCTCTCCATTCATTCATTCATTCATTGACTTGACAAATTTATATTGATCGTAACAGGTGCTATGGGATCCAGCCAGGCCTCAGACACACTCCTGATTCTCAGAAAGACTGTGGCCTGGGGGGGTTGGCAGTTAGGAAAGTTGTCACTCACAGCAGGGGTCCCCAGCCCCTGGGTCACAGACCAGTACTGGGCCATGGCCTGTTAGGAGCTGAGCCACACAGCAGGAGGTGAGCCGTGGGCGAGTGAGCATCACCTCCTGAGTCCCACTTCCTGTCAGATCAGCAGTGGCATCAGATGCTCATAGGAGCACAGACCCCATCGTGAACTGTATGCGAGGGATCTAGGTTGCACGCTCCTTATGATAATCTAATTAGTGCCCAGTGATCTGAAATGGAACAGTTTCGTCTCGAAACCATCCCTGCCCCACTCTGATCCATGGAAAAATTGTCTTCCACGAAACTGGTTCCTGGTACCAAAAAGGTTGGGGACTGCTGACTTACAGGACAGCATGGTAAGGACTATTACAGCTGTCCCTGGTGCCATGTATGGGGGAAAGGGGTGAAAAGACACATTCCAGTTTGAGGAGGTGGGAACATTTAAGGGAAGTGTCTTAGAAAACGCAGTACCTAATTTAAGACCTGCAGTATAAGCCGTGGAATGAGCTGGGCATGGCGGGAAGGAAGGAAAGTTCAGGTGGAGGCCCAGCACGTGGGCTAGCCAGCAGGCATGAAAGACCTTGGGGTCAGGAACGAGAGCCACTGCAGAACTAGAGCAGCCTCCCCAGGGCTGGGCAGTGCTGGGATTGTGCCAGCAAGGCTGTGAGCACAGCCAAAGCCTGACCAGCCAGGTTTACTTCTTAGGCCAGCCCTTGGAGCTAAGCAGGCTCAGAGGGGCAGCACCTTACCATGTTCTCAGAGGTCTGACTCCTGAGCTTGTAGCCTTGTAAGTGGTGCGGCTGCAATTCTGCAGATGGTGGGGGAGCGGGGGACTTGCTGAAGGGTGCTGAGCCAGCGGGAGGCATGATGGGTGTGCAGGCAGAAGGCTCACGCAGGTGCCCAAGTGGGGTGGGGCTGCGTGTTGGGGCCAGTCAGGAGGCTGCTGCTAGGACTATGCCGGTGAGAAAAAACAGCATCCTGCCACGGGTTATGGTAGTGGAGATGAAGAGGGGCCCAGCAGGCAAATGGACTTGATGGAGGGTGGGGAAGGACATGCAACTATTCTTGGTGACTGATCGCATATTGGGGAGTGAGGGCCCAGTGCCCCGCCCGCTCTCTGGGACCTTGCTAACAGTGCAGTGGCTCTTTTGTCCCAGCATCTTCCTGTACTGTGTGGTGTGTATGCCTCTGCAAAAAGGTCTAAGGAAGATGCTACAGAAGGGGCTGGGTGGGTCCCAGATCAGGGGCCTCCAAGCGGGGCTGTGCTTGGGTGTAACCTGGCTCTGCGGTTAGGTACCACGTTTGTCCATCATCCAGGACACATTCCCAGGGACCAGACTCATGAAAATGAAGGTTAAATTCAAATTTCCAATTTCCTATTTTACTGTGAAGGATAAAATATTGGCTCTCCAAAGACTAATGTCATCTCCTGGTCAGGCTAGCTCTGTTTCTGTCATTAGCAAGATTTGGGGAGATTACCTTAGTCCTGGGGCATTGTGCAGTGAGCGTGAGTGGTCAGGACCTGAAGCTGGGTAGCCAAGGCTCTGTCCATACCTGCCGTGTCTCCGGGCTGGGGTGCTGCTGGTGCAGCAGATGAGGCACATGTGAGAGCAGGGCTGCTGCTCCTGAGAGGCTGCCTTTCCTGGGCCCCAGGCAGACCCCTGCTGCACACCTGTTCTCTCTGCCCATGGTGATTATTATTTTGTGTGTGTGACAGAGTCTCACTCTGTTGCCCAGGCCAGAGTGCAGTGGTGCAGTCTCGGTTCACTGCGACCTCTGTCTCCCGGGTTCAAGTGACTCTCCTGCCTCAGCTTCCCAAGTAACTAGGACTACAGGCGTGTGCTACCATGCCTGGCTAATTTTTATATTTTTAATAGAGACGGGGTTTCGCCATGTTGGCAAGGCTGGTCTCGAACGCCTAACCGCAAATGATCCACCCACCTCAGCCTCCCAGAATGCTGGGATTACAGGTGTGAGCGACTGCGCCTGGCCTGCCCAAGGTGATTCTTTTCTCAGATCACCTTCCTTAAACTTGAGTGTTTCCAGATCTCCTCAGCGCCATTTGTGCTTTTCCCTGGGTTCCTGCTAGTGGCTGTTTTTGTTTATTGGGTGCCAGCTCTTTCTAGTTTCAGTCTCAGCAGAGAATTCTGTTTCCAACTTCTGGAGCTGCCTTATGTTATTTGGACACAAGACAGCCGTAAATTCTGCTGACCAGGGTGTGCATGTGTGGGCAATGTGTATTTTATTGTTTTAGTTTTATTTCAGAGAACACCTTAGCCTCCAGGAGAGTTACATGTGCAACTTCTCGGAGAGTGCCGAGCTCAGGTTCCTGGCCATTCAGGTAGCTCAAGCAGCAGGCACCTGAAAGCACTCCGAGAAATGGCCAAGTCCTCATCGCACAGCCAGAGCTGGTCACAGTGCTGCTCTGCACACCAGCCTCTAGTCATAAAAATAAGGAACACACTAAGAATCACACCCCTGTGATCCCACATCAGATGTCTCCTCCCATCCTGAGTTATTAATAATTTTATTAAGAATGTGCTTTCAACACGCTTGTATTTATATATGTACTTAACAAGAAATCACCAAGACTGCAGCGGGCAGTTCCTCTTCCCTTTCCTTTTCATTGCCCAGAGAAAGGGAGAAAAAAAAAAAAAAAAAAACACTGCATTTGACTTGTCACTTGGAGGCTTAATTCCCTTCTTACATGCAGCAGCGGGGTCTCCTTCCGCCCTCAGGCACAGCTTGCTTTGAGACTTGCAGTATCACAATTAGTGTTCTCTTGCAGCTTGGACTTAACCAGCTTAAATTACCATCTGACTGAAGGGTGCGAGTGCTGGGTCTGCATGTGTTTCTTTCCATTGGGGGAAAGATTTGCCAGTGCATGTTTGAACATCTGCAAGTTTGGGTTTATTTTGGCTCCAAATCTGTATGCAAACTGTTGGTCATAAAGAGTTAGAAGTTCACAGCGAACCTTCCTGAAGCTTCTAGTTCAGTTTTTAGAGCTTGGTGTTGGAAGAGATCTATTTCAGCAGGTGCCTGAAAGTATGGGGAGTTCAATATTCTAATTGCGTATAGTGGCAGCTATTGGTTTAAAGGTAGGTTTAGCAGAAAAGACATTTTGGATGGGGTCATTTCTGTGCATGTCCTGTGTACACAGGCCTGATTTTAAAAGCTATATAGGCCGGGTGGGGTGGCTCACGCCTGTCATCCCAGCAATTTGGGAGGCCGAGGTAGGTGGATCACTTGAGGTCAGGAGTTCAAGACCAGCCTGGCCATCAGGTGAAACCCTGTGTCTACTAAAAATACAAAAAATTAGCTGGGCGTGGTGGCACGTGCCTGTAATCCCAGCTACTTGGGAAGCTGAGGCAGGAGAATCGCTTAAACCCAGGAAGTGGAGGTTGCAGTGAGCGGAGATCACACCATTGCACTCCAGCCTCGGCAATAAGAGTGAAACTCCGTCTGGAAAACAAACAAACGAAAAAACCTAGATGACGGGGGTGAGGTTAGGGGGATGCTTTTTGGGTTAATAATTCCTTCAAGGAATAATGTTATGGAGGACAGGGCTTGGAAAAGTGCTAATCCCAGCAAGAGCCGCCTTCCCAGCTTGGCCCGAGGAGCCACATCACCACGCAGCAGCCCCCACAATGCATGGTAGTGGTAGGAAGCTTGGCCCCTCTCTCCCCGCAGAGGCACGTCGTCCATCGTTCTGCCCTGGGCCTCGGGCACCCACCCCCAGAAGCAGCCCCATCAGCACAGACAGGAAGTGCACCTTGCTGGTGAGCAGGTCTGCTGCTTGTCAGTCAGCGCTGGGTTTCCCCAGACACTGATGGGCAGCCTTTTTGGAAAATAAGAATCAGAAGACTCCAACACGTGCACCCAAGAAATGTCACCTTCTGCTTTACAAAGGGTGTGCCCTTCATGGCAACAGGCCCAGCCGCACAGAGCTTCCTCAGAGCCAGTGTCCTGGGAGAGGCCTGTCATGTGCCAGGGTCAGCTGCTGGGATTCTCCTGGGTTTTGTGTTAAGCTGGGCCAATGTGGTGACACAGGGAACACCAGGAAGGTGTGAGAGGAGAGGAACTGACTCTTGGCTGTTACAGCGGCTGTTTGCAGGTTCAGGTGTGGCCGAGAGGGGTGCAGAAGGGTGGGCTGCCATCATTTCATGCCTGGAAAGTCACTTCCGCAGCAAGAGGCCCGCTCCATGCCTTGCCAGGCCCTCCCGTCACCGTGACCCTCCAGCTCCCAGGACCACCAGGAGCACAGGGTGGGGCAGAGGTGGTATCAGCAGATGAGAGTCTTGAAGTGGCTGGGGCCAGGCGGGCCTGGCTGAGGTTCAGTTGGGTCCTGATTCTCTGGAATACCTTGGGGAAGTCCCCAAGGAGGCAACACACTCATGTGGGGAACTTTTCCCCTCCACTGCCAGGAAAAAAACTCCCTAGAAGGGATGAGGGGTGCAGAGAGCACCCTGGCTGGTGGCATTTGATGTGTCTGGGAAGGCCCCTTCTATCCCCAAAGACCTCCCATTAGATGGCAGGGTGGTCAACCTGAGCATGGCCAACAGCCATTGGGCGCTGATGCATGGCAAGAACTGGCAAAGGGCCTTTTCTTTTGAAATCACGTCCTCACCACCATCTTGTGAGATAGGTTTTACTATGATCCTCGCTTTCGGATGAAGACACTGAACTCTAGTCTGACAGCCAGGAGGCAGCCAGGTCAGGACTGGAATGCAAGCAGCCTGACCCCAGTCACAGGCAAGGTGCGCCTACAGTCACCCCAGTGCCTTTGAGGGGGAATCACAAGAGGAGGGTGAAACCCACCCAGTGCCAGCAATCATGTGCCACCGTGTTGCAGTTCTTCCCTGAGGATGGGCGTGCATTTGATTAGAGGCCTTGTAGAGTGTGGGAAGGTAGGGAGTGGCAGAGATTCACTTCTTGCTTCTTGCAACCAAAGGGTGGCAGCAGGACAACCATGCACGCCTCTGCCGGGACCTTTCTGCCTTAGCCTGCAGTAACTGGCTGGGCACTGGGTGTCCTGGGCCCTGGGTTGCCCCCCGCAGGAATATAGAGTTGCCTGTGTGTGCAGTGGTGGGTGCTTTCTGTTCTCGATGCTCCATCTCTGTGAAAGATGAGCTCTGCATGTCCCACAAGGTATCTTCAGAAGCACAGAGATTTGCTGTGCTTGTCCAAGAAAGCACCCTATGTGTTCAGAGTGGCCGAGACGGGACCTCTCTCACAGCCTGGCACCAGGTCCTGGCAGGAAGCAGCCCAGCCTGAAGAACTCAGACAAAGAGAGGCTCATCAAGACCAGGCAAGAGAAGCAGCAGTGGGTGTCAGAGCAACCAGACTGGCAGGAGCTCCCTCCAACCCCTGAGGCTGAGGGGCAGGGCTGGGCGATGGTAGCACCTGAGCCCATTAGGACCTGGACCCTGGAGGGAGCCGGCAGGCCCTGGGCAAGGCAGGCTTTAAGAAGTGCAGCGAGGAAGAGTCTGTGTGGGGCGGCCTGGGTGGTGGGCACGGAGCGGGGTGGTTGCCTTTCACACAGGCAGCCCTGGCCCTCAGCCATGGGTGGGGCTGGCACCTCAGTGATTGGATGGAGGAAGTGCTACCAGCTTCTGAGAAGCATCGGAGTGTCAACAAGCTGACACTAAAAGGGGGTCTGAGTGAGGAGTCTCTGCTCTCCTACACAATGTGCTCCAGAAATGTGCTATTCGGAGCTTTGCCTGTGACCCCCTGCTTTGGAAGCATTCCTGCCCATGTGCCCCACTGATCTCTGCTTTTCCTGGCAGCCTGTCTGGAGAACCGACCCCTCCCAGGGAAGGTCATCTGTGTTATGGGCGTGGGAGCATCTGCTATGAACTGTGTCCTCGTAAGAGAACCCTATGAAGAGGGGTGGCCTCATCTGCGGCCCCATTGGCCGCTGTGCCCACAGCCCACAGTGAGAGCAAGGTTGGCACCACACAGATTGCCATGAGGGAAAGGAATATTTAATCTGGGCAGCCTCTGTTCGGAGGAGGTGGGGAGAGAAGGCAGTCACTCTGGAATATTCCATGAACAGAGTGGAGCCTCGAAGCCTGGAGCGCAGGCAGGGAGGTGCACCGGGCGGAGAGGCCCACAGGGGCTGCTCGGTGGGGGGGTACCCTGGGCGAGGAGGGGGGATGAGGGCACCGGGGCATGAATGGCCTGCAGGTAAAGGCCCAGAACTGGCATGGCCTTGGCATCACACTTGCAAACGCTGAGGACCTGTCCTGGGGAGACCAGAGACTAGAAGGCAGGAAGGGCTGGTTTCCAGGTGCCTGCCCAGGAAGCTCCTGTGCTGTGAGCTGTGGGCGGCTGTGGAAGGCCCTGGGGCTTGATTTAGGCCTGCGGAGGCTGGGCTGGCGGCTGCGAGGGAAGAGCAGTCAGGAGCAGGAACCACTGCCTGGACTGGACGCCTTAGGGACCTCTCCACAGAAGAATTGAACAAATGAGGTGACAATGTGGGGGCCATCGCCATCGTCTCCTTGTGACTGGCTGTGGTGGCTTGGGTTCTCCAGAAGCAGCATTAGGGGTGCAGACGGCACACTGGGGGGTTTACCCCTGTGACAAGAGGAGGCGCTGGGTCTCCCAACTACAGCTCAGTCCCACCTCCTCTCCACCAGCCCCATGGGCGCTGCCGGCAGGGACTGCCCTTCTGAGGAGCCAGGGTTGGGGAAGGATGCAGAGATGCCCGGCCCTGTGCCCCAACCTCACCTGGATGTGACCAGAGTAGCACGTACCTCCAGAAGAGGCTAGAGCTCAGGGGCACCCACCATGCTCCCAAACTACCTCTACAAAAACGAACAAAAAACCGCAGTGCACCTCTGTTTAGCGATATGATCTGATTGAAATATTTGTCACACAGCACGCCCTCTTTCTGTGCCAAGAATCGCCACGTGCACATCCCTTTTTTACTGTAATATTTATTGTATTTTCTTGGTTTTTTTTTTTTTACTGGTATGATAAATATAACATTCAATAAAAGAAAAGCTTTACTACATGCATTTTTTCTATTCCTTACTTATTTTATCCCATGATTATTAATGATTGTCATATAGAAGGGTGTCATTAATCAGATTTCCCTGACACCTGACACTTGCCAACTGGTTCCATTTCATTTTTTCTACAGAAACAGAAGTGAAAAGGTCTTGAAAATTATCTGACTTTTCACAGCTTCTTTCATTCTTTCTAGTCCTTTCTTCAAAGATAACTGAAGGTGACTGGTGATTGTTGAGGACCCTGGATGAGAAAGCTGCTTTGTTTTTCCTGAGTGTGTTCTGTGGGTATCCCTCCCGCTAAGAGACTCAGCATAGGAAAGTCTGCGTCTCACAGGAGGCCGATAGAGGCGGAAGCTTCCCCGTTTCTCTTTGTCAAAGAAACCCCTTCAGGGTGTCTTTAAATTACCATTTCCCCAAGTGCAGTTCAGAGTCAGATTTATAATAACGTATAATAATTTATGTAGATACAACTTGTTAAGACTACTTCTACTGCCAAAAAAAAAATTAAAAAATCACAGAACACCTCTATTTGATTATGTGATCTAATTTAAATACTTGTGAATGTTTGATGAGGCCCAGTCATGCAAATGCCTCTTACTGTACTGAGAATCACCATGTACAGTTTCTCTAAGGTGGGGCTCCCGCCTTCCTGCCAGGAGACCTTAAGCTTCTGGAGGGCAGGGCCTGGGGCTTTTCTGCCACTTAGAAGGGACTGGTGTGCAGTAGGTGCTGGGTCACCTTCCACGCGGACCCTCGGACCCTTGTCAAATCACTGGGCATGTCTCTGCTACTCCCTCCCTTTGCGTGTTGTCAGAGCCTCACTGTGGCCTTGCTTGTTTCAGGAAGTTGCTGCACCCCGCGAGCCAGCAAGGACAGCTGCGGGGGCCCCAGCTCATCCCTCAGAGCTGCGGATACAAAGTCTGTGTATCCTTCACAGAAAGAGCGCAGTCTTGGAGCTGCGTGTGCACCTCGCTGTTACTAGCGTGCTGGCCGAGTGCCTGGCTGAGCGGTCTGCCTGGGAGCAAAACTCCTGCTCCCCGAGTCCTCACTCACCCCACCTTTAGAAATACGCTCAGCCCTTCCTTGCCCTTCGCATGCTGTGGAATAGGCAGGGCCAGCTTTAGCCCACCTGGAGCTTCGTAAGCTTCTCCATGTGTCGACGTCATTTGTTTCTGGGACTTTCTGTTAAAAAGAAAGTTTTAGGAATTGACTGTTAGCCTCTTAAGCTTTCTTTTTTGCTTTCTTAAGCTTAAAAAAAATCATTCTGTCACGTTCATTCCCTTTTTCTGCATTTAAATCAGATCATCAAAATTACTGTTGGCCCCACTGTGCCCCCAGCCGTGTGCCGTACCCCCACCCAGCTGATGCCACGTACCCACCTGAGAGGGTGGGGGCTGCACTTGGAGGCGAGGGAAGCCTGGTGTCAAGCTCATTTGTCTCCACCTGTGTGAACTGCTCCTGCAGCTCCACCCTCTAGCTTCGTCCACCTTCTGGTTTGGGTTTTTAAACTATTGTCTCTTTCTGAGCCTATCATTGACCTGATTCTTGTCACCTTTCACTCAGATCCATGCACTTACTATCTGATAGCCTTGTTCTATTTCCTGGATTTTTTCTTCCACTGCCTTTCTCTCAATGTATGCTCATTTCTTGGAAGAGTTTGATGTTGACTGTTTGCTGTGAAACTAGCTCTGAACAAAGTTCACTGTAGCAATTGAAACAGTTGTTTAAAGCAACTTTTCTTTGAAAGATGCACAGCTTCCGATACCGGCCTCCCGCACTGCTCTATAAAATGCCCAGGTTAACACTGAACAACTTCCCAAGCCACTGGACTGACCACCACGTCCCGGCTGCAGACTCCCGGCCTAGACTTCACAGTGCCTTTGTGAACGCTTCAGGGCCGCACGTGGCATTCAGGTTTCCAAATCTGTTTTAGTTTGCAACATCTTTTATGTAGTTTCTTAGGGAAAAAAAAAAGATTCTCTAGATTTTCTGTCCAATAGTTTCTGAGATTACAAAAAAAAAAAAAATGTATTGTTCCTTCATCTATGTCAGAATCCAGAAAACTACTTTTATTTGGCCAATTCTAGAATGCTTTCAAAATGTTTTGCGCTTACAGAGCACTTTCACAAAAATTAACTCTTTTTCGCAACAAACCTATAAAATAACTAGCGCACATTTAGCTCTGAGCAGCAGAGGCTCTTCTAGCACTGCGGCCTGACTCTGGGTCCAAGGCTCTTTGCCCTAGACCGCATTGGAACCCAGGGTCAAGGAGCTCTTCAAGTAAGCAAAACAAAGTCCTTTCAGAATAACTTAGAAGCAAAGGTCGAGATAGCCTAAGCAGATGACATAATTGATTTGAAATGGATTTGTTTATAAGTTAATAAAAAAAGACGACGAGTGGAGGGGACCACAGTTACCTAATCCACAAGACAGTGTTGTCACCACACAATACAGTCATGCAGGAAAATGGTTTTCCGTGAGGGTGTGCCTTGAGGCTATAGCACTTGGAAGTCATCTTTGAGGCTCGTAGTAGGCATGAACTGGCGGTGTGTGGGATCCCACTGAGGAAGTCTGGACACACAGCTGGGTGCCATCTTGATGAGATGGCAGTGAGTAGACATGGATTTGTCCAGGAGAGACATTGCGGAAGAGGCAAAGACAATTCCAAAGTCTCCCAAATTCTTGGAAGATTCAAGAAAGACAAAGCTACCAAAAAGAAACAAGAGGCCCCCAGAAGCTTCCTGGGAGGGCAGATGAGGCTAGTGGCCCAAGCACTGAGCGAGCAGGGAGGAGGAAATTTGACCTGGGTGACTGCCTGGGAGCAGGCACAGATGCTCCAACAGAAGGGCGTGCTCTGGGGAGCACTTGAGGTGGACAGAGGGCGCCGCTTCATCCATAGTTGGACAGACCAAGCACTGAATTATGTATTCTAAGAAATGCAATTCTGAACCAGTGACTGCTATTCAGTCTAATACAAATCATCAAACACAAATGAATATACTTCTAAGGCGGTACAGCCCATGTCCTCTTGCCCCAGAGGTAAGAATGGTTTTGCCCCAAAACTTTTACAAAAAAAAAAGAAAAGCTTGCAAGTCCTTGGAAAAGAATGATCTTCAAAAGAAAAATTTCAATCGGAAAAGAAGCAGTGGGGCGATTAAAAAGTGGCTGTGACAACCACCCGCTTAAAGAGACAGTGATTCAGTGGAATGGTGGGCGTCCTTCTGACTTTCTGAGCCAGACTGAACTGAGTCAGCACACCACCACCACCGCCCTCTTCGACGTCTACCAGCTTCAGACTCAAAGGTGAGGAAGCAGAAAACCATGACATTCTTCGGAAGTAAAAAACAACTTGAGATTTGGGAAATTCGCCTGACTGGCATCACTTGGGTGGCGAAGATTTTCTTTTGTCCCAGATGTATACTTTTTGATCTGATAATAGCACTAGACAAATGTTCACGTGTGGAAAGAAAACTTCTCAAAACAACCTCTGAAGCTTATATTTATTTATCTATTTGCCAAAAGGAAGCAGGCGAGATTTAAGGTAAAAACAAACAAACTGTGGCTTCTGTAGTGACATCACCTTTTGCTTATTTGCTTATTTTATGAGACCCTTGTTCTTAGTGTGCTTGTTGCCCAAATCTCACTCAAGGAGACCTCACCGTAAAATCCCCGATGTGCATTTCACAGAATAGACACTGCCGTCCTGTGACACTTCAGAGCCTGCTGGGCAACAAAAACCAGAGAGAACGTTCTACACGCCATTTTCTAGGAAACGAGTGGGATTTGATCAGGTGGATCCTGACCTCGCGCTCGGCATGATTTGTGACTTTGGTGGCTCTCCCTGCAGTGTTGCCAGACGCTGCTGGGCGCGTCCCCTGCTTCACTGCCCTTCTGCTCAGGCTCAGTGCAGCCTCTCCCGTCCACAGTTTCCCAGTCCTTAGAGTAGGAGCAGGATTTCTCAGAGTTTTCTCTTCTGTAACATATCGGAGAGTCATTAAAAGATAGAAGTGTCTTTTTGATGTGTGGCCTTTGGGAGAAATTAGAATCATGAAAACTATTTCCGCTCTTCATTGTCGCCACGGCAACATGTCTCGAAAATGATAGAATTTTCTATTATCACCTTTCTTTATCCAAAACTTTGCCAGATTGGGGTCCCAGGATAATTTATCCCAAAACCCCAGTTTCTACGCATTTCTCGTGGTGCTTGGCTCCACAGAGCTAAAGATTCCTGAAACGGCACATGTTGCCTCCCTCAGGGCTGTGTGTTACAGCCACGTTCATATTTAGAACGTGGCAGGAAAGGCCTCCAGTAGTGGACAGACACCCACCTCGTGGCTCTCCAGACAGGTCATGAACCCCCTGAAAATCTCTAGGTCTCTAAAAGAGTGGATATTTTTTACAGTAAATTAACAGCAGCTGAATTCTCCAAGAAGACATGGGTTACCCCATTTACACTAAGAGTCCTCAGAATGTCTTTGAATAGCAACAGCAGCTGTTCTGTAATGCAAACCAAAGGACAGAGAAACCTTTTTTTTTTTTTTTTTACTATGGTAGAGTTTTGAGTGGGCAATGGGGAATTCTGGGCGTCTGAGTGGTTTCAAGCCTTTTTCCTCTTTAAATAGCAGGTCACACTGGGCATGTTTCATTGCTGATACCAATTGTTTTATATCCTAACAGGCAACACAGACTGCCTTACAAGACACACCCGTGCTGACCCCCGGCCCCACCCCTGGCCGTGTTGAACTTGGGTGACCATGCATACACATTATTTTCCACAGAAAGATACACACCAGAGCTCACTAGACAGCCCATTGGGTTGCATCAGGTGCTAACAGACACTGCAGCTGTCTGACCAGCAAAAATATTGTGGGCTTGCTGTAACGGTCATTTGCCTAGCTAGAATGTGGGGAATCTGATCTCTCTGTTTTTAGGAGATCATTTCCCATAGTTAAAGGAAGTCACTGGGATTGGTTTTAACTCCTATTTTGATTTTCTTCTCCTACAAAACACCATCCTCTCCTAATTTTTTTCATGCTTTTTGAAAACAGCTTTATTGAGGTAAGATTCACATACCATAAAATTCACCTGAGGTCGGGAGTTCGAGACCAGCCTGACCAACCTGGAGAAACCCCATCTCTACTAAAAATACAAAATTAGCTGGGCGTGGTGGCATGCATCTGTAGTCCCAGCCACTCGGGAGGCTGAGGCAGAATTGCTTGAACCCAGGAGGCAGAGTTTGCAGTGAGCCGAGATCAAGCCATCGCACTCCAGCCTGGGTGACAAGAGCAAAACTCCACCTCAAAAAAAAAAAAAAAAAAATTCACCCGCCTACAGTGTACAAGGATTTTTAGTAAACCTACTGTGGTGTGCAGCCATCTCCATCATCTGGTTTCAGAATATTTTCATTGCCCCAGTAAGATCCCACTGCCTATATGCAGTGAATACAGTGAATTCCCATTCCCACTCCCCATATTGACAACCACCAATCTCCTTTTTGTCTCTATCAGTTTGCCTTCTTAGGACATTTCATATAAAAAGAATCATGCCATCCTTCATGTCTGGCTTTCTTCACCCGGCATAAAGTTTTTGAGCTTCAGCCCCCTGGGGCACGTCTGGGTGGATCTTTCCTTTTGATTGAACAGCCTGGTTTCTTTTTTATTGGAGTGCAGGACTGATCACTAGTGAGTTGGTTCTCACAGTGGTTCTCCACCGGGGCTGACTGCCCCCTGGGGACATTTGTCTGGAGACATTTTTGGCTGTCACACCTGGGGTGGGGGCTGCTCCTGACATCAAGAAGGTAGGGGAAGCTGCTAAGCCCCCTACAAAGCACAGGGCAGCCTCCAGAGCTGGGAATTACCCGGCCCAAGTATCACGAGAACCAAGGTGGAGGATCTTGTGTTAGACTTCACTGAATCTTCACTTACCATCCGGGTAGCTGTCTAGAACCAAGTGGTGCTCGATGTAAACCTCCTTCCCTTTGAGAGTGCTGCATGCCACTGTACTGGAGTTTTTGTTTAGTTTTTACATATATTTGAAATACAAACTCTTTTGTGGAATTGATGACTTTTCTTACCATTTGGGTAAATTCTGGAATCTCCTAAAATATTATTGGTAGTATGCACTGTCCACGAGAGGAAGATGAGGAGAAAAAGAGTACAGCTCTCGTCTCCTCGTTGAGACACCACACAACCTGGTTTTAGCAACAGAAAAATAGCAAGTGGTTTGGCTGACGCAGGCTAAGATCCCATGAAGCCGCAGAAACAGGTGGGAAGCTTATAGTAAAGTCATCTAATAAAGTAAATCTAAGTTTATTCAGCAACAAGTTGCATTTCATTTGTTTTTGTGGTGTGAGGACCAGCGTTCCGCATTCTGGTTATATTTTGCTAGTGCTGCTCCAGAATTTTGAATCTACTTTTATTCTTAATATGAAGGAATGAAGTTCACAGTGGGGTAGAGGTTAAAAGGAAACAGATATAAAGAAACAAAACCAAAGAAGTTCTTATCATCCAGCATTTGGCACAGCATAAAATCCCTTTAGGAGCGAGAAGAAATCAGCCTGAATTAACATACTTTGTTTTATCTGAGACCAGGGACTCGCTGACCGCTTACTTCTTTTTCTCTGGGGTGGCTGAGATGCCAAGACATGAAATTCTATCTCTCAGTTCTTTGGAGCTCTGTGTGTTGGTGAATTAGAAACAAAGCACTCTGTTTGGAGCTTAATAACGTAAAAGGAGACTGCTGTGATGTGAGTCGGTAAACTGTAGTTGGCAGAGGGTACCTTTGGGGATTTGACAAATAAACAATGGCGGCATTTCAGCTGCCCAGGCAGTCTCCTCTCCTGACCCCTCTTTTGCTCCAGTGGGCAAGTCTGCCTCTGCCCTGCGAGGAGGACATGCGGAGGTCGTGGGATGCGCTCCGGGGGCTCTGCTGCAGCCTTGGGTCCCTCCTCAACCCTCCTCTTTGTTTTGACACAAAGAATAACAGCACCGGAAATATATGGTGAGAGTAAACTGAGGGCAAAGCACACACAGAATGCATGCATGCATATGTGTGCACGTGCACATATACACATGTACACACGACACATGCATCTACACGTGTGCATATGCACACATACACAATACATGCAGATACGCATATAGCATGTGCACATATGCACAGATACATTCACACATCCACATGTCTGAATGCTTGCATACACATACTATGTGTGTACACACACAATAACATGCATACACATATAGCATGTGCACACACAATACACGCATACCCACATGTGTGCATACATGTGCAGACACAGACATACACGATGCATGCACACACATATACAACGTGTGCACATGTATACATATACACAATGCATGCATACAGACATACACATACGATTCATGCACATACACATACAAAGTGTGTATGCACACTCATACAGGACTCACATACACACACACACATTCTTCAGCATTATTGCAGGCACTTGGACACATTCTGTATTCATCACTGCCAGATCAATATTGTGTCCTGTGTTACAGAGGAGGAAGCTGATGCCAAAAGAGGTTAAATAATTTGCTCCGAGCCACGTAGCAGGTAAGTAATAGAGCCTGGGTCGAAACCACGTTCTCTCCAAATCTGAACTCCAAAGAGAGAAGCAGCACAAAGGAAGTGTTGCCTTTAAAAAGATGTACCTCCACACGCGGGTGTTCCAGCCCAGTCACCCCAACACCACTGAGCACCATTCACCTCAACGAGGGCATGGAATTCTACCCGAATGTGAGGCGCAGTCGTGTGATAATAGACTTAATCTCTCTCTCTCTCTTCCCCCCCGCCCCCCCGGAAAGAAGGAGATGTAAGAGAAGCCCCCTGCCCCCCAGCACATGTTTCTCTAAACCATTCCAGCAATAAGTAGTTTGCTTTCCGGCTGTGGGAGGTGGTGGCGATGGGAGGGGTTCTGAATTCTCTGCGCACATCTCCTCTCTCCAGAGTCAGTGAGAGGATGAAGCTCTGAGAATCCCAGGGAGGAGAGTGGTTAGTGGCTGCTGTTACAGTCCCCTCAGGAGTGTGTCTGTTCTTCCCTGACGGTGACATTCTGTCCCCCAGAAATGTTTGCGGCTGATGGAGGCCTGTGGACTCTCCAGGAGCACAAAGCTCCCAGCTCTGTGACAAGCTGTTACCTGTGAGAACTTGACGCCCCAGCTCTGCTCCCTGAACCCACAGGCTCCCTGGGCATAGCTGGGCTCACAGCCCCCAGGACTTCTCTTTGTTTGTGATCGCGTTCTCATCCTTGGGTCTTTGGAGACATTTTATTTTGTAAATTCGAGGATTTCAATTGCTATTATTATATATATATATATATATATATATATTTTTTTTTTTTTTAGGTGAAGTCTCGCTCTATTGCCAGGCTGGAGTGCAGTGGTGCGATCTCTGCTCACTGCAAGCTCCGACTCCCTGGCCCAAGCGATTCTCCTGCCTCAGCCTCCTGAGTAGCTGGGATTACAGGCAGGCACCACCACACCCACCTAACATTTGTATTTTTAGTAGAGAGGGGGTTTCACCATGTTGGCCAGGATGGTCTCGATCTCCTGACCTCGTGATCCACCTGCCTCAACCTCCCAAAGTGCTGGGATTACAGGCGTGAGGCACTGCGCCCGGCCATTACTATTATTTTTTAAATGGGAACTCTGGCACTCAGGAAATGTTTATCCCAACTTTGGAGACATACTATGACCTAGTGCGCAGCCAGGGAAAAGTGACATCAGCCCTAAAAACAGTGAAATTCCTCAGGCCACTCAGCCCTTGCCAGACGCTGGCTTCCTGCACGGCCGAGTGACTGGACTGCGAATCCATTCCACGCTTATTGACCACCTTCTCTACCAATGAACGCAAAGCATTTCATTTCTTCTTAATTTCAACAAATTTTAATGGACAAAAATTGTATATGTTTATGGCGTACAATATATTTTGAAAATACGTAAACATTGTAGACTAAGTACAAAGCATCCGTTGTACAATTCAGTGAATATAATTAATAACAATGTATTGTATGCCTGCAAATTACTAAAACAGTGGACTTTAAGTACTCTCACCACTAAAATATAAGCATGTGTGGCAATGCATATGTTAATTAGCTTGATTTAACCATTGCATGAAGCATTTTGATGAGTTTTTTAACCCTCATCCTATTGTCCTTAGGAAGAAGAGGTGCTTTTCACAACTTCTGAAAGGGAAGGAGATATGTCTCATTTTTACTCCAGAAATCAGGATGGCCACTAGAAGAAGGCAGCAGCTGCTGCCTCCTTCTCCCTGCCTGCCCACTCGCCAAGGATTTTTCAAGCCTCATGTCCTTCAGCATCAGGCTGAAGCTGCGAGTTCCATCCTCAGACTGCTGGGAAACTTGCTTAGGGTCACAGAGTTAGAAAAGGCCTCGCCAGGTCGCAAACAGAGACCTGGTCCTGAAGCTGTCTGTGTGGTCCTGCCTGGCAGACCCCAGGTTTTCTGTGGCTTGCTGCCCTGTGAGGGCCCATGGAAGCCCTCCCCGGAGGGGCTGATGGAGAGAGTTCTGAATTCCTGGGCTCTGGGATGTGAAGGGAGCGGACTGCAGGTGAGGGGCTGTCAGATTCCAAAATGCTGCTGGCATAAATGTTATTGAATGAGTGATTCATTCTGGGAGTGTGGGGTTTGGGTGACTCTGAGTCCCTGTCCTCCAAACATTTACACACTGCACCTCCATGTGGGCAGGGAGCATAGGTGCCCACCTCCCATTCCCTGAGATAGGGTGGATAGCACTGGCTAAGACCTTAGGGTGAAACACACGCCGGCATGGGGTGCAGCGTTGAGGACTGAAGACGGAAATCCATATTCAAATAGCCATTCTGAGGGTTTCTCTTGCAGAGGTCATTTCTGCTCAGATCTGGTCGGCACTTCATGGGTTTGGCCTGGACAGGCAGCCGACCAAACCCGTGCTGGGCTGGGGCCCGGCTCACCATTTTTTGGCTGGCTCTTTATTGTATTATATTTCTTTCAGTTTTGTTGCTGAAAGTTCTTTTGGGGGTTTTCTGCTTAAAACCAGAACCTGCAAATCCATGTAAGGGGGCTCCCTACAGTGGGCTGTGGCAGTGGCCGGGGAGGTTCCCTGCACACACTGCTGTGACTTCTGCTAATATGAGCACTACTAGCTGGCACTCTAGGCTTCAGCTCATTTCTAATATTCTAGATGCAAACACGTACAGATCGATGTTCTGACATATTATTTTGGAGACCCTTCTTGTGCTCTGCCTGCCCTGATGTAGGCTCTGAGGGGACCCTGGAGCCACCTTACCCTGCTGTACCCCAGAGCAGTGCTTGGCACAGGGTGGGCACTCTGCATATGCCTTTAGAGGGAGCAAGGCCGTTCGAGTTGAAATCACCTTCTCATGAACCCAAGGCTGACACAGTGGCAGGGAATAAGTACATGCGGAGTCACAGACTCATGGTTGGCTGTGCATCCGAGCCTGTCCTCTCCATGCTGGAGTTCCCAACAGGCCAGAAGGGCCTCAGAGGGGTGGCCCAGACCCCCTGGCACACTGCACCCATCAAGTGTGAACAACTTCACTGTAGATTAACAAGTGTTATGGAGGGGGGCCAGGATCCAGTTTGGGGGTCCTCAGATATGCAAAGAGCTCACTGAAGAAAGAACTTTGATTATAGCTTCCCAAATGGGAGTTAATGACAAAGATACGGAGAAGTAGTAATAACAGTAGTTACACGAGCAGTGCAGTAGCAGCGGCAGGAATAGTAGTGGTAGTAGTAGCAGTGGTTGCAGTAGTAGTGGTAGGAGTAGTAGCAGCAGTTGCAGTAGCTGTGGCAGGAGAAGCAGCAGCAGTTGCAGTAGCTGTGACAGGAGTAGCAGCATCAGCAGTTGCAGTAGCTGTGGCAGGAGTAGCAGCATCAGCAGTTGTAGTAGCTGTGGCAGTAGTAGCAGCAGCAGTTGCAGTAGCTGTGGCAGTAGTAGCAGCATCAGCAGTTGCAGTAGCTGTGGCAGGAGTAGCAGCAGCAGTTGCAGTAGCAGCAGTTGGAGTAGCTGTGGCAGGAGGAGTAGCAGCAGCAGTTGCAGTAGCTGTGGCAGGAGGAGTAGCAGCATCAGCAGTTGGAGTAGCTGTGGCAGGAGGAGTAGCAGCATCAGCAGTTGCAGTAGCTGTGGCAGGAGGAGTAGCAGCAGCAGTTGCAGTAGCTGTGGCAGGAGTAGCAGCAGCAGCAGTTGCAGTGCAGGAGTAGCAGCAGCTTAGGTAGCAGTCGCAGTGCAACAGCCGCAGCAGCATCAGAGCCTCGGCAGCTGCAGCAGCAGTGGTAGTAATAATAGTAACAGTAGCAGCCACCCTTTTTTGAGCACCTCCTATGTGGCAGACACTGTAGCAGGTATTAGTTCATTTAATACTAGCAGGAGCCCTGTTGAACACTCTTCATGGCTTCCTTTCCCCCATGGCGTCTGAGCCCCCTTCACTGGCCTCACAGGAACCCCTGGCCACGGCGCCTGCCCGCTGCTCAGCCCTCCTCTGGCCACATGCCCCACCGGCACACAGCCTGCATCCTCCTTTCACTTCCTCAAAGGTGCCGTGCCCTCTCCCCTCTGCACTTTCCACCCCGACCCCACTGGCCTGTCTCCCTCCCCTCCATGGACCTCAGGTTAAGTCATGCCTGGTGAAAGCTCCCGGAGCTCAGACATGCTGGTTCCCCGGTACTGTCATTGCGGCTCAGTCCTTTATCTCCCCGTCCAGAAAAGACGGATGTGCTGGAGAAAGGACAGGGCCCATGGAGGGCCACCAGTGCCACCTGAGGTAGTGCCCAAGGCAAGAGCTGGAGCAAGCTGAGAAAAAAAGATGTAGTATTACGTTCTAACCCACAGAGCAAAATAAACACCCACAAGCCCAGACTGATACAGAAAATGCAAACCCTGCTAGAGGAGCGCATTCATCAGCCTTGCCCACCGCTCACTGCTGTGCCCCTCCAGGCCCTCGCAGGGAACATGGCACATTGCAGGTGCTTCATAAAGGACAATGGAGTGAAGGTGGTGGATGTGTGCCCGGCGAGGGTGGTGGCTGGAAGGTCTGCTGGTGCCTGAGGGAAGGGCAGTCAGTATCAGAGTTGGAACTCTGCAGCTGGCTTTAAACTTTGCTTTTTTATGACTGCCTCCCAAAGGTGAGGAAAACTCAGTTGGCTTCCTTGTTCTCACATCCCAAAGACAGTCAGGAGCCAGGACTGGCAGCATTTTACAGCTCTGTTAAGAGGTTGACCTGTCCTGGAAAGTGTAAAGGACTGTTCTTTACAGTTTATGATGCCACATTTCATGAATCTGAGAATCCATGCCACAAACGGCCTTGCTTTACCAATGCAAAAGGGCAAATCAAGGGGTTCTGGCCCGTCTTGTGTCATTCAAACTGTAGTTTTGAAAAGTTCAATTAGAATGTTTTGCCCGTGATAAGAATCACAAGAGACTCTTCAAGTGCTTTATCCTGGGAGAGTTGAGTGGTGCTGCCCAGCAGCAGCGAGAATGCTTCTCACGTTGCTATTCGGTGGCCCCTGCTCCGTGGGGATCCGGAGCAGTTCACCGCCTGGCTTTTGACTGTTTATAAATTTGGCATAGGCATGCCAGTGGGTTTTGCAGAATCCACGTAAGGATTGCACGTTACATACCAAGCTTGCCAGTGACGCACTGGCTGACATGTCCCACGGCGTGTCCCTGCTTCCTGGCCGCTGCAGCAGCCTGAATTCAACTCTGCAGAGCAACTTATGCTTTCCTGAACCTTATTTCCTTAAGAGCTATTTTTAGAAAAATTAGGACTGAGGTTTGATTCCTGGTTTTAGGCTCCCCAGGCTGGCAGAAGCTGGAATTGCTTCAAAGCAACCAATTCCTTCTTTGGCCGCTCACCAGTACTCCTTCTGCTGAGGGATGAGGGGCCGCCAAGGGGGACAGAAGTAAGCCGAGCTCTGCTCGTTGCCCTCACACTGGTGAGCTCCTTAGCGTGTCAGGGGCTGCTCCAGGTAGAGTGGGCACAGCCAGGACCAGAGAGGCCAGCTCCCTGCTCGCCAGGGGCCAGCATCCCCAGTGGATTCAAATGCAAAAGGGCAAATCAAGGGGTTCTGGCCCATCTTGTGTCATTCAAACTGTAGTTTTGAAAAGTTCAATTAGAACGTTTTGCCCGTGATAAGAATCACAAGAGACTCTTCAAGTGCTTTATCCTGGGAGAGTTGAGTGGTGCTGCCCAGCAGCAGCGAGAATGCTTCTCACGTTGCTATTCGGTGGCCCCTGCTCCGTGGGGTCCGGAGCGGTTCACCGCCTGGCTTTTGACTGTTTATAAATTTGGATTATAAATGACTGTGAAATGGATTACAATATGTGAGTATAGGTTTCATGGATCGATTCCCGGCCTGGAGCAGGGAACATACCAGAGGAGCCTCAGGCATCTTATGGGGCCAGAAAATGAAGAGGTGCTTGAAAAAGAAAGGGGTATGACAAGAAGCCACATGACTAACCTGGAGGAGCTTCCAGTGGCCAAAAGTGGAGCAATTTGAGCAACAAAATAAAAAATGAGAATAATGGATTCTAATCCATGGAATAAAAATAAATATCCCTAAGTCCAGATTGATGTAAATAAATTATTGAATAAATAATAAACAACAGAGAAGAGACGGTTCTTCCTTATAGAAGAACCCAGGTTAATGATTGTGGAAGGAATGAGAAAAATACAAAATCATCACTAGGCAAACTTTACAGCAGCAATTGCTGTCAGCAAGAGCCATGGGTGGACACTGCGACCACTGGGCAAGGCTTTGAGGAGAAGCAGGACATTCGCATTGTCGCAGCTGATGGAGAAATCCTGCAAACACCACCTTAACCAAGTGATCCAGGGAAACAGCACCACTCCTAGGACCACGGACATCACATCCCCCAGACACGTGGCAGTGAGGAGGACACATGCCCGTCGGTGGCATTCCTGCCAAACATGCACTAACCTCAGTGCAACCGGAGGAAACATCAGACACACCCAACAGAGAGGCAATCCACAAAGTGAGTGACCAGTACTGCCAAAGTGTCAGGAGCATGAGAGATGGGGCAGCTCTTGGACAAACCGTTAAGAAGACTCTACTGATCTACTCCCCTGTGGAATAAAGTGAAAGGACTTGGGATAAAAACACACTTTTAGCCAGGCGTGGAGGCTCACACGTGTAATCCCAGCACTTTGGGAGGCCGAGGCAGGCGGATCATGAGGTCAAGAGATCAAGACCATCCTGGCCAACATGGTGAAACCCCGTCTTTACTAAAAATACAAAAATTAGCTGGGCATGGTAGCATGTGCCTGTAGTCCCAGCTACTCAGGAGGCTGAGGCAGGAGAATTGCTTGAATCCGGGAGGCGGAGGTTGCAGTGAGCCGAGATCGTGCCACTGCACTCCACCCTCCAGCCTGGTGACAGAGCAAGATTCCATCTAAAAAAAAAAAAAAAAAAAAAAAAGACACTTTTAAACCCTGGCAGCACTCAAGCATCATGTGGAAAGCTTGAGAACCACGTAAAATGTGCAATAGCAGTGAGGTCGCTGAAGGGGCCAAGTGAGGTGGAGAGGGAAAAGGCCGCTGAGTCTGGCCAGTGTCGATGGATAGTTAGAGTAGTGCAGAGCAACATTTCTTATCTGTATTTAATAGCAGGTTTTTACAAATCAGCCTTATTTGAAAAACTGTCTAAACTCTCTTTTGCCAGATGGGTAGCTTACTTTGTGCACAACACTATTTTAAGTTCTATTAAACATAATTAAGAAATAGAAGAGAAAATAAGAGATTACAGGAGAAATGCACAAATCAAAGATCAAAAAGCATGTCCATCAAAGAAAAGAGAACCCTGGTACACTGTGGGTCAGAAGGTAAATTCGTATAGCCATTATGGAAAACAGTGTGGAAGTTCCTCAGAAGATTAAAAACGGAGCTACTATATAATCCAGCAACCTCACTACTGGGTATATATCCAAAAATATTGAAATCAATATATTGAAGAGATGTCTGCCCTCCCGTGCTCACGGTAGGATTAGTCACAATAGCCCAGATCCAAAATCAATCTTAGTGTCCCATCAGTGGACACACGGATAAAGTGTGGTAGATATACACCATGGGATAAGATTCAGCCTTAAAGAAGAAAGAAGTCCTGTCATTTGTGACAACGTGGATGAACCTGGAGGACATGATTCTAAGTGAAATAAGCCAGGCACAGAGAGACAAATACCACATGATCTCAGTCACATGTGGAATCTGAAAACGTCCAACTCATAGAAGTAGGTAGCACAATGGTGGGTACCGGGGCAGGGGTGAGGGGCTTAGGGGGATGCTGGTGTCAGGATACAAAATCTTAGTTAGATGGGAGGAATTAGTTCAAGAGGGCCATTGTACAGCATGGTGACTATATTTAATAACAGTGAATTGTATACTTGAAAGTAGCTAGAAGAGTAGATTTTAAGTATTCTCAGTGCACAAAAAAGGCGAGGTTATATATACATGTTTGATGTAGCCTTTCCACAGTGTGTGTGTATATATATAAACATATTGTACACCGTAAATATATACAATGTTTACTTTTCAATTAAAATAGATAAAAAGGAAGATTTTCTGACCAAAGTGAGTAGCTGATATAATTATATTATGCTGTCTTTAGATGCTAATTACATTACAAAAAAATTTCCATTTGGTTAGGAAATACGTATTTTAAGTGCCCATAGATACTACATGTATTCTGAGCTACAACTTTGCGCAGCCCACTACAGGTGAGTGGGTCAGAGAGGCCCCATCCAGGAAGAGGAAGCTGTGGTTTAATTAGAGCTGGGATGGGGGCTTGCCTGTTTCTGCTAAAGACAGAGACTTGAATCATTAGAAAATGGGAATAGGCTGAACGTGAGAGGCAGCAGTGAGGTTTGTTTTCTGTTATTTATCTTTTTTGGGCTGAAGAGGGCAACTAGGCCACTGGGCCCAAGGTTAGGAGGACAACTGGTGTCATGATAAAGATCTTTCAGGGTTTTGGTCAGATAATTGGGGTTGATTAATGTCATGGTGGAGCCTAGAGATTCTGAGAAGGAGGA
The DNA here is from genome assembly GCF_029289425.2 of Pan paniscus. Classification (NCBI taxonomy): domain Eukaryota; kingdom Metazoa; phylum Chordata; class Mammalia; order Primates; family Hominidae; genus Pan; species Pan paniscus. Next base: position 14,991,550 of record NC_073254.2, read on the forward strand.
GAGGAGTTCAGTTAGATACCCAGCGGGTCATAAGCAGTCTGACTGTGTGTGCGGAACACCCCCAAAGCCCACACTGGGGAGGCGACTTGAAGGAGGGGACTGTCACCTTGCAGAAGGCCGAGAGGCCCAGAGGCTCAGAAAAGGGATGAGGCCATTGGATTTTTGCCAGGAAAATGTCACTGGTGGTTTTGGTAAAAGTAGTTCCTCCAAGGTAAAGACCGAACTAGAGCTACTCCACTGAAAATTTATTGAGGGGAGGAAACATGCTGTCGTGTATCTTTGTATTTCCCAAAAACATCTAGCCCAGAATATCATCTTCAAATTTTTGACATTGGGGTTCTGTGTTTTCCTGCTGAAAGCTTCAACCAAAGCCACATTTCAAGCAATTAAGAAAAAGGCATCTTGGGAGGCTGAGGTGGGCAGATCACGAGGTCAGGAGTTCGAGACCAGCCTGGCCAAAATGGTGAAACCTCATCTCTACTAAAGATACAAAAAATTAGCTGGGCGTGGTCGTGCGTGCCTGTAATCCGAGCTACTTGGGTGGCTGAGGCGGGAGAATCGCTTGAGGTTGCAGTGAGCCGAGACTGTGCCATTGCACTCCAGCCTGGGCAACAGGGCGAGACTCTGTCTCAAAAAAACAAACAACAACAAAAAAGGCATCAATGTGAAAATAAGTAAACAGCATCAAGACGCGTTTAAGGAATACATTTTACAATGCAAAGGAGGAGAATGGAAGACTGGCGTAGAGGGAGGGATTGAAAAAAAGTTAAGGTCAAGAGATATTGTCCTAGGGTTTGACATAAATCAACATGATTCGTCAATCCTGATGTGTGTTTCTGTTCTTAAGAAAATATCTGTATGGTTTTGCTAATAATACATGTGTATCCCCCCAAAAGTATGAAATTCGGGGAAAAAACTGAGACCAGAACAATTTATACCGAGAACGTGTGATCCCACCGCCTATGTTGGTAACATGTTGGGGATTTCCCCGAGGCCTGCGGAGTTTTCTCAGAGTTAAGATCCTATCATGCATGCAATTTTGCGTATGCTTTCTTCCCTTAACCTCATATCGTAAGCATTTTCCCCAAATTAACCAACATTTTCATATAGTTTTCCTAACTGTGTAGATGTACCGCTGCGTACTTAATTGCTCCCCCGTGTCTAGATACTTAAAATATTTCTAGGTTTTACGGTAACCAATGCTGAGATGGACATCTTTGCAAAAGAGTGGTCCCATCGCTCTCCAGAAGGAAGCACGCGCATTTCAGCTGCACGGTTATTGTCTTGTGTGTTCTCGTTTAAATGGGTGTGAATTTGCTTTTTCTTTTTAGTAATCATTCACTCCTTTATTCATTTATTCGAAAAGATTTTATGTGGAAATCTAACACGCGGGAACACAGTTCTAGCACCGGCAGTCTCAGAGAGCAAGAGAGACGAGGCCCCAGCCCACGTGGCACTCACAGAGACAAACACCGCAGAAGAGAGGCAGAGGTTGGCCAGCACGGGAAGAGAGGCACTGTGGGAGAAGCGAAGGCACCTGAGGTGTGGGAGTGCCTGGGACACCGGGGGCCTCCCTGAGATGCAGCCAGGGAGCAGGCAGTCATCCAACAGGGATTATTACTGAGGCTGAAAATGTTTTCAATATTGATCGCACTGGGCTCGTTCCTTAATGAGACATGTGTCAGAGGCCGTCCTCACTCCCCAGCAGCTCCTGTTGGCTTCGAGCAATTCTACCAACCCGTCCCCCTCCATGTGTTCCTCTCTAAATGGAATCACAGTGCCTGCTTCACCTCCCCACTGGGTTCTGTGAAAAATTAGAGGCTGGTGCAGAGAATCCCACCAAGTCAGCCACAGACCAGACACGAGGTTGACCCCTCTGCAGCTTGTCACTGAATGCCAGTCTGATGTGACTCCTATGTGGAGTCCTCTGACCTCCTTGAGGGCCTCAGTGTGTAAACAGGTGCCAGGCTGAGCCACCCCCTCGAGGCTCCCTCCTCCTAGCATGTGGCTTAATGTTTCAAAACCAGTTTTGGAGAAGAATCCTCCCTGCAGTGGCTGTGCTCATAGGAAGGGCCCGGCAATCCCGCCCCTCCACCCGCACACCGCCTGCCCTGGTCACCGTGCTCCTCCCAGGGCCGCTCCCCACGTGGGTCTGCCCAACAGGCGTGGACACCTGCGGCACTTCCAGAGCCCGGCAGCCTGGACAGGAAGTTACCTCGCTGTTCCCCCCCAGGGCCACGCCAAAGCTGTGCTGAAGAAAACCTGCCTGCAGGGAAGTGATCAGCGCTATGGTCAGAGGAAACCTAGTTCCTCCTGACCTCCCCTTAGCCCTAACCTGAGACGCCTGGGGCCGGAAATAGAGAAGCCTGCTGTTAACCTCAATGTCCCCGGCATTCTGCACGGGTCACGAGCCCTCTCTTCCCTGTGTGTCTGCCCATGAGTGCCATATTCGCACACCCAGGCTGGGTCCACCTACCTAGCCCGCTTTGGGAGTGAACTTCCAGCTGGTTTTTACGGGACAGTCCTCCAGAACATCCCTCTGGTGCTGCAAAGCCAGTTCTCAGCCAGACTTGCTACCTTCCATCCCAAATGCCACTCCTTGGTCATGGTTTCCTGTCCCCGGTGATGGCGCCGTGGCCCCTGGTACTCAGCATCTCTGGGGTCCTGCCTCCCGGGGTGTTCAAAGACAGCCCTCCTGAGCAGCACCCTCCCTGATCCCCAGGGCTACCCTGGCCCAGCAGCATCCAGTCCTTCCACTGGGGCTCTCTTGCGCCTCCAGTCCAGCCTGGAACCCCTGGCACAAAATGTCTAATGTGCCTCCTTCAGCCCCCCCTTTTCTCCAGCTGTGTGGTTCAAAGACTGCGGTTCTCAGACCCCATAAATCAAAATCTCACAGCTGTCTGATGGAAATGCAGATTCCTGGGTCCATTGGCTGAAGCCAGACAGCTGGTTGGGGCCTGCAAGTGATTCTGACATCCAGTGATGTTGAAGGGCCAGTGACCTGCTCGTGGAGTATGGACTCCTTCGCTGGCATTGGGGCTCCCTCCCCACGGTCTTCCTGGATGGGCTTCAAACCTCCTTTCTGGCCCCTACGCCCTGGGTCCCGCCCCCAGCCCAGACTACTTGCTGTTCCACTGTCACACGGGAGGAGTTACTGCCAGGCTGGGCTCTCCGCCTAGAATTCCTGCTTCTGTGGATTGAAATCTCATGACTTCAAAGTTCAGGTGAAACGCCACCTTCTTCACGATGCCAGCTGCCTCCTCCCCCTTTCCATTTTGTCATCATTGTCTTTCATTCCACCTTCTACTGCCCTGGAGGATGACACTGTCCCCGAGTGAGCTGGCGTGCCCCCAGTGCCAGGCAAGGGACTGTGCATGTCCCCTCACAGTGGCTCCGTGTCCTGGCCATTCTTGTGTCTTCCTCAGTACCTTGGTTCTGTGCCTCACAAAAGCTACTGGGTTGAAAGAAATCACAGAACCTGAGAAGAAACCCATGCTTTGTTCAGACTCAGGATGCGATTCTAGCTTGAAACCATTGCAAGAGGAACTCCACCAACGTCAAGTCCTGCTTTTGCGAGCCCCCTCGCCAGAAGGGAGGGAGCATGTGCAGTAGGAGGTCTCCTCACTTCACAGGCCAGGGCACCACTCCGGAGCAGGGACTCAGAAAAAGGCAGAGGAGTGTTCCCTGGCACATGGGGAGTGCAGCATGAGATACCAGTCAGGAGGGGTGGAGGGGAGGAGGGCGCGTCGTGTCAGCAGGACGGACAGTGGCCCCGCACTGCACCCTGCAGCATGGCAGGTGGAGGGGAGGAGGGCGCGTCGTGTCAGCAGGACGGGCAGTGGCCCCGCACCCCGCAGCATGGCTCCCGCTGACGTTTCTCTGAGAGGCCTGGTCACACCATAGGTTTCGTGGTCCCTGGAAAAGTAGAGTCCCTCCTGGGGTTGCACAGTGCATGTTGGGACATCTTCCTCCACTACACAAATGAAAAAGCCAACAGAAATCTCGCTCCGACTGCCACAAGGATGCATCCTCTGTAACTCTCAAGTGTCCTTCTGATGCCAGATGGCTCCGTTTTAACCGGGATATCGAAATGAACACATCCGGGAACTTAACTTTGCAACTGGAACTTGAACTTGATTTTCAAATGGAATTCAGAAGTTTCCATGAAATAGAAAAGGAGGGTGGTTTATAATGCATAAACCAGACTGGTAGAGGAGAAGAATGTATTAGGGGCTTTTTATTACAGACAGTATAAAAAGAAGTCAGGAAAGAGTACAAACTTCACCCCCAAAAGGAAGGTAAATAACTTACAAAATAAAAAGTTCACATAAATCACAAATTAGCAACATTTAACATTTTAAGCTTCCCAAAAGTTCTGTGCAGCTCACCCTTGATGAACATACCCAGATGGAACCAGGAAGAATTAATTTGTGAAACTGTGACCATCTCATCAGAGACTGTAGCCACCCATGAGTGTTCAAGTAAAGCCAAATACATCTGCCAAAGAAGTGTAATTAAAATATTCACAGCATAACTCCTGAGATCTTATCTTTGATATAAGTTAGCTCCATTTACACTTAGCAGATAATACCAAATTAAAACAGAGACTAAATTCAGTGAGCAGAGAAAACAGCCTAGCCCATGGATTTATTCTCAATGCACTGCCTCCTGGCTTTGGTGATTTTGCAAAGAATTGAAAGAAAAAGCACAACATTCAGAATAGAAAGGGAATTTCTGAAGGGAGTTTCATAACTGAAATTTCATTTTGAACTGGATGAGGGACGCTGTTTAGTTCAGTGACCACTGAGGACCTCCGGCAGGCTTCGGGGTGTGCAAAGACAGCCAGGATTCAGCCCGCCTCAGTGGAGGGCCCCACAGCACAAAGGGACCAAGAAGGGATGGCGAGAGGACAGCCACAGTGCTCACAAGCTCAGCAGGAAGGAGGCTCACATCTCCATGGAAGTCTCATGATGGTTCTGGTAGAATTGTCCTCTTGAAACCTTCTGCTGCCATTATTGGGTGCTGTCCAATATGCCTTATGCAAAACACTGACAATAGCATACACCTTTCCAGAATGCTGGCACGTGCTGTGCAATGCCCAAACTGTCCCTGTGAGTTGAATGCCCCTGGCAGGATGCATGTCCACTCCCGCAGGGCCGTGGGGGCCTCCCTTGTCTCACTCCTCTGCTTCAACCCTTCCCAGAACTCTGAAGGTTTGAGATGAAATGACTGAGCCACACCTAGTGCACGAACGAGCACCAGGGCCTCTCTGCAACGGCTGCTTAAGGGCCACAGAATAAGCATAGTGTGGTGCCCCCAGTTATTCCGTTTCGCTCATTGGACCACCCTGATAAGCTTCAGGGAGGCAGGAACCTCCTCTAAGGCAGCAGGAGAGGGGTGGACCGGGCAGCCGACAGGTGCATCTCATGCCTCCGTGTTCTCCATAGGGAGGGAGGTGGGCCAAGAGGCGAGTAGGGCAGAGGCCTGGGCCAGCGTGAAGTGTCAGGAGTAAGGGGGGAGAAGACTGGAGGGGGCAAATCCAGGAGGCAGCTGAGGCTGCACTGTGCAAATACAAGCCTGGTTACGTCTGTGTAGCTTAGCTTCCCCAGCCCACCTGAGCCAGAGCTGGGTCTGCCCGCGCTCCCGCTTCTATTGACATCCAGCGACTCCAAATGACCTCTCCCATCTCAATGGGCTCATCTCCGAAGCCGAATCTTATAGCCTGCTTCTCCTCCCCACCAGGCTATAGCGGGAAATCATTGAGGAAACTATGGTTGAATGCATCGCACGGCCTCTCTGGTGTCTGAGAGAGGCTTCATAGCCAGCAGGCTGCCGCTGGTGGGCAGGTGCTGCATGGAGGTACCACGCCTCCCATGCAGCGAGTAAGAAGGGCAAGGAGAGCTTGTCAGGGGAGTGGGCCAGGCTATCACATCAGATGGGCCAGGCCTCGCATCACTCTCTGCATCCTAAGCAACGTCTGGACTTGAGTGCGTGGGTTTGTGGTACTGCAATGCCACAGTACCTTGGGGAGCCCCCAGGCAAGCCCAGAAAGTTCTGGGAGGCCACAGCCCTTCACTCAAGTTCAAAGGTTCAAAGCAGGGATTCCGTGTCACACTTGCCAAGGCGCCCACCCCAACAGAAGCTGTGGCTCTGCAGGACACGTGCGGGGCAGACCTCTAAGGCCTTGTCCCAGTGGAAATGCCCTCCCACTTGGCCTGGGTAGCCGCTCACGCTTCTGAAACGGGAAAAATCAACTGCATTCCTGAATGGGAGCCTCAGAGCATTAGAAAAGATAATGTTCCGATTTTTTAAAGCTAAACGTATGTGGAAGGAAGCTGAAAGAGTACTTTTGATGAGTCACCTAATGTTGATGTTGAAATAAACCTAATGACCCTCTGGCTAAAATCTGTTCTCACTTGGGAAGCACCTGAACCCTCATTCTCCCGCCACTGCTCTGACCTCTGGAAAGCAAGGAGCAAAGGCACACTCAGCAGCTCCCGCTCCAAAATGCTCTCCCGAGTCCTCCCAAGCAGCCAGAGGACGACTCCACACCCAGAACCCAGAGTGGCCTGGGAACCAGGCCTCAGGTTCCTGGCCCATTTGTCATCGCCCAGGGTCCTCCTGCCAGGAATCCCCCCACATCCTGCCCTGCCTAGAGAAGCCCAGCTCTTCCATCAAAGTTCTGCTCAAATGTCACTGCATGTTACGTCTTCCTCACACACTCCCACTAGCCTTACTGCATCACGCTTGGTTTGCTGAGCTATGTGTGGGGTCTTTCCTTGCCAACCCTTCTTTCCCTGAGAGGTGCAATGACCTCATATTGAGGCTGTCCACTCCCCTACTCCCGACCCCATCCACCAAGCCTGGGAGGCACTGGCTTAATGCATCATGGTTAAAAGAAATGGATGGTTGAATTGCACAGAGAAGACACTGTGCCCCAGGAGATGTGCCTTGCACAAGATCCCTGCAGCACATGCTGGGAGGCTCTGCCCGGGTAGCACTTGGGAAAGAAGGATGTATGCCCTGGGCTGCTGGGAGCACTGTGGGAACTCTGGGATCCCCCTCCTCCTAAGGGCTGTGCTACCCTGATTTGGAAACAGTACAGAGGCTTCTCTCCTGCAAGAAAACATGCCCCCCTGCCCACCCAGGATCCACCTGGCTGGGGAATCTGCCTAGCTGGGGACCAGGTGGTCATGCTAAGGAGGAATGGGGCTGTGTCTGAAAGAAAGAGATGCCAGCAGGATCCAGGAGAGCACTCACGGTCCTGGGGTCTGAGAGTGCTGGGCCAAGGAGGTGTGGGGAGCATAGATGCATATAAGAGAGAGTGGTTCAGTCTGTGGCCATGCTCCTGGGACACAGCACTGAGCACCCAGCAAGGCCCCAAGAGATGCTGAAACACACAGCTAGGATGGCTCCCAGGAACGTGAGACAGCATTGACTACAGGAAGCCAGGCAGAAGTGCTGCAGCCAGGGCGTGCTGTGGGAGAAGGGCTGGGAGGATGCGGCTCACTCGCACACTGCGTCAGAAACCTTCACATAGTGCTTGTCCTCAGTACGAGCCAAGGTGGGGGTGAGGAACGGCCCACTTACCAAAACTCTCAGAGACCCCTTGGGGAATTTGTGCTTCTTGTTTCTGCAAATCTGGGCTCTGCAAGTTTCCAGGAGACAGAGAAAGGGTGCCACTAGACTCTAAGCTGTGGGAGGCCTCTGGGAGGCTCCTTGGGTGGAGCTTAGCAGCAAGAAGGCCCATGTTGACCTTGGTCATCAGGAGGTGTGGAGCTGCTGCTATACAATGGGGCAGGACCCCGGCAACCCATCCGGGCACCTCTTGGCTCTCCCTGTGTGTACTGATGGAAAATGGCATGTGGAGGTGCAGCACCCCTGGACCAGGAAGGGCACGGTGACCAGTTCAAAGCCCTCAAGGATGAAGGCTTGGGTCTGGCCACTGAGCTGTAGTTGAAAGGTGGGAGCATCTAGAAAGGACAGAGCAGGAGGCGCTCACCAGTCTTCACTGCGTTCCAGCTGCAGGGGCTGAGGCTGGAATTTCTTCCACTAACGTTCCTCTTCTAAGTTTTCTCCAGGATAAAGTTGCTATTTGAATTTCAGATAAACAACAAGTAGTTTTTTTAGTGTAAGTACGTGCCAAATATTGCATGGAATACACCTATACTAAAACAAGTTATTCAATGTTTATCAGAAATGCCAATTTAACTGGGAGTTTTGCATTTTTATTGGCTAAAACTGGCAACCCTCCTCCAGGGATGGAGGCCCACTGGAACCAGGAGGAGCTGCCCTCAGGAGCTATGAGAGGAAATGGATCACAGCAGAACGAGGTGTAGACTTGGGTGGATGTTGCTGTGCACTGCTTGGATTCCCACTTGGGAGTGAGAGGTTCATTCCCTCGGGTACTGAGACTACTCCTGGGAGGTGGTTCTCAGCAGGCAGCCTTCTGTGGCGACGGCTCTAGCTGGAGAAAACGAACTTCCCAGGTCACGTCTCCTCTAGAGGCAGCTGGCACCCAATGCCAGCTCAGTCAGGGCTGCGGGGGCCCTATCCCTTCACTCCACGCTGGAACAGGCTCGTCCTAGCTCCAGAGCTTTCTGCAGCATTGACTGGAGTCCATTTGGCTTGGCGTTGCATCACGGGCACCTCTCGGCCCAGTTCTGCTCCCTTCCCCTTGACTCCAACCAAGCATGCTCCCTAATCATACATGCTGACCTCCGTCTCAGAGTCTGCCACCGTCCCTGTTAAAGGCTGAAGGAGGACTAGGATCACTGTCAACAAAAGCATGACCCAAGAGGCAAGACACAGTCATGTTTATAGCATATTACTATGAGCCACTCACTACTTCTAGATGTCACGGTTCAAAGGTGATTGAAAGAAACTCTGTGTTTCCCAATGCCTGCTGGATAAATAACTCAGCATGGATGGTGAGACAGCATCTCTAACTTCGCCTGTCTCCCCGGTAAACGTGTTCCTCCTCCTCACTTCTTTATCAGGGTTCTTGGTAATAGTAGTCCCCCCTTATTCTCAGGGGATAGATATGTTCCAAAACCCCTAGCAGATGCCTGAAATAGAAGACAGTACTGAGCCCTTTATAGACTATGTTTTTTTCTGTACGTACATAGCTAGGATAAAGTGTAACTTATAAATTAGGCACAGTGAGAGATTAACAACACTAATAATAACACCAAGCAATGGTGACCATACGCTGTAATGAAAGCTGTGGATGTTGTTGCTCTCTCCAACATCTCACTGCATGGCACTTGCCCTCTAATGGCCTGATGGCTGCCACATGGCTGATGGGCCAGCAGCATATACAGTGGGGTCCGCTGGACAAAGCAGTGGTTCACATCCCAGAAGGGATGAAGCAGGACCCTGCGCGATGTCACCACCCTGCAAAGAATGGCATGCAACTTCAAACACGAAGTGTTGATTTCTGGAATTTTCCATTTCTTATTTTCAGACTGAGGTTGCCCTCAGGTAACTGAAACTGTGGAAAGGGAAACGGTGGATACGAGGGACTCCTGTGTCATTCCCCATCCTGGAAACCCTCCAGCAACCCCTGACTCCCCGACCGCCCCACCCCCTGCCGAGCCCGTCTACTCAGCCCCATAACTGCTTGTCCTTCCCTCCTCTGCCACCCATGCACCTGTCCATCTGAGAGCTCTCTACCTCACCCCGAGGCCTCCCCGGCCTCCTGGCCATTGTTCTCTCTCGGGCGGTACCCACACTATGGCCAGATAATTCCTCCTTTACTGTAGTTCTTACCTTATTACGGGGGAATATGAGCCAAAGCCATGTGACTCGCTGCCAGGCAGGAACTAACAGAGCCAGCACATGCTTCTCCCGTATCCTTCTCTCCATCAGGTGGCCAGGAATGTTCCGGATCCCCGTGGCTTTGCCATGGATATCTCATTTGAACAAGAAGTAACACCCCCCGCCAGAATCTCAGGGGGTCTCGTTACCACAGCATAACCTAACCTTTCTAGAAAGATACACTCCTCTATCCAGCATGCCCAGAGTCTTAGGTGTGACAAGTGACGGTATGCTGTTTCACAAAATTTCGCTGAAAGAGCCGTTGATGAACTTTAGAATAACCCAACATTAGGCGCTGTTACAAATGGGTGGAATTAGACAAAGCCGTTTGCCTTTCACCTCTTGCTTCAGTTTTCAGAAAATTGCCCAAAGTTATTGCAAACCATTTGCGTTTTCATTGGCTTGGTTAAGGAGTTGGCAGTGTCAACTGGCCCTGTGTAAAGCCACGTCACTGTTTCTGTAGAGAGCGTGACACGTCAGAGAGGTGGGAAGTGTTGCCAGGACTCTTCTTAGAATGCTGGCAAGAAGAGCAGGCGAAAAGGGAAGAGCTGTTTATAAACAGGGAAAGGAGACGACATCACCTCGTATCCTTGGCTTCTCATTACGTCATCGATTACAATCACAAGTCTCATTTCCTACAAGCCTGAAAGCGGGTTCTTCTCTGCATGTAGGAAAAAGCCCTGCTTACTAACTCTGCCCTCAAAGAGATCACAAGCTGGTCCTGAACGCCCTGTGTCCTGGGAATGCTTACTGTCAAAGCTCTGCAAATTTTCTCATTGAAGGCACTCAGGGCATTCTGCTAATTAAATTAGGAAAATGTGTACAGCTCTACTTGAAAAAATCCAGGTTTATGCTCTGTATTCTATTACCAAAAATTTATCACTTTTCAAATAACATTCAATTATTTTAAACTGAGTGTGCAGTGAGAGCATTTACAATATAATCTCATTTCCAGAGTGTTCCATCCCAACTCCTCTCTGGTATAAGTAGCTTAGAAGGTTAGATTTCTTTTTTCCAGAGGATTAAACATTCGAGAAGAGTGGCTAAGAGGCAGCACCAGGTTTCTCTCATTTCCTCAAAGAGAATTTAGCCTTGTGAAGAAGAATAAAGTGAAGGTCAATGGTTAGATCCATGGCTTAAAAAAAAATGCAGCTTTCCTTACTCTGAATTTACCATAACCAAAAAGGCCACGAGGCAGCCATTAATGATCCTAAGTTGCAACAGAAAGAAAAAAACACCTACTTAGGGTTAAACGAGGATTCAGTGGTCACTTGCCGCCGGCCTCCACTTCACAGGGGCGGAGGATGAGGCCAGGGAAGACTTTCTTACCCACACTGACCTGACCAGAGATGAAACTCCCCCTCCGATGACAGCCTGCACTCAGAGGCTGATTCTGAAATAGTCATGCCAAATGCAGCCAATCCCTGTGTACAAGGAGAAAAAATAGTTCCTCAGAGCTGTGTCCTTGGGCCAGCCATCTGGACCTCTCACAATCTCTTTCCTTCTCCCTACACTTGGGCTGAATCCCGCCTTCCCTGCCTGCCAGGTTTGGTTTGGGGGCCAAATGAGTGAAAGTCCGTGAGATACCCCTAAGTATTGAAGTGCGTAGTAAATGATAATAGCCCTGATTTGTTGAACATGATGATGTGCCAGGCATTGCGCAAAGCATCATTTCATCATCACAACAAACACTGCTGGGAGGCAGGGACACCCCCACCCTCCTTGTACACCCAGAAGTAGGACTTTGGTTAAATGGCTCTCCCAAGGCCTCACAGCCTTAAAAACTCGAGCACTTATTTAATCCCCAATGATACTACCTTTTGGCCATGCAATGTGTCATGGCCAGTAATTAGATTTGCAAACACATATAACCAAAGAGGATTAGAAGAGACATATATTCTATATAAATTACATGAAAATAGCACTTTCAGTATTTTCCTGATTTTTTCTGGTAATTAAAAATGATTGCCCTTTATATTTCTTTATGAATACATTTGCATTGTTTTTAGCCAATTGTAGCCCCCCCCTTTAAAGAGTGAATTAGTGAGAAAATAGTGTTATCCAAGATTTTAAGAATCTAGTGTGTGTGTTTGTGTGTGTAGGATGGGTTTTTCTAAAATATTTTACTTGCATGTGAATGTATAATTTTAAAGATTGGCTTTTAAAATACTGAATTGAGGTAAATTCAGCTTTTCTTGCAGACTCTTTACGATAAATGTGAAATTGAAAATGGAAATGCTCCATTCAGATGGTGTGCCGACTACAACCTCAACATACGGATAATTCACTAAATAAGTAACTTCCTCATGGAATATCACGGTCAGCCTTTGTTTTGGGTACACATTCAATGAACTGGTTTCCTATTAGTTTCTGCTTGTCAACAAGTTGTGTCATTTACTGATAAATATCCAGCCTTTTACTAAGGAACACCGATTTTCTCAAGTCTCAGTGTGTGGAGGGGGTGGGAGTTTGGTGGGGAAGCTTTTCAATTTGAGAACCTTTGCCGTTTTTTGTTTCAATCGTGACTAAGATATAAAAGTCCTTGGTCACCACTGCCAGTTGCTACCTGTTCACTGCCTCCCTGACGGGTAATGAGGCCATCCAGAGTTTTAGTGATTAAAATGTTTTATTATTTGTATTCACATCATCATTAAGAAAAATAACTTCCAGTGGATCAATATGGCAAATGAGTAAACCAGAAGATGGCGTTGAAGATTAGCAATTACATTTAAAAACAAGGTAGTGGTGTGAAGGCTCAGAGTTTCACACAACGACTGTTGTTCTGAACTAAAAGCAGAGGATGTGGATGAGTGAGGGGAGGGTATGTTGAAAATGACTAAACCCGGTGCAGAGGACACGTGTACGAAAGTGCAAAAAGCTATTTGCCATTTTTTGTCCTTAGCAAACTCCTCTCTGGTATGTTTGTGAACGTTTGAGGGAAAGGTAACCACTGATTAAAATATAATGCAACAAGAAAGCAATGATCTTTGCTTTGTTCACTGATGTGTTCCAAGTGCCTAGGACGGTTCCTGACAAGTAGCAGGTGCTCAAAATACATTTGTGAAGTGAATAAATCTGTGAAAGGAAAGGAAGAAAAACAGGTTGTGACCAGAACTTTTTGTGAACAAAACCCTGTTGTTTATTACATAGACTTTGGTAATGGAAAACTTACTTGGGTGAAATAAAAAATGGCATCCTGTTAATTTCTGAGAACGTCTGTTGGTTTTAGGAAAAGCATACCTATCCATACCTCACTACCTGTTTTGCTCTAGCCTAAACATAGTTTCTTCTTTGGTTAGGAGACATTGACCCAATATATAAGATTAAAACAAAAACTGAGAAATAAGTGAAATCAAAAGCTTTTCAAAAGTTGCAGGTTGACCCACGGTGGTGGTAGTCTAAAATCATATAGAAACCAGAGATCTGATGGTTTACCTGAAAATGCGAAGTAAATGCACATACTCAGCATCTCAGACGATCGAAAGCTCAACGGGTGAAAGCTCAGGGGGTTAATTTTGCGATTAAGGACATCTTGGAAAAGTATGTAAAATCCCTGGTCCACTTAAGTATTATTCCTATTTTGGGCTTTTATTTATTTATTTTGAGATGGAGTCTTGCTCTGTCGCCCATCTCGGCTCACTGCAAGTTCAGCCTCCCGGGTTCAAGCGATTCTCGTGGCTCGTCCTCTCAAGTAGCTGGGGCCACAGGCGCCCCCCCACCAAGCCCGGCTAATTTTTGTATTTTTAGTAGAGATGGGGTTTCACCGTGTTGGCCAGGCTGGTCTCGAACTCCTGACCTCAGGCGATCCACCGCCTCGGCCTCCCAAAGTGCTGGGATTACAGGCTTGAGCCACAGCGCCTGGCCTATTTTGGGCTTTTATACCCCACTGGTAAACTGCTTTCCTCCAGGTTGAGGTTAAAACGACATCATTTTAAGGTGAACTGAAGTCTGGAAGTGATTAAGCACTTGGATCCTTAGGGAGCCTCTCCCCGCCCCCATCTCTTTCATGCTAAGATAATTAAAACTTCGGGGCCGGGGCATTGTCTGAGTCACTTCAATTCACCAGCCTAATAGATGCAAAAGGATGTAAGCATGTCAGACACGCAGAGACAGCATTTGAATCAAGCTTAATAGCTCAAGGGAGCTGGGCCATTTCCTATTTTCTTTTTAGTGAGTGCGATGTTCTCTAAACACCGCGGAGAGGCAGGGTTCTCGGTGATGGCCTTGCCAAGGGTGCTCCCGCAACCTCCACCTTCAGTTCTATTTGGACCATTCCTCCGTCTTCCGTTACACGCTCTGCAAAGCGAAGTCCCCTTCGCACCAGATTCCCGCTACTACACGCCCCCCATTTCCCGCCCTGGCCACATCGCTGCAGTTTAGTGATTGACTGGCCTCCTGAGGTCCTGGCGCAAAGGCGAGATTAGCATTTCGCACCTCGCCCTTCGCGGGAAACGGCCCCAGTGACAGTCCCTGAAGCGGCGCGCGCCCGGCTGGAGGTGCGCTCTCCGGGCGCGGCGCGCGGAGGGTCGCCAAGGGCGCGGGAACCCCACCCGGCCGCGGCAGCCCCCAGCCTTCACGCTGGCCCTGAGGCTCGCCCGCCCGGCCGGCCCCGGCTCTCGGCTTGCGAAGTCCCTCTCCCCAGTCCAACCCCCGGCCCCCACAGGCCTCGGCGCCCCGCCCCGCCCCGCCCCAGGCCCCGCCCCAGAGAGTTCTATAAAGTTCCTCTTTCCCACCTCGCACTCTCAGTTTCACCGCTTGATCTTGGGACCCACCGCTGCCCTCAGCTCCGAGTCCAGGGCGAGGTAAGGCCTGGAGTCGGGCAGGAGGAGGGGTGTGAGGCTGATACCAGAGAGGACCCGGAGCGCGAACCAGAGGTTCGATCTCCAGGGCAGCGCAGGGTACCCCGGCTTCGGAGCGGGAAGGGAGCGCGCCCCGTCCTGGAGCTCCGACTCCCACCCCATCTGCGCTGAGCCGGAGGCGCTGGTTTGGGCTCCAAGGCCCGCCTCCTTGGCTCTGCCCGAGCCTCCCCGCCTGCCCTCGGCGCTCCTGCGACGGGGTCGCCACAAGCTGGACGGGATGAGCTAACCGGACTGTCGGGGCCCCAGGAGTGGCTGAGGCGGGGCCGTCCAAGGCACTCACACAAGACGGCACAATTGCCTGCGAGAAACAGCCCCGGCCCTGTGGACCCCAATCCGAGGCTCCTTCCCCTGCTCTTCGTTCCTAAGGGGCCCAAACTCACGGCGGCCTCCGGCGCGGTGCTCACCCGCTAGCGCAGGAGGAGGAGGAGCTCCACATTTGGGTCGCTCCGAGCCTTGCGTGCGGTGGCCTAGCCGGCCTGGCGCGGTCCCTGCCTCCCAGGCTCCGCAGCTGTCGTCGCCCTCTCCCGCGCCCTCCCCGCCTCCGCTCTCCCGGGCCTGCTCCGGGGTCCGGCGGACGCTCTGCGCGCGGAATCCCCCGCTACTGGGCTGCAGCCCCCGCGTCTGCGCCACTTGTCGTTTGCAGAGCCCACTTAATGCTCGCTAGCTGGGCAGGGATAGGGGTCCTATCCGGGGCGAAGGGTCTGGATGCGAGCAGAGAAAGCGGAGGGTGGAGGAACCCGGTGCTGCGCCCCTGGAACGCCCGGCCGCAGGCGAGGTCCTCCGCGCGTGGAGGCCGCCAGGGGAGTGGAAACTGACAGAGTCGCGGGGAAGGGGCGAGAAACGGTTTGGGAGTGAGCGAAGACAAGCGAGAGCTACAAGTGAGTGCGGAAGGAGGGCCAGGAGGGGTGGCGGCTGGATGGGGAGAGAGGGTGCAAGACGAGCGGCGTGTGTCGGGAGCCTTTGGGCTGCGGGTGCGTTACAGGAGAGCAGGCGGGTAGGGGCCTTCGCGGGGGCCAAGCTCGGAAGGCGGACGACTGTGCCCGCCCAGGGGATGCGCCCGGGCCGGCCGCGAAGGTGCCTTCCTCCGGGGGCCTGGACGACCCTGACACGGCACGCGCGCACTTCTCAGCCTCAAAGACTCCGGGGCCTCGTGGTCACTGACACAGGGGATCGGGGCGGGGTGCCCGGAGTGCTGTGCCTCGTGGCTGAAGGGCAGCTCTTCTCCCCGCAGTGCAGAGCAGAGCGGGCGGAGGACCCCGGGCGCGGGCGCGGACGGCACGCGGGGCATGAACCTGGAGGGCGGCGGCCGAGGCGGAGAGTTCGGCATGAGCGCGGTGAGCTGCGGCAACGGGAAGCTCCGCCAGTGGCTGATCGACCAGATCGACAGCGGCAAGTACCCCGGGCTGGTGTGGGAGAACGAGGAGAAGAGCATCTTCCGCATCCCCTGGAAGCACGCGGGCAAGCAGGACTACAACCGCGAGGAGGACGCCGCGCTCTTCAAGGTCTCCGGCCTCGGGAGCCGGCGGGGGCGCGCCGGGGAGGGCCCAGAGATAGAGCCCGGGGTCCCCGGCGCCGCCTCCGAGGCGAGCCCAGGGGACCGCGCGGGGCGGACGGGCGGGCGGCGGAAGCATCAGGTGGCGTCGCCAGAGCCGCAGGGGGAGGAAAGGAGGCCTCAGCTCTCAGGGGGCCTGCGGGGGCCGGGAGCCGGTCCTGGGCGCGTGGAGGCTGCAGGGAAACCGCTGAAGGCCCGGCCCGGCCCGGGGAAGGGCGGTCAAAGGCTTGAGGGGTTTTGGTTGTTCGTCTGTGCGTTCTCGTTTCCACGCAAGCCTCCCACCCTTCCTCCGGGCTCCTGTCTGCCGCCTCCGTCCGTGGGTCTCCCTCGCTCTCTCCGTGCGTCCGCGCCTGTGCCGGCATCTGTTTTCGTCTCTCTCACCGCGTCTCTGTTTCTCTTTTCGCTGTTTTTCTCTCTGAGTCTCTCTCTCTCTCTCTCCATGTTTTTCCTGAGGTCAGCCTCTCTTCTCGCTCCTGCTAGCTCCCTGCGGGTACTCCCACCTCTGTCTTTCTCCTTGTGTGTGTCTCTGTCTCTCTCTTTCCCCCATCGCTGTGGAACTCAGCGCCTCTGTCTAGAGCTGTCTCCCTTACCCTTTGCGCGAGTGCACACACGTGTGTCGCTGTTACGATTGTTCTCCCCTGAGGCAGTTTACCCAGAGAACTACGCGTCTGGGCCCAGCCCCCACCTGTGGGCAGAGCAGGGGAAGGGGACTCCCTCCGGGAATTTGGTCTGAATTTGCTCTCAGAGTGCCTCAGCTGTGCTGCCATCCAGATGCCTCCTGTGGGTGACAGCTCACACCACAGCTGTCCTTGGTCCTAGGCGAGCTCACTCAGACACTGGGTGGATAGAGCCCCCTCAAGGAACCTCCGCATCTCACCCTACCTGTTATAAATACCCAGAAAATGTGTCTTCAACTTGGCAGTGATAGGGTCCAAGATGGAAAATCATTTTCCTAGAGGATAGCTGGGGTCTTTCAGTTTACATTTTGAGCAACGGTGTAAATCTGAAGGACCTATGCACCATTCTTTCTTTTAGAAATACAATTTCAAGATTCCTTATAAAATATCTGTATTTTGGGTTTAGCATGGTGGCTCACACCTGTAATCCCAGCACTTTGGGAAGATGAGGTGGAAGGATGCCTATGCAACATAGCGAGACCCTGCCTCTGCAAAAAATAATAATTAAAAAAATTAGCCAGGCATGGTGGTGAACACCTGTAGGCCGAGGGCCCAGCTACTCTAGAGGCTGAGATAGGAGGACCCTAGAACTCAGGAGTTCTATGCTGCGGTGAGCTATCATCGTGCCACTGTACTCTAGCCTGGGCAGCAGAGCAGGACTCTGATTCCAAAAAGAAAGCTAATAAACCAGACCTGTATTTTGACTTTTCGTTCTCTTCATTCTTTCCCACCAGGCTTGGGCACTGTTTAAAGGAAAGTTCCGAGAAGGCATCGACAAGCCGGACCCTCCCACCTGGAAGACGCGCCTGCGGTGCGCTTTGAACAAGAGCAATGACTTTGAGGAACTGGTTGAGCGGAGCCAGCTGGACATCTCAGACCCGTACAAAGTGTACAGGATTGTTCCTGAGGGAGCCAAAAAAGGTAGGGGCTCTCCTGAATTTGGGTCACCTAACAGAGGTAGCCAGATCCTTGAGGCACCTTAACTTCATTCTGAGCATCACTTTCTAGCTTTCCTTTTGTATTGCCTGCCTGCCTTCTGCCTCACAGTGAAGCCCAGCCTCCTTGCCTGAGTTATGTGGGTCACAAGTTGAAATTCCTGTGGTGTTCAGCGTAGGAGAATTAATCACACCGTATGCCTCAATGTATATGGGGGGGGGTGTGCATTGAATATGTGTTTTCCAGTTAGTCTTTCAAAAAAAAAAAAAAGAAAAAAGAAAACTGGATAACTTGTTAAAATTTACTTATCTAATAGTCTTTAGTGAGTGACTATTTTGCAGAAAAGGAGTAATGAGAGGAATATCTCATCACTATGCATGGTAATAAAACTGTCAGCTTTTAAAGTGTAACATGGTCAGCTGAGGTGTTTATTAAAAGTCAGATTCCTGGACCCCTCTTTTCAAGATTCTGACCAGTGTGTCTGGAAGAGAGCTCAGGAATCTGCATCTGGAACAAATCCTTCAGGTGACCTCACTTGGGAAACATCTGGCTGGCGGGGTCCTTTATGTCACAAGGCACATTCGCATGCCGTCTGTCATGTATTTCTCTACCTGTCCTGTACAACTCAGACCTTGTAGAAAAAAATCAGTTTAATAGCATGAAAAAATAACTTCCCAAGGGAGTTGCTGAAAAATACCTTATTTGTCAACACCGTGTTATGCATTCTAAGAATTAAATGCTCAGGTATTTTTACAAGATTTGACATTTAGTTAGGTCAGTTCCTGTTTTTACATTGTGCCATTTCCCTTTTCCCCAAACATGTAGGAGCCAAGCAGCTCACCCTGGAGGACCCGCAGATGTCCATGAGCCACCCCTACACCATGACAACGCCTTACCCTTCGCTCCCAGCCCAGGTATGGTGGAGGGCACTGGGCTCCCTGAGGGCGAGGCTGTGTGGGCCAGCTGCCCACATGGCCAGAGAACCACAGCAGCCCAGACAGCAGAACTTGCCATTTGCTATGGCTGCTCCAACAGCCCAGAAAAACCCCAGGTCACTGAACGAATGTCTCACTTTCCAAACGGTGCTGCCATTGGTGTGGATTTTAAGTAGGGGAGGGTCGGGCGTGTCCGCCTGTTGGAATATGCTTCTCAGGTCTTCTGGGAAACAGATGTTTTGTGGAAGTGGAAGATTTTGGAAGTAGTGCCTTATCATGTGAAACCACAGGGCAGCTGATCTCTTCAGGCTTTCTTGATGTGAATGACAGCTTTGTTTCATCCACTTTGGTGGGTAAAAGAAGGCAAATTCCCCTGTGGTACTTTTGGTGCCAGGTTTAGCCATATGACGAAGCTTTACATAAAACAGTACAAGTATCTCCATTGTCCTTTATGATCCTCCGTGAGTGTTTTCACTTAGTCTGATGAAGGGTTCACTCCAGTCTTTTCGGATGATAAAATGCTTCGGCTGTCAGTCTAATAAGGGATTCCCTGAGGAGTTTGGAGGCTGTAAGAGCACCCCCCGTCTCAATGCCAGTGCTTCTTATCTCAGCCTCTCCTGCACTCCTTTACCCCCGTCTCAATGCCAGTGCTTCCTATCTCAGCCTCCCCGTCTCAATGCCAGTGCTTCTTATCTCAGCCTCTCCTGCACTCCTTTACCCCCGTCTCAATGCCAGTGCTTCCTATCTCAGCCTCCCCGTCTCAATGCCAGTGCTTCTTATCTCAGCCTTCCCGTGTCAATGCCAGTGCTTCTTATCTCAGCCTCCCCGTCTCAATGCCAGTGCTTCCTATCTCAGCCTCCCCGTCTCAATGCCAGTGCTTCTTATCTCAGCCTCTCCTGCACTCCTTTACCCCCGTCTCAATGCCAGTGCTTCCTATCTCAGCCTCCCCGTCTCAATGCCAGTGCTTCCTATCTCAGCCTCCCCGTCTCAATGCCAGTGCTTCTTATCTCAGCCTCTCCTGCACTCCTTTACCCCCGTCTCAATGCCAGTGCTTCCTATCTCAGCCTCCCCGTCTCAATGCCAGTGCTTCCTATCTCAGCCTCCCCGTCTCAATGCCATTGCTTCTTATCTCAGCCTCCCCGTCTCAATGCCAGTGCTTCTTATCTCAGCCTCCCCGTCTCAATGCCAGTGCTTCCTATCTCAGCCTCCCCGTCTCAATGCCAGTGCTTCTTATCTCAGCCTCTCCTGCACTCCTTTACCCCCGTCTCAATGCCAGTGCTTCCTATCTCAGCCTCCCCGTCTCAATGCCAGTGCTTCCTATCTCAGCCTCCCCGTCTCAATGCCAGTGCTTCCTATCTCAGCCTCCCCGTCTCAATGCCAGTGCTTCCTATCTCAGCCTCTCCTGCACTCCTTTAGCAGGTTCACAACTACATGATGCCACCCCTCGACCGAAGCTGGAGGGACTACGTCCCGGATCAGCCACACCCGGAAATCCCGTACCAATGTCCCGTGACGTTTGGACCCCGCGGCCACCACTGGCAAGGCCCAGCTTGTGAAAATGGTAAGGAGGATACCAGGGCAGGAAACAGAAGAGCTAATTGCTAATGTGGCCATGGGCCATGGTGAATCCTGGTCTGTCCTGGGCAGCACCAAAGCTCTTTCCCCTTCTTAGAGGCTGCGTGTGCAGCTCGGGGAGAGGAGGGTTTTCTCACTCCTGTGGGATGGTGGCATCCCACAGCCAAGTTTACTCTCAGGATCCATGCTAGGCACTGCCCTTCGTGGGATCTTATTTAAACACCACAGAGATCACTCCAGGCAGTGGAAAACAGCCCCCCCACTTTTTATATAGAGAGGAGATTGTGGAAGCTCATAAATAATAAGTAGGGATGCTGGGAGATTATTGAGCTGGTATATTTCTCTCGAATAGTGGTGTGTTCATTGTTGCTATTGTTGGAATTAGAGGTGATACTAAAAAAGGAACGGAAAAATACCATGGCAAACACATAAAACGTCTCTACAGGTGCCTATGTACCCCTGGGTCCCAGAGAGACTTGCTGATTCTGGATTAGATGTGGGCCCCTTCCCTCGGGAGTTCCCCAGACATCAAAATGAGCTCCCTCAGCAGAAGCTCTCATCAGCTGGGTGCAGGGAGAATCTGGCAATGCGGTAACTCAGGCCTTCAGGACTTTTGAGTTAGTTACTTAAATGGAAGTCCTGAGACAGGTCAACACACTGAACCCTTTGGATGTTTTAGGAATATTTGTTCCTTTGCAATTTGGCCTTTTTTTCCCCAGTCATGTTCAGGTTATCCTTGGCTGCAGGTAGTGAAGAGGTGTACCACTCCTTAATGTTTGTACTGAGTGGCATGTTCACAAAAAAGCGCAGAATTCAGTTGCATTGGCTTTTCAAGAGGGATTTGCAGCAAGGGCTGGTTTCCAATATGGTAGTGGAGGAATCGGCTAACATAAAACTAGTTCCTGAAATTCAGACTTGCGTTTAGTGCTCTGGCTCTATGGAATTAGTAACCATGGGAAAGAGGCAATGCTTAGAATTGTGTAAAGTGGTGGAGTAGGTAGAGACCTGTCTTGAAGCATCGGTAACAGTAAATGAAGCAGCAGCAAGATCAGGTGTTCTGTGCCACATTCTTTTTCCATTCATGTTTCATACAACATTGTCTTCAGGAACATGGTTCAGTGTTCTCCCAACCCACAAGAGACAAGCAAAATAAAAATGGACTAAATAATCTGTTAGTTTTTAATTGGGCTCTTTGGCACAGACTCAAGTAGACCTGAACTCTGAGCTCTGTTGTGAACCCGCTTTGTGAACAAGGACAAAGCATGTCATCTGTCTCTGAGCCTCAGTCTCCCTGTTAGTCAGTTACAGAGAGAGCGCTCCAAGTTTCCTTCCAAAGCTGCGCACTGGCTCGTTTCTCCATCAGCTTTGGTTTTCCAGTTGGTCTCCAGCTCATCTTTGCCTCACAAGAATGTGCCCTGCTAGTCGCTGGTGCTGGGAGTGGGTGGGAAGGTGATTGGGCGCCAGCCCCTTCCTTCCCAGGCTTCACACACACACCCCAGGAAGCCCCGCAGTGCGTCGGACTCTCTGTCTAGACATCATCTGATTTTTATTTGCAAATGCAGGTTGCCAGGTGACAGGAACCTTTTATGCTTGTGCCCCACCTGAGTCCCAGGCTCCCGGAGTCCCCACAGAGCCAAGCATAAGGTCTGCCGAAGCCTTGGCGTTCTCAGGTGAGTGCAGGGTTTGCTCCTGGAGGCACCGCAGGAGGCCAGCCTCTGCTGCCAGCTCTGTCATCTTTGGGCAGATTCGATGGGACTTTAGACACTTGCTTTGCTCCCTCTGGGGTCTGGAGTAGATGTAGACACATCCTGTGTGTGAGGTGACCAGGGTGATTTAGGAGCACCATTAGAAAACCTGACATCACTGCTTGTGGTTCTGCTGACCGTTTCAGCCACTGGCTGGAATGGAGTCATTTTGGCTTCTTCACTGGCACCTCTCCGAATTTCTAGGAATGTGCCTTTACCTTTACCAAGGGCCCCTGTTCAGCCAACATCCTCACGATGTGGAATAATTGCTTGGAAGTGTAGAAGGGCTTCTCATTTTGAGAAGCTGATCATCCTTCCAGGTTGAGCCACAAATAAGTCCTCTTCCTCTACTCCCTGGGGACATTAGTTCTGGTCCCTCATCTCTAAAACATTGATGTGCCTAAGAGTAATACACATTTTGGTCTTCCTCTGAACTTTAATATAGCTTGCAAACAAATATGGATTCAATCTGATTTTTAAAGTTTTATTTCTAAAAAAAAAAAAAAAAAAATCCCTGCACCATGGAGATCTTACCTACTATAAAGAAGGCACCTCTAGGCTTGGCAAGCACACGTGCTATATGTATATTTATTTTTCAGATAATATTTTGGATTGTTTTTAAATGGGATTTGTTCTTATATTAAAACCAAATAGCTTAAGGTTTGGAATTCTCAGCTTGCCCTCTGGCATCTTTAAAAATCAGTGATGAAAAATACTAACTAAATTCTGAAGGTTTCAGGGAGGCGAGAGTTGTGGCACTTTTGCTGCTCAGAGGGGAGCTGGAGTTTGACCTGCCAGCTCTTTCTAGTTGTGAATGAGGCTTGCACCTTTTTTTCTGAGGTGCTCGTGAGTAACTGAGGATGCCCTTTGGGAGGAGGTGCTTCTGAGCAGGAAGGCTTGTGTTTGTTTTTAGAAACTTTCAAACCCTTGTCTTGAACACCTAAGACTTGTGTGGGTGCCTGAAGAGTAGGAAATAAACAGCTATTTATATCTCGGCAACCTCGTGATTTCTGATGACATTAAATGAAATGAAACCTGCCCCGAGAATCACCTCGAATGGCCAACACCCACTCTCTTTGGGGTGCACTGTCTGACTCGCTTTCAGACAGTGTGTTGAAGCAGAGAATTGAGACAGTGATGTGGGTTAACTCTCAAAACCTGCTATTGAGGAATAAGATAGTTTTGTGGGTTTCTTTTTTTGGTATGCATGATACAGATTAATTATCAGCCATGAGCACATTTATTAGATAACTGTGATTCCCATTGATTTTGGGGTTCCATACAGTTACCAGTGGCAGCTGCCTCCTGTCTGTGCCACTCCCCTGCGGTCTGGCTGAGGAGCTTGTGCAAACCCAGCTTGGTTCTTTCAACTCATGGGCGATATTTTAAAGAGGCTTCTGAAATCAGCAAAACGTTTGTAAATGGATTCATCTTGTTTAAAGTTTCAGAGAGCGCAGTTTTAGAGTTCTTTTCAAACTTAAACACAAAGCCCAGTGGGAATTTCAGCAGACTTTACATGAACTTTTAGAGCATTTTTCTCATTAATTTCTTTCTTTTCACAAGAATTAATTTTGTGATAAAAACACCACATATCCAGTGTGGAAAACTAATTTAAAAATCAGAAAAACAAAAATGGAAAATAAAAACATCACATTCTACCACCCAGAAATCACCATTAAGGCCTCAGTGCTTACCCTTTAATGTGTGTATGTGAGTGTGTTTATATATAAGTTATATAGACATAAATAATTAAGCACCTAATTCTATATATAATTTATATATGTACACACACACACACATTTGCTTTTTACCTAAATGATGTCATGTTATTATTTTGGGGACGTTTCAGGTATGTGGACCGACTTGCTTCTTTCTGAAACACTGTTATATTTTTTGCTAGTATAAATTAAACTTAGGGTTCATTTCCTCCAAAGTAAAAATTGATTTGCTTAAAGATGAATTTTCATTCAGTGACACAGGACTTAAATGACATCGCCACTATCATCATCATCATTCACAAATAAGACTTAGCAAGTTCTTAATAGTGATGCTCTATAATAGGAATTCAACTTACATTTCCAGAAAATTAATGAAAGATACACTTGTTCCTTAAAAAAAGAGTCGGTGGCCACATACGTTTGTAATATGATGGTTTAGACAAATTAAATGGGTTTCTTTCCACGGGACTTCTCTAAGTGTTGACGGAGCTCATGCTGTCTGTGGATCTCTCGGGGAGACAAGGGCACGCAGCGTTTCCCAGGCCTCCTTGACGCGGGAACCTTTTGTTCCTCCACGGAGCATTTGGGACACTAGAGTTCCACCACAGGTGCTTGGCTCTGTGGAGTCGTTGGCCTCGAGGTGGTGTCCTTGGCCCCCAGCACTGACTCCGGAGCTCTGTGTTTGCAGACTGCCGGCTGCACATCTGCCTGTACTACCGGGAAATCCTCGTGAAGGAGCTGACCACGTCCAGCCCCGAGGGCTGCCGGATCTCCCATGGACATACGTATGACGCCAGCAACCTGGACCAGGTCCTGTTCCCCTACCCAGAGGACAATGGCCAGAGGAAAAACATTGAGAAGCTGCTGAGCCACCTGGAGAGGGGCGTGGTCCTCTGGATGGCCCCCGACGGGCTCTATGCGAAAAGACTGTGCCAGAGCAGGATCTACTGGGACGGGCCCCTGGCGCTGTGCAACGACCGGCCCAACAAACTGGAGAGAGACCAGACCTGCAAGCTCTTTGACACACAGCAGTTCTTGTC
The DNA here is from genome assembly GCF_029289425.2 of Pan paniscus. Lineage (NCBI taxonomy): Eukaryota > Metazoa > Chordata > Mammalia > Primates > Hominidae > Pan > Pan paniscus. The sequence continues at coordinate 15,016,406 of NC_073254.2, forward strand.
AGGTACGGCACCTCATTATCTGTTAGAATGGAGGTGGTGATGGCCCACCTGCCACAGGGGCCGGAAACCACAGGGTCCCTCCCACCCCAGGCTGAGGTCTTCCTCCTGTTGACTCCGGCGCCCGCTGGGCTTGGGGCTTGACTCCAGTAGAGATCTTCTGTCTGGCTCTGTTGTGGGCGGAGAGTCTGGATCAGATGGTCCAGGTGGACCGTGGCTCAGGCTGTTCTCTTGCAATTCTGGTTTTCAGCAGTCGCCTCTTAACACAGTTCCATTTCATTGCACTATGATCTCGACAAATACGTCTGCTGATGTGGCGGCTCTTTTCAGGTTCCCAGAAAAATCATAAAGGTTAGAAGCATATTGTTAACATTCTTGGTTGTCAGATGTGTCACCCTCATGCAGATGCTGCCCCACGAGTGAGACGGAGGGTGGAGTGGACTGTACTGGTTTTGCACAGGAGAAGTTACAGGAGAGTGCTATGAGTTGGCTCTGTGACATGAACATTTCTAAGCATATTTTTCAGAACCAGTGAGTTTTGTTTTTCTACCTTGGATTTCATGACAATTCAGCAAACCTCTGGCTGGCTTCTGTGAAGCCCCTCGCCCTGCCATGCTGGGCTTCCTCGCTGGCTGGCTTCTGTGAAGCCCCTCGCCCTGCCATGCTGGGCTTCCTCGCTGGCTGGCTTCTGTGAAGCCCCTCGCCCTATCATGCTGGGCTTCCTTGCTGGCTTTGTGGGGCTGTCCAGGTGGAGGGAGCCTCCCGTGTGGGAGGGAGCTGCTCTACCCGCCACCCGCCACCCCACCGCCAACTCTTCCTCTGCCTTTTCCCAGTCCTGTCCCTTCCTGAGCCCCTTCAGAAACTCGTGTGTCTTTGATTTTTCATGTGCCTCCCCTTTTCTTGAATGTGCTTCTTCATTCAACTTATTTAAAATAAAAATATGACACGTCTGTGTGCTCTGGCACTGTTGACATGTGCTTGTACTTCTGGGTGTAAGTGGCCCAAGTTTTTGTAAGCTCATCCAGATTTTCTTTTGGTGCCCAAAGCAAATATGTCCCCAGATAACTAAGCTTCAGGCTAGGTGTGGTGGCCCATGCC